>NC_137170.1:3597500-4197500 GCF_951804945.1 Podarcis cretensis
ATAATGAGGCGAAGCGGGCGGGGAGAAGAGAATGTGCAAACCCCAAAGAGGACTCAACATGCTGAGCAGCAACAGATTAGGAAGCACCAGTTAGAAGAAACAGGAAAACAGGGAGTGGGGAGGGGAGATTTCTCACCTTGACCCCCGAAACGACAGCAACTCACCCTTCGCCAACCTGGTGTCTGCAAGATGTTGTGGGGCTGCTACTCCCATCAGCCTGGAGGGCACCAAGTTGGCAAAGGGGGAAGTACATGGAGGAGGGCTGGTTCCAAGGGAGGAAAGCCTGCAGTACTTGGGGGGGGGCAGGAGGAGTCTCTGCTTTCTATAGCAGCCGCCTCTTATTTATTTATTAAAATTTATATACCACTTGATTGTAAAAAAAAAAGAAGCAAGAAAACTATCAGTTAAAAACAACACATTAAAGTATTCAAAAGAGAGAACCAGCAATGAGCTAAAAACAGACTAAAATGCATATCAATTACAGATAGGTAGCCGTGTTGGTCTGCCATAGTCAAAACAAAATAAAAAAATTCCTTCCAGTAGCACCTTAAAGACCAACTAAGTTAGTTCTTGGTATGAGCTTTCGTGTGCATGCACGACTACCTATCTGTAACTGGAACTATGGAAGGCACCACACTGAGCCGCATGAAATGGAAGTCCATCAACCTCACCAAGGGTATCTGAAGAAGTGTGCATGCACACGAAAGCTCATACCAAGAACTAACTTAGTTGGTCTTTAAGGTGCTCCTGGAAGGAATTTTTTTATGCATATCAATGTTCTACAAGCGCGGGCAGGTTTGTCGAAAAGAAAAATGTTTCTAGCGGGTGCCGAAAAGAACACAGCAAAGGCCCCTGCCTAACATCATGTTACAGGAATTCTGAGGTCTTACATATATATATATATATATATCGTATTTTTTGCTCTATAAGACTCACTTTTTCCCTCCTAAAAAGTAAGGGAAAATGTGTGTGCGTCTTATGGAGCGAATGCAGGCTGCACAGCTATCACAGAAGCCAGAACAGCAAGAGGGATTGCTGCTTTCACTGCACAGCGATCCCTCTTGCTGTTCTGGCTTCTGAGATTCAGAATATTTTTTTTCTTGTTTTCCTCCTCCAAAAACTAGGTGCGTCTTGTGGTCTGGTGCGTCTTATAGAGCAAAAAATACGGTATATAATAAATGTTCATAAATGTACGAGGCAAACACATACGTAAGTATATAAACCACGTGTCTGAAATAGTACAGGAGAGCAATCCTGAAACCATTTTGACTCTCCCAAATTGACCTCAAATATTTCTCTGCAAGGAGGGAGGAAATGGGAAAATTTCCTCCCCTTTGTCTCTTTGCTCACAAATCCTGTCTTAAGAGCGTATCTGTGTCTGAATAAGGTGAGCCTGTGACCTGGATTCAGGAACTGAGTATTTACCATCACAAAAGAATGGCCAGGATGCCCAGGTAAAAGCAATCAGTGACCATTATCAGGTATCCTGGCAGACAGGATTTCTGCTGTAGACTGCCCCTTCAGTGATATATGCAGGAAGTTTTTTGGGGGTGGTCTTGAGCTACAGGGGAGGCAATTTTCAAATGTCTATATAAGAGCTTGCACACCAATGTTCTGGGTTCCTCCTCCCTCCTGCGTGTGGGGAGTGAGGACCCTGTTGCAACAGTTTAATAAAGATCAGGCTTACTAGCTGCTTTGCTTCTCAATATTTTCTGGTTGGCCTCTGTTATTCGTCTCCTACCAATAGAGAACCTACTACATAAGGACTTTATTAGTGCTCTTTGGTACCCCATAAGGGAAAAGGTGCAAATTTTTTCTTTATAACAATCACTAGGCAGGGAGTTCCAAAGTACAGGTACTGCCAAACTAAAATATTGGTTTCTTACAGACGTGGCACCTGCAGTGGTGCCCCTTACGCAGACTGAAGGGATCGAGTGGGAGCCTGTGGGATCAGGCGATCTCGTAGGAAAACTGGTCCCAAGTTGTTAGGGGCTGTGGCGTTTGCTTCCTAGGATGGGTCATAAGGAAAGGGTTAAAATAGGTGTGATGTGATTGGCCAGTGAGAATGCAAGGGGGGAATAAAAGTTAGAGAGGGAGGTTTTGAAAGTCAGTCGAGTTGAGTTGAGTGAAGTTGAGGTTTGGGAGTTGAAGAAGGAAGAGGGGGGAATAGGCAGTGGGTTGGTAGAGTTGTATTGTGAGAGAGTGAGAGGAATTGTTAGGTGGAGTCAGATAGATAGTTGGAATAATCAGTTTGGAGTTGTTAGGAACTAAGATAAGAAACTGCCAAGCAAAATTAACAGTAACCATAAGCTTGTTCCTGCATTTAACAATAAACTTGATTTATGTTGACAACTGACTGGACTCCATGTGTCCCCGTGAGATACGGGGTGGTGGGAGCAAAGAAGGAAATAGACCGTCAAACGTCCGGGGGCGCTGTGTGTGATCGCCACAGGGGCTTTGAGCACTAACAGGTTCTCTCTCGACTGCTTACCTTCTCGTCCAGGGGCTCCTCCAAAGCCACGTCCTGCAAGTCGAGGGCCACGTGCTCTATTGTGACCCCCTCTCCCCTCCGGCCCCCTCGTGGCTTCTGGGGCTGCTTCTTTGAAGAATCCGGACCACCCTTTCCTTTCTTGGCTTTCCTCGGCTTCTCTTCTTTGCTCGACCCTGCAGACTGGGTTGGGCGCAAGCAAGTGGCGTTAGAATTCAAGACCCGACACAGAAAGCAAAGGGGAAAAACATTTATTTTCTCTTTCTCTCCCCCCCCCCCTCACCCCAGAACGTAGGACACAGACAAGGCCAGATTAATACCTTCAGGGCCATAAGCTGTTAAAAAGCTTTTTGGTGCTCCCATGCATGTCCAATTCAAATTATAAACAATAATAAACAGCAAAATGAAATTTTCTTTTTCAAAACGAAACAAAACCTACAGTAAGTTGGAAAGTAATGTTTATTTTGGTATGCTTCCACTTTACTTGTATTTGAAACGTTTTCTCCTACTTTTTATAATTGCAAAGTTTTTGATCAGATCCTCAGAACTAATCTTACATAACATGTCCGCTTCTATGCTTAAGTAGAGATTATGATAATAATTTTATTATTTATACCCCACCCATCTGGCTGGGTTTCCCCAGCCACTCTGAGTGGCTTACAAAATATATAAAGCATAAGAAAGCATTAAAAGCTTGCCAGTACAGGGCTGCCTTCAGATGTCTTCTAAAAGTTGTATAGCTCTTTATCTCCTTGACACCTGAAGAGGGTGTTCCACGGGAAAAAGGTACCCAGCCTGCCTTGTTGAACAATTATTCTGTTGGGATTTTTTTAATATACTTCAACTGAGAAAATGAATGCTCAGCTGGGCAATTTGTGACCATTAATGTTAAAAAAATATGAAAGCAAATTTCGGCATTTGGAAAATCAGATTCAATATTGTCTGAATCGTGTTTTCACCTTTTTCGTTACACTGAACGTATGAAGCACATACGAGTGAAACTACCAAAGCTGAGCTGAGAAATTTGCGTCCAAGTTCTCGGGTATCAATCAATTGGGTATCATACAAGTATCAATCTGCTTTTGACAACACTGAGAATAGTTTTCAGTTTCAAAGAAAACCTCTCTGCTATTTCTTTTTTTGTGGAAGCTGGTTCAGCTACACCGTATGATCCATGGTAAATCCAGCAATGGAAAATTTCAGGATAAGCATGTGCTTATTCTGCTTCATGATTAATCCAGCCGTGGACACAGAAGAGCTGCCTTACCCTGTGCCAGGCCACCGGGTCCACCCAGCTCAGGACTAACTCTCCAGGGGTTTTGGCAGGACATGGATGCTTTAGCTGGGATTCCTGCATTGCAGAGGGCTGAACTAGATGACCCCTGGGGGTCCCTTACAGCCTTACAATTCTATGATCTCTCCCAACCCTACCTGGAGAGGCGCTGGGGGTTGGACCAGAGACCAGAGACCTTCTGCGTGCAAGAAAGATGCTGTAGCCTCTGAGCTGCAGTGGCCCTTCTTCCCCAGGCAAAGAGAGACCCATCCCATTTCCTCCCGACTCACCCCCAGCAGCTTCATGATCAGCTCCCGCTCTTCCTCGTCCTGGTCCTTGTACTTCTCCTTGATCTTCTTCAGTTTACTCTGCAGAGGAGAGAGGGAAGGAGCAGAGTGGAGCAGCTTTTCCCACAGACAGGGCGCTCTAGGCTCCTGCTCCAAATGCGGCACCCAACTCGGTCTGGATCCGAGCCATTTCATTCATTTTACAGTGGTACCTTAGTTCTCAAATGCCTTGGTACTCAAACAACACGGAACCCAAACCCTGCAAACCCGAAAGTAAGTGTTCCGGTTTGCGAACCTTTTTCGGAAGCCGAACATGCTCCGTTTTGAGTGTTACGCGTCCGATTTGAGTGCCACACTTCCGCTTTGAGTGTTACACTGAGGTCTGTCTTTTTTTGCCATTTATTTTGCGTTTTTGTTTTGTGGCTTCTTTGTTTTGTTTTTGTAACTTTGTGGAACCCAGCTCAGCTACTGATTGATTGACTGATTGACTGATTGATTGATTGATTGATTGATTGTCTGTCTGCAGTACATTGTTTATTGCTTTCATTTTATGGATCAATGGTCTCGTTAGATAGGAAAATGCATGTTAAATTGCTGTTTTAGGGGTTGTTTTTAAAGTCTGGAACTGATTAATCCATTTTGCATTACTTTATATGGGAAAGTGCGCCTTGGTTTTGGAACACTTTGGTTTTGGAACGGACTTCTGGAACGGATTAAGTTTGAGAACCAAGGCACCGCTGCATTTGTCAATATTTAAACACCGCTTGACTGTAAGAGAAACCCTCAGAGCGGTTTGCAGAAAGACAAAACAATAAAACTGAGACAAATTTGCAGCAATGCTTTAAACCAGGCCAAAGCTAAAACGCTATTTTCTAAACACCTGGGCACGCTTGTCTAAACAAGAACGTTTTTAGCAGGTGCCAAGAAGGGGAAAGGGAAGGCACCTGCTTGACCTCAAGAGACAGGGAGTTCCAAAGTGCAGGCGGCAGGCAAAATAGGCAAACTCCACAGCTCTGCAATGCCCACCTTCTGTCCCCTCTTCATGGGCTGCTGGGCCCCTGCTGAATTCTTGCTGGTGCTGGGGGGAGGCGCTGGGAGCTGAGGGCCATCGTCCTCTTCCTTCCCCTTGGGCGGGTCTGGATCCTCTGGGTCACTTGGCTTCCTCTTCTTCATTTCCCTGGAGGAAAGGCAGGTGGCCTGAGACCCGTGGTTCCCAAACTGGGCAACAGCGACCCCTTAGTGACATCTTCCTTAGCAGGTTGCAGCAATTCCGAATAAAGCTTTTTATAAGGTAGGGCAGGGGACACGGGGGAACAAGAGGGCAGGCCCCCCCCCAAAAAAGCTTGGAAACCCCTGCCTTAGACCAGGGGTCTGCAACCTTTAAGACAAAAAGAGCCACTTGGACCCGTTTCCGAAGAAAAAAAAACTGGGAGCCGCAAAACTTGTCATTATAAAAATAACTTTTTTGTCACTTTTTTATTATTTCTTTGTTTGACCCCTCAGAATTACTCCTCCTCATAGAAATAAACGTTAAATTAACAAGTTACCTTTTTGTGTGTGTGTGTTCTTCACTCCCCTTCAAAACAGTGACCAGCGTACATGCCCCCTTTCAATGCAGTGACCAGTGTACATGCCCCTTACAATGTAGTGGGCGGGTGAGCGGGAAGGTGACGTCGGGATGGTGCGTGACTAATGCTCGCACCGCCCCCATGCGACGTCACAGCCAGTACAGCGCCCGCCACAGTGGGGAGTGTCGGGGCACACAATGCGCCTCCTCCCCTCGCTAGTATCCGCCCCGGAGCCGCGGCAAAGGTGTAAAAGAGCCACATGCGGCTCCGGAGCCACAGGTTGCCGACCCCTGCCTTAGACCATTCAAGGGCTCAGAGAATAATGGCTGATGAAGATGATGGACAATGCCGAAATGCTGAGATTGACTGGGAAAATCAGAAACCAGGAAGAGAAGAATTTCAAGAAAGAATGGGAAAAAATTATAATCTACTTAAGAGAACACTGTAAACAACTAAAAACTTTGGCAGGATTTGAATAATGCTTGTGATGTATGAAAAAATATGGGAAAAAAGACTATTAATTTTTTTAACAAATTAGAGAAAATAAGGTAAGCAGATGAAAAAAGAAAGATAATGGAAACTAGGGAAGGATGGAGGGAAGTCAAGGGATCCAGAGAATCCTAAATGAGGAGGTGAATGATGTGTTTGAATTTAAATTCACAATGTAAAACTTAATAAAAATATATTTTAAAAAAGAAAAAGAAAAAAGACCACCCAAGGGCTCAGAGTCTGACCAGCTGCTTGGCTTAAAAACTCAGAAAGGAGGCACCAACCAGCAGCTGAGAGAAGAGCCACTGTCAGGGGGGCAAGTCAAACTGCTCTCCCTGGTTGCCTTCATCTCCTCCGTGCCTCTGCTGCCCCCTTCCTCCTCTACATGGTGATGGTGTCAGTGGTCCTCCCTACCCACCCACTGCCTGGACAAGCCTATTTTTTGCACATGTGAATGGCCGCTGCCTTCTCTTCCCAATTCTTCTCCACCCCAGTTGACATTTTTTGCTGCTGCTTTAGCAGGGGCGGGACGCGGGTGGCGCTGTGGGTTAAACCACAGAGCCTAGGACTTGCCGATCAGAAGGTCGGCGGTTTGAATCTCCATGACGGGGTGAGCTCCCGTTGCTCAGTCCCTGCTGCTGCCCACCTAGCAGTTCGAAAGCACGTCAAAGTGCAAGTAGATAAATAGGTACCACTCTGGCGGGAAGGTAAACGGCGTTTCCGTGCGCTGCTCTGGTTCACCAGAAGTGGCTTAGTCCTGCTGGCCACATGACCCGGAAGCTGTACACCGGCTCCCTCGGCCAATAAAGTGAGATGAGCACCACAACCCCAGAGTCAGCCACGACTGGACCTAATGGTCAGGGGTCCCTTGACCTTTAGCAGGGGCACCCAAACCCTTCACCTGAGATGCTTTGCTCAAAGGAAGGAGGAGGCAGGCAGCTTTGGCAGGAGGGTGGGTGAGAGGGCCAGTGGGGCAGGGAGGCAGGGGGGCCCTCCAAAGCACAGCCCCTGTTCACACACACACACAGACGGACGGCCTCTGTTTGGAGGCTACTGCTAGGAGAGGGAGGGAAAAGGGGACTCCCTCCATGCTGGCACCAGCAGCCAGCAAACCTCAGCCTGGCTCAGTCTGCACTGCACGTGGCCCTGCAGAAATCTCCTCGGGGAGGGAGAAAGTCAGACCAGCAAGCCAGCCACAAGGCTGAAGACGTCTGCTGGATCACAATGAATCAAATCTCTCAAGCAGCCCTGAAACTGCCGCCCAATGATTCTCACCTCCTCTCCTTGGCTGAGAGGTGCCTCCGGCCCTGAGACTTGCTGTCGCTCTGCAAGGGAGAGAGAAAAGGGAATTAAGACTTGGTCTGTTTCCTCTGGGGCAGCAGGCAAGCGGTACGATTACCGGCTGGTATCAGGCAGGAACTTACCAAGTTTGAGACGTCCTCCTTTGGAGCAGGTTTCAGCTGGGATCTGGAAGGAAACGAATAAGTCCTTTGTTAGCAGGAGCTGCCAATCTGGTGCGAGATGTTGGGAAGTGGATGTTGATTATGGGAGAGAAAGTTCCTCCTGATGTTTAGTCAGGCTCGCCTTTCTTGTCATCTTCAGTATACCTGAAGGAGCATCTCCACCCCCATCGTTCTACCCAGACACTGAGGTCCAGCTCCGAGGGCCTTCTGGCGGTTCCCTCACTGCGAGAAGCAAAGCTACAGGGAACCAGGCAGAGGGCCTTCTCAGTGGTGGCACCTGCCCTGTGGAACGCCCTCTCACCAGATGTCAAAGAGATGAACAACTACCTGACATTTAGAAGACATCTGAAGGCAGCCCTGTTCAGGGAAGTTTTTAATGTGTGACATTTTAATGTATTTTTATTCCTTGTTGGATGGGCAGGGTACAAATAAATAATAATAATAATAATAATAATAATAATAATAATAATAATTTGAATCCAATGTCTCAAGTCCTACCCTCTGGAATAGAAGAACAATCTTGCTCCATCTCCTTCAGATATTTGAAGATGGCTATCAGATCTCCTCTTATCCGGGCTAAACATTGGGCCAACTCAACCCTTCATCGTAAGGCCTGATTTCCGGGCCCTTCATTCTCCTCCTCCGCACACCTTCCAGCTTGACAACACCCTCCTTAATCAGGCTCCAAGAAACCACTTCCCAGATTTCACTATGCCAATCGCAGCTCACACCCAGCCAAGCTCACAATCCAAACGTTGCTTCGTCCTCCTGAAAGCGACACACACAAAGCCAAGGTGTGGCTCAGCCTGTCTCGGTTACCTTTGGGACTGCAGGTGCGAGAGGTCAATGGTCGTGTCGGGAAAACGTATCTCTTCCGAGGCCTGAGTTCCTTTGCCCTCCTCCTCCTCTGAGTCTGCATACTCCTCGTCGGACGATCCTTCTGGAGCCAGGGCATGCCCTGCCCCAGTCCCATCCCCCTCCTGGTGGGGGGTCTCGGCCGCGTCTCCCTCATCCCCAGCCTTCTCCTGAGGTTCCTCCTTTTCGCCATCGCTGCTGCTGCTGTCGTCTCCTTCCGGTGCATCTTGGAAAAGAAAGTGCAGCTGCATTCTCCAGGGCTTAGAGTCTAACAGCCATCTGCAAGCAGATGTCCTCCAGATACTTTGGACCACAATTCCCACCGTCCCTGACCTTTGGGCATGCCAACTGGGGCTGATGGGAACTGTATTCCAGCCTGGATAGGACAGGACTGGGAAATCTCCTGCTGCCTGAAAAAGATTCTGCCCTTTCTTCCTATAGTGCTCCCTGGACCCAAAAATTCTCCCCACCAGAAAGCTTGCATGGGGCCCTCTCTCCCTCTCCAAGGGTTCACCAACCTGGTGCCCTGCAGATATTTTGGATTGCTTCCGTGTTGGCTAGGGTGACGGGAGTTTTCCTCCAAAACATCTCGAGGGCGCTAGGGTGGCGAAGGCTGCCCTCTCCTCTCTAAACCTTTTAACCAGGCCTTTGGTTGATCCAATTTACATGCTGTGCCATTTTAAAATATGTTTTTTTGGGGGGGGGCTATTGTTTTTATTTTTATTTTTATTGTTTTTGTTTTTATTGGGTTTTTTGGTTTTTTATAAGGCATTTTGTGGTTTTATATTCTGATTTTTTGTGATGTATGGAAGCGAAGCGAGAGCTGGACCATAAAGAAGGCTGATTGCCGAAGAATGGATGCTTTTGAATTATGGTGCTGGAGGAGACTCTTGAGATTCCCATGGACTCCAAGAAGATCAAACCTCTCCATTCTTAGGGAAATCAGCCCTGAGTGCTCACTGGAAGGACAGATCCTGAAGCTGAGGCTCCAAGACTTTGGCCACCTCATGAGAAGAGAAGACTCCCTGGAAAAAACCCTGATGTTGGGAAAGATGGAGGGCACAAGGAGAAGGGGACGACAGAGGATGAGATGGTGGGACAGTATTTGCAAAGCTACCAGCATGAGTTTGACCAAACTGCGGGAGGCAGTGGAAGACAGGAGGGCCTGGCGTGCTCTGGTCCAGGGGGGACACGAAGAGTCGGACATGACTAAACGACTAAACAACCACATCCTGATTTTATTCTGTGAACCATCCTGAGACCCCCGGGTATAGAGCGGTCTATAAATTCTAATAATACTAATAATAATAATAATGAACCTCAAAATGAATATTTTCCATGAAGTTCAGTGTGTCAACGGACTTTGTCCCATATCGCAGGGCCACCCCAAGCTCTCCCTGGCAGTGTGTGGAGCCCCCGATCACCCCCTTAAACCCACCCCTTTGCCCTCCTACCTAAGGGCTCCATCTCTTCCGCCGCCAGTTCACTGGTGCTGCTGGTCACCGTCTCCATGTCCTCGTCTTGCATTTTGACCTTCCGCTCCCCTTTGTGTCGCCACACGCAGGATTCGTCCACCTGGGGGAGAGAAGGCCATGTGACCATGGGGCGCAGGAAGCCCTCCCAGGCACCCATCAAAGCTGAAGCAGGCGGGCTGCACAGGCAGAAGCCACTCACACAAAAAGGGGCCCCAAACGGCCCAACTAATCCAGCAACCTGCTCTCACAGTGGCCAACCAGGTGTCAGGGACCGTGCTGAGGAAGGCTGCACTGAGGAAGAATGGTGGGAGCCTCCCCCTCCCCCTGCTCTTGAATTTTCCCAGGAGCAGGAGGACAATGTAGATTTGGAACAGTGGTTTGCAGAGGGACATAGTTCAGAAGGCAGAAGCTGGGAAATACTGGAGGGGAAACATCTAGGAGAAGAAACACTGGGAGAGAGAGGGTTAACAGATTCACTGTCTCCGGAAAGCATCCATCCGCTTTCCCCAAGGTCAAGGAGAGCTGAGAAAGTGGCAGAACAGAAAGCACAGAGGGGACAGGCTCAGATTACAAGATGTAGAAGTGTAATCCTTTTTTTCTTTCTTTCGTTACAGTCACTTTACAATGTAATTTATTTCTGAGAACCTGGCATATAGATTATTCAAATCACTGTTGGTTTCCTTTGAACAATTTTGTGTACCTGATTAATTCTTTTTCATTTTTTATTATTTATCGGGTTTTTTCTTTTCATATTTTTCCTTTTTATTTTTGAACAATTGGATGTAATGTTTAATTCATGCTTTCTCTGTAATTTTTAAAAAATGCAATAAAGATTGTTTTAAAAATACAAGACGTAGAAGTCAAAACAAAATAAAAGAAAAAAAATTCCTTCCAGTAGCACCTTAAAGACCAACTTAGTTAGTTCTAGGTATGAGCTTTCGTGTGCATGCACACTTCTTCAGATACACTGAAACAGAAGTCACCAGACCCTTCTATATAGTGAGAAGGTGGGGAGGGGTATTACTCAGAAGGGTGGTGGGAATGGGTGATTGGCAGATAGCTGTGATGAGCCTGTTGACGACTCTTAACGACTGCAATAGGTCTTACAGGAAAAAGCAAGGGGTGAGAAGGTGAAAAATGGCCTTGTCATGTATAATGAGATAAGAATCCAATGTCTTTGTTCAGACCAGGTCTCTCCATGGTTTTAAGTTTGGTAATAAGTTGCAATTCAGCAGCTTTGCAACTTATTACCAAACTTAAAACCATGGAGAGACCTGGTCTTAACAAAGACACAGCTATCTGCCAATCACCCATTCCCACCACCCTTCTGAGTAATACCCCTCCCCACCTTCTCACTATATAGAAGGGTCTCTGAAGAAGTGTGCATGCACACGAAAGCTCATACCTAGAACTAAGTTGGTCTTTAAGGTGCTACTGGAAGGAATTTTTTTCTTTTATTTTGTTTTGACTATGGCAGACCAACACGGCTACCTACCTGTAACAAGACGTAGAAGTGACATGGATTAATAAGGACATAGGGGGGTGGAATCCTTAATTGGGAGCACCGCCATTTCTAAGAGATGGGTTCTTTGTTCTCCCGCTGCGATTATTAAAGTTTCCAACTGGTACGAAGACTCCCTTTCCTTTGTTCTGCTTATCTACAGCCATGGGGGGAGGGGGGGAAAAGCTGGTTCCCTGAAGCCTGACATCGGGTGCCCCGAAGGGAGGACCACAAACAGGGCAAGAGGAAAACAGCAGCTCTCCTTGCCACCTGAAATTCCCAGCATCTGGCATTTAAAGGCACTTACTGCCTCCGAGAGTGGGAGGAGAACACAGCAACTGTTTAATTAGCCAAATGGCGAATAGCCAAAATCGATGCCCTTTTAAACTGGGTGTGGGAGTGGGGTATAGTTTTTTGTTTGTTACTATGCTATGTATTTTTATGTTTTTATAATGTAACCCACCATGTGATCCTCAGGGGAAGGATAGTATAGAAATTTAATTAATAAATATAAATAGATACAACCCCCCCCCAAAAAAAATAATCTAGGCCAATCAGGATTGGGGGAGGGCTGAATGTGCACAGAGCTCCTTTCCCATCACTGCAGTTGAGGGTGCAGAAGGATACAGAAGAATCAACGCAGGATTAGTTTTTTTTAAGAAGGACCTCCAAATAATTGGAGACCAGAAACTGAAGACACTGTACCTTAAATAAGAAGCTGAACCCCATCATCAGATAGGAAGGAGGGAGAAAATTCTTTTTCCCTGTATAGGAGGAAACGAAAGAAGCAAACTTGCTCAGGGTTTTGTGAACATTCCACTGTTCCGTCCTGCAAGAGGGGAGGAATTCTGCAAAGTTCAGCCGTTTGGGGATCTTGATGTGAAGATGCCCAAAGGGAACAGACAAAACTCTTCCCCTTCCACCCCCAGCTGGACCAGGGGCTGCCCAGCCAGGTATGGATTCCAGGAACCCTCTCTGTGTCTCACCTGGTGGGCCTTACCTCTGACCATGAAGCTTCCAGTTGTCAGGTATTCCCCAGTGGGGGCCGTCTTAGACACCTGCGTGGAATTTATCCAGAGAAGTTAATCACACACTGATTTTTGACATCAGGCATGCTCTTTGAGTGTACCCTTTTCGGCGCCTGCTAAAAACATTTTAGCCTATCCAAAAATGTAGAACTTTGACTCTGAATTGATTTTAAAATGCATTTCAATTAACTGATTGTGATTTTATGTAATCTGTGTTATTTTTACTGATGTTAGCCGCTCTGAGCCCGGCTTCGGTTGGGGAGGGCAGGATATAAATAAAATATTATTATTAATATTATGTTTTAATCTGTTTTTAGTTTATTGCTGGTTTTACCTTTTGGATGTCTTAAAGAAAGAGTTGTTTCTTACTGATAGTTTTATTGTTTTACTCTCTTTGTTAACTGCTTTGAGGGTTTTTACAATTAACCAGTGCATAATTTTTTTATAAAATAAATAAATAAGCATGATAAGTACCAGAAAGAGGCCGTTGAGAAGCATAGAGATGTTCCAAAACAGCCTTCCACAATCTTGGTTCCTCCCAGCACAGCCACGGTGACTCATCACCAATATCACAGAATTATATAACGGTAGAGTTGGAAGGGACCACCAAGGATCATCCAGTCCAACCCCCTGCAAGCTCTCCTTAAAAACCCCCAAAGAAGGAGAGTCTTAATAATAATAATAATAATAATAATAATAATAATAATAATAATAATAATATTCTGGCCAACTATCGCCCAGTCTCAAATCTTCCATTCTTGGGCAAGGTGATTGAGCGCGTGGTTGCTGAACAACTCCAGGCACGCCTGGAAGAAGCGGACCATTTGGATCCCTTCCAGTCGGGATTCAGGCCTCATCATGGGACTGAAACTGCCTTGGTTGCGCTGGTCGATGATCTCCGGTGGGCTAGGGACAGAGGTGAGAGCTGTTTCCTAGTTCTGCTGGATCTCTCAGCGGCGTTTGATACCATCGACCATAACATCCTTCTGGACCGTCTTGAGGGGCTGGGAGCTGGGGGCACTGTTATACAGTGGTTCCGCTCCTTCCTCCTGGGCCGTGTTCAGAAAGTGGTGGTGGGGGATGAGTGTTCAGACCCCTGGGCTCCCACTTGTGGGGTGCCTCAAGGTTCTGTCCTCTCCCCCATGCTTTTCAACATCTACATGGAGCCGCTGGGAGAGATCATCAGGGGGTTTGGGCTGGGTGTTCATCAGTATGCGGATGATACCCAGCTCTACCTCTCTTTTAAATCAGAACCAGTGAAGGCAGTGAAGGTCCTGTGTGAGTGTCTGGAGGCGGTTGGAGGATGGATGGTGGCTAACAGATTGAGGTTGAATCCTGACAAGACAGAAGTACTGTTTTTGGGGGACAGGAGGCGGGCAGGTGTGGAGGATTCCCTGGTCCTGAATGGGGTAACTGTGCCCCTGAAGGACCAGGTGCACAGCCTGGGAGTCATTTTGGACTCACAGCTGTCCATGGAGGCACAGGTCAAATCTGTATCCAGGGCAGCTGTTTATCAGCTCCATCTGGTACATAGGCTGAGACCCTATCTGCCTGCAGACTGTCTCGCCAGAGTGGTGCATGCTCTGGTTATCTCCCGCTTGGACTACTGCAACGCGCTCTACGTGGGGCTACCTTTGAAGGTGACCCAGAAACTACAACTAATCCAGAACGCAGCAGCTAGACTGGTGACTGGGAGCAGCCGCCGAGACCATATAACACCAGTCTTGAAAGACCTACATTGGCTCCCAGTACGTTTCCGAGCACAATTCAAAGTGTTGGTGCTGACCTTTAAAGCCCTAAACGGCCTCGGTCCAGTATATCTGAAGGAGCGTCTCCTCCCCCATCGTTCTGCCCGGACACTGAGGTCCAGCGCCGAGGGCCTTCTGGCGGTTCCCTCACTGCGAGAGGCCAAGTTACAGGGAACCAGGCAGAGGGCCTTCTCGGTAGTGGCGCCCGCCCTGTGGAACGCCCTCCCATCAGATGTCAAAGCGATAAACAACTACCTGACATTTAGAAGACATCTGAAGGCAGCCCTGTTCAGGGAAGTTTTTAATATGTGACATTTTAGTGTATTTTTCATCTTTGTTGGAAGCCGCCCAGAGTGGCTGGGGAAACCCAGCCAGATGGGCGGGTACAAATAATAAATTATTATTATTATTATCTTACACCTTCCAATGGAGTCTATTCCACTCTTGAACAGTTCTTATGGTCTGAAAATTCTTCCTAACGTTGAATGGGAGTCTCCTTTCTTATAAATTGAATCCATTTCTACGCCCTTTCTCCCTTGATGTGTTATCAATTTCATTGGCTATGCTTCATCAAGTTTCGAAAAATATTCTTTTTAAAATGCAAAGTTAAGCCAAGCCACACCCCTCTCAGTTTTTCTGTGAACCACCCTGAGACCTCCAGGTATAGGGCGGTATAGGTAGGTAAATGTCAAGGACCCCTGGATGGTTAAGTCCAGTCAAAGGTGACTATGGGGTTGCGGCTCTCATCTCCGCTTTCAGGCTGAGGGAGCTGGTGTTAGTCCACAAACAGCTTTCTGGGACATATGGCCAGCGTGACTAAACCCTTCTGGTGCAACGGGACACCATGACGGAAACCAGAGCGCACGGAAACGCTGTTTAGCGTCCCTCCTCAGTGGTACATATTTATCTACTTGCACTGGTGTGCTTTCAAACTGCCAGGTTGGCAGGAGCAGGGACCGAGCAACGGGAGCTCACCCCGCCGCGGGGATTCGAACGGCTGACCTTCTGATCGGCAAGCCCAAGAGGCTCAGTGGTTTAGACCACAGCGCCACCTGTGTCCCTAGGGCGGTATATAAGCTCAATGCATAATAATAATAACAACAACAGCCACTCCAGGCCTCTTTACCTGATGATGATACACCCACCAGGCGCTAGTGATGACCCGGGCATCCCAGGCAGCGCTGTAGCACAGGGCCATCGTGCCGGCCTCGGTGAGCGTCCGTGGAGGGATGGGCTCCCCTGAAACAGAAGCAGCGCCAGAAGCAAGTTAGTATCAGGGAACCCCAACACCAAAGAAAACAGCACTCTCCAAGTTTAGCATTGCTAAAAATAAACTTTGTAGTCTTCTCAATGCAGTTTGGGCACATTATTTAAGAGATTTGCTCTGTAGCACAGCAGAGGCAAAATCACGAGACTTCAGCCAACATACCTCTGCTTGCTGAACAAAAAGCAGGAAAATAACTTTTTATTTTTAACAATTTGTATGCTGCCTCATCACCACCAAAGTCCTCTGAGCAGTTCACAGAATTTTCAAAAAGCAATAAAATTTAAGGTAGAAAAAAAGCCCTAAAACCAATCACCGTAATAATGACAGACTGTTCTTTTGCCCTCTCAAAATTCACTTTCCTGAAAGCATTTACCTGTTGGATTCTTTATGACACAACTGGTTGCTCCGTGGAGGTCAGCGTGCACGTAGATGTCGCCTTACACAGAGGAAGGGAGACAGAGAGAGGCCAGTGGTGAATATCCGTGCAGCTTTAGTCTAAACCTCTTTTTAAAGCTCACCAAGTTGGTGGCCATCACTACATGTTGTAGGAGCAATTTGCACAGTACTCCTTCACACAGAGTGCGGTTGAACTTTATTTAGTAAAGGTAAAGGGACCCCTGACCATTAGGTCCAGTTGCGGACGACTCTGGGGTTGTGGCGCTCATCTCAATTTACTGGCTGAGGGAGCCGGTGTACAGCTTCTGGGTCATGTGGCCAGCATGACTAAGTTGCTTCTGGCGAACCAGAGCAGCGCATGGAAACGCCGTTTACCTTCCCACTGGAGTGGTACCTATTTATCTACTTGCACTTGACATGCTTTCGAACTGCTAGGTTGGCAGGAGCAGGGACTGAGCAATGGGAGCTCACCCCATTGCGGGGATTTGAACCGCCGACATTCTGATCGGCAAGTCCTAGGCTCTGTGGTTTAACCCACAGCGCCACCCGCATCCCTGAACTTTATTTAGCCTGTCCCAAATCTGGACTGCACCCCAAGTGAGGAGCGAGGCAGACTCACCTGGCCGCAGGTATCTCTTGACGATCATTTCATTTTGCTGCTGGTCTCTTCCAGCTATAACAAGGTAATTTTCAGAGCTAATGAACCACAGGAATTTCTCAAACCTGCCAGATTACATCAAGCCATCAAGACAGAGCAAGGCATTGGAATAACCAAAAAAAAAAGACATCTCATGATGTTGTCAGGGAACAGCCCCATATCTTAGGAACATTTAAGCCCGTCCCTTGCCAACCCCACTCAACTGAAAGAGGAATGGCAAGTTCCTACCAACCCAAAGCTTAAAACACCTGGATCTTAAGCACTGAGTACTTAACTCACATCACACAGACAAGAACATGCAAAAGATGTTCAGAGAATTCACTTGCTTATATCTGTGCACACTCTCACCAGAACACCTTCCTCGCCTTCTGAATAGTGGAAACCGTTTGAACTTCTTTCAGTGTTTGCTTGGTCTTCTTTTCCGCTGATTTGAAGGCCTGTTTAGGCAAACAAAGAAAGCAAGAAAGCAAGGAAAGAGGGATGTGAGAAAAGTCCTGCTGGATCAGGCCAATGTCCCACCTAATCCAGCATCTGGTTCTCACGGTGACTGAACAGTTGCCTGTGGGGAAACAGTAAGCAGGATTTGGGCACAAAAGCAGTTCTCCCCTCCTGTGATTTCCAGCAACTAGAATTTGGAATTTAAAGAGATCTCCCAAGTTGCAATGAACTAGTGTAGGCAATGCAAATGGCAGATGCTCAAAATGGCCAGTATTCTGTCCCTGGACCTGCTTATGTGCTGCCTATACCTGCGGGCGGCTTATAGCATGTTTGCCTTTGACCATCTTGCTCTTAACTGCTGCCGGATCAGAAGCAGACACTCTGGATTCACCAACAGCAGGCTTGGAGGGTTTGCCGCCCCCAGACTCCACAAGGCTATTCTCTTGAATTCGGCTCACTAGCCACTAAACCTTTATATCAGGGGCGGAGGAAGAGACCCTTTTGCAGGCAAGAAGAGACCTTTTTCAGCTCCAGGGCCAGATCCATACCCCTTCATTGGCCATTTTCAGACTTACGGTACCTCCAATCTTAGCACCATGGGACGAGAGTGCAAAAATGTGCACTGCCAACTTTTACTATGAAAGATCAAAGAGAGGCTAATCTCTGATCTTAGCACTTAGCCCTAAGATGAAAGAGAAGAGATCCCTTGTCTTCAGTCTTAGTACTTAGCACTTATATCAGAGATAACAGATCTCTGTGCAGGACGTAACATGACTTCAGGTGACTGACAAGTGCACTTGGTTTGCATAAGATTCGAGGTCAAATTCACAGGCCTGCCAGGCCTGGCTGGGCCCATGGGCTGGAGGTTCCCCACTCCTGGTTTCTAGTACAGTGGTACCTTGGTTTACGAACTTAATCCGTTCCGGAAGTCTGTTCTTAAACCAAAGCGTTCTTAAACCAAGGCATGCTTTCCCATAGCAGCGGGGAACTCAATTTACAAATGGAACACGCGAAACATGTTCTGCTTCCAAGGCAAAGTTCACAAACCAAAACACCTCCTTCCGGGTTTGCAGCATTCTTAATCCAAGTTGTTCATAAACTAAGCTGTTCTTAAACCAAGGTACCACTGTACTGGAGCTTATTTTCGGTCGAGGTATATGAACCGCGGAAATTGTGAAAAGCTCCAAGCAGACTGGAAAGAGTTGCTTATGGGCTGCTGCCATAAAGTGTCTCGAAGGAAGAAAGGCAAAGAAATCACCAACGCACCTTCTCTGCAGCTTCCACCGTTTTCTGGGTTTTTCTGGCTGCGTGCCTCTTGTGATCGTAATACCTGGGAAAGAAGCAGCCGTGTCAATGTCTCCATCCCGTTCCCTTCTTCCGTTAGGATTACGGCCTGTTTGCCTTTCCATGCAAGATGCCTTGTAAGCCCACATAAATAGCACAGAACCCATGATTTGGAAGATGCTAAATTTGTTCAAAAGGAGTGCTAATCATAGCGCTTCGTCCACTACCTGGAATAAGTCAGTGGTGGTGGGGGGGGGATGGAAAGGTGGCCGAGTGCTCTGCAGAGAGATTTGAAGTAATGGATCTCAGAAAGATCTTGACTTGATGTCTTGGGCAGGACCAAAAGAAATGCAATTAAGGAGGCGCGAGGAACCCCTTGATTCATGGGCACTAAACTGGTCCTATATCCCAGGGCCGCTTTCAGGGGCAACCCCAGCCAAACACTCGAACTCCTTACTTCTTGGCATTGGCATAAGCAGACAAGCTGAGGTCCAAGTCCACTAGCAGGGGCTTGTTCTTCTGGGGCTTCTGAAGTGGTTTGGCTTTCTTCTTCTGCTTCCTCCCGCTCTGCGGCTCTTCCGCCACCTCCCCTTCAGCTTCCTCCTCCTCTTCTGAGAGCATGTAAGGGTTTCTAGCCAAGCAGAAAAGACAGGCATTGCAAAAGTCCGGAGCCAAAAATGTCTACCCTTTTTTATTTTATTTTTTAAAAGTATGCACACTGCTAGTTGCAGGAAGACCAATTGAAAAGTTCTGACCAGGATTTCCCATTCATTCTGTTGATTGTGCCCATGATCTGTGGCCTAATAATACAGTGGTGCCCCGCAAGACGAACGCCTCGCAAGACGGAAAACCCGCTAGACGAAAGGGTTTTCCGTTTTGGAGGCGCTTCGCAAAATGAATTTCCCTATGGGCTTGCTTCGCAAGACGAAAATGTATTGCGAGTTCCTGCGGGTTTTTTCCCCTCCCCCCCTTTTCCTAAGCCGCTAAGCCGCTTATCAGCTGATCAGCTGATAAACCGCTTAACAGCTGATCGCTAAAAGCCGCTAAACCGCTAATAGCGCTAATGCGCTAAGCTGTCAATGGGCTTGCTTCGCAAGACGAAAGAACCGCTATACGAAGAGCCTCACGGAATGGATTAATTTCGTCTTGCGAGGCACCACTGTACAGTAAAATTCTGCATTGTTTTCTGTGCCTAGAAAGCTGAATTCAGCAGAGTTATTACACACGTCATGTATGTTTTCCGTTGTCTGTTCTGTGTGGTTTATTCTGCTTCTGTCAGTCATAAGGAGGGGAAAGGAAGTCATCCTGCGCTGGCAGGGGGGGGCAAGAGCTGAAGTGTAACTACTTAGTGCAGGGGTAGCCAATCTTGACACCCTCCACATGCTCCTGGGCACATGTATAAAAAGGTAAAGGTAAAAGGTAAAGGATCCCTGGATGGTTAAGTCCAGTCAAAGGCGACTATGGGGTTGCAGCACTCATCTCGCTTTCAGGCCAAGGGCGCCAGTGTTTGTCCAGAGACAGCTTTCCGGGTCATGTGGTCAGCAGGGCTAAACCGCTTCTGGTGCAACGGGACACCGTGATGGAAACCAGAGTGCACGGAAATGCCATTTTACCTTCCTGCCGCAACGGTACCTATTTATCTACTTGCACTGGCATGCTTTCGAACTGCCAGGTTGGCAGGAGCTGGGACAGAGGAACAGGTGCTCACCCTGCCGTGGGGATTCGAACCGCCGACCTTCGGATTGGCAAGCCCAAGGGGCTCAGCGGTTTAGACCACAGCGCCACCCACGTCCCTATGGGGCTCATGTATAAGCATGTATAGGCTCCGGGGAGGCCGGAGGGACATTGCTGGGACAACTCTTGGGTTGGGACAACTAGCTAAAATGTTTTTCAATGTTTTAAACAGTTCTAATTTTGGCTCCTCTGTTTTGTTTTTGTCGGGTTGGGGTTGGTTAAATGTTCAGTTGGGTTTGGCGGTTATTTTAATTTGGGTATAAACATAAAGTGTTCATTATTGTTACTATTGTTATTATTGATTTCTATTGATTTATTGGTTTGTTTGTTGCCTGTATAGGATATTCTGTTTTTTTAATGTTTGATGTTTAGCTGTGTTTCTATATATGCCGTAAGCCACCCAGCCAGGTGGGTGGGATATAAATATAACACAACAACATACCAATTTACAAAAACAGCTCCTTGTTGGAAAAGCCTCAGCACTGCTGATTTCAGTGGTACCCAAGTAGCACTCCCAATATTCTCCAGATTACAGGCCTCAAGCCAACCTAGGCTGGGGCTGGGGCTTATTCATCCAATTAAATTGCAGATAAGAACCCAATGCTGTCTTTGCTGGAACAGGGACCCCACTCCCATTGCTCCAGCACTTGGTCCTCGGGGGGTTAGCTTGTATCCAGGCAGTGAGGTCCCATTTTCAGCTATTCACAGTCCCACTCCCCCAATTCTGCCTAACCCTGAACCTCCTAACAAAGGAGTTTCAATACACACACACGCCCCAACCACCCCTTTCCAGCGCGTTTCTCCCACCTGCCCGGCACTTACTTCAGGAGCATCGTGATGTGGTTGGTCTGCAGCTTCAGCTCTTTGATGGCGCTTGCCACGGGATCCCCCTGGGCCTGGGCTTCTTTGACAATAGCGCCAATCTCTGTCCAGTCAATCTGATTGGCTAAGGCGCTCCGGACCACCTGGATGGCTCGGTCAACTATCTCCAGGTTCATTTCCACAAGCTCCCCTTTCACCTTGTCAATTTCCTTTGGGAAAGTGGAGGAGACCAAAAAAGCAGCAGCTGAGATTCTCTGGAGTATGACAAATGGACTGAAGCCAACAATTTATGGAGTTATCATGGTGGTACGATAACAACCCTTTACCTGAGCTTGATGGAGAGCTTCAAGCCGGTGCTCATGGTCCTTCCGAACATTTTCCAGCTTCTTTAGTGCTTGTTTCTCCTTTCAGGACAAAATGAAGGAGGAAAGAAAGACTGGTGGTGATTTGATGCTCATGCCAACTCAAGCATAGTGAGCTGAAGGCAAAGCAGGAGGGGAGAGAAGGCTGCAAGCAGGTAGCTAGAAAGAGCCACTCTAGTCTACTGGGGAAAGGAGTAGACCTGGCAGGTCTGGAGGCAGCTGGCAGGCAGTTCATCTCCTGAATCACCCCAAGCTGACAAGATGCAGGAGCCAAGGCTGTGCCTTACTCTGTATTAGCAAACGCAGGGAAGCTATCTCACAGAGAGCTCCATGTGTGTTTGACAGCAGCAAAACTTTCCCCTCTAATGCTGAAGCTATTAGGGTTCTCAGCAGGGACAAAAGTAAAATTCTCCCCATCTGAACGACAACCCACAGCTAGCAACTGGCTCCTTAGGGAAGCCACAAGGTGTTGTGTCAAATGCTAATTCTTTCACGAGGTCGGTACCTGCTGCAATGCCTTCAGGTCTATCTTCTGTCCTTCCAGCTTGGAGTAAAATTCATCCACTGCCTTCCAAAAGAGATGAAAACTTATATATATATATATATATATATATATATATATATATATATATGTATCAGGAAGCTGTTTTTCGTTTCTCATAAAAAATAAAAGTTCAGAACAAAACCAATTACATCCAAAAAGGCCCTTGAGTTAGATTTCCTTCAGTCTCAAACTCCGAAGTCTGAGTTCAGAATTCACTCGAGCAAAGCAACTTTCTGTGTCACAGCTGCCGCATTCTGGTAACGCTCAAAAGCACAGATGCCACCACCCGCCGCTTCAAAAATCTGTAACTCAAAATCCTAAACTTGGCTCTTAAACCGCTATGCTGCATTCAGATCCATCTTGCTGCAGCCACAAACAGTTGGCAGGATTCTAACTCAGTGGCCACTGTGGCTTCCCAGTACCACCTGACACAATAAAAAAATTACACCCCAGTTATAAAAGACAATAAATACCAAACACAGGACCGTACCTTGTTGAAAGAGTCAAACTCCACGTACGGACATCTTGTGTGTTGTGAAAACAAGAAAGGGTGAAATTCCTCATATCTACAAGACACACATTGGATAATGTCGCAGCAGCAAACCAAAAGCAGCTAATGCTATTCTAGGCTGCATCAAAAAAGAGCAGAGGGCCATTCTAAGGTTGGAGCTGACTTATTTAGCGGAGCATGGAATTGCCATTGTATAGCTCCTTTTTGGGCCGGTCATAAGAAGATTCACGAGACAGAGTGTCAGATGGTGGTGGTGGTTGCTCATGAGTAACCAGGCAGGACCTGTCTTTTACAGGTTTTAGTGTGCAAACTATTTACAGTGCAGATCTACCAAGTTCATGTCTGTCTCAGTTACTTGCAGAATCCGGGAGTGGCCCCTTCCGGCTTCTCCCCCAACATAAGAACTTTGACACCCCAAGCCTCCTCCTCCCCTCCTTGTGTTTCACCCCTCTGCGCAAGCTGGGCGACGGAAGTGGCGTGTGTCCCTCCCGGCAAGCCTGGCCAGGTGAGGCGCTGGGGTTCTCAGCAGCAGCATCGAGCCCTTTCCTCGCCTGGCTGGCCCCTTCCCTCTCTTCCCCACTGGAGGTGTGGCTTTTCCCACCGCTGGAAGAGGAACTGCTCCTCAGGAGCTTCGGAGGCTCTCTGTATCCCAACGGCCCCCCTGCCTCCCTCCCCTGTTCCGATGGCAGCCCCCTGACACAGAGATTAAAATCTGCGTAGCTCATTGTCAGAGTTCCGTTGGGACCGCACCAGCACAAGTACACACACAGAGAGTTGTTCTCTGGACGTATTTTAGGAATATTTGGACTATTTGGCTTTAAGATATTGAGTTGCGGGTGCCATTATTATTTTGGCATTGTACACATTAATTAAGATTTCATGATTTAGAAACTGTTGATATGTAATACATTCTGTTAACAAATTTTTGTAAACATAGTTGTTATCTGAGATTCCTGCATTGCAGGGGTTGGACTAGACAACCCTTATGGTCCCTTTTCCAACTCTACAATTCTATGACTCTATGACCAGCAGGAAAGTGAGGGGCCAAAAAGGAGGCTCTCTTCAAAATACATACGTGAGGATTTCTTCTGGCGGCTTGTTGGGTTCCAGACTTGGCTTTTTCTCCCTCTTCTGAATGATATAACCCTGCCAAAAAAAGAGAAGTAGAGAAACCCTGAGCAGCATTTCTTTTCAGTTTTCTGTTCTTGGAATTATTGTGATTATTACGGTTTTTATTTTTAGCTAGCCATCAGTAAGGGCGAGTTAGACCAGAGCCTACAAGACAGCCTGGGGTGAGGGGATGGGAGAGACTAGAAGCTTGGGTCACAAAAAGTGGAAGGTAAGCGCTAGGCCAGAACACATTGGGAGAAAAAAGTAAGGATCACAACAAGACGACCACAAAATCCGAATTTGTACACCTTCTCCAGAATACATCATTTGATATGAGAAGGATCAAACCACAGCTATTTTTGCATGAGGTTCTCTGGGCTCCCCTCCTCCTTGGTCCAATAAGTCTGCCTTTTGCATCACGGTCCCAGACTGCCTCCACTTCTGGGCTAGGGGAGCTTGAGAATGTTTACTAAACCCACCCCTCCCTGGAAGATCTACAATGGCAATGTTTGAACACTGCTCCTCTGGAACCCGTGGGGTGTGCAAAAACCAGAGCACTTCAACCATGAGCTACCTTGCCGTTAAAGTTGTCTGTGATCGCCATATATTCTTCTGCTTTCTGTAGCGCAGCAAGTACCTTTTCGACATCTAAAAAGAGAAAAAATGGAATCCAAGATTTTTGATTCTGTGGCTTCCTGCCGTGCTACAGCATATTCTTTGCATACTGGAGGCAGCCTTGGGCCAGATCAGATAATCTGTCCACCTAATCCCAGGATGGGAACTTGGAGCCTCCAAACACTATTAGACTGCAACTCCCATAATCTCTGATGATGGGACTGGTGGCTGGTGTTGATGCACTCCAGGAAAAGTTAGAGGGCAACAGGTACCTCATCCCTGATCTAAGCTCAATGTTGTCAGAAACTCTCCAGGGTTTCAGACAGGATAACAGTGGTACCTCTGGTTACGAACAGGATCCGTTCTGGAGGCCCGGCCGTATCCCAAAAATTTCGTAACCCGAGGACCGCTTCTGCACACGCACGCAGCGCCGCAGAGTTCTTCTGCAGATGCGCGAGTGGCAAACCCACTTCCGGGTTTGCTGCGGTAGTAACCTGAAGATTCTGTAACCTGGAGGTTATGCAACACGAGGTACCACTGTATTTTTTCAGCCTTGCCTAGAGATGCTGGGGATATGATCAAACTCAGAGCTGCAGACTGCCCCAAGGCTGGTTTAGGAGAATGAGAATTACCGTATTTTTCGTCCCATAGGACGCTCCGTCCCATAGGACGCACCTAGTTTTTTGGGGGGGGAAATAAAGGAAAAAATTTTTTCCTTTATTTCCCCCCCAAAAGCAGGTCGGGGAAGCCGAACCAGGTCGAGGAACAGCGGGATGGCAGCGCTGCACCTCCCTGCTGTCCCCCGAGCTTGTGGGGCTGGCCGATGTCTGCCTCAGGCGGCAGGCTGCTATCCGCAGCGTGGGGAGCCCTGCGGGGAACTCCTGCAGGGCTCCCCATGCTGCGGATGTCTGTCCGGCGCGCGGGGCACTCTGCTTCAGGGCGCCCCACCCGCCGGGTGGCAGGCTGCTATCCGCAGCGTGGGGAACCCTGCGGAGAACTCCTGCAGGGCTCCCCACGCTGCGGATGTCTGCCCAGTGCGCGGGGTGCTCTGCTTCAGGGCGCCCGACGCTCCGGGAAGCAGGCTGCTATCCACAGCCTAGACAGCCCTGCCGGACGGACCTCCTGCAGGGCTGCCCAGGCTGCGGATGCGCTCCCGAAGCGCCGGGCGCTCTACTTTCAGGGCACCCGACGCTCCGGGAAGCAGGCTGCTATCCGCAGCCTAGACAGCCCTGCCGGACCTCCTGCAGGGCTGCCTAGGCTGCGGATGTCTTCCTGAAGCCTGGAGAGCGAGAGGGGTCGGTGCGCACCGACCCCTCTCGCTCTCCAAGCTTCAGCGAAAGCCTGCATTCGCCCCATAGGACGCACCCAGATTTCCCCTTCATTTTTGGAGGGGAAAAAGTGCGTCCTATGGGGCGAAAAATATGGTAAGCATTTCCAAAGCGTCAGCTGTGTTAGCTGCGTACAGTGACACCTTAGAGCAGTGGTTCTCAAAGATTGGCGTGGCAGGAGAGGATAGCAAGTGTGGTGGAAGATTCAAAGACAATCAAGGAAACATTTAAACATTTCGGTGTAGTATAGTATAAAAATATTCTTTATAAATGAGGTTATCTGGCAAAAGCTCACACCTCTCATGGAGTTTGTACACATATTTAAGGTACATACATAAGACGCTCATTTCTAATTATAGTCTAAGAATGATTCATGTTCTTATGTAAGCTGCATTGTTTTATACTTTCTGGGTGTCCCATGATCGTATTATAAAGCAATTGTGTTCTGTGTTATAAATCAGTTGCTAGTTGTTGTTTCTTTTTGTTTCCCCATGTATTTCTTAGCAATAAAAAAATTGCTAAGAGCAAATTGTTATTCTGAAAGTGTGGCCCAGGAAAAAAAAGTTTGAAAACCAGTGCATTATAGGCTAACTAATTTATTATGGCTTAAGCTTTCAAGGACTCATGCGCACAATATTAGCTGGCAGGAATGCAAAGAAAGAAAGTCTAGGTTGGGAGGTGAATGAGGTGCAAAAATGACAGACCGTAATGATCAGAGCTGAAATATACAGTAGTGCCTCGCAAGACGAAATTAATCCATTCCGTGAGGCTCTTCGTATAGCGGTTTTTTCGTCTTGCGAAGCAAGCCCATTGACAGCTTAGCAGATTAGCGCTATTAGTGGTTTAGCGGCTTTTAGCGATCAGCTGTTAAGCGGCTTATCAGCGGATCAGCTGTTAAGCGGCTTAGCGGCTTAGGAAAAGGGGGGGGAGGGAAAAAAAGTCGGAAAAACTCGCAAGACATTTCGTCTTGCGAAGCAAGCCCATAGGGAAATTCGTTTTGCGAAGCGCCTCCAAAACGGAAAACCCTTTCGTCTAGCGGGTTTTCCGTCTTGCGAGGCGTTCGTCTTGCGGGGCACCACTGTATACCCTATACAAACACCTTTAACCTTTTGAGCAACATATTGGTGATAACTGCTGAGATGATCGACTTAACACCACTCGTACGTCAGGGAACCACTCACAAGAAACAGGGAATTAACCAGGCCTAATAGATGAAATTAAAATGATACACCACAGTGCGTAACACAAAGATCTTGAAATACCAGGCATTATGCAACTCTGTCATGTGACATGCAAAAGGGTGTGCGGTGCATTTCGCGATGAAATGTCTGGCCACTTGCCTTTCCCTTCTATCTGTTCTGCTTTGGCGTTACTGGAAATTCCCGCTTCCATCAGGCAGTGCTCGATAAGTGTGGCTCCATAAGCTATAAAAAGTGGAGGAAGGGAGAGAACCATTTATAAGACCAAACAATTAGCCAGAGACATGGATTTAAAAGAATCCTCGCCCCCCCCCACAAGGATTTTTTTTCAAACAAGGCAGAATATGGGACATTTTATACACAGGGGATAAAGAGGCCTCCATCTTCAACAATTTGTTTAAATAAATTAAAAAATTGTCCAGTAGCAGCTTAAGAGACCAACTAAGTTTGTTCTGGTTGTTCTCTAAGGTGCTACTGGACAATTTTTTAATTTTTATTTATTTATTTCAACTGCGTCAGACCAACACGGCTACCTACCTGAATCAACAATTTGTTTAGTCTGTCCCTTCCCAGCTCCAAACAAATATATGTCATTTTAAGTATCGCGGCAAAGACCTAGCACATCTCAAAAACATTACAGCTCTCAAAAGCAATTGGCTATTACTGGTAGAAATATACCTGTTATTTGATGTTCCAACAGGATCTCTTAGATATATTTGCAATCCTGCTTTCTTCTCTAGTGCTCAAAGTTTGAAAAACAGAAGATAGCTTATTGCTGATTTCAATTTTAACATAAATGGTACTTACGAAGGTGAGGATTTAGGACTCTCTTTAGCTGGTCCCCTTTCGGTGCACTGGCTATTATTTCTGTCAACCTGTTAAGTGGGAGATGGGGAGGAAGGTCACCCCCCAAAAAAGAATACATTGCTATAGAATGATATTGAAGAGGAAAGCACATTGTGAACGTAAGAAGGGTCTGCCGGATCAGGCCAAGGGCCCATCTAGTCCAGCCTCCTCGTCTCACAATGACCAGCCAGTTGACCGTGAGAAACCTGCAAACAAGATCTAACCACAAGAGCCTTCTCCCCTAATCTGGTTTCCAGCAACTCGCATTGAGAAGCAGTAAAGTGGGACCTCGTGTTCCAGAGGCCCATCCGTAACGTGAAATGCCCACAACTCAAAGCGCTGCGTCTGCGCAGGTGTGCGGTGCGATTTGGCACTTCTGCGCATGCGGCGAAACCCGGAAGTAACCCGTTCCGGTACTTCCGGGTTGCCACAGGACATAACGCGAAAAGACGCAACATGAAGCGGACGCAACACGAGGTATGACTGTATTGCTTCTAACTGCGAAGACAGAGCGTAGCCATGGTGGCCAGTAGCCACTGACAGCCCTCTCCACCTCCATGAATTTGTCTAATCCCATATCCCCAAAGATAAAATTAACATATTCCTATACGCAACAACAGCAGCGAGAACGTTGGTGGCCAACAAAAAGGGAATGGCTAAGTAAACTATGTGAGTATCTGGAGTTAGCAAAATTGATGGACATAAGAAGGCATAAATCTAAAACTATGGTACAGAAACAATGGGAATGCTTATATGAATATTTACTCAAACAGGGATCAAACACAAAAGTTTGGTTGTGCTTAGACTAACCTTGTGATGAATACAGAGAATACAAAGATTAGATGGACTATGAAAGAATTTAAGGAAAGGAAGTGACTAAAGAACAGATGTAAATTTAAAATAGAATGCGGTGGAAGTCTTTTATAATATTTTAACTAGGATTTAAATATTGTAATGTTTGAAGTACAAATTTGGAATTATTGATTATGAAAAGTATTTTTTCTCTTCATCCTTTTCCTTCTTTCTTTCTTTTATCTTAGGTCTTTCTTCTTTTCTAGTCTACATTCTGGAAAATTGTGTAGATAAATGTTTTTATGTACGGTTATGTATTGTTTCTATTTTTTTTCTTTTCATTTTTCTGTAACATCGATTAAAATTTAATAAAAATGATAATTTTTTTTAAAAAGAATTTGTCTAATCCCAGGCTGGTGCCATCCCTGCCCCCTGTGGCAGGGAGTTCCGCAGTTTGACTTTGCGCTGTGTGAAAAAGTCCTTTCTTTTTTCTGTCCTGAATCTTCCAACACTCAGTTTCAATGGAGGCCCACAGGTTCCAGCATTATGAGACGAGAAAAGCATTTCTCTATCTACTTTTTCCGTGCCATGCATATATTTTTTTTAAAAAAACTCCTATCATGTTGCCTTTTACTTAACTTTTTCGCTAAACTACAAAGTCCCAATAGGGACGCGGGTGGCGCTGTGGGTTAAACCACAGAGCCTAGGACTTGCCGATCAGAAGGTTGGCGGTTCGAATCCCCGCAACGGGGTGAGCTTCCGTTGCTCGGTCCCTGCTCCTGCCAACCTAGCAGTTCGAAAGCGCATCAAAGTGCAAGTAGATAAATAGGTACCACTCCGGCGGGAAGGTAAACGGCGTTTCCGTGCGCTGCTCTGGTTCGCCAGAAGCAGCTTAATCATGCTGGCCACATGACCCGGAAGCTGGACGCCGGCTCCCTCGGCCACTAAAGCGAGATGAGCGCCGCAACCCCAGAGTCGGCCACGACTGGACCTAATGGTCAGGGGTCCCTTTACCTTTACCTTTACAAAGTCCCAAACGATGCAACCTATTTTCACAGGGGAGTCACTCCATTCCCCTTGACCATTTTGGGTGTCAAACTCAAACCAGAGCAACTTTCCAGCCCAGCAAGCGGGTCTCTGAAAAGCAGCTCTACTCAGTTCTTGGAGAAGGATGGGGCGGGGGCGGATATTGCTTTCTCCCCCAAACTAAATGCTGCACAAAGAACAGAGGTACCTTTCCAAACTGGGCAACGGTGCTGCTGCTTTGGCGTTATCGACCGGGTAGTGTTCCCGCACTGCAAACTTTACATCATCTGCTTCATCCGTGCGAAACCTCAGGATGTTCAGTATTAGGTATTCGTGGTCAGTAAGAACAATGTTGCCCTGCAAAAGAGTTTCCAAGCAAAATGCGGGTTTCAACCTATAAAGTCTTTATGGAGCCTCTCCCTGTGTCAACATTAATTTTTTATTAATTACTTCCCTTCATCCTAAAATCCCTGGGCAGGTTATAACATTAAAACACTCTATTTAAAACAGCTGAAATCAAATTACGATCACAAAAATAAAGGATACACTTCAAGTGTCAGGTTGTTTTACGGATTTGTAAGCCGCTTTGAGACACTTTATTGTGGAAAGTAATAAAACAGTCAGAAGACAAGGGTGCAATTTTAGTTCCTATGCTGTGGACTTAGATGCTCAACATTCACCATCCACACTACCTAGGGAAATTTGGATTTTTTTAATTACTATTTATTTATTTATTGCTTGTCTGCTTTGCATATGGTATGACGCAGTACCCTGCTACTGCCCTTTTGGGTTGTTAGTAATGGCAGTAAAGGAAATTTGAAACAAAAACGAAGAACCTTCCCACCAAGTAACAAAGCAGCGGCACGAGGAGAGAGATCAGCCTTTTCGCCTCCAAGACCCGCAGCTTTTTCACCCTCCACTTACCCTGTCGTACAACTCTATAATCAGATGATAGGCGGCTTCATCGCTCCCAAACTGGAAATCGACTATCCTGTCGACGCCAAGCTGCGTCACACTCACAAGCCTTCTGGTCTTCAGATGCTTGCGACACTGTCAGCGGGGAGAGCACAAACAGGTCTCACAAAGGGGCAATGAGGCACAGTCGTTTGCTCTTCCCCTGCAAAAAGCCAGGGTAGATGGGGACTCCCACGCCCCATAAATAAAAATGCTGATATCGTAGTCTCTCATAAACTTTTGGATCATTTGGAATATTTGAACAATGGCCTGATAAAAGCAGGAGAAGCATGGTGTTGGGGAGAGTCTACAGTGGTAGTCATGTTACGGATGGGATCCGTTCCGGAGGCCCGGGCGTAACATGAAAAGCCCGCAACTCGAAGTGCTGCGTCTGTGCAGGCACGCGGTGCGATTTAGCGCTTCTGTGCATGCACAAGAGGCAAAACCCGGAAGTAACCCATTCCAATACTTCCGGGTTGCTGCGGGACACAAGACGAAAACACGCAACCTGAAACGGATGTAACATGAAGTAAAGGTAAAGGGATCCCTGACCATTAGGTCCAGTCGTGACCGACTCTGGGGTTGCGGCGCTCATCTCGCTTTATTGGCCGAGGGAGCCGGAGTACAGCTTCCAGATCATGTGGGCAGCATGACTAAGCCGCTTCTGGCGAACCACAGCAGCGCACGGAAACGCCGTTTACCTTCCTGCCAGAGCAGTACCTATTTATCTACTTGCACTTTGACGTGCTTTCAAACTGCTAGGTTGGCAGGAGCAGGGACCGAGCAACAGGAGCTCACCCCATCGCGGGGATTCGAACCGCCGACCTTCTGATCGGCAAGCCCTAGGCTCTGTGGTTTAACCAACAGCGCCACCCGCATCCCAACATGAAGTATAACTGTATTTTAAAAAAGAAAAACCTATGGGGAAGGTCTGGCAGAAGCAAAGGGTGGAGCAGATGTGACTTTGGCTACCCGAAGACCTCCCCATCACTTGTTTGGCTGCTGAGTCTTCAGCAGATATTGCTAGCCTGCCTGCTTCCAGAACTCACTCCGCCACATGAAAACACATATGTATGTAAAACACTCCAAAGCCTTAGAGCATGGAGTGGAATTATTCACCTACTCCTGCCAGGAGAAGGAAAGACGAGAGCTCTCCATTCAACAAGAGAAAACCAAGGCACAAGCCTTGCTGTTATTTGCGCCTGTAGTCTCATACTGCAAGGTTCATATATGAAAAATGCAAAATGCTTGTCTGGCTAGTCCCAGAGATGAAACGACAACATTAGCGGCTTGGCATGTTTTCTCTCCCCCGCCCCAGAAATCTACAGCATGCAGAGAAAGATGCATTTACCTTCATTGCAAAGCCAGATGGCATCATGTTCTTGGGCCACTCAAACTCTGTTGTGTGAATTCTTATGCCAGATTCCAGGAGAAGCGTAGCCTTGAGGTCTGGCCTAATGACAACAGAAGGCGTCAGGGAGCATCTAGGCACCGATTTGGCGTAACACATGCTCTTCCTCCTCTGGGAAGTGCAAGCTTGCATTTTTAATTTTTTTCAAAATCAAACACTGAATTTGCATGCTGGCATCCACTCGCTCGTAATAAATTTATGCAGTTCCCCAGAACTGAGAAGGTTTCCCACGAGTAATCCCTTGAAGGATCTTTTTAACAATCAAGCAGTATATAAATTTTATGAACTAAACAATGTTTATAAACTCAGAGAAAGTAGTGTGTGAAGATGCTTGGAAAAGCAAGGACAGGTGAACCTTCTCCCTACGTTTAACAACAGCACCAGGAAAATACATAATATGGGCATGCTATGCAGGGGAGGAAGGAGAGAGAGAGATTGTAATCATTCACATTAAATGAAGAATACAGAAGAAAGCAGAGGGGACAATATACACCTGTATCTTTGAAGAAAAGTCCCATTAATTTTAATGCATCTTGATTTCATGTACTACATTCAAAAGACTACATTCATAGGAAACAGGTCCGTGTTCCAACTTCCTTTTCATACATAGTGTTCTAGTTTTGTTTGGCTACTTTATCTCATCGGAGATTGAGATACACGTAAAACACACATACAGTTTGAAAAGTTAGAAATATTCCAAAGAGAGCTGGGATACTAACCTGTGACTCTCCAGATGTTGCTGGCCTACAGCTCCCTGACCATTGGCCATGCTGGCTGGGACTGATGGGAGCTGGAATCCAGCAACATCTGGAGGGCCAGAGGCTTCCTGCTCCTGAAATAAAGAAAACAAGGAAGTTTCAGCTCTTACTTCTGAAGGCGAATAAGGTATGTCTTATTGTCCACATCGTAAACGTTGTTTACTCTCATTCCCAACAAGCTGGGGGGAAAAGAGACAGAGGAGAAAATGCATATATATATATATATATATATATTTACCAGTCTAAGGAAATTTATAGAAAACTGCTCTTGTTGCAAACACTGACTCAATTTTTTTTAACAAAGAGCAACTGTCAATCTTATTGTGGCTAAGGCTGGAGGAGGCAGTGAAAGAACTGCTTCTAAAATCAAAGGAACAACAAATTAATTATAGTACAAATATATTTCTGGGCTAAGTCCAATCTGGAGTAGTCTTGTATGCTGATTATCTTGGAACAAGACTACAGTGGTACCTCTGGATGCGAACGGGATCTGTTCCGGAGCCCCATTCGCATCCTGAGTAGAACGTAAGCCACGACTGCGTGTCTGCACGTGCGCGGGCCGTGTTTTGCCGCTTCCGCACATGCGTGTGATGTATTTTGAGTGTCTGCACATGTGCAAGTGACAAAAACCTGGAAGCATATTTAACCCGAGGTATGACTGTAGTGAGATAGAATCAATGTGACACGTATTCGTAGGTCTAAAAATCAGACAAATACAGTCATACCTCGGGTTAAATGTGCTTCAGGTTGAGCGTTTTCAGGTTACGCTCCACGGCGACCCAGAAGTAATGGAGCGCGTTACTTCCGGGTTTCGCCACTCGCGCATGTGCAGACGCTCAAAAGGACGTCACGCGCATGCGCAGAAATGGCACGTGCAGAACGCGGGTTGCGTTTGCTTCAGGATGCAAACGGGGCTCCGGAACGGATCCCGTTCACATCCATAGGTACCACTGTAAAATATGTGGCTGGTCCTACACAGCGCCAGCCCAAGATATGTTGGCACCTGAGGCAGACCCCAAAATAGCACACACCCTCTCCCCACCAGGGAAGATCTACATCAGGAACAAGGGGAGAAAGAAAGAAGACTGGGATCTGTAGCTCTGGTGAATCCCATCCACTTTCCTTTTCTTTTTTTGCTAAGTGCATAAAGCCCAGTGCATGCAAGTTAAATGTGTGTAAGTTGTGAGTTGCCCGTATAGTAGTGCTCCCATGCCAGCGGCCTTCAATCGTCAGGTGAAAGAATGTAGCTCAGGATCAGGAGAGGACCCTTCAGATGTTGCTGGACTCTGACTCCCAGCACTCCTGACCACTGGCTACACAGGTTGCTGTCAGTTGGAAGACTCAGGGTTTCCCAAACTTGAGCTTCCAGCTGCTTTTGGACTACAACTCCCATCATCCCTAGCTAGCAGGACCAGGGGTCAGGGATGATGGGAACTGGAGTCCAAAACAGCTGGAAGCCAACTCACAGCAGCCCTGTTTAGGGAAGCTTTCAATGTTTGATGCATTACTGTATTTTAATATTTTGTTGGAAGCTGCACAGAGTGGCTGGGGAAGCCCAGCCAGATGAGCAGGGTAGAAATAATAAATTACAGTGGTACCTCGGGTTAAGTACTTAATTCGTTCCGGAGGTCCGTACTTAACCTGAAACTGTTCTTAACCTGAAGAACTACTTTAGCTAATGGGGCCTCCCGCTGCCGCTGCGCAATTTCTGTTCTCATCCTGAAGCAAAGTTCTTAACCTGAAGCACTATTTCTGGGTTAGCAGAGTGTGTAACCTGAAGCGTATGCAACCCGAGGTACCACTGTATTATTATTATTATTATTATTATTATTATTATTATTACTATTATTATTATTAGGAAACACTGCTAGGAGTCTAACACAGACATAGGCAAACTCAGCCCTCCAGCTGTTTTAGGACTACAACTCCCATTATCCCATTATCCCTAGCTAACAGGACCAGTGGTCAGGGATGATGTGAATTGTAGTCCCAAAACATCTGGAGGGCTAAGTTTGCCTATGCTTGCCCTTGGCCATGGGGGTGGAGTCCCACAACATCTGGAAGAAATAAAAATAAAATAAAAAATTGTCCAGTAGCACCTTATAGACCAAACAAAAAAAATTCTTTCCAGTAGCACCTTAAAGACCAACTAAGTTAATTCTTGGTATGAGCTTTCGTGTGCATGCACACTTCTTCAGATACACTGAAACAGAAGTTCTGTTTCAGTGTATCTGAAGAAGTGTGCATGCACACGAAAGCTCATACCAAGAACTAACTTAGTTGGTCTTTAAGGTGCTACTGGAAGGAATTTTTTTTGTTTTGACTATGGCAGACCAACACGGCTACCTATCTGTAACTGGACTTATAGACCAGGCATCCCCAAACTCAGCCCTCCGGAAGTTTTTGGGACTACAACTCCCATGATCCCTAGCTAACAGGACCAGTGGTCAGGCATGATGGGAATTGTAGTCCCAAAACATCTGGAGGGCCGAGTTTGCCTATGCCTGGTCTAACAACCAGGGGACTACAACTCCCATCGACCCCCAGCCAGCTCCCACGTGACTTGGACTACAACTCCCACCAGGCCCTGCCAACGAATGGGAACTGTAGTCCAAAGCTCCTGGGAGGCACCTGATTGGGGGAGGCTGGCAGGGGCGGAGCGAGGTAAAGGGGCGTGGCTGTGGGTGGGGCCAATGCCCTGTGGGCGGGGTCTCCGTGGTCGCGGGGGCGGGGCCGCCGCCCGCCTGTCTCGAGGCTCCCTCCTACCTCTGGCGCAGCTCGGCTATCACCGCCCGGATATCGACCGTGCTGAAGCGGGACTTCATGGCCGGGCCTCTCCTCTCCGCGGCGGACTCTGCCCGGCCTTCCCTCGCCGCGCTCCGGGACGCTTTTCCTCCTGTCAGGAGCCGAATCGCGCTCGCGCGCATGCGCCTTGCGCCACGTGACCTACGGCGAGCCCACTAGGCCAAAACTGTTCCAGCGCGGCGTCAGGGAAGGAGAAGAGCTCCCTGCCGCCCTCTGCCGGACAGCGTGGAAATGGCAACGCTTGGAGGTGCAGGAGTTTAATGGTGATGGGAAAGCACTTTTCGTATGCTCAGAGGTCCCCGCTATTTCTTCACCTTGTTTATGCATTGCATTTCTACTCCACCTTTCCTCCCTGAAGCGGAGGGTGGTGTTCCTAAGTCTCCTGCGAGGCATCCAGAGGGTGCCCTTATCTTAGCAAGGGCACCTTCTTAGCATCTAATATAGCCCATAACAGCCTAGGACTCCTCAAGCAATCCTCAGCCTCCCAAGGTGCCACCATGCTCAGCTGTTGGAGGAAGCCCGATACGCACATTTGAATTCAGATCTTGGGGTTTGGAGTTTGGCTGGCACCTAGGAGGAGAATTCTGAAATGTTTTATTTAGGGGAGCATGTTGCTGTGAGATGGGGAGCTTGGCCAGGACAGGGTTAATGGAGCAAGGCTGATTTAATACTCCTGACAAAGTTGCCAGGCACAGCTTTTGTTAAGGAAAGTACAGGTGATGCGTTTCCATGGCTACTGATTGTTAGGTGATCTCTCTCAAGGCTTCTGAATGGAGCAGAAAGAGGCCTCCCACCCAGCTGCTGAAAGTCATGTAATCTAAAAAGGGAGAATTAAAAACTGCAGTTAGGCCAGACTGAGAGAGAGCCAAGTTAAGCCTCTGTAAGCTCTGTTTGAGAGGATACTCTTGAGAAAAGCGGATTTGGGCCTTGAGTGTTTAAATCTGGGATGGGGACCTGGATCCCACAGTGGGTTGGCTACATGCACATGAAAGCTACATGCACATGAAAGCTTATACCCAGAACAAACTTAGTTGGTCTCTATAAGGTGCTACTGGACAATTTTTTAATTTATTTTGACTGTGACCTGCTTTCCTGAGCCCAAGGTTAGAAATCAGATGGTGTTAGCAAAGTCCCAGGGCTATGAAAATGCTGGTTAGTGGTGCCTATAAGACAGGTGGATATGGAATATTTTTGTTTTGACAAGTTTTTGCACCTGGATGAAGCCACCTCTGCCTTAGGTGTTTTGTGCTATTAATTAATTAATTAGTGCATTTCATCCGCTATTCTGTTGTTTTTCAGCCTTCCAGTTATTATTATTTTTTGTACTGCTTTTAAAACAGTAGACTTTTTAGCTGTTTTTTTATTATATGACCGTAATCACCTTCACGTGCATGTAAAAGGCAACTCATTAATTGATAAATAATGATATAATCCCAACGGTGTCTCCAGCTATGCTCAGCCCGTAATTTTGCAAATAAATGCAAACGTTACAAAATACCAGTAAGTCTCCAGAAACCTCCTTCTAATGGAAACTAAACTAATCCTGGGTATACAATGTGCCCTGGAACTTCTTACTGCTTGGAAGTGGGGTGAGCATAACACTAGAGATTAATTTTCAAAATGTGCTTAGATAGGCTTCAGCCAGCCTGATAGCACGGAGGAGTATGGCTTCCAGGGATAATAGACACTTTGCACAAGTTCAGAGACATGTGCATTTTAATTTTATTTTCAGAATTGAGAAGAGAGGATGCTCAGGATGGTGGCTTTGATCTGGGCGAATTCAGCATCCTGTTGGATCTTGACACACTGAGGACCATTGTATTGACCCTAACCTTAGCAATGCACTCATTCTGCAACGTAGTCCATAGCAGCAGCCTAGAACTCTGGAGCTAGAGCAGCCTTCCAGGCTCAGGTCTCCCAAGGAGCTGGGATTATAGGCAAGAGCCATCACACCAGGGCTCCTTGTTTGCTTCCTGTGTGTCCATCATCCAGAAGATGGCAGCAAAGATCAAAACACTGAATCAATACTGTATTCTCAAATGAATAAATAACTTTCTGACAGTAGGAGCTGTTTGACAGTGGAACGGGCTTCCTCAGGAGGTTGTGGACTGTCTTTCATTGGAGGCTTTTAAGCAGAGGTCGGATAGCCATCTGTCATAGATGCTTTAGTTGAGTTTCCTGCATCACAGGGGATTGGACCAGAAGACCCATGGGTCCCTTGCAGCTCTATGCTTCTAGGATTCTATGAAACCACAGGTGGAAGAGGGCTCTTGTGGTCGAATGACATGAGCCAACAGTGTGACGCGGCAGCTAAAAAAGCCAATGCAATTCTGGGCTGCATCAATAGGAGTATAGCATCTAGATCAAGGAAAGTAATAGTGCCACTGTATTCTGCTCTGGTCAGACCTCACCTGGAGTACTGTGTCCAGTTCTGGGCACCACAGTTCAAGGACACTGACAAACTGGAACGTGTCCAGAGGAGGGCAACCAAAATGGTCAAAGGCCTGGAAACGATGCCTTATGAGGAACGGCTAAGGGAGCTGGGCATGTTTAGCCTGGAGAAGAGGAGGTTAAGGGGTGATATGATAGCCATCTTCAAATATATAAAAGGATGTCACATAGAGGAGGGAGAAAGGTTGTTTTCTGCTGCTCCAGAGAAGCGGACACAGAGCAATGGTTCCAAACTACAAGAAAGAAGATTCCACCTAAACATTAGGAAGAACTTCCTTTTTTTTTTTTTTTTAATAAAATTTTTATTAATTTCCAATTTTTTAACATAAACAAAAACAACATAAAAACAAACACAAAAACTCATGTTTTCTTAACCTTATTTCCATAACCCTCTTTTCCCGGACTTCCCCATACCTTTCCCTTTTAAGCCATTTAATTTTAAGCCATTATTCAGCAACCCTTCTTAACCAATTAAATGTAAATTCATTCTCTTTTTCAATTCCACCCTAAAATTAAACACAATTTTCCGCTGCAATTCTACGTCTTCTTTTCCCTCAGCATTTTAGCACTCCTCAATTTTATAATAATTCTTAAGATACATCTTAAATTTCTTCCAATCTTCTTCCACAGTCTCTTTCTCTTGGTCGCGGATTCTGCCGGTCATTTCTGCCAGTCCCATAAAGTCAATCACTTTCGCCTGCCATTCCTCCAGCGTGGGTAGCTCTTCTGTCTTCCAATACTTTGCTAGAAGAATCCTTGCTGCCGTAGTAGCGTACAAAAAGAAATTTTTATCCTTCTTCGGCACCAACTGGCCGACCATACCCAAGAGAAATGCCTCTGGTTTCTTGTTAAAGGTGCACTTAAGCACTTTCTTAATTTCATTATAAATCATTTCCCAGAAGGCCTTAATCTTTGGGCAGGTCCACCAAAGGTGGAAAAAGGTACCTTCAGTCTCTTTACATTTCCAACATTTGTTATTGGGCAAATGATAAATCTTCGCAAGCTTGACTGGGGCCATGTACCACCTGTAAATCATTTTCATAATGTTTTCTCGTAAGGCATTACATGCCGTAAATTTAATACCTGTGGTCCATAACTGCTCCCAGTCAGCAAACATAATGTCATGACCTATGTCCTGTGCCCATTTAACCATAGCAGACTTCACTGTCTCATCTAATGTATTCCACTTCAACAGCAAGTTATACATTCTTGATAAATTCTTAGTATTGGGTTCTAACAGTTCTGTTTCTAGTTTCGATTTCTCCACCTGGAAACCAATTTTCCTGTCTTGTTTGTAGGCCTCCATTATTTGAAAATAATGGAGCCAATCTCGTACCTTGGACTTTATTTTCTCATAACTTTGTAATTTAAATTCACCACCTTCTTGTTCTAAAATTTCAGAATATTTCGGCCAATTAGTTCTCATATTAAGTTTCTTTACCTCCTTGGCCTCCATAGGTGAAAGCCACCTGGGAGTTTTATTTTCCAGTAAATCTTTATACCGTATCCAAACATTATATAGTGCTTTCCTGACAATGTGATTTTTAAAACCCTTATACACCTTAACCTTGTCATACCAGATATATGCATGCCAACCAAAGTTGTTATCAAATCCTTCCAAATCTAGAATGTCTGCATTTTCAAGAAGTAGCCAATCTTTTAACCAGCAGAAAGCTGCCGATTCATAGTAGAGTCTTAAGTCCGGCAGGGCAAACCCCCCTCTTTCTTTAGAATCGGTAAGTATCTTAAACTTAATTCTGGGCTTTTTCATTAGGAAGAACTTCCTGACAGTAAGAGCTGTTTGACAGTGGAATTTGCTGCCAAGGAGTGTGGTGGAGTCTCCTTCTTTGAAGGTCTTTAAGCAGAGGCTTGACAACCATATGTCAGGAGTGCTCTGATGGTGTTTCCTGCTTGGCAGGGGGTTGGACTCGATGGCCCTTGTGGTCTCTTCCAACTCTATGATTCTATGAATCCTGATTGCTGGTTTCCCACAAGCATCAGGTTGGCCACTGTGAGAACAGGATGCTGGACTAGATGGGCCATTGGCCTCATCCAGGAGGCTCCTCTCACATTCTTAAAATAATGAGAAATACTATTTTTTTCTGTTCAGAAATCCCACCTACATGGGCTGTGTCTCCCCAAACTGCTTAGATGCCCACAGCTGATCCCCAGGACACCACCACAGTCCTGCCTATATCATGATGGTTAGGGACTGTGTGTAAATGATCTGCTGTGAGAATAGGCAGAACATAAGAAAAAGCCTGGCAGGATCAGGCCAAAGTGAGGCCATTGTTGGGAGACAATGGAGGAGTGCGCCTTTGGGGGTGAAGTCAAACTGTTGGAAGGTTGCAACGTCTGATGTGGCTGTAGAGACCGATATAGGAGAGACATGTTTTGTTGCAGCTGAGGCAGATGAAGGTGTCCGGTTGTGCTGCTACAGATGCATCATGGCATTTCTCCTCTCTGCGTTCCTCCAAGCAGTCCTTCCTCCTCTGGTCATTACTGTGGATGCAGGACCTGACTATCCATCTACAAGTATTGCGGTCATCTGCAAGGGATTCCCACACAGCGGGGTTGATATTGTCAGTCATCATGTCTTATAATTCAGAGTTGGATCTGGTCCCTGAAGCCAGCTCCCCATACAGCACATCCTTGGGGATCCTGCCATCTTCCCTTTTGTGGACATGACCAAGCCAGTGTAGACATTGCTGGGAATGTGGGCTTGGGAGACCATATCTTTGAGACACCGTCCTGCTGTGCATCGCTACCGACAGTTGTAAGTTGCCCTCAGCTCACTTCCATAAAGCAGCTTGCTCAACACACAGGCCTGGTGGACCTTCATCTAGGCATCATAATATTGCAGGATGAGCACTTTGTGTTAACAATGTTCTCTCCTTTTTGTTATTTTATATTTTGTGTTCTGCACATAGCTGTCAACTTTCAGATTTGAAAATGTTGGTACTAAAGGGTTAAGAGGTAACAAGTCGCTCTAATCACTGAGCAGCTGAAAGTCATTAAGCATCCAGGAATATGAGTTGGTTTGTATAAATAGTCAGTTCATCCGTGTTTCTCTCTTCCCCCCTTGACCTGACTCGCAGACTCAGTTTGTGGCCGTGGGCGTGTTTGCTGATATGAGTTAAGTTTAGAGTAAAGTTTTCTTTATGCCGGAGATAAAAGCATGTGTGCTTTATCGCCAGGGTTTTTTTTTGCTTTTGTGAATAAAGTTTTTCCCTGAGTTCCAAAGTGCTTGCTCCAGGATTCTTCATTTAGAGAAAGGTACTGACTCTCCTGCCTCCTTCAGCCGCTGCACGAAATTCTCTGCTGAGATAATACTTATGGCGTTGGAAGCGCACTGGACGTTTACTTAACATTAAACTAATCAAAGTTTAATGGACAGAAAATAAGGGATCAACAGCCTCGAAAAATGAGGGATCAGCAGCCTCACCTGTCCCGGGGACAGTCTACGGGGTATCTAACAATCCGGGATAGCCGCGGGAAGCAGCGGGAAATGGCGCCTGAATAAGGGAATTTACCGCAAAAAAAGGGAAGGTTGACAGCTATGGTTCTGTACGTTCTTACAATTTGGAGTTGCTCTGAGACATTTTATGTAGCAAGCAATGAATGCAATAAATATTAAGTCCTTTTTATCATATTATATTATGATGGGGTGGCGCTGTAGGTTAAACCACAGAGTCTTGGACTTGCCAATCAGAAGGTTGGTGGTTCAAATCCCCATGACAGGGTGAGCTCCCGTTGCTCAGTCCCTGCTCCTCCCAACCTAGCAGTTCGAAAGCACGTCAAAGTAGATAAATAGGTACCGCTCCGGCAGGAAGGTAAACGGCGTTTCTGTGCGCTGCTCTGGTTTGCCAGAAGCGGCTTAGTCATGCTGGCCACATGACCCGAAAGCTGTACGCCGGCTCCCTCGGCCAGTAAAGCGAGATGAGCGCTGCAACCCCAGAGTTGGCCACGACTGGACCTAACGGTCAGGGGTCCCTTTGCCTTTATTATGATGAGCCTTACAAGAGCTGAGACTTGGGGCGAGAAGGAGGTGAAAAAGTCCCTTGAGGTCTTTTAAGAAATTGGACAGGACAGATAAGCTTTGCATGAGATCAGCTGCAATTCAGGAGGGGGCGTGGTCTGCATTCCCCTTCCCTTCAGGCAAGGGAGCGCTTAACAAGAGGCCGCAAACATCTCAATTATTGCTGTTTTATCTCGGCTCCCATCCACGTGCGTGGCCCTTTAAGGAGACGCGAGGCCGAGTCGCGCAGCAACTGACGTAGATCGCGCGTTCTCGGCTCATGGGGATGACACCCTGCGCGTGCGCAGTTCCGTCTCTGAGACAGCTTCTCCAGATCATGCGCAGTAGAGAGAGGCCACGTTAGGTGAGAAGGCCACCACGCTTGCGCGGTCCTTGGCCGGGCACTTGAGGTAAATTCTCCTCGTGGGGGTTTCTCTTCCGGGATTGGCGACTGGAAATGCGGCTGCGCGAAGTGGAACCGCGCATGCGCATATGCCCGTTCGAGAGAGGAGAGAACCTGAGGTGTTATTTCCCCCTCTCTTTCTGTCTCGGCCCTCGGGGAAGGGAAAAAGGCGCGGCGCTTAAACGCCGAGCTTAATGGTGGAAGGAACAGAACTGCCCGTCGAGGCTCCCTGTGAAGGGAGCGGGCGACCCACTGGGCATGCGCAAAGGCTCCCTTTTCCCGCCCTAACTTTGCGCGTGCGCATTCCGGGTTTAAAGTGCGCGCGCTTCCCCGCCCTCTCGCCCCTCCCCCCCCGTCTTATAGGCGGGGCCGCTTCCCTTTCGCAAGTCGGTCGGGCGAGGGAGCGAGCGAGCTGCGCGCATGCGCGTCGCCGCCGGCCGCCTCGAGCCAGCGAAGCCAGGCAAGGGAGTTTGTGAGGGAAGAAGAAGCGAGGCGGGCCGGCTGGGCAGGCGGGCCCCTTCTCCCACCCGGAAAGGCCGGCCGGCCGGCGCTGAGGGAAAGCCGGCGCCTCCTGAGGTAAGTGCGGGCGGCAACGGCGGCGGCGGCTTCCCTTCTCCCTCCCCCTCACGCCGCCACTGACGGAGCCTCCGACTGACTCTCCTCCTCCTCCTCCTCTCCCCCCTTCTCTTTTCTCCTCAGAGCTCCGAAGCGTCGCCCGGGGGAGCCCAGCCGAGCGCGGGGAGGCTCCCGGGCCTGCTCTGACTGACGGGCGAGGAGACCTCGCGAGCCCCGCCCCCTCGCGCGCCAAGCCCCGCCCCCTCGCCCGCGAGGCCACGCCCCCTTCATCTCAAGTCAAGCATCTTCCCCCCCCCCCTTAATCCTTCTCTTGGTGCATATAAGTGGGGGCTGCATTATTCCTCTTCTTTCCCCCCTCCCTCCTCCCCCAAAGCCCCTTTCTCAAGTTCTTGGGCCCCATACAGACCAGTAAACCACTGGTCTTTCCCCTGTCCAGGTGTGGGCCCCCTCCCCCAACCACCACCACCTGTGTGGATTACTTGGCGGGTGCAGCAACAGCCCTTCCCTCTTCTTCTTCTCCTCCTCCACCCACCCCCCAACTCTCTGCCCCCCTCTCCCCCCGTGGATGCCTGCCTCCCCCCAGCCGCCATCATGGGCAAGGTGCTGTCCAAGATCTTTGGCAACAAGGAGATGCGGATCCTGATGCTGGGCCTGGACGCAGCGGGCAAGACCACCATCCTCTACAAACTGAAGCTGGGCCAGGCGGTCACCACGATCCCCACCGTGGGCTTCAACGTGGAGACCGTGACTTACAAAAACGTCAAGTTTAACGTGTGGGACGTCGGGGGCCAGGATAAGATCCGGCCGCTGTGGCGGCACTACTACACGGGCACCCAGGGCCTGATCTTTGTGGTGGACTGCGCTGACCGGGACCGCATAGACGAGGCCCGGCAGGAGCTGCACCGCATCATCAACGACCGAGAGATGCGGGATGCCATCATCCTTATCTTTGCCAACAAGCAGGACCTTCCTGATGCCATGAAGCCGCACGAGATCCAAGAGAAACTAGGCCTGACCCGAATCAGGGATAGGAATTGGTATGTTCAGCCGTCCTGTGCCACCTCGGGAGACGGACTCTACGAAGGGCTGACATGGTTAACATCTAACTATAAATCCTAATGATCATTAAAAAATAAAAAAAGACAAACTATTACTAGTCTTCAAGAGAGTTTAGCGGGGAAAGAAATACTTGCTTCCCAAGAAAGAATGATCCTCCATACTAAAATGTTCTGAAATTAAGCATCCATAGGATTACAATGATTGCTCACCTCTTTGCCAGTTACCACCCTTTTCTTCCACATACTTGACTGGATCCCCAGTTTAATACAATTCTTGCTTGGTGTTAAGATGCTCTAATCTTCAACTGTGAATGAACACAAGCACTAGTTTATATGGCAAGCTTCCAGCGACATGGGGGAGGGAGGGGGGAAGGAGACACATAGCTTTGCAAAGCAACTTTTCTCATACTATGAGAGCCCTTGGTTATGATGATTTGACTTCATTTGTTGAGTCTTGGGGCTAAGGCATCACCTTTTCAAATGTATGCTTTCTGATTTAGTTCCCCCTGACCCCCCCCTCCATTATCATCTGCTGTAGATTTGCTTCCTTTTGCAACCATGCAGAATATGTTGATAGGTCTCTTGTTATCTAGTAAACTGAAAACCATTGCTTATGAACAAACTGCAGTCTGTCCTCTTTATGGTGAGAGCTTACCTGTAACTAGAAACTAAAATTTTCATCGCCTTTATCTGGACTTTTGACAAATCAGAAGGGTAGCATTTAGAATAAATGTATGGTTGCTTACTGGGCCCAATGATGGCTGGGTAATTCAAGAACCGCTTCAAAATGTTAGCTGCAGGAGGTTATGAACCAAATATAATGCATGATTAAGGATGCAAATAAGTTTCCATTCTAAATAGCAACCGTATGCAGGATGAAACGAGACTAGTGTCAAACCACAGTTCCTGTACTTTGCATTGTAAAGTTAATTTTGCTGCTGCAATATTAAGTAGCTGCATTACTTTCCAGTTTCAGTGCAAATATGCTTTCATTCCATAAAGTGCAGCAATAATTCGTAAGAATAATGTGTGATGTACACATTACTTTAAAAAAAATCATAAACTTGTAGTCAAAACTTGAATGTTAAAAACTCTTCCTGTCTTAATAATTGAGACAAAGGTGGCAGTATCACAATTGGTCTAAAAGCTTCTAAAAACTTAAGTAGATTATTTGTAGACCTTTTAGCTTGGCTTCTAAGATGCATCTTTATTAACTTGAGGGGGTGGGGGGTAGCCTGCATCTGCATCTATACTATGATTTGAATAAGTCACTCTTAAGAATTTATTGAGATGTACTAATATGAAGGAAGGATGTGGCAACTTGGTTTTGCAGATACTACTAATTAAATGGAACAAATGAGTGTCTTTGGAAGTTGCTTCCCTTTCATCAGTTACAAAACCATGCTGAATTCACGCAGGCAGTGACAGACAAATTCTAGACTTCTGTTCTGGTAGTACCTTTATTTGATCTGCTTTGGATGTATAAAGCCCTTTGGAAGGGCAGCAATGATTCAGGTGGAGAGTGAGCAAACGACTATGAATGTAAACTTCCACGTTCTGTTCTTCAAGGGCAAGCATCTCATTTGTCATATCGCAGTTTTCAAATGTCTGATTACTTGTATGGGGGAAAATGATTGTGAATTCAGGTTAGCATAAAAAAATGGTTTCAATCAAGTATTGATACTAGGTGCAAAAAAATGTAAAGCAGCTGGTTCCTATTCAGCCTTAAGGATTAATTTCAGATTTCCTCAAGGAGTAAAACTCATCTGAGGAATTTTAGGAATGTATTGCTACAAAACCAGAAGAAAATTGCTTTTGTTAAAGGGTATGAGATTGAAATAAAATTGGGGCATTACACTACACTTCTTCAGTGTTGATTTTGCTACTTAAATTGTGGACTCCAGAGCTTGTACCAAAGATGTTTGAGGGGGATAAAGTAATGAGAAATTAATTTCTTAGAACTGAATGCTTAGCATCATTAACAGAAGAAAACTTGAGCTCTGATCCTAATAAACTTACATCATAGTTATTTGGATTTTTTACTTCCTCCAAATTGGATGTGGATTATTCACATAAAATAATTTTTAGGATCAGAACAAAAATTAATTTTCATCGGAAAAACAGCAGCGGTTCACAAAAAGTTCTACTAAAGCAACAAATTTGTGAGAGAATCGAACAAAAATGCTACATTCTGGTTGCGATAAAAATAAATTTAGAATCTTTCTTCCTGGCAGCACTGGCAAGAGTGGCAATGCAAAGAAAAAGTCCACAAAACAGTTAAGCGTAGTCTTCTGGAATAACTAAAGCCAAGCACAAAGTAGTTGCCTAAACTGGAAAACTTGAAGATCTGTTACTAGTTCTCAAACTTTCATATAAATCTTAACTGCAGTAAAAACATGGGTGGTTTTACCTTTGGTGAAGGGTTTGTTGTATCTTTTCTCTCACCGAGACAGAATCAAATTGTCATATAACTTATACATTAATTTGAAATCGTTACTTGGTATGTCCATTTTGTTCCTCCAAGTGTGCCAGTTTTGTAGGTTAAAAAAAAGATAAATATTAATTCTGGTTTTGTTTTCCCCTTTAAATTGCCAGTCTTTGGTGGGAAACATGAAGTTGAAAAACGTGTGACAAATGCATCAAATAACTTTTGATACTGAACAAAAATTAGTAAAGTTTCATTTTAAGTGTCTCTTTCAAAGAAACAACATTTTGTGTTCTCTCTGGCTCAAAGGTAGCCATAAAAATTGATGACTTTAGAGATTTATCTGCAGCTTGCAAGATAAAATGCAATCTTAGAATTCAACTTCTTTGGGGGGGAAAGGTTCAGTACATCCAACTTCTGTGTTCATGTGACTCTATAAAGTGCAACTGAATCCGTTTTTGAATGGCGTTAACTTTGTCTGATAAGTGAATGAGTCTGTAGACTGTGATCTCCCTGAATAAAGTAAACAGGATTTTTTGTGTTCGCAATATGGTTGTAGTGTTGGTAAAAGAACTAATAAGCAGAAAATAAAGCAATTATAAAGTGCAGTTCTCCTGTTATGTTTGAATGTGGGAGAAATAAGTATATTTGAATACTTGTGTGTGTCATAGTCTTTGGCAGGTGTTAAAAAGTTTGCCTGCGGGGTGGACTCTTAGGGGTGAGGAGAGGCTTTTTTTGGGGGGGGGTTAACTAAGTAAAATGTAACTTTATCTGGTGTTGAAAAGTCAAAAGAATATCTGATCCACATATTTTCCTCAAGGATGATGATGTATTAAACAAAGACAGCTATGTAGGACATTTGTGCTGCTTTAAGGAAACACGCAGCCAACAGGAAAAGGTCTGATTGTCAAGAAAGGATAAGAGCAGTCCCAAAGAGATCAGTACTGGAAGATACTGCATGGAAGGAAGAGAAGCTTTAGAAAATCAATGAGTGCTTTAGAAAGAAAAGTTAAGAGACGAGAGAGTGGTTTAAAACGTGTGACAAATCTCAAATAAGTGAAAAGCACAAGAGGGTTTCAGGATGGAGAGTGCAGTAACTGAGAGGAGGACGCAAAACAGGGTTGGGGAATCTATGGCCTTCTAGATGCTTCTGGACTACAGCACTTGGCCGCCCTGACCATTGGACATGCTGATTGACCCTGTACTATGGCTCCAACATTAGTACAGCAGTTGTCTCCAAGGCTGGAGTGAAGACGACACTGATTAAAGAAGTCTTTGGAAGTTAACAGGTGCAGCTATGCTCTGTGCATACTAGTAAGCAAGCCTTGCTAGCTATATTCATACATGATAGTAAGCCATACCACGCGCAAATGAATTGCACCCAGTTTGTTCCAACTGGCTTCCTTTGGAAGAAAACAAATCACAATCTCTGGTTTATCAGTGCAGATTGTGACTGCAGACCTTCCTTTCCTTCCAGGCCTTTTAAACATCTATTTGATATGTTTAAGTGATGTTTTAGCCTCTAATTTTAGTTTGTTTAATCTGATTAGTGATGTAGTTTTTAGATGGCATGGTTGGTTCCCCCACCCCTAGTTTTATATTATTGTTCTGGTTTGATTTTTTGAAAACTACAGTTTACGTGTTCTAATATGAACTGTTTGTATTTTGGTGTGTGTGTTTCTTATTTTGCGGTATGCTGCCTAGCAGCTTATCACATGAGGCGACTAATAAATACAGTCAGTAATAACCAAGGATCATAGTTTTGTTTTTGCTCCTACAAACAGTGATCAATAAGCCAAGAACAAACTTTGGCTACAGATCAATCTGTTGAGACTGATGATCCTTGGTTTAGACTAAACTGGAGGTTGTGGTTTGTTGGAGCAAATCATGGGTTCGTGGTTTACCATGGCGTGCAAACTAAACTGCTGTGTTCAGTTGGTTTCATAAGTTAATGTTCCTATGATAGGTGGAGTTCAGAAAGATGAATACATTAGTTCTGTGACAGCTGTGAACTGAGAGAAGAGAGTGGGAGAGCCAGATATAAGGATTGAGGTTTTAGGTAAGATTGGAGAGTTGTAATCAGATCTAATTCAGGTCTGACAGGTATGCTCTAACCCTAAGGTGGGGAATCTTTTCATTATCTCCCCACCCCTGTTGGGCCAAATTTGACAGGTAGGCAGGCAGGCCACCCACCTGTCAATCACCTGACATAATGACATGGGTGATGCTGCACTTTGAAGCCCTGGTTGTTGGAATCTCAAAGTTCAGCATGATCTGTGTGAAAGGCTTTTGCTAGCGGGCAGGTTTATGGAGGCTCAAAGAGCAACGGAGAGCAATTTGAAAGTTCTTTGCAGCTCTCAAAATGCGGGGCCCCATTGCAAATATAGTATTCAGCTGTATCATATTTTTCTCTCTCCATCAACACTTGTTAGTTAAAATAGTCTAAATCAGTTGCATATATATGACTAAATTATCCGACTTTCAGTAGGGGACTCTGATTCACTTCCTAAGTTTAAAGTACTGGGTCCCCCCCCTCACACACACACACCCCCCCCCCCCCCGTGCATGGAATTCGAGTTAAAGTTCGAAGGATATGCACAACATCTAATTTTGGTGTTCAAAAACCTACTTCAAGAGTGAATGACTTCTGCTGTGTTGTCTTTTCAAAGTTAATGGTGCGATGGTGCCAGGGATAAATCTATTAAAATGGAGAGATTACTGTCATTACTGAATTACGGTGCTTTGCATGTAATTTACCGTAAGTTTTATTTTGTGACAGGCCAAATTTAAATAACAGATGGGTCATTCCACACCAAATCACCTGATTTTAATACTCGACCGTGCTCTCACATCTCAGATTTTTGTTCAAATTTTTTTTGTCTGTACATACCTATGAGATAACCTCAATTTATTTTTTTAAGATTTTTTCGTCCCAAATTGGGCCTGAAATAACTCACATATTCATGAGAATAGTTAAAATTGTACCCTCTTATGTTACAGCGTCATCTGATGTTCTTGATACATTATTTGGGCTACTGCAATGCGCTGTGCGTGGGGCTACCTTTGAAGGTGACCTGGAAACTACAATTCATCGAGAATGTGGCAGAGACCATATAACACTGGTCCTGAAAGACCTGCATTGGTTTCCAGGACATTTTTGAGCACAACTCAAAGTGTTGGTGCTGACCTTCAGAGCCCTAAACAGCCTCAGTCCAGTATACCTGAAGGAGCGTCTCCACCCGCATCGTTCAGCCCGGACACTGAGGTCCAGCGCTGAGGGCCTTCTGGCAGTTCCCTTACTGCAAGAAGTGAAAAAACTTACTTTTAAAATATTTTATAACCACAAAAAACAAGCTTCTTTTAAAACATAACAAGTTCATAGTTAGCCCATTCTACAAAAAAATTATGATACGTGTTAGTTGTGGTTTGCACGCTATGGCTTATCCAACCTAACAAGGTAGAAAATGACTAAAATTCACTTTGAATGGTCAGCGACCCTTTTCTGTGGCACTTAATACCATTTTTATACCTTATTTTGAAAGACACAAGAATTAGCTTTATTTTGATACCAAAATAAGCCCAATTGGATGAAGAATAAGAGGAGCATGAGTTTTTTTTCTAAACTGACGTATAAATTGCATTAGCCTAAATCGTGCGAAAATCAAGATTTAAAAAAATTTCTCCTGACCCCAATTTTGGACCAAAAAAATCTTAAATTAATTTGAGGTTATCTCATAGGTATGCACACACAAAATTTTTTTGAACAAAATCAGACTCGAGAGCACATAGCACCAGGTGATTTGGCGTGGAATGACTCAGATGCGGTAAAGCTTATGTCAGAAGACTTAAAGTAATGTTGTTGGTAGTCTAGGTGCCTTATTGGTTTTAAATGTCAGAATTTCTTTTGCATGGAAGCTTTTGAAATCTGTTTAAATTGCTGCTCCAAACAGTTTTGGCTTTTAGCTCGTGTTTATAGCTTTATTATAACATTTACATGACCTATGTACAGTCATACCTCGGGTTGAAGTAGCTTGGGTTGAGCATTTTCGGTTTGCACTCCGCGGCGACCTGGAAGTAACGGAACGCATTACTTCCGGGTTTCGCCGCATGCTCAGACGCTCAAAATGATGTCACGCACATGCGTGGAAGCGGCGAATTGCGACGCGCAGACGTGGGTTGCGTTCGCTTCAGGATGCGAATGGGGCTTCGGATTGGATCCCATTCGCATCCAGAGGTACCACTGTATATGTGAGAGACCAGGATTCAAAATTACAGTGGCTTCATAACGTGTACCAGTAACTTAAAATTAATCTTAAAACTGTCAGCCTCCCAAGGCGAGTTCACATTGGCCAATAGCCTAATTATAGACAAAATAAAAAAGGATAGATTCCCAGGCCCAGATGCATCCACCCAAGAATTCTAAAAGATATCAGATGTGAAATTTGTGGTCTAACAAAAATATGTAAGTTGCTCAGTTCTTTCTCTGTACCAGAGGACTTGAAAGTAGGCAATGTAACACCAGTTTTCAAAAATTGTGTGTGTGTGTGTGTAATCCAGAAAATTATGGACCAGTTAGTTTAACACCTGTCCCAGGAAAACTGGTAGAAAGTATTGTTAAAGATAAAATAACCGAACATATAGAAGAACAAGACTTGCTGGAGCAGAACCAGTATGGCTTCTGCCAGGGCAAGTGTATCATGAACCTATTGGAGTTCTTTGAGAGTGTCCACAAGCATATAGATAGAGCTGATTCAGTTCACAGAGGATACTTGGACCTTGCCAAAGAGCGGAGTGCTCATGGAATAAGAGGAAGGGTCCTCTTGTGGATCAGGAATTGGTTAAGTGCCAGGAAGTGGAAAGTACAAACAACTGACTGGCTATGCTGTGCAAGGCTAGACTGGTTTACTGCTGGAAAGCTCTCGGATTCTCAGGACTAGGGGTGTGCCACTTAGCATGTGGATCAGTGAGACGGTGGTGCCACACAGCCTTTCCTCAACTTGCCGATTCCCAGAGTAGATAATACCAGCTGAACCAGATTCTTGTGTTTTGTCTTGCCTAGGTGACAAAGCTATGAAGATGGGCAAGGCATCCCAGATAAACAGCTAGTCCAGCCTTGCAGTCTGGTAGAACAAATCCACAATCGCCCAAAGGCAAACTCTTCCGTTGAGCTGCTGAGCTGGCTTTTACCAAGTTTTTTTTTTGCTTTTTTCTAATGTTTGACTTGGATTTGCAGTTGTCCTGTCATCTGCTGTCTGAATGCAGCCTAACTTTTCCTTTTATCCCTTTAACGTCTTTCATTGCATAATCTATGGGTTTCTGCCATGTAAATCTCCACCGCACTTAGCCTTCTTTCTGTGCTAAGCATACAGACAAAGACTGGAAGGAACTGGCTATGTTCTGCCTTCAAGCCATGTTTATCATCCTCAGGGGAGGCGTTCCGTTCTGCAAATCAAAAAAACCTCTGTTCTGCAGGACACCAAATCCTCTCTTAACCCCCCACCCCCCCGAGATGGTTATATTTTCTTCCCCTATCTGCATGATTTCATATTGTTCAGAAATACTGACTTGTGTATAAATTTTAGAACAGTGGCTGTGTTAGGGCACAACTGGGTGTTAGAATTCTGAGCTGCTACTGAAAGCCCTTGTGGGAAACACATGTCTCGTGGTACTCCAAAGCTTAGCAGATCAATTCCCACATGAGCTTCCACAGCCATCAGACTCCCACAAATGTGCTTGATGCCATAAGATAGTTAGCCTTTGAGGTGACACAATGCATTTGTTTATTCCAGTGTGTGTGTGTGTGTGTGTCAGCCTTTGGAAAGACAGAAATGCAAAGTATGTGCCAGCAAGTGTAAGTCCCACCAGAAATAATTTAACAAATGGCATGGGATTTACCCCTCGGCCCTGCAAGTATATTTTGGGCCACTTTGGGCTGTATCCAACTAAGTCATGCTCAGAATAGACTGACTGAAATCAATGGACTGAAATTAATCATCTCCATTGATTTCAGCAGGTCTGCTCTGAGTGTTACTTAGTTGAAGTCAATTCTGTGTCTATAAAACAGCCTGAAATGTTACATATGAAGAAGAATTTTCTTGTTCTGTTGCTTGTCATTCAAACAGTTCAAATAACGGCTGGTCGTCTCAAGGGAGTCTGTGGCCTGGTTCTGGTCGCTTATAAGAATAGCTGTTGTCCTGTGTCCTAAAAGCACACAATACTGTATGGCTCCAATAAGTCCAGGATTGCTACACCACTGTTTCCTGCTACATTTGAACTGGGAAACTCTTGTTTTAATCTCTTATCAACAGAGATATCCTGGTCTGTATTTGGGTATTAAAGCAGTTTTCTGATATGAATGTTATAGGGAAGCAGTGGTTTAACAACTCCTAGAAGTCACCTTGTATTATTGTGCACAAAGGGAAAGGGGATGCTGGAGCCTGGGAGCCTGACTTGTGTTTTTCGTCTAATAAATCATGGTTTACCTAACCAAAAACTCCCCCTTTGAACTGGGTGACTGTGGAATCTATGTTGACAATGAGAGAGAGTCCAAATGAGTTGTAAGGCTACCTGCTTCCACAACTAATGCCAGGTTCCTCAGTCTTCCATAAAATGTGTATTTTGCCATTCCTACAGGCATGCTCCCTCTTAAAGTACAAATACCTACTCAGAAGTACCGTAAATTTCGCTCCATAACACGCAGATTTTTCCTCCTAGAAAGTAAGGGGAAATGTCTGTGCGTGTTATGGAGCGAATGCCTACAGATGGCGGGGGAATCTGCTGCAGTTGTGAGCAGTCCGTGGCTCGCTTTGAAACAGCAAAGCTCCTGTCAGCGAGCCGAGCTGGGGAGGAGGGAGAGAAGCAGAGCGGGCTTGGCTGCTTTAAAACAACCCCGTCCTCTATGTTCCTCTCTCCTCCCCACTGAGCTGCTAAGTAGCAGCAAAGCTTTTCAGCCAACCTAGCCGGGAGGAGGGAGAGAAGCAGAGCTTCAAAACAACCCCGTGCTCTCTGTCCCTGCCTGCAGTTTTTTGCTGTCCGATTTTGGATTAGCCACTGTGTGTGTGTGTGCTTGAGCTATCGTTCTCCTCCTCCTGCTTCCCGTTCACTCTCCCTGCGCCCCTGCGCTCTCCCTCCGACTTTAGAATTGACACTCTGTGTGTCTGTGTGTGAGAGAGAGAGGGCTCCTGCTCCTCCTCCTCCTGCTTCCCGTTCACTCTCCCTGCCCCCTGCCTCCGACTTTAGAATTGACACTCTGTGTGTCTGTGTGTGAGAGAGAGAGGGCTCCTTCTCCTCCTCCTGCTTCCCGTTCACTCTCCCTGCCCTCTGCCTCCGACTTTAGAATTGACACTCTGTGTGTCTGTGTGTGTGTGTGAGAGAGGGCTCCTTCTCCTCCTCCTGCTTCCCGTTCACTCTCCCTGCCCTCTGCCTCCGACTTTAGAATTGACACTCTGTGTGTCTGTGTGTGTGTGAGAGAGAGGGCTCCTTCTCCTCCTCCTGCTTCCCGTTCACTCTCCCTGCCCTCTGCCTCCGACTTTAGAATTGACACTCTGTGTGTGTGAGAGAGAGGGCTCCTTCTCCTCCTCCTGCTTCCCGTTCACTCCCCCAGCACCCCTGCGAATTCCAGCGCCCTGTGACTTTAGGGCCAGTTCTCTCTCTGCGTGTGTGTGTGTTTTGACCTCACTGCGCTTGTTGGGGGAGAGTGTTGGTCGCAATTTTTCTTGATTTGTCTCAGAGTGGTTACTATCATGGTTTCCTTGCCAGGGAGGAGGGAGAGACGCAGAGCCTGCTTGTTCTAAAGGAGCAAAGCCGGAGAGGAGCCTCTCCTGCATTATTAGCAGCATCCTTTTCCACCCACCCCACGCGTGCTCCTTGTCCCTTGAGTTCTTTTCCTTCCCTCCCCACTTAAAACGTGGTTACAAAGCACGGATCCACACGGATCCTCAGGATTTTTGCACTAGGTCACCCCAAATTCACCATAGCAGATCACATAGCATATCCATGGCTACAGCCTGCACCAAAAAGCACACGCACCCACTGTTTCATGGGGCCGCAATGGCGCAAAAACGTGGTTACAAAGCATGGATCCACATGGATCCTCAGGATTTTTGCATTGGGCTACCCCAAACTCACCGTCAGATCACATGTCTGTGGCCACAGCATGAACCACAAAAATCATACATCCACTGTTTCGTTTAGAATATTTTTTTCTTGTTTTCCTCCTCTAAAAACTATGTGCGTGTTATGGTCAGGTGCGTGTTATAGAGCAAAAAATATGGTAAATCCCATGGGATTAACTCACAGGTAAGTGTGTGTAGGATTGCAGCCGTAGTGGGTTTCTTGTAAGACCAGCACCTGGACTGTGCCATACATTCCTCCTGTAATAGTGACTGAAATCTTTATTCCACTATATCCCTGTTCCTTTCCGTACTAATGCCTCTGTGGATTCTTTTATACAAAATCGAAATGTAAAGTGTGAGCTGTTCTTTGCCCTCATGTTAGCTGGATGGAATGACACAGAAGCAAGATTTGCCCAGAGCACTTCACAACAACAACAACAACTTATTCCCCAGCCACTCTGGGTTGCTTACAGCATATATTAAAAATTGTATTTAAGAGGATAAAACTGAACCTTGATGCACAGCTTGTATAAAAGGTAAAGGGAAACCTGGCCATTAGGTCTAGTTGTGACTGACTCTGGGGTTGCAGCGCTCATCTCGCTTTATTGGCTGAGGGAGCCAGCATACAGCTTCCGGGTCATGTGGCCAGCATGACTAAGCCGCTTCTGGCGAACCAGAGCAGCGCACGGAAATGCCGTTTACCTTCCTGCCGGAGCGGTACATATTTATCTACTTGCACTTTGACGTGCTTTCGAACTGCTAGGTTGGCAGGAGCAGGGACCGAGCAACGGGAGCTCACCCCGTCGTGGGGATTCGAACCGCCGACCTTCTGATTGGCAAGCCCTAGGCTCTGTGGTTTTTAACCCACAGCGCCACCCGCGTCCCTATGTATAAAAGAGTGGTAATAAAATGTGTCAAAACAGACTTAAAAAGAAAATGATGTTGCTTGCCCAGTCCCACAGGTTTAAGCTCAAAACAACTAGCAAACCTTCTCAATTATCTGCTTTCCCTAAGCATGTTTTATTGAAACATTTTACATGAAACCACACCATTTCCTCTCCCCCTCTTGCCTGACAGGGTAGGGGGATCCACTTTTGTACTGTGAAAGCAGAGATCACCCTAGCAAAGTTTGCATTACGTCATCCTGTTTGTCCCGTTGAGAGATTATGTTGAGCCATAATTTGTGGGCCAGCAATGACTAAAGTGAATTGTTGACAGTGTTGTTTATGTCTTGGAGGGGTGGGGTGGCGCAGACCAGGGCTGAGCCTCGCATGCCAATGAAGTAGATGTGATGATGCGGTCAGAATGAAGTAATTCTAGATTAACTCCTTTATGAATCTTGGAACAGGCACTCACTAAGAGTGGAGATTGAACCTCCTTGTATCAACAATTGTTAATAATTGTATTAACAATTCTAAAAATCTGATATTAACAATGTGCCGCTTGTGTTAATTAATGTCTATTAATTCATGCTTATCAAAGTAATAAATAAAAAGTGGTGCCAACTTGCCTCCCCCAGTGGCAACTAGACATTCTGTTTTGGTGCCCACAACCCAGGTCCCAGAAGCCATTTGGCTCCTAGCTTTTCTATCCCAGTTTGTAACACTGCTCCCATCTTTCCTCCCTTCTCCATTTTATCACAACCCTGTGAGATACCGTAGGTTAAGCTGAGTGATGGTGCCCAGCCCAGGGTCCCCCAGTGACCTTCATGGCTAAGTGTGGACTTGTACCCTGGTCTCCAAGGTTCTGATCCAACACTCTCAACCAAGCTGTGTCTTGTGCCTCTCAAAAAGTCCTGTTTTGGGTCTGATCAGTCAGGATGGCGAAACCACCCAGGAATCCTCTGTTGACTTGAGTCCTTTATAAGAAAGACAGGCTATATGTGGAATAATAGATCTGGAAATTCTGCTTGTCATTTAAACTGCTGGACTTACATTCCAAGTGTGCTAGTGAGGAGAAGCTGGTTCTCAAAATCGGAGCAACCAGCATAGGCAAGAGTTGACAGAAGTGTTGAATTCCTCTTTGTATCCCATCTTTCTCATGTAAACTGCTTCCAGTATTCCAATTATTCCATATTATTCTAACAGCAACCCTTGGCGGTAGGATAAGCTGTGAAATCTGACAAGCCCAAGGTTACCCAGTGAGCCTTAGGACTGTGTATGGCTTTGAAACTTGATCTGAGATGTGATCCCACCTCTGTACACCAAAATTAGCAGGGACAGCTTTCTGGTGTGTTTCTGAAATTGCAGTGGGTTGGACTAAATGACCCTTTGGGTCCCTTCCAACTATACAATGATCCACTCCTACGATCCTATCTATCTTTGTGGTGCTACTTGGCGTTCAAGAGTCACTGTTGGACATGAAACAAACTTCAAAGCCTTGTTCATCTGTGAATTTAACGATGCAATTCACATTCAGGGTTTCCAGACACAAGGCGCTAGGTATAGCCCCCCTGTGACCAAAGACTGTTCCACTCCATTGTAGTACTAGGCGTTAAGCTGTTCAGCCCTGCCTTAAGCAAACATTCGCTATGAAAGCAGGCAGTGTTATTGCCATGTTGCTAATGCAAAACAAGTACTTCCAGCTTTTCAATTACCACTTCTCTTTGCTGGCAAAACATGTTAATCTAATTACTGTATTAGCTAAACATCTGCCATGATGCCTTTTCCTCAACAAGGGGTTGGATTAGTTTGGAATAGTCTGTCGCCTCTTGGTAGTGGCGGTTCCCCTTTCCTGCTGGTCTTGGCTGTGGATTGCCCTTTCCTAGACTGAGCAATTTGTTCTTGCTTACTATTACACCTGAGTTAACAAATAGGGTTCTGGACATCTCTCAAACGATTCCCCGAGCAATTTGCATTTCTGACTTCTGATAGCAGAGGCACTCTCATTTTCTGGATTAAAGTTGCAGGGCACCCCCAAAAGGCTTCTATAGTCAGTAATGGTACTATGCCCTTGAAGGAGTCTGTTCTTGTGTTCTGAATCTCATCCAGGGTTGCAATGGGGAAGCTCCCCCTGAGTGGAGCTGATACTGCTGCACCAGAAATGATTGGTAAAAAATGTGGCAGAATTCTTTCCGTGCAGGGAAGGCTGATTGGGAGAAAGCAAGGCCAGAACACTGGATCATGCAGAGAAGCAGTAGACAGCTGCCTCCTGTGGGTGAGCTTGCAGGATCCTTTGACAGTTTGCTTCTCATCGGCAAACTACAGGTACTTTTGGACACTCACTTGTCAAAGAGATTCAGTCACATACCAGCAAATTCAGGTTGTGCAGTTAAAGTTGATTTGGAGTGCAAGCTCCTTATTGGTGGTATGAGTGTCACATTTCCAAATGTACAGTGGTACCTCGGGTTACAGACGCTTCAGGTTACAGGCTCCGCTAACCCAGAAATAGTACCTTGGGTTAAGAACTTTACTTCAGGATGAGAACAGAAATCGTGCAGCGGCAGTGGGAGGCCCCATTAGCTAAAGTGGTGCTTCAGGTTAAGAACAGTTTCAGGTTAAGAACGGATCTCCGGAACGAATTAAGTTCTTAACCTGAGGTACCACTGTAGAGACAATTATTCTTACCCCCCCCCCCATTTTTAACATTACCCTTATCAAACACAGCTGGTAGAAGATCATTCAACACCAACATGGATGACTTTACGAGAGGATTAGATAAATTAATGGAGTACAGGTAAGGTAAAGGTAAAGGACTCCTGGATGGTTAAGTCCAGTCAAAGGCGACTGGGGTTGCGACACTCATCTCGCTTTCAGGCCGAGGGAGCCGGTGTTTGTCCACAGACAGCTTTCCGGGTCATGTGGCCAGCAGAACTAAACCACTTCTGATGCAACAGAACACCGTGACGGAAACCAGAGCGCATGGAAATGCCGTTTACCTTCCCGCCGCAGCGGTACCCATTTATCTGCTTGCACCGGTGTGCTTTCAAACTGCTAGGTTGGCAGGAGCAGGGACTGAGCAACAGGAGCTCACCCCATCGTGGGGATTCGAACCACCGACCTTCCGATCGGCAAGCCCAAGAGGCTTGGTGGTTTAGACCACAACGCCACCTGCTTCCCTTATGAAGGACAGGGCTGTCAATATGGCTATGCTCTTAATCCACAGTCAAAGGCAGCAATGCTTCTGTGCACCACACAAGACGGTGCTGGACTAGATGGGCCGTTGGTCTGATCCAGCAGACTCTTCTTAAAAGTTTTTAAAATATTGAGCTTCTTTGGAAATGCAAATTTAAAAATTGGCTACCACTTTGCTGTTTTTGTGACAACAGACTGATCCAGCCACCCCTCTAGAAGCAGAAAACCAACCAACTTTTGGAGCCAAGCATGGCAAGAATGGATGGTTATGTGCTCCTGATGCATCCACTGTTCAACAATCGCTTTTCCTCTCTGTTTAATGAGCTGGAAGATGGAGTAATGAGGCTGAATTTCCTGCCCAAGACAAAGGGTCTTTCTTCACAAGGGCTGGGATCCTGTTCCATGTTGCATGTTAAATTCCCATGAACCAGTCAATTACGGCTTTTCTCCTAAGCTCTTGGAGCTGTGAGGACAGACTTCTTTTTATCCATTTTACTTCTCTCTCTCTCACACACACACACCCCATACATGATTGCGCATAACTCACACTCTCATCATTAATACAGACTGGTATCTGTAGTACTGTTGGGTCATTGGGCCTTATGTCAAACAGCATCGCAAGAACCTTTTTCAGCCTTGCACGAGACTTGTGTATTAAAATTTAAAAACACCAAGTGGAAATGAATGTTGTCCTGTCCCACCCACCCCCCCCCCCAAAGAAAAGCAGAAGCCTTCATTTTTCCCATAGTGGAACATGATAACTGTTGTTGTTTAGTCATTTAGTCGTGTCCGACTCTTCGTGACCCCCTGGACCAGAGCACGCCAGGCTCTTCTGTCTTCCACTGCCTCCCGCAGTTTGGTCAAGCTCATGCTGGTAGCTCGAGAACACTGTCCAGCCATCTCGTCCTCTGTCGCCCCCTTCTCCTTGTGCCCTCCATCTTTCCCAACATCAGGGTCTTTTCCAGGGAGTCTTCTCTGCTCATGAGGTGGCCACAGTATTGGAGCCTCAGCTTCAGGATCTGTCCTTCCAATGAGCACTCAGGGCTGATTTCCTTCAGAATGGGGAGGTTTGATCTTCTTGCAGTCCATGGGACTCTCAAGAGTCTCTTCCAGCACCATAATTCAAAAGCATCCATTCTTCGACGATCCGCCTTCCTTATGGTCCAGCTCTCACTTCCGTACATCACTACTGGGAAAACCATAGCTTGAACTATACATGATAACTAGGAGCTAGTAATATTTGTTCTCATTGCTCATCTCTTAACAGCAGTCCAGGGCTTATGTTGCCAAACCTTGGAAGACCTAATTCTTAATAATTTGGACTGCTGGTACTGGCACTGCCCTTATTGAGAAGATAATTTAGTTCCCAACGTATCTAAAGGGTAGAGCTCAAATGACTCCCCTCCCCAATATGGCATGATTTTATTTCATACACGAATATCGAGGCACATGGTCACTTAGCGTCACCAATCTCTGCAAACGCCAGGCACCACTAATACTTAATGGAACCTTTATTCTTAATTGTGATAGAACCATAAAGCATCACAGCCTGGAAGGACACCGGTACAAAGACACGGGGCAGTTCAAAAGGCACAATAAGGTACTGGGTCATACAAAGATTGCCTTTACAAATAAAATAGGTAAAAATAAAAGTACTTTCCACCTGTTTGGCTTTCAGTGTGAACAGCATTGAATTTCTGCGCCCTCTAGTACAGACTTAGGGGTGGGCAGGGAGTAGCAGCAAAGATGGGGGGGGGGCTGGTGTCAGGATTGCCAACCTTTTTTCGCTAGTGGGCACCAGCAGGATCTCGAGGAAGCGCAGGAACGGAAGTATCTGCTCATCAACTGGTGAGCAAAGACCTTATTCTTTTTTTAAAAAAAAGTTAGATTCTCCACCGTGATAACACAAACCAAAAAGCAAGATGATACACAAAAATAGAAAAAGGAAAAAGAAGAAAGAGAGGGGGGAAAGGGGGAACAATAAACAGATAAACAATAACAACAAATTTAATTCTTCACAAATCCAACCTTTTAAACATCTTGGTTAACTGCCTCAAATCCCTCCCTTCTGAGTTTCCTTGTAATTAAAAGTAACAGCTTTCCAATATCATTATTAAACTAAAACAATTTCCAATTATTGTCTATCTTATTCACTTTTCTTAACATTTTAAATCCCATTTATTTAATTATGACTTAATTTAATCCTAGGCCTATTTGTTTCTTTCAAGTAATTTCTAATTTTTTATATTACAATATTTATTCAAATAGTCCTTGAATTTCCTCCAGTCCTCTTGAAACTCCTCTTCTTTCTGGTTGCGGATTCTTCCAGTCAGGTCAGCTAGCTCTGAAAAGTCCATCAAATACTTTATTCTTTGCTCAGCCCTGCTTTGCCAGCCAGTGTGTCTCCCTGCAGAGACCAGGCTGGCAAAGCAGATCGTGCTCTGTGGTCCAACTTTGACAGGTGGGTGGGCACCTGTCAAAGGTTGGCCCACGGAGTGGGCAGAGAAAGCACCTCTAGGTCAAAAAGTTTGCCCACTCCTGCTGTGGATCAAGAGAAGGGGACCTTCTCCATCCCAAGGGCCAAATTCTATCATGGGCAAAGTTTTGGGGCTGCATGCCAGGGGTGGGGAGCCAGAAGCAAAATTGGGTGTAAAGTTCCAGCCAGGCAGAAATCTGAGGTCTCCCCACTCACCCGCCTTTCCACCCAGCACTAAGAGGCATTATCCTAGAATCATAGAATCATAGAGTTGGAAGAGACCACAAGGGCCATCGGGTCCAACCCCCTGCCAAGTAGGAAACACCATCAGAGCACTCCTGACATATGGTTGTCAAGCCTCTGCTTAAAGACCTCCAAAGAAGGAGACTCCACCACACTCCTTGGCAGCAAATTCCACTGTCCAACAGCTCTTACTGTCAGGAAGTTATTCCTAATGTTTAGGTGGAATTTTTTTTCTTGTAGTTTAGAACCATTGCTCTGTGTCCACTTCTCTGGAGCAGCAGAAAACAACCTTTCTCCCTCCTCTATGTGACATCTTTTAATATATTTGAACATGGCTATCATATCACCCCTTAACCTCCTCTTCTCCAGGCTAAACATGCCCAGCTCCCTTAGCCGTTCCTCATAAGGCATCGTTTCCAGGCCTTTGACCATTTTGGTTGCCCTCCTCTGGACACGTTCCAGTTTGTCAGTGTCCTTCTTGAACTGTGGTGCCCAGAACTGGACACAGTACTCCAGGTGAGGTCTGACCAGAGCAGAATACAGTGGCACTATTACTTCCCTTGATCTAGATGCTATACTACTATTGATGCAGCCCAGAACCAATCCTGGTTCAAGCAAGGACACACAATCGAGTCTGGGGGGAAAGCATTTGAAGAGGGTGTGCAGCAAGGCTTGTGGTGGGGCAAGGGGCCTAGAGAGAGGCCCCGGGGTCAGGTGCAGAGCCCAGGAGGGGCCACGTTCAGGCCTGAGTTCTCCCCACCACCCTGCTCTAGATAAAAGGGGATTCAATTGTGCAGCAGTAACAGAGTAACAGGACGCAGGTGGCGCTGTGGGTTAAAGCCTCAGCGCCTAGGGCTTGCCGATCGAAAGGTCGGCGGTTCGAATCCCTGCGGCGGGGTGCGCTCCCGCTGCTCGGTCCCAGCGCCTGCCAACCTAGCAGTTCGAAAGCACCTCCGGGTGCAAGTAGATAAATAGGGACCGCTTACCAGCGGGAAGGTAAACGGCGTTTCCGTGTGCGGCTCTGGCTCGCCAGAGCAGCGATGTCACGCTGGCCACGTGACCCGGAAGTGTCTCCGGACAGCGCTGGCCCCTGGCCTCTTAAGTGAGATGGGCGCACAACCCCAGAGTCTGTCAAGACTGGCCCGTACGGGCAGGGGTACCTTTACCTTTACCTTTAACAGAGTATTCACTCTGAAATTGGGCAGCTCTGCGCAGAGCTGAATTGCTAAGCGGGGCGACCCAAAGAGAGGCTGAAGATGGTTTGTGGCACCTGAGGGGGTATTCCAGCCCTCTCTCTATCCTGGACGTACAGCGTTTTCTAAAATTGTCTGCGGCTTTTGATTATATAAATGCAATGCGATGCAATACGAACAGAGGTTAAATAACAAATGTGCAGGCACCAGCTCAGCCCAGCTTTTCATTAAACCTGCAAGGAATGAGTGCAGAGATGTTGAAATGATTGATGGTGCTTATTAGTAAGATTGAAGGAAAATCTTTGAATGCACAAACCTGCTTCTATTTGCGGGATTTTTGCTTTGTGCATGCATCAGCCCCAGATATTAGAAAGGGGGGGGGGGGTCCCTGTCATGGTCAGGAGGGCACCAAAACCCATTTGACACAAACATACCCATTCTTCTTTTTGAAGACATTTCTAGATTTTTTTCTAGTACTAAATGTCAGAAAGACAACGGAGCCAGTGTGGTCTAGATATTAAAAGTGCTGGTCTGGAACCTGGGGGAGACCAAAGTTCAAATTCACACTCAGCCATGAAGCTCACTGTGTTGACTTTCTTTATCTGTTGATCACACTTATTGGAGCTTTTGATAGAGAAAATGTGAAAAAACTACTTTTTCTCCCTTCTCCCAGCTACAACCATTTGCACATTCAAAACCTAATCCCTTCACTGAGCCAAATATTTTGGGTATAATATACAGCTGAGTGATTGGGTGAAATTATGGAAGGAAGGTTTAAAATTTACTGCATGCAATGCCCTAAAAGAAAATGTGATGAAAATGATGTATAAATGGTATATTACACCTGTCAAGTTAGCGAAAATGTATAAAGTCAGTAATAAATGTTGGAAATGTAAAGAAAAAGAGGGAACATTTTATCACATGTGGTGGAAATGTAAAAAGCTGAAATGCTTCTGAGAGATGATATATAATGAGTTGAAAAAAATGTTGAAATATACATTTATAAAGAAAGCATTTTTATTGGGCATTGTGGGAAGTGACATAAATAGAAAGGAATGTAAGCTCTTTTTATATGCAATAACAGCAGCAAGAATATTATTGGCCCAAAAATGGAAGCAAGAATAGTTACCGACGATTGAAGAATGGAGGATGAAGTTAATGAACTATGCAGAATTAGATAAACTAATAGGAAGGGTTCGAAACCGGCGAGACCAGAAATTCACAGAAGACTGGAGTAAAATTACAGACTATTTGAAAAGTAATTGTGAAGAACAGACGACGTTTGTAGGGTTGCAAGAAATTTTGTAAGGAGTATTATTAGAAGTAATGTAAAAATGGACAAGGGGGAGGATGATTTGTTAAGAGATGTAAAGGCAATATAAAGTTAAGAAATGCATTACAAGTGGTTAAAACGGTGGATCATCAGAGGTGCTGATGGAAGTCTAAAAAGATTATATAAGTGATAGGTTTTATGGTACATTTTATAATTTATGTGTTAAAATTAATAAAAAATATTTTATATATATATATATATATATATATATTCATTCTGCTTCATTGACTATGCAAAAGCCTTTGACTGTGTCGACCACAGCAAACTATGGCAAGTTCTTAAAGAAATGGGAGTGCCTGATCACCTCATCTGTCTCCTGAGAAATCTCTATGTGGGACAAGAAGCTACAGTTAGAACTGGATATGGAACAACTGATTGGTTCAAAATTGGGAAAGGAGTACGGCAAGTCTGTATATTGTCTCCCTGCTTATTTAACTTATATGCCGAATTCATCATGCGAAAGGCTGGGCTGGATGAATCCCAAGCCGGAATTAAGATTGCCGGAAGAAATATCAACAACCTCAGATATGCAGATGACACAACCTTGATGGCAGGAAGTGATGAGGAATTAAATAACCTTTTATTGAGGGTGAAAGAGGAGAGCGCAAAATATGGTCTGAAGCTCAACATCAAAAAAATGAAGATCATGGCCACTGGGCCCATCACCTCCTGGCAAATAGAAGGGGAAGAAATGGAGGCAGTGAGAGATTTTACTTTCTTGGGCTCCATGATCACTGCAGATGGTGACAGCAGTCATGAAATTAAAAGACGCCTGCTCCTTGGGAGAAAGGCGATGGCAAACCTAGACAGCGTCTTAAAAAGCAGAGACATCACCTTGCCAAGAAAGGTCCGTATAGTTAAAGCCATGGTTTTCCCAGTAGTGATGTATGGAAGGGAGAGCTGGACCATAAAGAAGGCTGATCGCCGAAGAATTGATGCTTTTGAATTATGGTGCTGGAGGAGACTCTTGAGAGTCCCATGGACTGCAAGAAGATCCAACCTCTCCATTCTGAAGGAAATCAGCCCTGAATGCTCACTGGAAGGACAGATCCTGAAGCTGAGGCTCCAAGACTTTGGCCACCTCATGAGAAGAGAAGACTCCCTGGAAAAGACCCTTGTGTTGGGGAAGATGGAGGGCACAAGGAGAAGGGGACGACAGAGGACGAGATGGTGGGACAGTGTTCTCAAAGCTACCAGCATGAGTTTGACCAAACTGCGGGAGGCAGTGGAAGACAGAAGTGCCTGGCGTGCTCTGGTCCAGGGGGTCACGAAACGTCGAACACGACTAAACGACTAAACAACAACATACATATATATATATATATATATCCTAATCCCAGAATTGCACCCACATGCACACTCAGGCCATTGTGGGTATAGACAACTAACCTGGTTGAGCAATGTAAACGGAGCCGCTCCATTTTTTTCTGCCAAGACATCCCAAACCCCCTCCCTTGTGAGTATCTGATGGAAGAGGCAGGGGGAAAGAGAATGTTGTCCATTTGCAAGCTAACACACAGCCCATCTTTAAAATCGGGTGCCGAGAGTAGCAGAATTCATATTTGCTGGGGTTGTTTCTTTAAAGCAGAAAAGTCTTTGTAACTACAAAGCTGCACTGGAAGTGCTTGGCTTCCAGGAGTGCATGTGGCTTGGGAGGGGGCTGTTTCATGTTCTAATTAACCCCATTTAACATAAAGCTTGCTATGGGGCTACATAAAAGAGCCATTCACCCTGATTCATTTTTACAAAGTTTGCATGGAGGCAATGCAATGTCTGCTGATGGTTGAACATGCATTGTGACTTGCTTGTGTGGTTATATGGATGTCCAGACAAGCAATTATCATCCCACACTTTCTAGGGCATTTGCTCATCAAGAAGCGCGGGGGGGGAATTGGGAGGGAGGAGCAGTTTTGTTGCGCAAGAGCGCCAGATCCTAATTTAATTGCAGAACCTAAATTTGCTGGTATATGACTGAACCCCACCTGTGAAATAGTGGCAGCCTGGAATCGGCCTGTGTCTCGGGAGCAGGCGTTAATTCATTGGAAGCATACCCAACGCACATTTAAAGCACATTTTCCCACTACAAAGAATCCTGGAAACTAGTTTTCCCTTCCCATACTTAAGTGTGGACTGGTTGTGCTCTGAATGCATGGTGTGACTCTGCCCTCAGTTTCACAGGAGAGCTGACTTCACAAGGGAGGAAAATCTGAATCAGTTTGCGTTTGAAGGTAAACTGGCCTGATTCTAAAATAAAACGAAACAAAACACAATCATTCTTCAAAATTTGCATGCCTCTGAATTTTGCAATGCAGTCCTCTGGCCGTGTAAAAAGACACCCACATAGATCAGTGAAAATAACATACAAAATGCCTTATATTAGGGGAAATAGCTGGGGGGGGAGTGCATTTTGGGGAGATTGCATACAAATGTGTACGTTAGGAGAGATTTGCACTGAGAAACCAATGAATTTTCAAGCTGTTGTCAAGTGTAGAGACCTGAACTGAACTTAAGTTTGGGAAACTGAGAAGTGAAGCTGAAATAGATGGATTTGCCCATCCCTGGACCATAAAGAAGGCTGATCACCGAAGAATGGATGCTTTTGAATTGTGGTGCTGGAGGAGACTCTTGAGAGTCCCATGGACTGCAAGAAGATCCAACCTCTCCATTCTGAAGGAACTCAGCCCTGAGTGCTCACTGGAAGGACAGATCCTGAAGCTGAGGCTCCAAGACTTTGGCCACCTCATGAGAAGAGAAGACTCCCTGGAAAAGACCCTGATGCTGGGAAAGATGGAGGGCACAAGGAGAAGGGGGCGACAGAGGACGAGATGGCTGGACAGTGTTCTCGAAGCTACTAGCATGAGTCTGACCAAACTGCAGGAGGCAGTGGAAGACAAGAGTGCCTGGTGTGCTCTGGTCCAGGGGGTCACAAAGAGTCGGACACGACTAAACGACTAAATAGCAACTTCCGAGTAAACCTGCACAAGGGTTCTGCTTCATCACTTGCTGGGCTCTGGTCCAGCTCTGAAGTTGTACAGCTGCCAAACCAAAACACACCCACATACACACACTGTTTTCAGAGGCTGCCGAGAGAGAGAGAGAATCTCCCACTTGGGGATTCAGAGATGGGATCCTGCTGCTCCTTTCCCTGTGTGCTTCCCTTAATGCAATCGGTGCTGAGCGATGCTCGTCTCACCGGCCAGGCAGCATTCCACGACTCCAGCTTCTCGTCCAGCTGGTGTGCCGGCTCCAGCTTTTAATAGCATCGGCTTATTAGCCTGACCTTGGTGAGTGATGCGCCTTGAGCAACTCCCTCCCTCCAGCGAGGCGTCTAAGAAGAGGCTGCCTGCCATTCCTGGGAAAAAATTAAAAAATAAATGTGTGTTTTGCCAGTTCAGATTTTTTGCATCGAGACGGTAGACAGGAGGCGGCTCTTTGTTTATTCTAAATATTTATCAGGCCGCCCATCAACAAATGGATTGCAGACAAAGGATGCCGTCTGTCTGCAAAGTGAGTTGGTGGGGCGGATCAGGTGTGGCTTGGGTGGGGTGGGGGGCACAGATGTTTCCTGAGGCTGTTTCTGCGTCCGCTGTTTTCCCCTATGCTCTGCCCAAGACATGTTCCAGGATCATCGGGTGCATCCTAGATAGCTGTGACTTCCAGGAACTTAAGATTTATGAAACTGGTTAGCCACTTGTTACACAGCAAAGATATCCAAGTTGTGGGCAACATTTGAAAGAGAATAAGCATAAGACACGGGTGGCGCTGTGGGTTAAACCACAGAACCTAGGACTTGCCGATCAGAAGGTCGGCGGTTTGAATCCCCGCAACGGGTTGAGCTCCTGTTGCTCAGTCCCTGCTCCTGCCAACCTAGCAGTTCGAAAGCACAAAGTGCAAGTAGATAAATAGGTACCACTCCGGTGGGAAGGTAAATGGCATTTCCATGCACTGCTCTGGTTCGCCAGAAGTGGCTTAGTCATGCTGGCCACGTGACCCGGAAGCTTGTACGCCGGCTCCCTCGGCCAATAAAGCGAGATGAGCGCCGCAACCCCAGAGTCGGCCGCGACTGGACCTAATGGTCAGGGGTCCCTTTACCTTTACCTTTAAGCATAAGAAAACACCTGTCAATTGCCCCAGAAAAACAGGGACATCCTTGTGTTTTTCCCCCAGTAAGAGCACGGTGACCATTTTGGGCGCTTTTCTTTCTCACACGATTTCAGGCCAAGATCTGGTCCTGGAAAAGTCATTTCTTTCTAGGTCTGCGATCTCCCATCTAATCTACGGCGAGGTTGCAGCCCCCACTTCCCTGGCAGTGTTGCTTGAGAAGGGAAGAACGTAACTTGCAGTCTGTCTAAAACAGAAGGATGAGCAACAAGGTCCACCCCCCCTTTGCTGCTGGAGTTGAATGGAGCAAACTAGAATGAAAGTGCAGATCTTGCGTCCTATCCAAGGACAAACACATCTGCCACTCTCAGTTCTCATTATTTCAGTCTTAAATTCAACTCACCACATCTGTGCATCAATTTGAGCGTTTTTTGTTTTTTTTTAAGGACCTCATGAAAATTAATTGCCATTGTATTGCACGTTCCTTTTCAACGCCCCCATTTTTAGATGTGATTTTATACAATGCCTACTACACACATAATGTGTTGTTGTTGTTGCTGTTGTTTCTTCAGTTTCTTACCCACCTTTCACCAGAAGGTCCCAGGGTGAGTTGCAGCAATGCAATATTAAAATCTGTTTAAAACAAGGCCACCAAGGCCTTAGGACATGGGTAGGCAAACTAAGGCCCAGAGGCAGGATCCGGCCCAGTCGCCTTCTAAATCCGGCCCGCTGACACTCTGGGAATCGGCGTGTTTTTACATGAGTAGAATGTGTCCTTTTATTTAAAATGCATCTCTGGGTTATTTGTGGGGCCTGCCTAGTGTTTTTACATGAGTAGAATGTGTGCTTTTACCGTATTTTTCGCTCTATAGGACACACCGGACCATAGGAGGGGGAGAACAGGAAAAAATATTTCTCCCCCTCTCTGCTCAGCGCCCCTTCAGCAAAGCGGCAGGAGAAATGGATCCCCTTCCATTTCTCCTCCCGCTTCGCTGAAGGGGCGCTGCACAGCTCTCCCTCTCTGCTGAAGTCAGGAGAGTCTTGCTCGCCCGTCTTCAGCAAAAGGAACCCGAAGCCTTCAGAGTGCAGTGCAAGTTCCTGCTGCGCTCCGAAGGCTTCAGGCGGCTATCCCTGAAGCCTGGAGAGCGAGAGGGGTCGGTGCGCACCGCCCCCTCTTGCTTTCCAGGCTTCAGCGAAAGCAACGAGAAGCCTCCGGAGCACGGACGGAGCGCTCTCTCTGTGCTTTGGAGGCTTCACGTTGCTATCGCTGAAGCCAAGGAGCCTGCATTCGCTCCATAGGATGCGCACACATTTCCCCTTAAGTTTTGGAGGGGAAAAAGTGCGTCCTATAGAGCGAAAAATACGGTATTTCAAATGCATCTCTGGGTTATTTGTGGGGCATAGGAATTCGTTCATTCCCCCCTCCCAAAAATAGTCTGGCCCCCCACAAGGTCTGAGGGACAGTGAACCGGCCCCCTGCTGAAAAAGTTTGCTGACCCCTGCCTTAGCAGGACACTCCTCCTAGGTTATGGGGCAGAGGTGTGGTGTGTAGCCGACCCTCTTTCCTTTTATTTCCTTGCTGCCTGCTGTGCCTGAGCTCTTTGCCTTTTCTGCCATGGGCTGCGGATGGTTCCAGACATTAAGCATGCAATTGCGCCAATCTGAGCGTGGCATTTGACACGGCGATTTGCCAGGCACTTTTGCAAATTGCCTGTTCACTGAAGCTGCTAAGCGGCCTCACTCCACGCGAAAGCCAGCCGAGGGTATCACGCGCCTTGTTGTTCCAGAGCCGTGCCATTAACAGCAGCCTTCATTCCTGGACTTGCTCGCTTGCTCCAGCACCAAAGCGCAGAGAGAAGCTTTTCCTCACACGCTACCAGACTGCTGACAGAGGCTGGCTGGACAGAGCAGATCTCTCTCTCTCCATTATTTGTTTCATCTGCGTCGACTGCTTATCAATTCAGTAGGCTGGTCTTCACTAGTGCTTAGCTGAAATTTATCAGAAAAGGATGTTGTTGTTTAGTCGTTTAGTCGTATCCGACTCTTCGTAACCCCCTGGACCAGAGCACGCCAGGCACTCCTGTCTTCCACTGCCTCCCACAGTTTGGTCAAACTCATGCTGGTAGCTTCGAGAACACTGTCCAACCATCTCGTCCTCTGCCGTCCCCTTCTCCTTGTGCCCTCCATCTTTCCCAGCATCAGGGTCTTTTCCAGGGAGTCTTCTCTGCTCATGAGGTGGCCAAAGTATTGGAGCCTCAGCTTCACGATCTGTCCTTCTAGTGAGCACTCAGGGCTGATTTCCTTCAGAATGGAGAGGTTTGATCTTCTTGCAGTCCATGGGACTCTCAAGAGTCTCCTCCAGCACCATAATTCAAAAGCATCAATTCTTCGCTGACAGAAAAGGGTATCTTGGACATTTTTATTTTCCAGCCACTCCCTGAACTCCTGAAATGTTGGAACCCTGGGGAAACAGAGGCATTGAGGGTGGGTGGTTCAAATGTCCAGAAGGTTGGCCCATCTGCCTGTTCTGGATATGGTTACTGTCCCTTTGAAAGTTCTGGTTTGGAGTTTGGGGAAAGAAGGATGCTCCTTGATCCAGGTAGCCTCAGTGACTAGAACAGGTACCCCGAACCTGTGGCCCTCCAGATATTTTGGCCTACAACTCCCATGATCCCTAGCTAACAGGACCAGTGGTCAGGGATGATGGGAATTGTAGTCCAAAACATCTGGAGGGTCGAAGGTTGAGGATGCCTGGACTAGGAGAACCTTCTACCAGCTACATCAGCCATGGCAAATTCTTGGACAGAGATAGCAATCTGAAATTGTGTACAGTGGTACCTTGGTTCTCAAACATAATCCGTTCTGGAAGTCCATTCCAAAATCAAAGCGTTCCAAAACCAAGGCACACTTTCCCATAGAGAGGAATGCAAAATGGATTAATCCGTTCCAGACTTTAAAAAACAACCCCTAAAACAGCTATTGAACATGGATTTTACTATCTAACAAGATCATGGATCCATAAAACGAAAGCAATAAACAATGTATACTGCAGTCACACAATCAATCAGTAGCTGAACTGGGTTCCCCACAGTCACAAAAAATAGAACAATAACGCAAAATAAATAGCAAAAACAGACAGAACTCAGCGTAACACTCAAAACGGAAGCATAACACTCAAAATAGAGCACATTTGGCTTCCGAAAAAAGTTCGCAAACCGTAACACACACTTCCGGGTTTGCAGTGTTTGGGTTCTAGGTTGTTTGAGTTCCAAGGCATTTGAGAACCAAGGTACCACTGTAATTCTCTTTTAAAACTAAGCTAGAGGCCATCAGTGCACATGGTTGCAGCAGATTTCATAATGGGGTTTTTTGGGAGGGGCGGGGAGATAAAATGTTCCCAGTTACAGGCCAGTCTACCTCCTCTGCACTTCCTTAAACTGCATGAAGATCAAAAGGCAGCCATCCTCCAGAATTCACACTTCTCTGAATTTTGCAGTGCAATTTGCCAACCAAGTAACATGTACAAAAATGCACATTCTAGGGTGAAGTGTGCACAGATATGCATGTATGCGTGAAAATGCATAATATTACAAAAATGCGCTTTGCAAAGTTAGGCATAATTGCATACAAACCTGTGCGTATTAGGAGAGATCCCCGGTAAGATGCTAATCAATTTTCAAACGGACTTTAAAAAAAGAAGAAGAATTTGCAAACTGACATGGAAGTGTGGAGAACTGAATTTAAGACTGGAATGAGAAATGGGAACCTGGGAGAAACTTTAAACTGACAGATTCTCCCACCGTCACTGTGTGCCATGTGAGGAAAAGGTTTCGCTGTTTGTCTGCGCTAAATGCCCTGCTTAACCCTTTTGTTGTGTGACCCAGAGTGCCAGCATTATGAAGCATGTGAAGAAGGAACCCTGGGCCTTAGGGGTGGCAGCAGCTGCCAGAAAGGGGTTTTGTGTTTGACCAGCTTCATCCATTTAAGTTGGCCGTCTGATAGGTGATTTAACGTACAGTCATACCTCAGGTTAAAGGTAAAGGGACCCCTGACCGTTAGGTCCAGTCGTGGCCGATTCTGGGGTTGTGGTGCTCATCTAGCTTTATTGGCTGAGGGAGCCGGTTACAGCTTCCGGGTCATGTGGCCAGCATGACTAAGCCGCTTCTGGCAAACCAGAGCAGCGCACGGAAACGCCGTTTACCTTCCCGCCAGAGCGGTACCTATTTATCTACTTGCACTGGTGTGCTTTCGAACTGCTAGGTTGGCAGGAGCAGGGACAGAGCAACGGGAGCTCACCCCGTTGTGGGGATTCGAACCCCCAACCTTCTGATCGGCAAGTCCTAGGTTCTGGGGTTTAACCTACAGTGCCACCCGCGTCCCATTTTTTCGGGTTACGGACCACCAAAACCCAGAAGTACCGGAAACACTAAATCACGCTTTGTGCATGCGCAGACGCGCTGAATTGCAACCCGTGCGTGCGCAGACGCGCAGCTGCGGGTTGCAAACGCTGTGGGTTGCGAAGGTGCATCCCGCATGGATCATGTTCGCAACCTGAGCGTCCAGTGTACTGCGGGGCTGCAGCTCAGAGGCAGAGCTCCTGTTCTGCATGCAAAAAGAGCCAGGGTCAACCCCTGGCAGCCCCTCCAGGTCTGTCCCCCACCAGAAACTTGGAGAGTCTCTGCTGATCAGTGTTGACAACACTGAGTTAGGTGGACCAGTGGTCTGGCTCAGGAAAAGGCAGCTTCCTGCGTCTATCTGCCCAGAGCCTGCAAGATTGGGCAGGCTGCGAATCTAAACCAAATGCATAAATGCATAAATTAAAAAGCAATCCTCATCATTATTTTGGGAAACCCGGCACAAGCAATTGTTGCTCTGCGCTTTTGTTGAGGGCGGCGGTGGCGGCGGGAGACGTTTCTGGTCCTCCTGTTAAAGCTCCCTCAGTGGCTCGTAATGAACCTGTTACTTAATTAAAACCACGTTGCAGCAATCCAAACGCCTGCGTTATGGCCAACCAAGGGGAAACAATCAATTGTTTTGTCGCAGCTAATTGCCATCACTTTGCTCTTCAGGATCCGGGGCCGTTGGCTGGCGGGTGCAGAGCCGTGCTTTGGAATGATGCTCGCCCTAAAACGAAACAGCTTCAGTGCAAGCAGCCCCCCTTGCTCTCGTTCCCTGACCACCTCCCTCTTTTCCCCATTCCCTCCTCTCCATCTCTTTCCTCCTCAAGTGGAATTCAGAGTGTAAGCTCCTTGGGGCAGGATCCTATCTGTTTTGCTCCTCTTGGCCTGCAAAGCATTGTGGGCAGGGATGGGAAGGAAGCAAGCGGCCTTTTGGAAAAGAGCTGGCACCAGGGCTCAGCAAATGCAGGCATCTGCTGGGAGCCCCCATCCCATGGGGGGGGGGCAGGAATCACTGACGAGAGCCTGGCAAGAAAAGGTAAGAGGCATCACATTAAAGTTTATAGAAACCATGCATGGAATGGAGAAAGTGGGTAGATCAAAGCCTTTCTCCCTCTCTCACAATACTAAAGCTCATGAGCGTGCAAGGAAAGTGAATGTTGGAAGATTCAGGGCAGATAAAATAAAGTTCTCCTTCGCACAGTGCATTGGTTTGGTTTGTTACTATTCTTGCTTTTATTATGTATTCTGTGTTTTTATCTCGTGTTTTTAGGCTGTGAACCGCCCTGAGATACGATACAATACAATAATCTTTATTGTCATTGTCCCATACAGAACAATGAAATTGAAAATCTACATCAGACATTCAGAAACCAACAAGCCCAGCTATCCCAGCCTGGTTAGCCCCCTAAAAACTCTGATACCCCATAATTAAATACAATATACTCCCACAGAGACTACCTTACACTGTGTTTACAACCAAAATTGCATTTGGATAAAAACTGTTTCTCAGGAGGCTAGTCCTAGTCTTTATAACCCTGTACCTTCTCCCAGAAGGCAGAAGCTGAAAGAGATCATTTCCGGGGTGCACACTATCCTGCGCTATCTCTGCAGCTTTCTTATGGCACCTGGAAGCGTAGATTTGATCCAAGGTGGGAAGAGTGCGTCCAGTTATTCTCTCCGCAGTCTTTACAACCCTGGACAGCATTGTTTTTCCCCTGACCCTGATCTTTGGATGAAGGGCAGTATAAACATTCAACAAAGAAAAATATTTGAACTGTGGCACTCACTCCCCCAGGAGAAAGTAATGGCCACCAACTTGGTTGGCATTAAAAGGTTAGCCCAATTCATGGAGGAGAGGGCTGTCGATGGCTACCAGCCAATGATGGCTGTGTTCCGCCTCCACAGTCAGAGACAATGATGTTTCTGAATACCAGTTGCTGGGAACTACAGGAAGGGAGAAGACTCTTGACTTCTGCTTGCATGCCTCCCATTGAGGCATCTAGATGGGCCATTGTTCTTACGTTCCTAAGCGGTGGCCCTGGATGCATCAGAAGCCACCCAAGCCCAACCAGTTCAACTGGGATGCAGATGGTGTTTGGATCGCTAACAAGGATAATTCCCTCCTGCATGCAGATCTCCTCCTCTTGCCAGACTGAGAGACACTTGAGTCTTCTCTTCTCATGAGATGGCCAAAGTATTGGAGCCTCAGCTTCACAATCTGTCCTTCCAGTGAGCACTCAGGGCTGATTTCCTTCAGAATGGAGAGGTTTGATCTTCTTGCAGTCCATGGGACTCTCAAGAGTCTCCTCCAGCACCATAATTCAAAAGCATCAATTCTTCGGCGATCAGCCTTCTTTATGGACTTGATTAATGGACAGGCTTTATTTATTGCCAAAAGCTGCAACAACATTCCACAGTGACACGATGCACTTGTTGCCCCGGCTTCTTATTTCCGCATTTTCATTCATTCCCCTCTGCCCATTTCTGAATCTCCTCTTTGACCTGATTTGATTGCAAAACGCCCCCCCCCCAAAAAAAACCCCAGGGAATTTCTAACCGTAGGTTGGGAACTCCCCACTCAGCTTAGGGGCTCCCTTTACAGCTGTGGAAACTTTCAAAGAAGAAGGTGGGGGCAGAGAAAGGGCATCCTGTCTGATGAATTGCGTCGGGGGTGCAGCTGCCTCCGCCACTGGCCCTCGCCTGTCCCTGTTGATCAATACAGAGCTAATACTCAGGCGGCTCAGCACAGCCGCCTCTGACCAGGGGGCTGAAAGGAAATTGCACCAACAGCAAAGGCAGGCTCAGCCAGGACAGTGTCCCTCTAAATATCTCTGTCTCTCTGTGGGGAGGGAGCGTGTCACAGGACCCGAGAAACGTCCAAGCACAACAAAATGCAAGCGCCATTCAAGGCTAGTGCTCACGCATCCACCTTGCAGGGCCAGTCTAGTGACGCAGCTTGATTGGCACACGCCAACTGGGTGCCTCAGCTCAGGAGAGGGACTTGCAGTCGCTGCAATCTGCACCTCCAGCAGCCGACACCTGCCAGCCCAAGACAAGCTCGTGCTGAAAGCGAAGGCTGTGCTTGTGGTTGTCTTGTGGCCAGCAGTAGCCACAAAGAGAGCTCTGGGTTCAAATCTCCTTCTGATGTTGTGGGTTTGTGGGGGGTCAGTGTGGATGATGCTCTGAGTCCCTTCCCATTCTTGGGGTCCTGTACCCCAAGGGACCCTGATGTTGGGAAAGATGGAGGGCACAAGGAGAAGGGGACGACAGAGGACAAGATGGTTGGACAGTGTTCTCGAAGCTACGAACATGAGTTTGACCAAACTGCGGGAGGCAGTGGAAGACAGGAGTGCCTGGCGTGCTCTGGTCCAGCAGGTTACAAAGAGTCGGACTAAACGACTAAACAACAACACGACTAAACGACTAAACAACAACAACCCCAAGTGAATTGCTAGATAGGAGAGCAATAGCCGGTTTGGTGTGCATGAGCTGAGCTGGAGGAAAAAGAAGAAGAGTTTGTACTTGATATCCCGCCTTTCACTCCCTTTAAGGAGTCTCAAAGTGGCTCACAATCTCCTTTCCCTTCCTCCCCCACAACAAACACTCTGTGAGGTGAGTGAGGCTGAGAGACTTCCGAGAAGTGTGACTGGCCCAAGGTCACCCAGCAGCTGCATGTGGAGGAGCAGGGAATCGAACCCGGTTCACCAGATTACAAGTCCACCGCTCTTAACCACTACACCACACTGGAAGCTGGAGGCACGGAGACCTATTTGCTCTGTGCTGGATCCAAAGCTGCAGCTAACGGAGAAACAGGATCTGTCGGGGTGTTAATAGGGTGTAGTAGGTTCTGGAACCCCTGGAATCTCTCACTGCTTGGTGATTGGGGTGGTGTGCAACACTATATAAAGAGACTATCAGTGTTTGTGGCCAGTACAATATCTAGTCTCAGTGAGTTCCACAGCTCAGTTAGATACACTGTGATGGAAACACCTCTGTCTGTCCATTTCAATAGCTGTAAGTGTGAACCATTTTTGATTACAACCATGTGAAACCCTGAAGTATGTGTCCCATTTTTTTGATTACAACCCATTTTGGGGGATTACAACCAATTTTTTGGGGGGAGGCCCCATTGGCGAAAGCGCACCTTGGGTAACAACCTGTTTTGGTTCACAATCAGACCTCCGGAATGGATTATGGTTGTAAATCAAAGTATCACTGTACTTAAATGGAACTTCTTGTTTCAAGCAAACAGTTTTTAATAGCTTTGTGCTGTTTTTATTTTCATTTTAACAGATTTGGTTTTTATATTATTTTAATGCTGCACCCCAAACCACATTTTTAAATTCTTTTTCTGCACTTGGACCTAATGTTTAAAGTGGTTTAATTGCCCCCACCCTGGCCGCACCCCCCTCTCTTCCTTGTTCCTTTAAGAACTCTTGGTGCCTCACTTCTGCCAAACCTACATGAGTCTGCCCATCCCCACTTGGGACTTACTCCAAAGTAAACCTGCATGGGCTCGATGCTGCGAAGCTCCAGCCACCAGAGGCGGGAAAGAAGAGTTCTGCTTCATTGCTTTGCTGGAATGAGTTTCTGGAGAGATTCGGCTAATTGGGCACATAATGTTGCATGCCGGCCAGCAATGCTCAGGTCTACTGGCTTGTGTGTTAAAAATCCCTCAACCAGATAAGCCTACAGATAAATCAAGAGCCATCTTCAGGTCATAAGAAGGTAAGAAGGAGTTTGCTGGATCAGGGCAATGGCTCACTTAGTCCAGCATCCTGTTCTTGTTTTTCCATCATTTTTATTATTTTTTCATATTTTCCCTTTGTCACATTCATATCAAATCATATCACATGCAACTTTCCTCATATCAAACATCGACTCCCCATCCCCTCCGACTTTCTTAAGCAATCACAATCCACTTAGCATTTCTATATCAACCTATTTACCTTCTTACTATACTTAAAAATTTTTATTTAGTATTTGAAAATCAGTTTCCAAAATTATCATTGCAAAATATTTCAAATCATACCTGCAAACGTTCTCAAGTGGTTACAATGTTCTTTCATATATTGCATAAATTTACCGCAGTCCTTTTCAAACAGTTCGCCACGCTTGTTTCGGATTTTCCCTGTCAGCTTTGCCAGTTCTGCATATTCAGTCATTTTTGTCTGCCATTCTTCCAAAGTTGGAAGTTCCTGCTGCTTCCATTTCTGGGCTAAAAGTGTCCTTGCAGCAGTGGTAGCATACATAAACATATTTATATTATATATATATATATATATATATATATATATATATATATATATCATTTTCAACCATTATTAAACATACTTTTATATCTTATACAATTTTTTTGACATCAATCACATCTGAAAATTTTCAAATCTTTTTCACATAATATACATTTCTTACTTTCACTATTATATTTGAATATCATAACCAATGTCTCTCTTTTTTTCTCTTCTTTGCAATATTTCATATATTCCTCCTTACAAAACTTCTTGTAGTCCTACTAGCGTAATTTGTTGATTACAGTTGCTCTTCAAATAATTCGTATATTTCTACCAATCTTCTGTAAATCTCTCGTCCCGCAGGTTTCGAATCCTTCCTGTCATTTTATCCGATTCTGCGTAGTCCATTAATTTTGTCTGCTACATAAACATATTTAAGTCTACTTTGGGAATTTCTTCTCCCACAATACCCAATAGAAAAGCCTCCATTTTAAAAATAAAAGTACAGTGGTACCTCGGGTTAAGTACTTAATTCGTTCCGGAGGTCCGTTCTTAACCTGAAACTGTTCTTAACCTGAAGCACCACTTTAGCTAAAGGGGCTCCTGCTCCCACCGTGTGATTTCTGTTCTCATCCTGAAGCAAAGTTCTTAACCCGAGGTACTATTTCTGGGTTAGCGGAGTCTGCACACTGAAGCGTCTGTAACCTGAAGCGTCTGTAACCCGAGGTACCACTGTATGGTTTAAAATCTTTTTCAGTTCATTGTATGTCATATCCCAGTAGGCTTTAACTCCACCATCCTTACGGTGGCCAACAAAGGTCCTGTGAGTGCCGGCCATTTCTAGTGTGGGATGTAGATCTTAGAGTCATTTTTCCAAAACAAATGTAGAGGACAGGCAGATTAAGAGGTTGAAAGACTGAATTTGCTCAACTGGGAAGTGGAACAGCATCCCGAGTTGTTCAGAGTCTCAACCAGGCCGTCTTGAGCTTGGGTGTGTTTGTGTTTGCCCCGGAGATGCCCAAGGGCAGAACCAACCACACTCTCTGTCCAGAAAGAGTGCTTGCGAATATCTTGTGAAACTACAACTAATCCAGAATGCGGCAGCTAGACTGGTGACTGGGAGTGGCTGCCGAGACCACATAACACTGGTCCTGAAAGACCTACATTGGCTCCCAGTACGTTTCCGAGCACAATTCAAAGTGTTGGTGCTGACCTTGAAAGCCCTAAACAGCCCAGTAGACCTGAAGGAGTGTCTCCACCCCCATCGTTCTGCCCGGACACTCAGGTCCAGCACCGAGGCCCTTCTGGCGGTTCCCTCCCTGTGAGAAGCAAAGCTACAGGGAACCAGGCAGAGGGCCTTCTCGGTAGTGGCACCTGCCCTGTGGAACGCCTTCCCACCAGATGTCAAAGAGATAAACAACTACCTGACATTTAGAAGACATCTGAAGGCAGTCCTGTTCACGGAAGTTTTTAATGTGTGATATTTTAGTGTATTTTTGGTCTTTGTTGGAAGCCGCCCAGAGTGGCTGGGGAAACCCAGCTAGATAGGCGGGGTACAAATAATAAATTATCGTCATCATCATCATCATCATCATCAGCTTCCCGTTTCATCCAGGAGCTCAGTCTGCATACAGGAGGACTCTAGCATTTTCCTGCCCCAGTTTTTTCCGCTCTCTGGGGTGTGATGAAAGCCATGCCCCAGGTGCTTGTTATTAAAGCGCTGGATGTTTCCGCTAATTGCCTGTCATTCCCCATTGCTCTCCTGACCCCCCGCCACTCAATGGCCAGGCCAAACCACAGCCCAAAGGGAATGCCATCAGGAAGAAGACAGGGCAGCAAAATAAAGCAGGATATGAAAAACTCTCAAAAAGCAAAGGAGTGCACTGGCTGTTCTAGCTGCGGAAGAGCAATTCTGCCCCCTCCGCTTGCCAGTAACTACCTGTGATGGCCTGGGAATTGGATTCAGAGGCTGAACCTGAGGGATCCCAGCCTGCACAGGATTCCCCGCCTTCGGAACCAGCTGAGCCGGGGCTGGGGCTTGAGCCTGAAGGGTCCTCACCTGTGCTGGATCCTCAGGTGCAAGCATCAGCTGAGTCTGCTCTGGCTCCTGAGGTGATGGAGGACCCATTGCCTGCAGGTGCTCCACTCTCAGCCCCTTCAGAGGAAGCTGAGGTTGCCTCTGGGTCCAGGAACCCTCCAGCCTCTCCTGAGCTGCAGAGGCTCAGGGCAGAGAGGCGGAGGGAACTATGTTGCCGCAGGAGGAGTGCTTGCCTCCAGGCCAGGAGAGGCAAGTCACCTGTGGACTGGGGCCACCCTATGCCTCGGGGCAGATATAAGCCAGCCAGCCCCAGTCCCAGGTTGCGGGAGCAACATCGTTGGTTGTCAGTTCCTGCCTGAACCCTGTCCTGCTCTTCTGCTGGAGCTCCTGACCTCACCCAACTACCTGCCCTGCATCCAGCTTCAACTTTTATGGACAGTCTCCATACTGCACCCTCGACCTCGGACTGGACTCGGCCCTCACCTCACGGTTATCCCCCGGGACCAGCACACTACCATTCAGAAGCATTGCTGCCTCCAAAAGTGGAGGCAGAACATACCGTATTTTTCGCTCTATAAGACGCACTTTTTCCTTCCTAAAAAGTAAGGGGAAATGTCTGTGTGTCTTATGAAGCGAATGCCACAGAGGAGGGACGCACGGGAGCCATGGCTCCACTTCCTTCCCTCCTCCGTGGCTAGCTTTAAAGCAAGCAAAGGGAGAGCGTGTAAGCGGCTCTTGCTCTGCTTGCTCTACAGCGAGGAGGGATGGACGGCAGCCCCTTCCGCCCCTCCTCCCAGCTGATGGGAGAGCCGCTTACACGCCTCCTGCCCCGGTGTCTCCTCCTCTTTTTGCTCTGGTTGTGGCATCACCTCGGAGGCGAGGCAAGGCAGCTGCCTGTCACAGGCACACACAAATGTGAGCTCTCCCTCTCTATAGCTGTCAACTTTCCCTTTTTTTGCGGGAAATTCCCTTATTGCAGCGCCGTTTCCCGCTGCTTCCCGCTGCTATCCCGGATTGTTAGATATCCCGTAGACTGTCCCCGGGACAGGTGAGGCTGCTGATCCCTTATTTTCAAATCTGAAACTTGTCAGCTATGTCCCTCTCTCTTCCTTCCTTTCCTCCCTCCCTCTTCCAACTTGAGGAAAATATTGGTGGAGCAGGTAAGCCCCACCTCACATAGCGTAATTCAGCCTTTCTCAACCTGTGGGTCCCCAGATGTTGTTGAACTACAACTCCCATCACCCCTATGTTTATTAAGTAGTTTAGTACAACATTTGATTCAGAATATTTTTTTCTTGTTTTCCTTCTCTAAAAACTAGGTGTGTCTTATGGTCGGGTGCGTCTTATATGTCGAAAAATACGGTAGCTATGCTGCCTAGCAGACATCAACAGCCCCCTCCTCCTTGAATGTGTCCAATCCTCTCTCAACGCTATCCATGTTAGTGGTCATCACTGCATCCAGTGGGATGGAAACCAAGCCAGATGGGCGGGGGATTAATAATAATAATAATAATAATAATAATAATTCTTTGGTGATCACTCATATCTGAGTAAAATTGTCTTCCATAAACACTGTTGTTTGTTTGTTTATTACATTTTTAAAATAGTTTGTTTATATGCTGATAAACAAAAAATGACACATAGATATAAAATATATTACCAACAAAATAAAAATAATATATAGGCAAGAAAATAAAAATAGAAAAAAGGGGGGAAAGGGGGTAAATATCTCAAAAATAAAGATATGTATTAACCTAAATTTGACTTCATTTTCTTTATTGACTTCCTTCGCCCTCTACGTGGGTCTAATATCAACCATGGTAATCGGCTTTCTTTCATCTTCTTCTTAACTTACTTTAACCCCAGAGTAGTTGGGGAAACAGCCAGATGGGCAGGGTATAAATAATAAATAATAAAATTCTTCTTATCATTTCTTCTTCTTCGGCGATCACCCAACCAAGTAAGATTGTCTTCCATAAACACAATTTTAACAATGAGTCCATAAGTGACCGTGGAGGTCAATTCTGGATCCACACATCCTTCCACACTGGGGACATTGGTTTCTGGGCGGGAGTTGATCACGGTGTGGATTTGCCAAGCGTGCCTTCCTCTTAGCACGTTTCTCCCTTGCATCCTGAGTGTCTTCAAAGCCCATGACACCTTTGGTAAAGGCTGTTCTCCAACTGGAGCACTCGCAAGCCAGTGTTTCCCAGTTGTCGGTGTTTATACTACATTTTTTAAGATTTGCCTTGAGAGAGTCTTTAAACCTCTTTTGTTGACCACCAGCATTACGCTTTCAATTTTTAAGTTTGGAATAGAGTAGTTGCTTTGGAAGACGATCATCAGGCATCCGCACAACATGACCGGTTATTATTACACTGTAAACTGCCCTGAGAACCTCGGATGTAGGCCGGTATATAAATGTAATGAATAATAAAATAATAATAACCCTTTTATCAGTCCTGCATTTTCCAACATTCACTGGACGCTCACGACTTCTCTGAATTGAGGCCACATTTGCATAGCTGTCAACCGTCCCTTATTTGGCGGCAAAGTCCCTTAACCCAGTGCCGTTGCCCCGCTGCTGTGCCTTATTGATGATGTCCCTTAAATTTCCCAGGTTTCAAAGGAAGCAGCTCCTCTCCCTCCCTCCCTGCCGGCCAGAAAGGAGGGAGGCTCCAACTGTGTAACTGTGGAGCTTGCATGCCTGGTGCCGATCAAATCGGCTGCGTTGCCCGGGGACTCGCCTTTGCTCAGCGCTTCCCAGCGGAGAGGTGACGGTGGTTTTCCTTGCTGCATCCCCTTTGCCGGGTTGCTGCACTGTGGGAACCCCCGCTTGAGGCTTCGTTTGGCTGCTGGCTGGGCTTTGTGCCTTTGGCTCGGAGGGGCGCAGAAGTCGAACATACCTGTGCTGGGGAAATCCCTTATTTTGGCTGCTGATCCCTTATTTCCGAGGCTGCTGGTCCCTTATTTTCAAATATGTAAGTTGACAGCTATGCACATTTGAGCACCGTGATTTATGGGATTTTTGTCAAGCGCTGAAAAGAGCCGGCTCCTCCAAGCCTTCCTTGGTCCCAATCCTGGGTGATGATGAAAACCTACAGATACCGCAAGAGTCCCATTGCCTGTTGCACATTCCTTTCGTTGCAGAGCTGTAAATCAGCTGCACAGAGGTGAACTAATGCAGGGAACACTTAGAAGCACGGCAAAGTAATGAGAAGGGGCTGCTGGTCTGTTGATTTATTCATGCATTTCCTTCCTCCCATTTATAGCCCCCACCCCCACTCCTCTTGCTCATGCAACAATCCCTGGGCAGGTCACAGTATAAAACACGGGCCACGGATTAGGATCATAGCAACCGTCACAGTATTTTTAGAACTGGAAATCCCAAATCAAAACGACTTCCTTCTCATTCATGCTCCTACATGGCTGAACATGCATGTGCAAGCTGCAGAAATACAGACCAGCCACAATCTCCAATCCTCTCTCTCCTCCAAGAGGAAGACAACTTGGGACTTAGGATGTTATGAATTTGGATAATTTTAGTCTGATGCCCCAAGTCTCTGCCACTTCTTGGAATTTGAGAGCAGGCTTGCCAAATCCAGACCTTCTAATTAATAGTTTTGGCTGGCTAGTTAAGCAGCACGATTAGCATAACCAGCGGTTTTTTCCCCCTGGGGGTACGCAGGGGTACGCATACCTCTTAACATTTTGTGCATCTTTGTACTTTTGTCCACTTACTGTATTTATTTTTCCCAATTTGAATTATAAAATGGTGATTTTCTTCAGTCAAAAAAAGAATGTATAAAATGTAAATAAAAGAATGGGATGGGGGGGAATTAACAGTGACAAAAAAGTGACTGAAAAAAAGAGAGAAAGAAATATTCTTCTGATGGGAGCCTAGTTTGGAGATTGCACTGTATGGCAGAACCCCCCCTTTTTTTTTTTTTGATGAGCACAACCTTTCACAGCCCTCCCCTGAATTTTGCATGAGGTACACCATTAGCTAATGCTCCAAGAACGCAAGGGCATGTGTCTTTGATTCAGAGGCTTCCCGGGAGCAGCATAAATATCCGTCTCGTGGTGACAAACAGCAGACGGGGAGGTGGGAGGGGCACAGCTAATGATATTGCCCAATTTCCCTGGGCCTGCAGTAATGAATCCATGATGGCCCCTCTGCGACCCTCCCCTTGATAGGAAGTTTGCTCTCCCCACCCCTCTCTCTTCCAGGGATGCCTCTTGATATTAACAAACTGCTGAAAGCTGCAACCAATCAGAATTCTTGGCTGATGGGTGGTGACAGGCAGGTCGGGCAGAAAACTGAGCAGCCTCTCGTTTGAGCTGGTTAGTTTCTTTTGGGGGTGAATAACAACAACAACAACAACAACAACAATTTATTATACCCCGCCCATCTGGCTGGGTCCCCCCAGCCACTCGTGGCAGCTTCCAATAAAACACTAAAATACAATAACCTATTGAACATTAAAAGCTTCCATAAACAGGGCTGCCTTCAGATGTCTTCTAAAAGTTTGGTAGTTGTTGTTCTCTTTGACATCTGGTGGGAGGGCGTTCCACAGGGCGGGTGCCACTACCGAGAAGGCCCTCTGCCTGGTTCCCTGTAACCTCACTTCTCGCAATGAGGGAACCGCCAGAAGGCCCTCAGCGCTGGACCTCAGTGTCCGGGCTGAATTATGGAGGTGGAGACGCTCCTTCAGGTATACTGGACCGAGGCCGTTTAGGGCTTTCAAAGTCAGCACCACTTTGAATTGTGCTCGGAAACGTACTGGGAGCCAGTGTAGGTCTTTCAAGATGGTGTTATGTGGTCTCTGTGGTCGCTCCCAATCACCAGTCTAGCTGCTGCATTCTGGATTAGTTGTAGTTTCCGGGTCACCTTCAAAGGTAGCCCCACGTAGAGCACATTGCAGTAGTCCAAGCGGGAGATAACCAGAGCATGCACCACTCTGGCCAGACAGTCTGTGGGCAGGGAGGGTCTCATCCTGCGTACCAGATGGAGCTGGTAAACAGCTGCCCTGGACACAGAATTGACCTGCAGCTCCATGGACAGCTGAGTCCAAAATGACTCCCAGGCTGCGCACCTGGTCCTTCAGGGCACAGTTGCCCCATTCAGGACCAGGGAGTCCCCCACACCTGCCCGCCTTCTGTCCCCCCAAAACAGTACTTCTGTCTTGTCAGGATTCATCCTCAATCTGTTAGCTGCCATCCATCGTCCAACCGCCTCCAGGCACTCACACAGGACCTTCACTGGTTCCAATTTGAAAGAGAGGTAGATCTGAAGGGGGTGTGTTATGTACTGAGTTGAATAGGATCCAAAATGCAGCAGTCTGATTGGTCCTAGAACAATGCAGCAGTATGATTGGTTGGCAGGAGCCACCCAATCCAGCTCCAGATGGAAGTGAATCCACAACCTGATTGGCCTACAGGAGAATCCCGGAATTAGCCAATCACGTGCAGCCCATTGTGTAAATAATATATATAAAGCAGATACTTTGAGGGAACTTCCATTCCTCCTCACCACTATGAGCTGAATAAAGAGCATGAAATCCACTCTCGACTCCGAGTATATTTCAGGGTGCAAGTCTGAACCATAGAGCATGACTGGGCAGAAGGGAAGCATTCTTGGCCAAGCTGGCACCCTTCAGAATTTGCACAACACAACTCCGTCAACATTTCCCCCCTTTTAAGGGAAATTCCTTTATTCCGAATAGGATTCCTCACGAGAAAAGGGGAAAGTTGACAGCTATGACTCCCACCCAGCCAGCCAGGCACCCCATTCAGTTCAGCTCCACATATTTTGCTTTTGCTTCTGTGGAAATGTCCAGATTGTGGCAGACTTTGCAGTCCAATCTAACGAGGTGTATTCTTGTTAATTAGCAAGTCCAGGGGCTAATGTGACCGCAGAACTATAACTTGCCTGTCTATAAATTGATGGCTCTCTGGTCCTTAGCCCCATTACTAAGTAACAAGAATATGTGTTATTATATTTGACTGCAAAATCTCGCATCATAATAATAATAATAATAATAATAATAATAATAATAATTTATTTATATCCTGCCCTCCCCAGCTGAAGCCGGGCTCAGAGCGGCTAACAACAATAAAAGTAACATAGCATTCTAAAATCAATTCATTCTAAAATCAATTCAAAATCAAATTAATGGTAACCATTGGGCTAGAGTTCTGTGAGGATTACCAAAGCAGGGGGTCAGGCTGTGCCTTGGCCAAAGGCCTGGTGGAACAGCTCCATCTTGCAGGCCCTGCGGAAAGATGTCAAGTCCCGCAGGGCCCTAGTCTCTTGGGACAGAGCGTTCCACCAGATTGGGGCCACGGCCGAAAAGGCCCTGGGTCTGGTTGAGGCCAGCCTAACTTCTCTGTGACCTGGGACCTCCAAGATGTTTTTGTTGGAAGACCGTAAGGTCCTCTGTGGGACATACCAGGAGAGGCGGTCCCGTAGGTACGAGGGTCCTAGGCTGTATAGGGCTTTGAAGGTTAAAACCAGTGCCTTAATCCTGACCCTGTACTCCACCAGGAGCCAGTGCAGCTGGTATAGCACTGGGTGAATGTGATCTCGCAGCGAAGACCCCGTAAGGAGTCTCGCTGCGGCATTCTGCACCCACTAGAGTTTCTGGGTCAGTCTCAAGGGCAGCCCCGCGTAGAGCGAGTTACAATAATCCAGTCTGGAGGTGACCGTCGCATGGATCACAGTGGCTAGGTCAGGGCGAGAGAGGTAAGGAGCCAACTGCTTAGCTTGGCAGAGATGAAAAAATGCCGCCTTTATTATAGCTGCAATTAACCCCCCCAAGTCCCGTCTTGAATTGAGGGCCCCCGTCTCTCGGCAGAGGGATGTCATCCCACCGATGCATTGCTTCCGTGTCACCCCAAGAGCTGACCTCACCCACAGAGCTTTGCAGCTGAGCAGGCTTATTCCTGAGTGCACAGCACTGGCATTCTCTGTGTCTATGACACAAGCGCTCGTGCTCACAATGTCAGGGCTTTTTGTCTGCACAGCTAGGGGGTATTTGTGTAGCCCATTCTTACAGGCATGTAATCTGACAGGCTTTGTGGTGGTAGGGGTGCCTGGGGGGGGGGAGGTGCGCGACTGGGACAAGGGCAGACAATGACCCACAGACAGCGCATGGGGCTCTTTCAAAGGATCGCATCGGGCGCTGCCTGTGTCAAAGAGGCCGGACGTGATGCCGGACACGGCCTGAGGCCTCTCAACAAGGAACTCTTGCAGGCTCCCCGGCCAGCATTAGCAACAGATGATGGTGTATGTACTGAGTTTAATAGGATCCAGAATGCAGCAGTCTGATTGGTCCTAGAACAATAGGACCCAGAATGCAGCAGTCTGATTGGTCCACAGGAGCCACCCAATCCAGCTCCAGGTGGAAGTGAATCCGCAACCTGATTGGCCTGCAGGAGAATGCCGGAATTAGCCAATCACGTGGGGCCCATTGTGTAAATAATATATATAAAGCAGACATTCTGGGGGAACTTCCATCCCTCCTCACCACTATGAGCTGAATAAAGAGCATGAAATCCACTCTCGACTCCGAGTATATTTCAGATGGAAAGAAGGTTGGTGGTTGCAGAGGCCAAGAAGCCTTCCTAGGCGAGGAGTGGCATCCAGTCTAGTGGGGAAGAAGAAAGAAATGAAATCAGAAGAACACAAGAAGAGGAGTGCATAAACTATGGACCATGCTCCCACAGGCGGCAGTGATGGCAACCGATTTGGATGGTTTGAAAAGAGGATTGGACACATAAAATCATGGAGTCATTGGCGGAGGAGAGGGCTGTTGGTGGCTGTTATCCTGGATGACTCTGAACTGCCTCCACAGTTGGCTTCCCCTTTCCTCTGTATCATGAAATTATTATTATTATTATTATTATTATTATTATTATTATTATTATTATTTATTTGTACCCCGCCCATCTGGGCAGCTTCCAACAAAGATTAAAAATACATTAAAATGTCACACATTAAAAACTTCCCTCAACAGGGCTGCCTTCAGATGTCTTCTAAACGTCAAATACTGTGGTACCTCGGGTTAAGTACTTAATTCGTTCCGGAGGTCCGTTCTTAACCTGAAACTGTTCTTAACGTGAAGCACCACTTTAGCTAATGGGGCCTCCTGCTGCTGTTCTCATCCTGAAGCAAAGTTCTTAACCTGAGATACTATTTCTGGGTTAACGGAGTCTGTAACCTGAAGCGTATGTAACCCAAGGTACCACTATAGTTGTTTGTCTCTTTGACATCTGGTGGGATGGCGTTCCACAGGGCGGGTGCCACTACCGAGAAGGCCCACTGCCTGGCTCCCTGTAGCTTTGCTTCTCGCAGCGAGGGAACCACCAGAAGGCCCTTGGCGCTAGACCTCAGCGTCCGGGCAGAATGATGGGGGTGGAGACGCTCCTTCAGGTATACTGGGCCGAGACCATTTAGGGCTTTCAAGGTCAGTGCCAACACTTTGAATTGTGCTCGGAAACGTACTGGGAGCCAGTGTAGGTCTTTCAAGACTGGTGTTATGTGGTCTCAGCTGCTCCCAGTCACCAGTCTAGCTGCCGCATTCTGGATTAGTTGTAGTTTCCGGGTCACCTTCAAAGGTCGCCCCACATAGAGCACATGGCAGTAGTCCAAGCGGGAGATAACCAGAGCATGCACCACTCTGGCGAGACAGTCCGCGGCAGGGAGGGTCTCATCCTGGGTACCAGATAGAGCTGGTAGACACAGAATTGACCTGCGCCTCCATGGACAGCTGTGAGTTCAGGGGCACAGTTACCCCATTCAGGACCAGGGAGTCCCCCACAACAGCCCGCCCCCTGTCGCCCAAGAACAGTACTTCAGTCTTGTCAGGATTCAACCTCAATCCATTAGCCACCATCCATCCTCCAACCACCTCCCTGGAAGAAATGATCAGTGGCGGAGAAAGGGGGGGTAAGGTTCGTCCCAGGTGTCATCACTGGGGTGGGTGGGTGACAAAATGACAAAAATATGAGTTGTTGTTATTCTAATTTGGCTCACGAAACCTTTTAGCTCAGTCAACAAACATAATGAAACACGGCTGGCACTGGGCGCCACACCGCGGGGGCCGGCACTTACCACGGGGCCTGCAGCATGCCAGAGCCATGCGTCTCTCCTGGGAGTGATGTGGTGTCTGAAATGGCAGCATGGGGCTTACGTCTGCCCTCTGCCTCTCCCTCAGCTGCCCTACAGCCGAGGGGGAGGCAGCGGAAAGGCTCCATGCAGTGCGCCCGGCCCCCATGGGCAGCTCGCCCCGCCCTCGGCCACAGGATGCATGCGTCGCACCAGGCACCCAAGCGGCTAGCTATGCCACTGGACATGTTTGCTTCCTCTAGCACTTCCACTTTGTGGATCAGTTCCTCCCTATCGGTGAGGACCAGGTCCAGGATAGATGAACCCCTTGTTGCTTTTTCCACCTTCTTGGAAATGAAATGGTCAGCGAGGCAATGAAGGAATTTGTCGGACCTTATATTCTTGGCAGAGTTTGAGTCCCAATCGATATCGGGGAAGTTGAAGTCTCCCATCAAGAAGAAGAAGAAGAAGAAGAAGAAGAAGAAGAGGAGGAGGAGGAGGAGGAGGAGGAGGAGGAGGAGGAGGAGTTTGGATTTGACATCCTGCTTTATCACCACCCTAAGGAGTGGCACTGTGGGTTAAACCACAGAGCCTAGGGCTTGCCGATCAGAAGGTTGGTGGGCCGAATCCCCGCGACGGGGTGAGCTCCCGTTGCTCAGTCCCTGCTCCTGCCAACCTAGCAGTTCGAAAGCACGTCAAAGTTCAAGTAGATAAATAGGTACCACTCCGGCAGGAAGGTAAAAGGTGTTTCTGTGCGCTGCTCTGGTTCGCCAGAAGCGGCTTAGTCCTGCTGGCCACATGACCCGGAAGCTGTACGCCGGCTCCCTTGGCCAATAAAGCGAGATGAGCGCCACAACCCCAGAGTCGGTCACGACTGGACCTAATGGTCAGGGGTACCTTTTACCTTTACCTTTAAGGAGTCTCAAAGCGGCTAACATTCTCCTTTCCCTTCTGCCTCCACAACAAACACTCTGTGGGGTGAGTGGGGCTGAGAGACTTCAGAGAAGTGTGACTAGCCCAAGGTCATGCAGCAGCAGGCCCAGACAAAGGGGGGGGGCATATAGGCCACTTGGCCTGGCCCTCCGATTCCAAAGGGGGCCTCGGTCAGCATATTCACAATTGCAGGGGATGCACTGGGGCGAACACGGAGGCACAAAGGCGGTGGCGGATTACCTGGGGCCATGGCTGGCAGCACGAGTCTTATTTATAAGACTTAATCAAAACAAAATAAAAAAATTCCTTCCAGTAGCACCTTAAAGACCAACTGAAGAAGTGTGCATGCACACGAAAGCTCATACCAAGAACTAACTTAGTTGGTCTTTAAGGTGCTACTGGAAGGAATTTTTTTATTTTGTTTTGACTATGGCAGACCAACACGACTACCTATCTGTAACTGGTTATAAGACTTAAGTTATCCCCAGGGTAAAAAAAAGGGGTGGCACATTATTTACAACGGCATTTCCATGCGCTGCTCTGGTTTGCCATAAGTGGCTTAGTCCTGCTGGCCACATGACCCAGAAGCTGTGCGCCGGCTCCCTTGGCCAATGAAGCGAGATGAGTGCCGCAACCCCAGAGTCGGCCACGACTGGACCTCATGGTCAGGGGTCCCTTTACCTTTACGTTATCTACCTGGCCCGGGCCTCTGCCTGGTTCTGCAAGGCCCTGCCCAGCAGCTGCATGTGGAGGAGCAGGGAAGCGAACCCGGTTCACCAGATTACGAGTCTACCCCTCTTAACCACTACACCACACTGGCTCTCACCACATGACTGCTACACCTCTCCTTTTCAAATGTTTGCCAGTCTGTTCTAGGAAGGCACCATCCAGGTCTTCAGTCTGTCTGAAGGTCTACAGGAGACCCCCATAGTAAGGTCACTGTGATTTCCCTCTCCTCCGGTGTTTACTCATATGCTCTCAATCTGCCTTCTATGCTCCAAGTCATGGATCTCTTCAAAAGTGTACACATCCTTTACATAGAACGCTCCTCCTCCTCCCTTCCTGTTTGATCTATTTATTTTGAGCAGCTCATACCCCCCCCCCCATTCCTGCATCCCAGCCATGAGTCTCATCCCACCAGGTTTCCGTAATGCCTGTGGCCCTTCAGAGGCTCCCTGGATCCTCGTCTCATTGCACACAACCCCAGCTCTTCTTGCAACTCATAACAACAACCTGTTTCTCTCTCTTCTTAGTGTCAATATAACCAAGACACGGCAGTTGGTCTTGGCTCGGTTACTCCCTCTTGGATGACATAACAGCAGGGGAGACGAGAGGCAACCTTGCAATTCAGTGGGCAAACAAGGCAGGCAGAGGAGGGAGACAGGGTTATTCCAGGGGATCAGCGGGGAGGAAGAAAAGGAGGGGTGTGTGTGTGTGTGTGTGTGTGTGTGTGTGTGTGTGTAAATCTACTTTCAAGAAAGGATTGTCTTAGAGAACCACCTTTGTGTTTTTTTAAATGAAAGGCAGATCAACAGCAACGTAAGAACACAAAAGGCTGTTGGATCAGGCCAGGGGCCCATCTTCTTTCTTTCTTTCTTTCTTTTCTTTCTTTTTCATCCTAGAGGTCACAACAAAGGGTGGTTGTCGAAAGATTCTTTCCCAATCTTCATCTAAAATCTGTTCCTGAGTATCTAACCTCCAATATTCTTTCAAACTTTCCTTTGGTGATTTCCCCTTGTTTAATAACACCTTATACAATTTTGAAACTCTATCTGTCCTATATGCTTTCACTAATTCTTCAAAGGGTGTAAAGATTCTTTTACTACATTTTTTAACTTCTTCTTCCTTTAGCGGAGAGGAAATTTGTCTTTTTGGTAGCCAATTAATTTTATTCCAAATACCACTTTCCTGTTCCCTTGTACCTTCTATCCCCCAACTATTCTCCATCTCCTCAATTGAGATTGCCTTTAATGTATCCCCTGCCTCCTTTGGGATGAGCTCCCTTAACGGGGCCATTTTATCATAAAGCCACTTCCGGCCTGCCCAGGAGGTAGGGTTGCGGGCTTCACGCCCACCCCCACGTGAGCGGGGGCTGGTTTCAGCCCCCGCGAGAACAGGGGAATCCTGGCCGGGTATGCCCTATTTAGGGCCAGCACAGAGGGGGCTTGCCCTCTTTTCGCCGGCCAGCCCTCACGTTTTCCCACCCTCCCTCCCTTTAGGTATGCTTTAGGTAGGTATTTGACTTTGCTATGGACTTCGGTCTGTCGCCGCAAGGGGCATGGTAGGAATTTTTCCCAATTGGCAATTTGTAGCCTTTTGGTTTTTCGCCTACCTCGTAGCAACTCGTCACAACTTTTCGGCATTGGCGGTAGGCATTGGTAAGAAGGGGTTAAGAGGATGTGTGGGGGGGGGGAGGAACGCCATCACCTCCCCCCAGTGAGCGAAGGGTGGTCCGTTAAAGGACTCCGGGGGGCGTGGCCCTGTCCGAAGCCTATGGAGGTGTGGGCCAAAGGCACGCCCCAGAGCGGTGACCCGGGGGAGCTCCTAGTCGACGTGCCTCTGCAGGAGACTCCCCCGATAAAGTGTTAACCCTTCCCCGTGTCTCCAGCAAATGGGCTGGAGCCGGATAGTCGATAGCACCAATGCCTAAGCCAATGCCTCTCATTCCTGAATTCAATAAAGTTGTGGCCTAATTCACCCAATTAACCTTAAATTATGGTGTCTCGTGTCTTTATTTATCCTGGTGGGGGGCGGGAACTCGCCACACAATACCACATTTTGGTAAGGGGAGAGAGGTCAGGAAAAAGCTCCCTTCTCCACTTCTCCCATACCCAGATGGACCCATCTAATCCAGCACCCTTTTCTCACAGAGACTGGGAAGTGGACCCCCTAGCAAGCCCCCCCACCCGGGAAATAAGCTCCAGATCCCCTGCTTTTATTTTAAGAAGAGTGGGGCAGTTTCTAGCATTTGTAGTATCTGAGCCACAAGGCAAAATGTACGGGCATTATTCTCCCCTGTGTGTGCGCAAAACAAGCCTGCTTTGCCCGCTTTTCAGATATTATTTTGACTTTGCTACTCTCTCTCTGAAAAATCCCTGCAGACCCCCCCCCTCCCACTCCCCTGCCCACTTTCCCTCTACAGACCAGACACTCTGCCCTTCTGACTGCGGCAGATCCAGGTTGAAGTGAATGGCTCTAGGGATGCCCAGCCATTTTGCTATTTTGGAGATGGGTGGTGTTATGTACTGAGTTGAACAGGATCCAAAATGCAGCAGCCTGATTGGTCCTAGAACAATAGGATTCAGAATGCAGCAGTCTGAATTATAATATGTGAGGATAAACAATTAAGGGTAAACTAAGAGGGTACGGATTTGCTGAACAATTTTTTAAATGGAATACAAAAAAGGGAGGTGTGAGGAAGTCATGAAAATAAGTAAATGAGTGGTAAGATATCAGAAAGAGGGATTTTCTCCCCCCCCCTTTTTTTCTTTTTATGTCTACTTTTGGTTTTTTGTACTTCTTGTGTTTGTCTTTTATTGTCTTGTAACCTTTTTCTTGTTGAAAACTTAATAAATATTATTTTTAAAAAAACAACAGAATGCAGCAGTCTGATTAGTCCTAGAACAATAGGATCCAAAATGCAGCAGTCTGATTGGTCCTAGAACAATAGGATCCAAAATGCAGCAGTCTGATTGGTCCTAGAACAATAGGATTCAGAATGCAGCAGTCTGATTGGTCCTAGAACAATAGGATCCAGAATGCAGCAGTCTGATTGGTCCTAGAACAATAGGATTCAGAATGCAGCAGTCTGATTGGTCCTAGAACAATAGGATCCAGAATGCAGCATTCTGATTGGTCCTGGAACAATAGGATCCAGAATGCAGCAGTCTGATTGGTCCACAGGAGCCACCCAATCCAGCTCCAGGTGGAAGTGAATCCGCAACCTGATTGCCCTACAGGAGAATCCCGGAATTAGCCAATCGCGTGGGGCCCATTGTGTAAATAATGTATATAAAGCAGATACTTTGGGGGAACTTCCATTCCTCCTCACCACTATGAGCTGAATAAAGAGCATGAAATCCACTCTCGACTCTGAGTATATGCCAGGGCACAGTGCCCCAGAGGACACCCTTACAATCCACAATTCGAACAGGGGGCCTATCAGTGCTCCCTCTCCTGGCAAGGAAGCAAAAGCCTGGATGGTGGCCTCTGCTCATTCGTGAGCAAGGAAGGGGAGCGCATTGGAGTCTCCTGTCTTGGGTCAGCCAGTGCTCCCCTTCTCATCTCTGCTGCCTCCAAGTAAAGCGTGACAATTGGGGGTGGCAGAGGGGAGGGGGCATGGAAAGAGTGATGGGCCTCTGTGCTCAGAGATCTCTTGACATTTCCATTCACTTTGGTGTTTTCTATGCCGGCTGCCAAGACGGCAAATGAATGCCTCCTGTTTTTCTTTGAGGGCAGGAAGTTGCAAACTCTATGCTGTCTGGAGACAGCTCTCCGCATTAACCCGCCTGCAGAAGACACCATCCTGCTCCTCTGGACGGAGCAATGCAGAAGGCTCTAGGGCACGATCCAAGGCTTGCGTGATGCAGGTGGCGCTGTAATCTAAACTACTGATCCTTCTAGCAAAGTATTGGAAGACACAAGAACTTCCCACACTGGAAGAATGGCAGACGAAAGTGACTGACTTTATGGGATTGGCAGAAATGACTGGCAGAATCTGTGACCAAGAGAAAGAGACGGTGGAGGAAGACTGGAAGAAGTTCAAAGTTTATCTTAAGAACTGTTACAATATTGATGAGTGCTAAAATGTCAAGGGAAAGGAAGATACAGAGTTGCAGCGGAAATTGTTTGTTGAAATAAGATGAAATTGAGAAAGATAATAAGTTTTAATTAATTGGAGTAAAGGGTTGCTGAAAAATTGTAAAATAAGGATGCAAAAAGGGTGAGGTATGGGGAAGTCCGAGAAAGGTGGCTTATGAAAATGAGGTTATGAAATTATATCTGTGTGTTTGTTTTTGTTTGTTGATGTGTGTATGTTGCTTTGTCTTAAAATTGGAAAATTAATAAAAATTATATATATATATAAAAAACAAACTCGGAAACATTGTATTGAGAGCTGTCAAAAGGTGAGGGAAAGCGCTTGCAGCCTGCAGTACCAGTGTGGCCGCCGCAAGGGGCGCTGTTCGGCGATGTTGATTGGCTGAGGCGGCCGCCGTTTGACCCAAAGTTCAGGCGGCCGGTCTACTCGTAAGAAAGATAGGGCAATGCGGAGCGCTATAGCGGAAAGCTGTCAGGCTAGCACTTCCTTATTTACGGAAGGCTTTTAAGAGGTGGCCCTTTAAAGGGACAGCTCTAGGGTTGGGGGGGGAAGATGCGTGTGTGTGTGAGTGTGGTGCTTGTGCAGTACACGTGACAATGGAGGGGGGGTGATTTCCGTCGACACAGTATACTGGTATTAGTTCGCCTGTCTTCCCAAGTGATGTGTAAAATTTTTCGGAGACACCGTTGATGGATTCCTGAGCATTGATCCTGCATGCAAAGTGGTCACTCTACAGCTGAGCCACAGATCTTCCCTCCTGAGGAGATTGTGGGTGTTTCCTCTTCCAGTCATGCAGTGTATGTCTTTTGCAGCTATAAAGTCTCTCAGGACCCACCTTTGCTGTTCACCTGTTAGTCCCCAAACAATAGGGATATGACCGGCGCTTGGAAACAGAGAGTTTGCTCATTGCCCATCCCTCTGAGCCACACGCTCTACAAGAAGCTCAGCGGTGGTGCAAGGGGAGCTGTCTCCTACCTCCTGATCTTTCCCTTACGGATCCTCAATAAACTTCTGAGCAACTTCACGGTTCTCCCCAACACAGCTTCTAAAAGCCACTGCAGAAGCTCTCTTCCTTCCCACACAGGTTTGGTTCTGCAGAGCCTCACGGAGGAGAGATCCTGGGCAGACCACACACTATGCACTCGCGCATAGCTCCAGGGCTGACACAAGACATTTGGCTGCCTGAGGCAAAGAAGTAAATGGCAAACACCCCCAGCCTCCCAATACGCCGCAGTCAAGGTGCATAGTTATATGCCTGAAATAATAAATAGTGGCACCAGAGAGGCATTATCAATGTCTTTTGGCATCCGAGACAGAAAACCACACAAGCATCTCTCTTTCTCCCTGGAAATAAAAATACAGTACAAACAAACCATTTTCCTCCTAAAAAAACCCTGAAAAACAAAATGCTTTTGAGGATCTCCAAAACAGAAGAAATTAAGAGTGCAAATGGCAGAGGGAAGTCACATCTGCCAGAGTCTCAGGAAGGGAGACAAAAGATGAAGGCCATGTATATGTCCCCCGTGAGTGGGCTCCAAGTAGGAAAAAAATATGACCATGCACACTTCTGGGGCAAATGGCCACTAGCCTCTCTCTAATGGTAGGGCTGGACCTGCCTGCTTCCAGTGCAACAGGGCATCACTGGTCCTCATCCTAGGTCCTTTTTCTTGCCAGGATTTTTTGTGCCATGAAGATGTAAACAAAAATTGCCCTTTTCCCTTATGGGGTATCCAAGAGCCCATATAGAGTCCTTACATAGGTTCCCTATTGGTAGGAGAGAATAACAGAGGCCAACCAGAGAATATTGAGAAGCAAAGCAGCTAGTAAGCTTGATCTTTATTGATCTGTTGCAACAGGATCCTCACTCACCACACGCAGGAGGGAGGAGGAACCCAGAACAATGGCGCGCAAGGCCTTATAAAGACTTTTGAAATTGCCACCCTGTAGATCAAGACCACCCCCAGAAACATCATACATACTGGTACTTCACAGAAGGGGTGTAACCTAAGACCACCCCTCAGATACATCACACCTACATCACAGAAAAGGCGATCTAAAACAGAAATTTGAATGTTGTTTTTCTCCTGTCGTTGTTCATTTCCTGTTTGGCAGGTTACTTGATTGGATTGCCTGGGGAGCCTGGCCAGTCTTTTGTAGTGATAAATACTTAGTTCCCGGGCCAGGTCACAGGCTCACACCCTATTCAAACAGAGACATACCCTCAAGACAGGATTTGTGAAGGAAAAGACAATGGGGAGGTTTTTCCATTTTCCTGACCTTGCAGAGAAAACATTTGCTCAGTTTGGGACAGTTTGGGAATCAAAATGGTTCCAGGTAGGTCTTCCTGTGCTGATCTATGTATGTGCTTGGTTGGTACACTTATGAACATTTAACATTTATCTAAGAACTCAAAATTCCTATCACAAAGACAAATTTTATTTTTCCATAGCACCCTGTACATGAAAGTCCTTTTTACTGGTACAATTTTTAAAAATGCAAGCTCTTGCTGCCCCAGCGGTCTTGCACGTTTGGTCTTAGTGATCGGCAGCGGGATGACGAGAGCAGGCGGAGAAAAGGAAGCAAAACAGGAGATTTCTCGAAGCCCCCTCACAGGTCTGCAAACAATGCTGGCAGCAATTCATGAACATCCTTTGATCTTCCAGTCTCTGCAGGAACCAAATCTGCAAGGAACACACTTGATAGTCAAACTGGTTCAAATCCCTTGGGGACTGGAGGGAGAGGAATCTAGCAGACAAAGGCTCCCTTGTCCGCTTGGTGTCTGCCCTGAATTCTTGGGACCGATGTTGCAAGGGCAAAGCTCACGAGATCGCCCCTGGGTGACCTCTACGGACCCTGAGCAGGGGAGAAAGAGCCAAGGGGCTCTGACAGGCAGACCAGACAGGGACCAAACCAAGGAAAGTCCATCTATCTTTCAGGTCAGTGGAAAGCTGGATCCTGTTTCACAAGTCTGAATTTCATTCACGTCTGTAGCTTTTCATGCATTTTTATATTGTTGTTTTTCTAGGTTTAGGTTGTTGACGTTATTTTAATTCTATGGTTTTTTAGACACTGGTTAGATTTTTTAATATATATATTAAGTGGTTGTTGTTGTTTAGTCATTCAGTCGTGTCCGCCTCTTCGTGACCCCCTGGACCAGAGCACGCCAGGCCCTCCTGTCTTCCACTGCCTCCCGCAGTTTGGTCAAACTCATGCTGGTAGCTTCGAGAACACTGTCCCACCATCTCGTCCTCTGTCGTCCCCTTCTCCTTGTGCCCTCCCTCTTTCCCAACACCAGGGTCTTTTCCAGGGAGTCTTCTCATGAGGTGGCCAAAGTCTTGGAGCCTCAGCTTCAGGATCTGTCCTTCCAGTGAGCACTCAGGGCTGATTTCCTTCAGAATGGAGAGGTTGGATCTTCTTGCAGTCCATGGGACTCTCAAGAGTCTCCTCCAGCACCATAATTCAAAAGCATCAATTCTTCGGCGATCAGCCTTCTTGATGGTCCAGCTCTCACTTCCATACATCACTACTGGGAAAACCATAGCTTTAACTATATGGGCCTTTGTTGGCAAGGTGATGTCTCTGCTTTTTAAGATGCTGTCTAGGTTAAGTGGTATTCAGGTGTTTTTGAACATAGGACATGGCTTTCTGCTCAATATTGTCTGCACTGATTGGCAACAGCTTTCTGGGGTTTCAGACAGGAGTTCTTCAAAGTCCTACGCTGGAGATGCTACAGAGAATTAAACCTGGCAGTTTTTGTAAGCAGAACATATGCATTCAATCACGGAGAGATGACCCATCATAGGAGCAGCCCTGCAGGACCAGACCAAAAGGGGCCCACCTACAATAACAGAACAGTAGAGTTGGGAGGGAACCCCAAGGGTCATCTAGTCCAACCCCCTGCAATGCAGAAATCACAGCTGAAGAATCCTTGACTGATGGCCTTCCATCCTCTGCTTAAAATCTCCAAGGAAGGCAACTCCCCTACTTTCCAAGAGAGCCCGTTCTGCTTTCCCAGCATCTTGGTTCTCATAGTGGCCAACCAGATGCAGGACCTGAGTGCGAATCCCAGCCACCCAATGTGTGTGTGTGTGTTTTAGTTTTTTTAATTAGGAATTTCAACATAACAATTTATCAAAAATACATCCTCATTCCCCCCCCCATTTCCCCCTCCCCTAAAAAGAAAAACCCACCCTCACAGACTTCCTTCAGCTCTCTCTGGTTTCTCAGCACATGTTATTCTCTGCATATTATAAACTGTAAAGATCCTTAATGAATCTATCAATATGTTACCAATAAAAAAAATTGTGTATGTTTATTCAAAACCTGCCAAGGTGTCCAGTTCATTTTGTTGTTCCTTTAAGTACTTTGTAAAAGGTTGCCATTCTTCTTTAAAGTCACAGTTGTCCTTATCACGTAGTTTGTGTGTCAATTTCGCCAATTCTCCATAATCCATCAGTTTCTCTTGCCACAGTTCTTTGGTCGGGATTTCCTCATTCTTCCATCCTTGTGCTATTTGGACTCTCACTCAATGTGTGTTTGTGTATGTTTCCCACCCCGCTTGCAATACAGCTCTTTTTCTTTACTTCTGTTTTAGTGCTGCATAATACACACACACACACACACACACACACACACACAACCAGATGAAAAGCTGCCATATTTGAAGATGTCTCAGTCCCCCACTTTTGGACTGGGCACAAATCATTCCTGCAGTTATGGGAATGGGGTGGGGAGAACATCTGCCTCAATGCTACCATGATTCAAGCTCCAGCATTGGGAGAGTTTGGTAACTGGTGATATGCGCAGTTTTACAATACACCTGGGGCAGAGGGGTGAGAGATGTCTGCATCACAACTTTCAACTGGTTCAGTGGTCATTTTCGCACCCCCAGGGATGCCCAGGTCTGCAAGGTGTGTTTGGGGTCTCAGGCAGAAAATTCGCAGCAATGCCCAACTGCTAGAACACTTGCTGTGGAAGAAGCCACCATAAAACAAACACGTCTAGTCGTATTAAGGTACATTCCGCCTCTCTAGAAAGGAGACGGGGGCAGACTAGGATAGCACTGTTATCTTATGCTGCCCCCTTCTGGGTAGGGGTGGGAGATAAATCCTTTCACAAATTTAGTTTCCCATACCAACACATGAATCAAAACACAGCTCTTTGAAATCCACACTTCTCTGAATTTTGCAATGCAATCCACTTCCCTAACCAAAAGCAGGCACACATACAAAAATATAATAGTGAAAAATGCACACAAAACAGGGTATATTGCTTACCAAGCATTTTTGTATATTAAGAAACTATGTGCGCAAAAGTGTGTAGTAATTCTCATATGCATTTTTTAAAACAAAAAGTTTGCAAATATATGTGGAAATGGGGTGGACCCAGCTTAACAAATGAAAAGAGAGACCGAAAGAATCCAAAGCTGAGAGATTTGGCCTTCTCTAGTTCTGGCTGGGAAAAATTGGCTACCAAACCACAGTGTGGCTGCCAAACTGTTGTTTAGTCGTTTAGTCGTGGGCGACTCTTCGTGACCGCCTGGACCAGAGCACGCTAGACCCTCCTGTCCTCCACTACCTCCCACAGTTTGGTCAAACTCATGCTGGTAGCTTCGAGAACACTGTCCAACCATCTCATCCTCCATCGTCCCCTTCTCCTTGTGCCCTCCATCTTTCCCAACATCAGGGTCTTTTCCAGGGAGTCTTCTCTTCTCATGAGGTGGCCAAAGTCTTGGAGCCTCAGCTTTAGGATCTGTCCTTCCAGTGAGCACCCAGGGCTAATTTCCTTCAGAATGGATAGGTTTGATCTTCTTGCAATCCATGGGACTCCTAAGAGTCTCCTCCAGCACCAGAATTCAAAAGCATCCATTCTCCGGCGATCAGCCTTCCTTATGGTCCAGCTCTCACTTCCATACATCACTACTGGGAAAACCATAGCTTTAACTATACAGACCTTGCTTGAAATCTGCTTTTCTGAGTTCAACTTGAATTTGGAACCAGAGGTAAGAAATATCAAGTCAGTTTAAATCTGAATCCTGGCAAGATGGAGACCCAGTGCAGATGCTTAGGGGGGCATTAATGCATTTTAAAAGGAATGAACCGCATCTCCTCCCTGCACTCCAAAAGGGACAAAGCATGGTTTTGCAAAAGATGTGCATTTGCTAACCTATATACACAGGTGCAAACTAATACACAGTGCAATATAAATACAACTGCAATGCATCCCTCCCTCGTGGGGGAGGCTGCGACGAGGGGACCCCCATTTCTGCTGCCTGGATGCTGCATGCTACAGCTGTGCCCTGAATTCAAGTTCCCTCCAGGTCCCCCTTCTCAGAGTTCTTCATCTTTAAACTGGACTTCGACTAGGCAGCCCTTCAAACATGGGAGCGTGCTCCGCAAAGCAGATCACAAAGCCATCCTGTGTATACAACTGCTTTGTTTGTGGCAATTGGATCATCTGACTTTTTCACCAGATAAGCCCTTTTTGAATGACCACTGCAAACATCCTCAAATGCGGGGGCAGTAAAATCAAACAAAGTCAGCGCGTGAATCAAACATTTCCAGTATCGGTTCCGCCCTTTTCCCCACCGGCCTGCTGGATTCCTCCCTTTTCATCCAAAGCCAACGGGTGCCTATGGTGACCTCACAGGGGCACCTAAAACTGCCCTGAAGCCAGGCGAAGAGGCCCATTTGACCTGCCCACTGCTGCCAGTGACTCCCCCCGGTCTCAAGTTGGGGAGGGTCTTCTCTAACCCTGCTCTGGGATGCTCAGGGATGATGAAAGTTGGTCAGGGCACATTGACTACCTCTGCCCTGCTGGTTATGATTCTTTCGGCAGCAATGCATAACTTGGAGCCCCGCCAGCCTTCCCCAACCTGGTGCCCTCCTGGTGCTCTGGACCGCAGTTCCCATTAGCCCCAGCCAGAGCCTTTGTGGTCCAAAACTTCTGGAGGGAACTAAGCTGAGGCTGTCCCACACGTAGGGCCTGTGCTGCACCTCGGGATGGCAGCCCCTCCCTCTGCGGCTACAGGAATGATTTCCCACCCTGTGGCAATCCAGAGATGAATGAGGAGCTGGCTGTGCACCACCCGGTACATGTCGTACAGCCACAGCCCTTCCTTGCTGGCGCACAGCTCTTCTTGCTGCAGCTCCGTGCAGAACAGGCCACTCCTCAGAAGAGTGGCAGAAATGGGTCGGGAGGAAACTGCAGAGGCTCTCAAGGCAGTCTTTGAGCCTGACTGAGCTTAGGAGTTCTCCTGCGAAGGGCTGCATAGTGGGGCAACAGAGCTGCGGAGGGAGAAGGGAGCAGCTCACGAGGTCTCCAACTCAAACCACACCCTTGCTGGGAACTCAACAGATTATCTCAGGGCCCCTGGGGCCACTCAAAAGACTTCATTTCCCATCGTCTCTGACCATTGGCCAGGTTGGCTGGGGCAAATGGGAGACGGAGTCGCTCAGCATCTGTGAGGCCACAAGTTCCTCATCCCCTGTGTTCTTTTTTCTTTCCTTGTTCTGAAAGCTTCATGCAGGCGTAGGGTCTGTGTGTCTGTCCCCCCCCCCCCCAATATGTTTTACATCTGTGTCACCAGGAACATCCCAAATTGTATTGTGGGATCAAGGAACTCAAGCAAGGTGTGGTCGGGGAGACATGACCTTTCGAGAATGCACTAGGAAGAAGAGTTTAATAAATCACCCTACTTACATAACAAAATTTCTCGGAAACAGTAACTAGCAAGGCCGATTATTACTCAGAAGTAGCTGGAAAATGTGTACAAAACACTTAGCCACCTGTGTGACTCAGAGTTACCCATTTCTGTTCACTGGCGTCACAAGCCTTCGTTTTTCTTTTTCTGCAGCCAGCGCCCTTGCCGAAAGGTAAGCTGGAGCCTTGAGTCTGCAGCTCTTTCAAGAAAACAGACTGCGTGTCTCATCTTAGTAGGAGACGGCTCGATGATCCACTTTTGCCAAAGAGATGCTCTGCAAAGTCTCTGTGAAGAGCTCTTGGCTCTATCCTTCCCAGTTCCCAAAGCGTCATTAAAGAAGCTGTCATGATGGAAAAATCTGAAAAACATCAAGAAACCACTAGCTACCTTGGCGGAAACTATTTTGCTAGTTTCTTCTCATCGGCTCCCTACAAACTCTGGTTTATAAAGAGGCTTCCAGCCTCTCTCTCTAACACAAATCCCTGCTTGTCAGCATAAGCCAGGGGTCGCTCATGTGGTATCTTCCAGATGCTGTTGGCCTGTGAAAGTCTCATCATTCAAGAAGATACTTGCGGAGGCTGAAAGGAGCCATGGTCTAACGACACCTAAAAACACCACACTGGTTCTCCTGGCCCTAAGCTATCTTTGTTACATCCACACAGCGTTCAAAACTCCCATTATTCTAGACACATTTTGCGACAGGGAGTTTCATTAATGCGAGCAGTTTCTGAGCTCTGGGCGCAGTACTGAGCCTAAGATTTCAGATTAAAACTGCCACTGCTGGAAGAAAAGGAGGACCTTTTTCTGCTTCCCCACTTCCAGCCACTCTCTGAAGACTGGAGAAGGGAACCTCATATTCTTAGGGGGTAGGCACGGGAAGGACTAGACCATGTGAAAAAGGGACGTAAGATTTTAGCTGCAGCTCATTCATTTTCAGCTTTGTATTCTCGTTATTAAAAAAAAGCACACCTAGACATTCCGCTGCGGTGCCCATAACCTAGGTTCAAGGTGGCCTTTAGCTCCTAGAATTCATCCGCACCAGCGCTAACCAGGGCTCCCTCAGAAACCGTAGCCTGAAACCATGGTTTGAAGTGAGTTAATAAAACATAGTTATGAAATAATTTGGTTAGTATAACCATGGTTATGATAAGGGCACATATGGGAAAGGGGGTTTGCATCTGAGTAGGGAGAGAGGCGAGGAAGGGTGTTTGCAGTCCTAAGCCTGATTCCCAACTTGCATGCTATGATTTGTAGCAGTGTTTTGTCAAAGTGGGTGATAATGCCCCCCCGGGGGGGGTGCAGGAACGATCCAGGAGGGCGGGAGTAGCTTTGGGTGCAATTGGGGGGCGTTGAATAAAAATAAGAGGGTAGTGGAAGCATAAAGAAGACAATTTTAAAAAACCATTAGTGCATGTTTCATCTGTTGTGCAATGAGGCTTACTGCCCATGTTGTGCACCGTTGTGGGACAGAAACAACGCCCCCCTCCCCCCTGATCTGGTGGCCCTGCTCGTGCCAAGGGGTTTTCCCGGGCTTGAGGGAACCCTTTTCGGCTTCACCCAGGCCTGGGAAGTGGATCACAGCTTACCTGGCTATTTGGCCAATGGCAGGGGGGCACTGAGTATTTTTTTTCTGAAAAGGGGGCAGTAGGCCAAATAAGTTTAGGAACCTCTGATTTGGAGGAAGACAGAATGACACCCGTGCTGAGCCAATGATTATCCTTTCCAGGGCTGCAGGGAGGAGGAGGAGGGAGGAAACACAGAAATGAGATTTGGGTGGGCTTCCACTCAAAACCATCAGCTAGGCAGGACTGGATTATTCAACCACAAGTACAGCAACCTTATATTGTTTGGGCTCCAAAAAATGGAAGGTTTTCTGGAGCACAACTGGTCCATCTCTGGTGCCTTTCCAGGGACCACCTACCGCTTTCTTCTTTCTGATGATGAAGATATGAATGTCCTCGCTCCGATACTCCTCGTCGTGCTTCTCCAAGGGAACCTTCTCCAGATCAAAGTCCCTCTGAAGAAGCTGCAATTTAAAATTGCACAAGAATAAAAGAGTGCAGCTACGTGTCCTTGGCCTCATTCAGATCTGAGCCTCCCAGAGAAATTGCACCACTTATGTAACCATAACCTCAGCAGCACAGCACAGAAATCCTCCACGCAGACTCCTGGGAGCTCAGCTGCTGCATCAAAGGCACACCTGGCCCCACATCCTGCTTCTCAAAGGGGCAAATCTATGGGAAGCCCACAACCAGGGTATGAGCGCCACAGCCCTCGGCCACAGCTGTTCCCCAGCACGCTGCCTCTGATTCTGGAGGAATTTTTCAGCCACTGCTAGCTTTCTTCTCCATGCCTGATCCCCTTCTAAAGCAATCTAATTCGGTGCCATCACAATATCCTGCAGTCATTTTGTAGTTTAACTATGTGCTGTGCCTGTCCCGACTCTCCCACCATTCACTTCCACTGGATAACTCCCGATTCTAGTACTATCTAAGACACAGAAAAACTATACGTACCACATTCTTCAGACCATGTGTAATTTCATAGATAATAATACAGTGGTGCCCCGCAAGACGAATGCCTCGCAAGACGAAAAACCCGCTAGACGAAAGGGTTTTCCGTTTTTTGAGGTGCTTCGCAAGACGAATTTCCCTATGGGCTTGCTTCGCAAGATGAAAACGTCTTGCGAGTCTTTTTCTAAGCCGCTTAGCCGCTAATAGCGCTAATCCGCTAAGCCGCTAATAGGGTTGCTTCGCAAGACGAAAAAACCGCTAGACGAAGAGACTCGCGGAACGGATTCTTTTCGTCTTGCGAGGCACCACGGTACAATAATAATTTAATAGTTATATACAACCCATCTGATTGGCCTTGCCACGCTGGGCGGCTTCCAACAAATTAGAAACATTAATCACAATAAAACATTAAAAGCTTCCCTAAACAGGGCTGCCTTCAGATGTCTTCTAAAAGTCAAGATGGCTTATTTCCCTGACATCTGGTGGGAGGGCGTTCCACAGGGCAGGTGCCACTACCGAGAAGGCCCTCTGCCTGGTTCCCTGTAACTTCACTTCTCGCAGGGAGGGAACTGCCAAAAGGCCCTCAGAGCTGGACCTCAGCGTCCAGGCTGAACAATGGGAGTGGAGACGCTCCATGATAGAGGTCTATCGCGTTCTCTAAACTAAAGAGTCTCAAATGTTGTGAGATTCTCCATCTCCTTGATCATTTCGGTTGCCCTTTCCTGAACTTCTCCAGATCTACAATATCCTTTTGGAGGAGAGGTGGCCAGAAAGCATTCAATGTGTGTCACAGCACATATTTTTGTTTTTTAAAAAAGCAGTAGGACTTGGGGTTAGTCTAGAAGACCCTTGGGGTCCCTTCCAACTTTACAGTTCTATGATTCTATGACACTGGCAGGTTTCTGTTTGATTTTTATATCCCGTTCTAGAAAGCGCCTTGGGATACTTCCAGGCTTTTCTCCACAGGAACAAGGGCTCCTCCAAGACATTCTTCACTGGCAGACGACTCACCTCAAAGTATTTTTTCTCCACTTCTGGGTTCTTCCCCATAGTCCTTTCTTCATAGCAGCAAAGGATGGTCGTCTCAGGGCCAGCCAGGTCCTTCAGAGTCTTGAGCAACGGCTCCAGTGACTGTCCGTAAAGCAGAAAGCACTTGCCACTTAACTTCATTCCACACTTGCAGCTAAAAGGCGAATCTACAAGAAAAAATGTGATTTACCTCTTCGTAGTAGATGCAGTCTGCCATCAGGATGTAATCAGGTGACGGAAGGAAATCGGATACTTCTTCACCCCTAAACAAGAAGAAGGCGGATGCAATACAGAAAAGAACATTTGGTTTTATTTGTGCCCTCTTGTTCAGTCGACAGCGGCTCCCAAAGCAGCTTTATGATTAAATGCATAAAAAAGTACAAGTCTATCTACAAGTGATGCAGGTATGTGTGGCAGAGTCTTCTGGACAACCCCAAGAGTACAAGCCAGGCCAACCTTCACCAACCTGGTGACGGTGAAGAAGAGTTGGGCCAGATGACCTTCGCGGTCCCTTCTACAATTCTGTTAACTAAGACTAAGACTTTGGACCACATGCTGGCTGGGGCTGAGGGGAGTTGTAGTCGAAGGTATAAGGAGGGCAGCAGGGGGCAGAGTGATGCAGGGCCTGGCAGATCTACCTCTGCTGACCTACCATTTTAGTTCAACGCTTAGCCACCCCCATGCAAAACCTTCTAAGCTTCAAATATACATAAAATGCTAAGTCAGTTCAAAGAAAAGTACAGTGGTGCCTCGCAAGACGAAAAGAATCCGTTCCGCGATTCTCTTCGTCTAGCGGTTTTTTCGTCTTGCGAAGCAAGCCCATTGACGGCTTAGCGGCTTTTAGCGGCTTAGCGGATAAGCAGATAAGCGGCTTAGAAAAAGGGGGGGGGAGGAAAAAAAAGTCGGAAAAACTCGCAAGACATTTTCGTCTTGCGAAGCAAGCCCATAGGAAATTCGTCTTGCGAAGCGCCTCCAAAACGGAAAACCCTTTCGTCTAGCGGGTTTTCCGTCTTGCGAGGCGTTCGTCTTGCGGGGCACCACTGTATGGAACAGCTAGAGGAAGTTGAAAGCAAGCGCATGTTCATATGTGTCAGGGGTTCAGGGAGAGAGGCGCAGAGGAGGGAGGAGACCGAGAGTGAGGGAGAAGGATTCCAGCCTGACGAGGAAGAGGACGACAATGACCCGAGATGGTCCATGAGTCCGTCCAGTGAATCGGAGGATTCCCAAAAGGGAGCCTCCCTGGTCAAGCCAAGGGGAGCCCAAGGGGGGAGCAGTCAGGAGCAGGGGAACGTAGGGGGAACCGCCAGTGGGAGTTGGAGATCGAGACCTGCTTCTCCACCGGAACGGAGTGAAGAGGGTGGAGTTACCAGTGTGTCGGGAGGAACAGAACAAGGAGCAGAGGGGGGAAGGAGATCGGGGCAAGACGTCCTGCCGGAAGGGGCGGAAAGCAGTACCGGGAGCAGTGTGGCTGTTGAAAGGAAGGTCAGGAGCAACGTACGCGCGCCAAGTTCAAATGTGGAGGCGCGCGGAAGTGGGGAGAGCTCTGGGGAGGAGCCTGGTGCTAAAGCACGAAGGAGGGGGCAGCAGGCAGGAGAAGACTCAGCCTCTGGGGAGTCCCGGAAAGAGGGAACACAGGGGGGCAGGAAGACCCTGCGGAAAGGGAAGGAGAGGAAAAGGTGGAGCAGCACAGGGCTCTTAAATTGGTGCAGGGGAGGGACGGACTCAGAGGGGACTTCTAACATCTAAGGGTAACAGATGCGGAGCCACGGAGTTTGGATGTAATGACGACAATGATCTTCAATAAAACCTTTTGTATATAACTTGGACTGGACTTTGGTCTCTTGTGAGCTGGGACCCAGGGTGGCTCTGACAGTAAGTCCCCTCCAAAGAACGCAAAAATTTTTTTTTTGCAAAGCTCACGAACGGTGACAGCCATGAGTGCGGAGGAGCAGTTGACAGCTCTGCGAACTACAGTTTCCGAACTCACTGCTGCAGTCCTTGCGTCTCAGAAGAAGCATGACGAAATGGAGAAGCGCTGCCAGGACCTGCAAACCAGGTGGGAACGTGCAAGCAGGGAAGGGTTCCCAGGGTCCAGATCAGAAGGGATTGGACTTGGACGGAGGGGGGGCAACCTAGTCACCCACTTCGATGGGAACCTGAAGCACTACCCCAGTTTCAGAGCAGACGTTTTGTATGCATTGCACTTGCTTCGTCATGACTTTAAAGATGAGGAGGAGAAAGTGGGGTTTATTGTTTCTCACTTGCATGGGCCGGCCAGAGACTGGTTGCGCAATTTGTGGCGTGAAGATGGCCCTGCCCGCCGCGATGCAGATAAATTCATTAAAGCAATGGATGCCTGCTTCCAGTCAACTGTAGATGTGGATCTTGCACGCAGGGAGATTTTTGGATTGCGGCAAGGCAAAGCCACTGTGCGTCAGTACCATTCCAGATTTTTTGCTTTACTGACTGCGCTAAGCTGGGAGAAGGATTGTGCACCTGTGAGGGATTTGTTCTGGGAGGGGCTCAGCGGTCCCATTAAGGATGAACTTGCCAGGGGAGACAGACCCCAGACCCTGGAGGAGCTTGTGCAGAGGGCTTTGGCGATTGGGATAAGGCACGAGGGACGTCCTTGGCACACTGAGGAAGAACGTCAGGTGCGTCCACCAGCGAGGACGTCTTCTTTCATCCCCAGGGAGTTCAGTCAGTCACATCCTTCGCCACTGGGAAGGCAGGGGGAGGAGCCCATGGAACTTGGTGGTGCTAAGGCTCAAGCAACAGCCAGAGCCCCAGCTTCCGGTGCAGTAAAGGCACAGCCTCCTAGAGGGACCAGGAAGTGTTACATTTGCGACAGTGCACAGCACATGGCGAAAGAGTGTCCCCAGAGGCTGCAGAAACACACTGCAGCTTTAGCAACTGTTGCAGCAGAAATGATGCAAGCAGAGCAACCTCAGGGAAACGACAGTGCCTGGCTGGAAGCAGAGCTGCTGGGGCTCAGCCAGGCGAATCTGTAGAGCAGTCCCCAGCGCTTTTGCAACGCACAGACCCTTTACCACCCAAGCCAGTACACCAGAAGCCGGCGGGCTTGCTGGAACCACTGGAAACACCACAGCAACCGTGGGAGAGGGTGGCGCTGGACTTCGTCACTGACCTGCCCAGTTCCAGAGGCAAGACGGCGGTACTGGTGGTGGTGGACTTGTTCACCAAGATGGCGCACTTCATTCCCTGCGCGAAGGTGGCGACGGCGGAACAGACCGCCAAGCTCTTCATCGACCACGTGTTCCGGGCGCATGGGCTGCCGCGGGCCATCCTGTCCGACAGGGGGCGCCAGTTTATTTCCAATTTTTGGCAGAAGCTCCTAGGTATCCTGCGCGTCAAGATCAACCTAGCGTCGGCAAGACATCCACAAACCAACGGCCAGGCCGAGAGGGTCAACGCGATCATGCAGCAGTACCTGAGATGTTATGCAAATCAGCGACCCACAGCTTGGGTGGACTACCTACCGATGGCGGAGTTTGCCTACAACAACACGAAGCATGCGTCGACGGGGGTGACGCCGTTCTTCGCGAACAATGGACGTCATCCCAGGACCTTCCCGGGGTTCGTAGCACCAAGAGAGGGGGAGCCGCAAGAGGCCGACCAGTTCGCTGCAGAACTACAAGAGGTGCACGAGGAGCTGCGGAGACATTTGGAGCTAGCCAAACAAGCATATAAGGTGCAGGCAGACAAAGGCAGAAGAGTGGGAGAGGACATCCAGGTGGGGGACTGGGTGTGGTTAGCGGCCCAGGCGATGCCAACCAAGTCGTTGGCCAAGAAGAAGCTAGGGCACAGGCAGCTAGGACCATACCAGGTGGAGGCTAAGATCAACCCCGTGGCTTTTCGACTGGCCCTCCCCGAAGGTTCCAGAGTCCACCCGGTTTTTCATAGGTCGGTGCTCACTCCCTACAAGGCCCCGCACAGGTTTCAGGAGTCTGAAACAGTACCGCAGCCCCGCACAGAGTCACCCAGGAGGGAGGGATCGCCTAGGGTCGAACCACTCAACGAGGTCACAGAGATCCTGGACTCGAGATGGGGGGAAGAGGGAATAGAATACTTTCTAGTCAGAGAGGGTGCACCAGTCAGTGCCAGTGGGTGGGTGCCGGACTACGCTTTAGACGAACCTCTTTTAAAGGACGAGTTCCATGCCCTTTTCCCACATAGACCCATGCCAGCCGAGTACTTCGATGACTGGCTCTTTACCCCCACATGTTCAGGCAGCACTTTCCACGGCTTTTCTTCAGCCGAGGAAAGAACGCCGAACTCAAACTCGCCCAGGGGATCGTGTTCGGGGGTGGACACAGAGCCCTCTTATTGGTGGGATGAGCACCCAGAGGAAGCCTGGCGCAAGAAATGGCTGAAGGGGCCTTGGCTGGCAGCACCAGACGAAGTAGCAATGGAAGAGGGAACTGCGAACATTTTGGGTGAAGGACCCGAATTCGAACACACGTACACCGAGCTGCCAGCAGAGGTCATGGACGTAGCCGAACTGTATCCTGCACCTACCTCCGAGGAGCTGCAGTTCCCACAACCCGCACCCGATGGGGGGGAGGGGGGAAGGGGGGGCTTCGAGGGGGGGATGGATGTCAGGGGTTCAGGGAGAGAGGCGCAGAGGAGGGAGGAGACCGAGAGTGAGGGAGAAGGATTCCAGCCTGACGAGGAAGAGGACGACAATGACCCGAGATGGTCCATGAGTCCGTCCAGTGAATCGGAGGATTCCCAAAAGGGAGCCTCCCTGGTCAAGCCAAGGGGAGCCCAAGGGGGGAGCAGTCAGGAGCAGGGGAACGTAGGGGGAACCGCCAGTGGGAGTTGGAGATCGAGACCTGCTTCTCCACCGGAACGGAGTGAAGAGGGTGGAGTTACCAGTGTGTCGGGAGGAACAGAACAAGGAGCAGAGGGGGGAAGGAGATCGGGGCAAGACGTCCTGCCGGAAGGGGCGGAAAGCAGTACCGGGAGCAGTGTGGCTGTTGAAAGGAAGGTCAGGAGCAACGTACGCGCGCCAAGTTCAAATGTGGAGGCGCGCGGAAGTGGGGAGAGCTCTGGGGAGGAGCCTGGTGCTAAAGCACGAAGGAGGGGGCAGCAGGCAGGAGAAGACTCAGCCTCTGGGGAGTCCCGGAAAGAGGGAACACAGGGGGGCAGGAAGACCCTGCGGAAAGGGAAGGAGAGGAAAAGGTGGAGCAGCACAGGGCTCTTAAATTGGTGCAGGGGAGGGACGGACTCAGAGGGGACTTCTAACATCTAAGGGTAACAGATGCGGAGCCACGGAGTTTGGATGTAATGACGACAATGATCTTCAATAAAACCTTTTGTATATAACTTGGACTGGACTTTGGTCTCTTGTGAGCTGGGACCCAGGGTGGCTCTGACAATATGATTATCTGTGACTTCACGCTACAGATCACAGCCCTACCGAAGAGTCACTCTCTGGTTACAGTTGACTTCCACTCCCTAAAATTGGTTTGCAGTTTCTTGAGGAAATTTTAAATTACAGAACAAGAAGTTCATACGAACCATTTCAGTACCTTGGCTTGAATGGAGCCTGTGATAAGATGCCGATTATTCTCAATGTTCATTTTCAGCAAATCCTGAACTTCATCGAGATCAGTAACTGTAACGTTTGCACTACAAAAGAGGTGGGGGGGGGGCTATATAAGTTGCCCATCTCATTCTCTCTCTCACACACACACAATATGCAAGAAACCACACAATGCACAGGTTTTTAAGCATCCCTCATTCAGCTTAGAAAAAGTCCTGTTTGCAACTAAGTTCCTGCCAAAGTGACTATGCTTAAAACTCCGTACATGAGCCAACACAGATTCAGTTCTGGTGGGAATGAATCAGGCATGAACAATTAGGGCACACACCAAAATAACCTGGTTAAATAAATCCTGCATAAAAAGGGATATAAATGAAAATAAAAAGTGGCAATGATTAATACAATGCTGCAAAATCCTTCGGCATGTTAGAAACTATTTCAATCTCTAGTAATAAACATTAAATCTGTGCGATTAGCAGTGCAATTGTGGGTTTTTTTTTGGGGGGGGGGAGCCTGGACTCAATTCCTTTAGCTCTGGGTGCAGGACCACAAGATGGGAGTGCTGGCTACTAGTGAGATGGCCTTAAAAAGACTTTAGACAAATTCATGGAGGATAAGGCCGTCTTTTTTATAATATTCTAGTAGTTTATGATGTTGTAAACTTCCCTGTGGCCTGTTGACAAAAGGTGGTACACATAGAATCAACTGTAGAATTGGAAGAAACCTCTTCGGTCATGCAGCCCAACCCCCTGCCAAGCAGGGATCTCAGCTAAAGAATCCCTGACAGATGGAATATCCTGTCTTTGTAGGAATATCAATATAAAGGTAATGGGACCCCTGACCATTAGGTCCAGTCGTGACCGACTCTGGGGTTGAGGCGCTCATCTCGCTCTATAGGCCAAGGGAGCCGGTGTTTGTCTGCAGACAGCTTCCGGGTCATGTGGCCAGCATGACTAAGCCGCTTCTGGTGAACCAGAGCAGCGCACGGAAATGCCGTTTACCTTCCCGCCAGAGCAGTACCTATTTATCTACTTGCACTTTGTGCTTTCGAACTGCTAGGTGGGCAGGAGCAGGGATCAAACAATGGGAGCTCACCCCGTCACGGGGATTCGAACTGCCAGCCTTCTGATCAGCAAGTCCTAGGCTCTGTGGTTTAACCCACAGCGCTGGGTTAAACCCAGGTAGTACTGGGGTTAGTACTGTTATTATTGAAGGCTCCAGGCTGCCGCTGCTGCCAGTCAGTGTGGGCAATACTGGACCAACTAGATGGGCCTGAGGACTGGAATCTTACTGTTAATTTTAAGGGAAGAGCTATAGCGGAACCACCTGCAACATCGGGGCCCAGTACGGGCCACATGTTTCCGAGCACAATTCAAAGTGTTGGTGCTGACCTTTAAAGCCCTAAATGGCCTCAGTCCAGTGTACCTGAAGGAGCGTCTCCACCCCCATCATTCTGCCCGGACACTGAGGTCCAGCGCCGAGGGCCTTCTGGCAGTTCCCTCATTGCGAGAAGCAAAGCTACAGGGAACCAGGCAGAGGGCCTTCTCGGTGGTGGCACCCGCCCTGTGGAACGCCCTCCCACCAGATGTCAAAGAGATAAACAACTACCTGACATTCAGAAGACATCTTAAGGCAGCCTTGTTCACGGAAGTTTTTAACGTGTGATATTTTAGTGTATTTTTGGTTTTTATGGAAGCTGCCAGAGTGGCCTGGGAGGCCCAGCCAGATGGGCGGGGTATAAATAAATTATTATTATTATTATTATTATAGCTCGGTGGGAAGGGCACTTATATTATTATTATTATTATGAAGGTCCCATGCTCAATTCCAAGAAGGCATCAATGTTTCCAGGTAGCGCTGGGGTTATTATTGTTATTATTAAAGGCTCCAGGCTGCCGCTGCTGCCAGTCAGTGAGGGCAATACTGGACCAACTAGATGGGCCTGAGGACTGGAATCTTACTGTTAATTTTAAGGGAAGAGCTATAGCTTGGTGGGAAGGGCACCTATATTATTATTATTATTATTATTATTATTATTATTATTATTATTAAGGTCCCATGCTCAAGCCCAAGAAGGCACCAGCGGGGTTGTTCTTATTGAAGTTTGGAGGGTGCCGCTGCTGCCAGTCAGTGTGGGCAATACTGGACCAACTAGATAGGCCTGAGGACTGGAATCTTACTGTTAATTTTAAGGGAAGAGCTATAGCTCGGTGGGAAGGGCACCTATAGTATTATTATTATTATTATTATTATTATTATTCTTAAGGTCCCATGCTCAACCCCAAGCAGGCACCAGCGCCTCCAGGTAGCGCTGGGGTTGTTGTTCTTAAAGGTTGGAGGGTGCCGCTGCTGCCAGTCAGTGTGGGTAATACTGGACCAATTAGATGGGCCTGAGGACTGGAATCTTACTGTTAATTTTAAGGGAAGAGCACCTATATTCTTCTTATTATTATTATTCTTAAGGCCCCATGCTCAACCCCAAGCAGGCACCAGCGTCTCCAGGTTGGCGGGTGCCGCTGCTGCCAGTCAGTGTGGGTAATACTGGACCAATTAGATGGGCCTGAGGACTGGAATCTTACTGTTAATTTTAAGGGAAGAGCACCTATATTATTATTCTTATTCTTCTTCTTCTTCTTAAGGTCCCATGCTCAACCCCAAGCAGGCAGCAGCGCCTCCAGGTTGGCGGGTGCGGCTGCTGCCAGTCAGTGTCGGCCCCACTGAGCGAGACGGAAGCCCCACGGCCCGGCGGCGACGTACCCGAGGCTGGCGGCCATGAGGCCCACGAGTCCGGTTCCGGCGCCCAGCTCGAGCGCGGCCTTCCGGCGGAGAGGGAGCCCGGCCGGGCCGGCCGCCTGCTTCTCGAGGAAGCGCGCCAGCACCAGCGCCGCGTCCCACACCACGCAGCCCGGCCCGCCCGCCCAGCGCTGGCCCAGCCGGAGAGACGCCGAGCCGTCCCGCCGGGCCAGGCCGCGCTCCCAGCCCGGAGACGACATGGCCCAGGCCGCCGGAGAGGAGGCGCGGCGGAGGGACGGACGAGGAGGAGGAGCGAGGGGGACCCAGGGAGGGAGGGAGAAGGCCGCTCTCCCCTCACAGGCCCGGGGAAGCCGAGCCACGGCTGCGGCTTCTGATTATTATTACTCTTCCTCACATGACATCGGCAGGCAAACGTAACAGGACACTTTGGAACTCCCTGCCTCATGATCACAGACAGTCACGGGAAAGTCGCCTCGAAGGGAAGCAGAGCCACTGCTGCTGCTGCTGCTGCTGCTGCTGCTGCTGCTGCTTCTTCTTCTTCTTCTTCTTCTTCTTCTTCTTCTTCTTCTTCTTATTCACATTATATCGGCAGGAAAACCTAACAGTACACTTTGGAACTCCCTGCCTCATGATCACAGTCTTCTTCTTCTTCACATGATATCAGCAGGCAAACCTAAAGGCACATTTTGGAACTCCCTGCCTCATGATCACAGACAGTCATGGGAAAGTCGCCTCGAAGGGAAGCAGAGCCACTGCTGCTTATTATTATTATTATTATTATTATTATTATTATTATTATTATTCACATGATATCGGCAGGAAAACATAACAGTACACTTTGGAACTCCCTGCCTCATGATCACAGTCTTCTTCTTCTTCTTCACATGATATCAGCAGGCAAAACTAAAGGCACATTTTGGAACTCCCTGCCTCATGATCACAGACAGTCATGGGAAAGTCGCCTCGAAGGGAAGCAGAGCCACTGCTGCTTATTATTATTATTATTATTATTATTATTATTATTATTCACATGATATCGGCAGGAAAACATAACAGTACACTTTGGAACTCCCTGCCTCATGATCACAGTCTTCTTCTTCTTCTTCACATGATATCAGCAGGCAAAACTAAAGGCACATTTTGGAACTCCCTGCCTCATGATCACAGACAGTCACGGGAAAGTCGCCTCGAAGGGAAGCAGAGCCACGGCTGCTTATTATTATTACTCTTCCTCACATGATATCGGCAGGCAAACGTAACAGCACACTTTGGAACTCCCTGCCTCATGGTCACAGACACGCACGGGGAAGCCGCCTCAAAAGCAGAGCCACTGCTGCTTATTATTCACTTTATGTAAAACAGTACACTTTGGAACTCCCTGCCTCATGATCACAGTTTTCTTCTTCCTCTTCTTCTTCTTCTTCTTCTTCTTCTTCTTCACATGATATCGGCAGGCAAACCTAACAGCACACTTTGGAACTCCCTCGAAGGGAAGCAGAGCCACGGCTGCTTATTATTATTATTCTTCACATTATATCGGCAGGAAAACGTAACAGTACACTTTGGAACTCCCTGCCTCATGATCACAGTCTTCTTCTTCTTCACATGATATCAGCAGGCAAACCTAAAGGCACATTTTGGAACTCCCTGCCTCATGATCACAGACAGTCACGGGAAAGTCGCCTCGAAGGGAAGCAGAGCCACTGCTGCTTATTATTATTATTATTATTATTCACATTATATCGGCAGGCAAACCTAACAGCACACTTTGGAACTCCCTGCCTCATGATCACAGTCTTCTTCCTCTTCTTCTTCTTCTTCACATGATATCGGCAGAAAAACCTAACTCCCTGCCTCATGATCACAGTCTTCTTCTTCTTCTTCTTCTTCGTCTTCTTCACATTATACCGACAGGCAAACCTAACAGTACACTTTGGAACTCCCTGCCTCATGATCACAGTCTTCTTCTTCTTCTTCTTCTTCTTCTTCTTCTTCTTCTTCTTCTTCTTCACATGATATCGGCAGGCAAACCTAACAGCACACTTTGGAACTCCCTGCCTCATGATCACAGTCTTCTTCTTCTTCTTCTTCTTCTTCTTCTTCTTCTTCTTCACATGATATCGGCAGGCAAACCTAACAGCACACTTTGGAACTCCCTGCCTCATGATCACAGTCTTCTTCTTCTTCTTCTTCTTCTTCTTCTTCTTCTTCTTCTTCTTCTTCTTCACATGATATCGGCAGGCAAACCTAACAGCACACTTTGGAACTCCCTGCCTCATGATCACAGTCTTCTTCTTCTTCTTCTTCTTCTTCTTCTTCTTCTTCTTCTTCACATGATATCGGCAGGCAAACCTAAAGGCACACTTTGGAACTCCCTGCCTCATGATCACAGTCTTCTTCTTCTTCTTCTTCTTCTTCTTCTTCACATGATATCGGCAGGCAAACCTAACAGCACACTTTGGAACTCCCTGCCTCATGATCACAGTCTTCTTCTTCTTCTTCTTCTTCTTCTTCTTCTTCTTCTTCTTCTTCTTCTTCACATGATATCGGCAGGCAAACCTAAAGGCACACTTTGGAACTCCCTGCCTCATGATCACAGTCTTCTTCTTCTTCTTCTTCTTCTTCTTCTTCTTCTTCTTCTTCACATGATATCGGCAGGCAAACGTAACAGTACACTGTGGAACTCCCTGCCTCATGATCACAGACACGCACGGGAAAGCCGCCCCAAAAGCAGAGCCACTGCTGCTTATTATTCACTTTATGTAAAACAGTACACTTTGGAACTCCCTGCCTCATGATCTCAGGGAGGCACCTTCGCTGTTATAGGAATTCTAAGGTCTCATATGGTTTTCCCAGTACAGTGGTACCTCAGGTTAAGTACTTAATTCGTTCTGGAGGTCCGTTCTCAAACTGAAACTGTTCTTAACCTGAAGCACCACTTTAGCTAATGGGACCTCCTGCTGCCGCCGCGCCCCCGGAGCACGATTTCTGTTCTCATCCTGAAGCAAAGTTCTTAATCCGAGGTAATATTTCTGGGTTAGCTGAGTCTGTAACCTGAAGTGCATGTAACCTGAGGTACCACTGTAGTGATGTATGGAAGTGAGAGCTGGACCATAAAGAAGACTGATCGCCGAAGAATGGATGCTTTTGAATTCTGGTGCTGGAGGAGACTCTTGAGAGTCCCATGGACTGCAAGAAGATCAAACCTCTCCATTCTGAAGGAAATCAGCCCTGAGTGCTCACTGGAAGGACAGATCCTGAAGCTGAGGCTCCAAGACTTTGGCCACCTCATGAGAAGAGAAGACTCCCTGGAAAAGACCCTGATGTTGGGAAAGATGGAGGGCACAAGGAGAAGGGGGCGACAGAGGACGAGATGGTGGGACAGTGTTTTCGAGGTTACCAGCATGAGTCTGACCAAACTGCGGGAGGCAGTGGAAGCCAGGAGGGCCTGGCGTGCTCTGGTCCATGGGGTCACGAAGAGTCGGACACGACTAAACGACTAAACAACAACAACAACAACAAGGTCTCATATATAAAAATTGTATGTTCATAAATTTGCAACAAACACATAAGTATGCATATAATCCACGTGTCTGAAATAGTGCAGGAGAGCAATCATGAAACCATGTTGACTCCCCAAATTGACCTCAAATATTTCTCTGCAACATAGCTGTCAACTTTCAGATTTGAAAATAAGGGATCAGCAACCTCACCTGTCCCGGGGACAGTCTACGGAATATCTAACAATCCGGGATAGCAGCAGGAAGCAGCAGGAAACGGCACTGCAATAAGGGAATTTCCCGCAAGAAAAGGGAAGGTTGACAGCTATGCTCTGCAAGGAGGGATGAAATGGGAAAATTTCCTCCCCATTGTCTCCCTGCTCACAAATCCTGTCTTAAGGGTGAATCTGTGCATTAATAGGGTGAGCCTGTGACCCGGATTCAGGAACTGAGTATTTAACCATCACAAAAGAATGGCCAGGATGCCCAGGTAAAAGCAATCAGTGATCCTGGCAGACAGGATTTCTGCTGTAGATCGCCTCCTTCTATGATGTTTTTGGGGGTGGTCTTGAGCTACAGGGGAGGCAATTTTCAAATGTCTATATAAGAGCTGGCGCTGTGGGTTAAAGCCTCAGCGCCTAGGGCTTGCCGATCGAAAGGTTGGCGGTTCGAATCCCTGCGGCGGGGTGCGCTCCCGCTGCTCGGTCCCAGCGCCTGCCAACCTAGCAGTTCGAAAGCACCTCCGGGTGCAAGTAGATAAATAGGGATCGCTTACCAGCGGGAAGGTAAACGGCGTTTCCGTGTGCGGCTCTGGCTTGCCAGAGCAGCGATGTCACGCTGGCCACGTGACCCGGAAGTGTCTCCAGACAGTGCTGGCCCCTGGCCTCTTAAGTGAGATGGGCGCACAACCCCAGAGTCTGTCAAGATTGGCCCGTACGGGCAGGGGTACATTTACCTTTACCTTACACCAGTGTTCTTGGTTCCTCTCCTCCCTCCTTGCGTGGCGTGAGCGGGGGACCCTGTTGCAACAGTTTAATAAAGATCAGGCTTTGCTTCTCAACATTCTCTGGTTGGCCTCTGTTATTTTCTCCTTCTGATAGGGGACCTACTTAAGGACTCTGTAGGGGCTCTTAAGATTCCCCTATGGGGAAGCAGTATTTTTCTTATAACAGGCGCCTGCTAAAAGCACTTTTGGTTAGGAAGCTGGGGCGGCTCCTAATCTGTTTTTAGTCCACCCTTATTTCAACCACCTTTCAAAAGTCTTGCCAGGGTTTCCCAAACTGTTTTTGGACTACAATTCCCACCATCCCTGACTACTGGTTCTGCTAGCGAGGGATGATGGCAGTTGTAGTAAAAAACAAACAAAAACAGTTGGGAGACCCAAGTCTGGGAAACCAAACTATCGCTTATACCGGTAATTTTATTACATTTTTTTGTAAACCGTGCAGAGGTTTTTCATTCACCTTATTAAATAAATAAGCATGCCACCACTTTCAGGCCCTAAAAGCTACTGGCAGTTTCAGTGATAAAACATAAATCAACGCAATGTCATGATTATTTTTGTTGTTTTTGGTGATCTGCTGTTTGCCGCCATGGGCATCTTTGGGGAAGAAGGGCAGGATAGAAATGTAATAAATATTAATGATATTATTAGGAAGACACCAGAAGAAGCCTCAGTTGGGACTCGTAGCTCACTCCTCTGTCTAATCCTCCAAGATTTTCTCCTTCCCACTTTTTTGCTTCCTTACAGTGATTTATAGCCCTCCGGCCAGGAGGCAGATTAATAGCAAAGCTTATTGAGAAATGGCAGACTGGTAACTGGCAGCAGGCTTTACAAATAATTCACTGCATTTCTCTTGGGAAGAGTAAATCCTGCTTGGGTGGGGTATGTGGCGGTTTGATGCCAAGCATGTCGTGGAATCTGTGAAAAACCTGCATGCACGAGGAGCACCAACCCCACAGATAAATGGCCCTCTGGAAAACAAAGGCCCTGAAATGCAAGCTTTCGAATCAGCAACCTGAAAATCAAGAAAGCTCCCTTGGCCAGTCAGTCCTCCTTCTCAGTATAGAATCATAGAATAGAATCATAGAATCATAGCGCTGGAAGAGACCACAAGGGCCATCGGGTCCAACCCCCTGCCAAGCAGGAAACACCATCAGAGCATTCCTGACATATGGTTGTCAAGCCTCTGCTTAAAGACCTCCAAAGAAGGAGACTCCACCACACTCCTTGGCAGCAAATTCCACTGCCAAACAGCTCTTACTGTCAGGAAGTTCTTCCTAATGTTTAGGTGGAATCTTCTTTCTTGTAGTTTGGAACCATTGCTCCGTGTCCGCTTCTCTGGAGCAGCAGAAAACAACCTTTCTCCCTCCTCTATGTGACATCCTTTTATATATTTGAACATGGCTATCATATCACCCCTTAACCTCCTCTTCTCCAGGCTAAACATGCCCAGCTCCCTTAGCCGTTCCTCATAAGGCATCGTTTCCAGGCCTTTGACCATTTTGGTTGCCCTCCTCTGGACACGTTCCAGTTTGTCAGTGTCCTTCTTGAACTGTGGTGCCCAGAACTGGACACATTACTCCAGGTGAGGTCTGACCAGAGCAGAATACAGTGGCACTATTACTTCCCTTGATCTAGATGCTATACTCCTATTGATGCAGCCCAGAATTGCATTGGCTTTTTTAGCTGCCGCGTCACACTGTTGGCTCATGTCAAGTTTGTGGTCAACCGAGACTCCCAGATCCTTTTCACATGTACTGCTCTCAAGCCAGGTGTCACCCATCTTGTATTTGTGCCTCTCATTTTTTTTGCCCAAGTGCATTACTTTACATTTCTCCCTATTAAAATTCATCTTGTTTGTTTTGGCCCAGTTCTCTAATCTGCAGTTTGACACCAGACAGTGAAGTAGGAAGAGGGGGAACAGGCAATGGACGTCAGGAAAGTGATCCTGTGGACCACCAAGGCCATTGACATCTGGCGGCATTATTATTATTATTATTTAGATTATCTACCGCCCTTTGTCACAAGATCTCAGGGTGGTTCAAAAAATACAAGATGGCATGGCCATCTCACCAGGAATCGTGATGCCCTCTTCACAGGTTGGTGGCAGTTGAAGATATCAAACTGTTGCGCACATTACCCAGATCTTTAGAGAGGCCTATTCCACAAAGTATTTGCTGTGTGGAATTCAAGCTACATGCAGAGCTGCATCCCTGAATGCGGAACATGATGCTAACTCGCTCTCCCTTCCTCCCAGCCACTCTTTGAGAGCCAGCTCTCCCACATTAGCCCCAGAGTAGTTGGGGAAACCCAGCCAGATGGGCAGGGTATAAATAATAAATAATGAAACTCTTATAATTTCTTCTTCTTTGGCGACCACTTGCAGCCGAGTAAGATGATCTTCCATGAACCTGTTCTTAACAGTGGGTCCATAAGTGACTATGGAGGCCAATTCTGGATCCACACGTCCTTCCACAGCGGGGACATTGGTTTCTGGGCGGGAGTTGATCATGGTGTGGATCTGCCAAGCGTGCCTTCCTCTTAGTGCATTTCTCCCTTGCGTCCTGAGTTCGAGTGTCTTCAAAGCCCATGACCCCTTTGGGAAAGGCTGTTCTCCAACTGGAGCACTCACAGGCCAGTGTTCCCCAGTTGTCAGTGTTTATACTACACTCGTACCTCAGGCTGAATGTGCTTCAGGGTGAGTGTGTTTGAGTTGCGCTCCGCAGCAACCCAGAAGTAATGGAGCGCGTTACTTCCGGGTTTTGCCGCTTGCGCATGCACAGACGCTCAAAATGACATCATGCGCATGCGCAGAAGCGTCGAAACGTGACCCGCACGGACACGGGTTACGCTTGCTTCTGGATACGAACGGGGCTCCGGAACGGATCCCATTCGCATCTAGAGATACCACTCCAACTCTTTTGTTGACCACCAGCATTACGTTTTCCATTTTTAAGTTTGGAGTAGAGTAGTTGCTTTGGAAAACGATAATCAGGTATCCGCACAATATGACTAGTCCAATGAAGTTGATGTTGAAGAACCATTGCTTCAACACGGGTGATCTTTGCTTCTTCCAGTATACTGGCATTAATTCACCTGTCTTCCCAAGTGATGTGTAAATTTTTTGGGAGACACCATTGATGGAATCTTTCGAAGAGCTGGAGATGGCGTTTATAAGTGGTCCATGTTTCACAACCATACAGTAAGGTTGGCAGTACAATAGCTTTGTAAACAAGCATTTTGGTTTCCCTGCACATGTCCTGGTCCTCAAACACTCTGCACTTCAATTGGGAGAAAGCTGCAGTTGCAGAGCTCAGGCGATGCTGGATTTTGGCATCAACGTCGGCCCTCGTGAAAAGATAACTGCCCAGGTAGAAGTGATTGACACTTTCCAACATTACACCATTGAGTTGGATTTGTGGCACTGCAGAGGGGTTGTTAACCCTTCTAACGAAGCTTAAATTATGCATTCTGCATTCTTGGACAGAGGAATCTGCCTCAAACCAGGTCAAGCTATTTGCCTACCTTTTGCAGGGTGTGGGTAGAAACCTTTCCACCTGATACAAGATGTCAAGCTACTGAACCCAAGATCTTCCAACGGCACAAAAAGTAGGTACTTCCTTGTGCTTTCTCTCCCGCTGTTTTGCCCTATGGCTGATTTTAAACTGCAGGCTCCTATCTGTGCGGACTGAATAACTCTTTTAGTACCCATGTATACCAGTGAGACAGTATAATAATGATTTGTCAGAAGAAGCACCTTGGAGCTTTTTCATAAGACCCAGAGTGCTAAACAATTACATACTGAGAAATTATATGAAAGGCAAGGTTTCCCAAGTGTATTTGCTTCCCAAGTGTTCCCATAATAATTTATCTACTTAAGATTTTGTCTCTTTGGCTGGTCTAATTAGGAACAAGGCGCTCTTCCTCCTCCTTGTTCAGAACTATTTCCCCAAAATTGATAATGTCGCTCTCTTTTTTTCTTCTTTCAGGTTTCTGTACCAGCCCAAGAAGTCCAGGTGAGGGATTCCACCTCAAGCAGGAGATACAGTACAATTTTACTGGGCAGCAACTGGTTACTAATTTTTACCCCCAAATGGGCACCCATGTAGATTTCAGGCTTCCAACACTAAAACATATTGAGCCATCTCTGGTCCAATAAGCAAGGAAGGTTCTATTTGTGGTCCCTAACCTGCCTGACAATCTTTGCAAGGAAAACGTAACTTGCTCAGACTCTCTTAAAAATTAAGACCAAATTGATTTATTAATCTGGTTAAGAACTCTGATACAAAGCACAGTAAAAGGCCACAGACCAGTCAAGAAAAGGCTTCTGGTTTCTACAGTACTTGGACCAGACTCAGGTTGCCAGCTGCAGCTCAAGAACGCAGAGCTCTGCTGGGCAAATGAAGGTCTCCCTTGTTTTTTTAAGTTTCAAAAAAGGTCCAGATAAAGAAATTCGGTATTTGCTGGTTTAAACACCACATTTCCCAAGGGGGACCTCATAATGAAACAAAAGCGAAAACCTAACTGAAGTTGCTTTGAGTCTGGAAGGCAAAAACTTTTTTCCTGGTATGCAGGAAAATGCTTACGACAGTGTACTGGAGTAACAGACTGCAGAATAGGCCTCAGATCACAGAAATGTATACAGGTTATCCATCTGTAAATATACACTATAAACAACTGTACATAATATGGCGTAATAGCTTTGTTCGCCGAAACAGCAGGCAACTTTTTTAGCTTAAGACATCTCCACTTGCCTGAACAAATAAAGGCACGACCTGACACATGCTAAATACTATCTGCTAAACTGGATGAGGCCGCCCTGCTCTGCTCATGGTTAAGCAGGACATTTGTAGTGCATGCTCTACTCTTCTTCAGTTGCCTATCCCTTCTAAGTCTTCAGCAGCAAAATCCATGGAAAATAAGACATGTTATCCACTAATGTTTGAGAACAGTAGTAATGGTCATTCACAAACCTCTTAGAATTTATATTTATAGATATTTTCTGAAAGGCAGGTAGCTGAAGAGCTGTTGTTTTTTAAAGAAATATCAGAAACATGATATACATCTTCATGCTTTGGTGGGGATTCTACCATTTGGAGGTACAACCCACTAGGCAACCTCCGAAGCAAGACCCACTGAAAAGAATTCAATGCAACCCGGTGAGCCTTGCTTGGGAGAACCTACGTCTTTTTAAAAAATACATATGTAGAAAAGGTTGCACGTGCTCCAGTTTGGAAATAAAATATCCCACTAGCAACCATAATTTTTTTTTGGCTCAGTGCAATGAACTGATGTCAGTTTAGAAGTAGTGTAGTGTGTCATTTACAGTGCAAAAATCTATATTCTTTGTACTGGCAAAACGGTCGGCACTGAGGAGGAGGAGGAGAAGGCAGTGCTACTGATCCCCTGAGGAGAACGCTGTTGCAAGTGGGTATGAAGGCTGAGGGCGGCAGGAGGTTGTTCTTGCTGCTCCGATGCTTGAGAACGACCAGCAGCACTCTGGGTACAAGCGTTAACTTTCCAAATCCACTGCCTCGCTGGAATAAATTAAAAGAAAACAGGTACTTTACAGCTACGGTTCCAGTGTCCATGACTACTGCTGTGAAGGTCATTGAGGAGTTTCCGCGTTCTCGAGCAAAGAGTGTCTGTGCAAAGGAGGGTGGGACAGCTCCCTCTTGTAAGTCTTTGGTGGCAGTTTGGGCAGCAGAGGGCTGGAGTTGTGGCGCGGTGGGACCGGGGGAGCCGCCAGGCTGTTGGGATTTGGGCTGAGCGCGCAGCAGCGCCGCAGCACGCGAGGCGACGGGGTGCTTGGAGGAGTGTTGGGCGAGTTCGGGCACGTGCTAGCTTCCCGCAGCCGGTCGGGGTCCCTGTGAAAGCGTCCCACGGGGGGTGGCTGCAGATTGAAGGAACAGTTCACAAAGTGCTCTGGAGGGCGAAGGGGCACTGGAGGAGGGGTGTCAGGAAGAGGAGGCGGGTCCCTGGGAGGAGGCGGCGGAGGGCTTAGCAGCAGACCAGTGTAAGCTGGGACTCGGGGCTGTATCTTTGGAGGAGGCGGGTGCCTGGGGGGGATCGCGGGAGGATCGTCATCGGATCTGGAACCGCCCTGGAAGATAAGAGAAGAGAAGTTACCCAGAATGCAGCAAGGCTCCCAGAGTACCATGAAAGCAGAAGGATATTTAGAGCAGGGATCTTGCACTAGTTTTTTTCCATATCTCTCTATCTTCTCCACAAATCTGCTTTTTAAAATCAAATTTTGTATTCTCCCACCCCAATCTGAACAGCAGCCCCCCGGGCATGCAAGAACACACCACCTAACTGAACCTGATTGTGCAAAATGAAAGGAGCTCATCCCCTGGAGAAGGCCGTCTCAAAATCTCCAGTAGCACAAATAGGTCCAGCTACTTTTGAGAAGGCTGCTGCTGTGGGATGTAATTCACCGGGAGCAGTCAAGTACAACATTCCTTGTTTTCCTAGAGTGGACATGCAGGGGGATGTTTGGTCCAGCCGGTCGAAACTTCCTGTTCCTCCTGGCCTGGAGCATCCTTCCTTGCATGTGACTAGCGGGTGGGCGTGATCTTTCCAGACCTGGTCAAAGGACAAGGCCTGCTGCCACTCTCCCTCTTTTCCATCTTCCTTTCATCCTGCGAACTTCCCAGACTCCTAACTGCAGTCATTAGGTCAACCCACAAAAGGGGGAAACCTGTTTGTATGTGCTTGTAACTTTAAGCCTTAAGCCTGCCTTCAGGGATCACACTCTGCTCTGCCTGATCGTGAGTAAACTCTCTTTTTCTTGCTTATGAACAAGACTGTAGTATCTTTATTCTTTTAGGAGGGATTCAAGGGGTCTTACCAGGAAAATATTAGAACACATTTCAATCAGGACAAGCCAGATGGAACAGCGTATTGTCTTAAGAAACTCACACGAGTTTGCAACTAGTTTTCTGCTGTGTAAAGGGGAAGGCACTCTGCTAAGTAAAGGAACTTGCTAATGCAAGTTAGGAAGGATATTAATAAACAATATTAATATTGCCACCCTGAACATTCCCACAGCTGCAGCATGGAAGCGGCTGGCACACTGCATTCTGAGTCTGTGTGTCTGTCTACATACACACAAACACAAGCAAAAAAGACCAAGGTGAAGCAGGGAGGCAAGAATCAAAACTCACATAGCAACTGAGGTATCTACTCTGTCCAGAATGGGAAATTACACTTTCTTCGGAAGCTTATCTAAGGCGGAAGACATACCTTGGAGTTCAAAGAATCGTGATCAAACTTCTTGCGAGGAGGCAGAGGAGGAGGAACCAGAGCCTCTTCACTTAATTTATGCAAACTCCCACATGAGCTGAAGAATGACTCTGAATGAGGGAGGAGAGAGAAGTAAGAGAGCGTGTCATGTCTGACTTTTGCTGCTCTTTACCATCAAGGCCTTCAAGGAATTCAGAAGCCAATCTCTATGACTTCAACATCTCTAACAGAGAAGTACAGCAAATTTGTGAAATGGGCTGGTTTTTTAAACAAGAAACTAGCATAGAAATATTCTCTTTTGCTGGCTGTCAAAGTCCATAGAAATTAACAAATTTGTTTAAGGGAATTCTGTAGTACTCACTTGATTGCGGCAAAAAGACAGGCGCAAATATGCTGTTGTTGCTACCTGTAAAGATAAGGTGGAAAGGAGATCATTTGCATGTCCCGTTGCACCAATCAGCTAAGAAAATAAGAGAAAGGCTGAGTACTGGTTGCTCATACAATGCCTGCTACATAAGGACATAATTTTCTGCTACCCAAACTTTGCTTAAAGGACATCATGGGTTCTTTGGAACATTTACTCCATCATACACCTACCTAAAAAGGACTTTCATGTTCATTTCCAAAGGGTCTTGCAGGATGAACATGCATCCAGTGCTTCATAAACCCATTTGTTTCTTAATTTATGGACAGGACTTTGAATATTCTGTGCCCAAAATTGTCTGAATTTTCTGATCAGTATTACAGAAACTGCAGGAAGCCACCTTCTGCCCTAATTTCAAAGTTCAAAAAAAGGATGGGGGAGGGGAAGGCCTAAGAGCAACACATTTTTAATTAATCAGATGATGCCAGGTGTTTGGTTGAACTCCCACCCCACCAAACCACAGTCAGCCTGCTTGTTGCCCCTCCTCCATTTGAGCTTGATAAAACCAACATTAAAAACAATCAGGGCTACTGATTTTTAAACAGGCTGCAACGGTTTAGAAGAATACCGGAAGAAAGGAGAAGCTCAAAATATGCACCAAGTCACCCATCAGATTTCACAGGAGGAGATCAATTCCCGTCCCCCGTGCCTGTCTTCAAGCTAAGAGGTACAAAGAATTCACTTGGCTCCATTTTATCAGTGTAACTAATTCACTGGAGGCTACTTAGAACACAGACCATAAGAGCTGTTGAGATCCATGTCTAGGAATACGCTGAGGTCTGAAGATGCAGACACCGGCGGAGTGGATGGTATGACTGGCGAGGTTGGTGCTGACGCTGCAGACTCGTGTTCAGCTTCTGTAATCCTACTGAAACTGATCTTGTAGGGCTCCTTTTCAAGAGGCGTTGGGTGGCCCCTCAATGTGCCCGACGTGGAGCTGTGCCTGCCTGCATTAGGCCTTATTCCAGGAGATTTCAGAGAGTAGTTTGTTTTCCTGGGCTAGAGTGAGAAATAAGCCATTTCAGAGATCTCCCTCCCACATATGCCTTGCAAGGAAACAAACCAGTGTGGGAAACGTTTAACGATGAAGAAACAGCTATCTGAAAGAACTGGGTTTTATGGGGTTACTATGAAGTAAGTCTATACAAGGTTTTACTTTTTCGTCGAACTACAGACCAATTCTGTTCCACAAAGCAAGTAAAAATAATTTCCTTCCAACGTTAGTGTGATATGAAAACCAAACGCATTTTCTCCAATTGGGGACCCCATCAATTAATATTTAACAAATAAAATACCACCCAGTTGTTCTGAAACTCCATAGAAAGAGGGGGGAACACTTTTAAAAGTCAAGAAACAGAAGGAGTAAACAAACTGGAGGGAAGGGATTTTGATGGGAAGGAAAAATGGCACAGCTTCTGAAGGCATTGGGGGACCACGTGCAGCCCCCCAGAATGTAGACTGGTTGCTCTCACCTGCCTTATAGGACTGAGGTCCAGCCACCCCTCCCTTCAGACAAGCAACCACCTGCATCTTTACGTACAAAGAAGCACCTGCTCCACCCATTTTTTTAAAAAGTGCAAATCATATGTACACCCTTTTAAACAGAATCGAAGACACCACAAGTGACTTACATATCTAGGGGGCTGCTTGCAGTTTCGAGGCTCAATCTCCAGCGATTTGTTGAACAAGTAGTCTGTAAATTCTTTCTCTGGGGAGCTTCCCATGGGGTTCAGATTTTCAAAGAACCTCTGGAAAGACAAAAACACGTTTTCAACCAGACTGAATAAAAATTCCCATTTACAAACTTGGATGCGCCCATGCCCACACCCGTCTTTGAGGGAAAAGGTGCTGTGTTTGAGGCAGCAGTTCGACAGGCCAACCCCTCCTTATGCCCTGCACTGAATTCACAGAATGCCATGAGAAGGAAGTTGGAGAACACCGAGCCTAGCTGTTTCCCCGTCTTGAGCAAGATACATCATTTTCAGGACATGACGCTCACTTCAGATTAGCAAAGGGTGCCCAGAGTGGAGCAGTGCCCAGTTCTGAACTAGGCTCGTTTAACTGACACATTTAGCAAATACAGCTTGGAAAATGGATGCTCTGAGATTGTTGTTGTTTAGTTGTTTAGTTGTTTAGTCGTGTCTGACTCTTCGTGACCCCCTGGACCAGAGCAGGCCAGGCACTCCTGTCTTCCACTGCCTCCCACAGTTTGGTCAGACTCATGTTCGTAGCTTCGAGAACACTGTCCCACCATCTCGTCCTCTGTCGTCCCCTTCTTCTTGTGCCCTCCATCTTTCCCAACATCAGGGTCTTTTCCAGGGAGTCTTCTCTTCTCATGAGGTGGCCAAAGTCTTGGAGCCTCAGCTTCAGGATCTGTCCTTCCAGTGAGCACTCAGAGCTGATTTCCTTCAGAATGGAGAGGTTGGATCTTCTTGCAGTCCATGGGACTCTCAAGAGTCTCCTCCAGCACCATAATGCAAAGCATCAATTCTTCGGCGATCAGCCTTCTTGATGGTCCAGCTCTCACTTCCATACATCACTACTGGGAAAACCGTAGCTTTAACTATACAGACCTTTGTTGCCAAGGTGATGTCTCTGCTTTTTAAAAATGCTCTGAGATATGCACAGCTAAATGTGAGCCTCAACTTCACATTTGCAGCTGCTGCCATAGCCTCAGCAGAACACCAAAGAATTTCTTTCACCTTCACATGCACACAGCCAAGACCACCCATGCTCTCCAATTACCCGTATGTCTGGTTCGACCCGTAAGCAATATGGCTGGTTTTGATACTGCTGGATTTCTCCTGTGATTTCAGCCACTTTCCTCCTCTTGCTGAAGTTGATTAATCCTTTCCCTTGTCTTTTAAGGAAGTCGGGATTCCCTTCCTCAGTCTTCAGAATATTTGTTAAGTATATTCCTAATTGGGGAACAGGAAAAGATTTTAAGTTTTCCACATTCATGCCATCTTGTTTGCTCATGACTAAGACTGTCAGTAGGGACGCGGGTGGTGCTGTGGGTTAAACCACAGAGCCTAGGACTTGCTGATCAGAAGGTCGGCGGTTCAAATCCCCGCGACATGGTGAGCTCCCGTTGCTCAGTCCCTGCTCCTGCCCACCTAGCAGTTCAAAAGCACGTCAAAGTGCAAGTAGATAAATAGGTACCACTCTGGCGGGAAGGTAAACGGCATTTCCGTGCGCTGCTCTGGTTCGCCAGAAGCGGCTTAGTCATGCCGGCCACATGACCTGGAAGCTGTACGCCAGCTCCCTCGGCCAGTAAAGCGAGATGAGCACCGCAACCCCAGAGTCGGTCACGACTGGACCTAATGGTCAGGGGTCCCTTTACCTTTACCTAAGACTGTAAGGAAAGGAAGGAAAGCTCATTCTAATAGCTTCCCTGAATCTTCTTGCTATCTATGCCTTTTGGCGTTGGTGGTGCCTATCTGTAATATACATGTCAGCTGAGTTTCTGATATTGTTTTTAAACAACTCTCAAGCATTTTGGACTGATTTGACCCTCTTGACTTTGCATTTCAACTTCGTTTGTACCAATCTCTGCCTTTTGGGAACGTTTCCTCCCTTGAAGTCTATTGTGACCATGTTGGATTTTCTTGGGAATTGGCCATGTTCATTGTAATTTGCTAGCACTCCACTGTAGTCACTGTTGCCAAATGGCTTGGCAACACTTACATCTTGCACTAGGTCTTTTTATGTTTGATGTTGTATTGTGTTTTTAATATTTTGTTGGGAGCTGCCAAGAGTGACTGTGGCAACCCAGTAGGATGGGTGGAATATAAATATAAATAATATATAGGGCAGAATCATTTAGGGTATCTAGAAATTTGACCCCTTTATCCTGACTGGGCACATATGCAGTCTGAGAGTAGTTACTACAGCTACTCATTACTTTTCTCTTAAAATTTACAGAGAGACAGAATGAAAGAAGATGTAACATAAAAACTTTTGCTTGTTTAATAATGTAGAAAGCTTCTTTAAAAAACAAAAAACAGTGTCATGGTTTTATCACCCCTTTCTACACAGAGATGCGGCAAACTGCCCCTTAATTCCGCTTCTGTGCTGTAACTTACCAAAGAAAGGCACACAGGGTGGGTTGATTGACTTGAGTTTAGCAAGGTATTTTTTAAAGTGATCTTGACTTAATTCTACTGCTTCATCCAAAATTTTCTTTTTTCTCTCCTGCAGTGCCTAATTTAACAAGGAGAGAAAGAGAGCCAGACATTGCTATATTTAATACTACAGTATATTTAACACTAGCCAGAAATCTGTGATCGTACTATACATTATTTCATTTAATATCTTCATTTTTTAATTATTCAGCCAATCAAGTTACAAAGTCAGCTTTAGGGTCTGCCAAAGCTATTTTACCCAGTATATGAATCATAGAATCATAGAGTTGGAAGAGACCACAAGGGCCATCGAGTCCAACCCCCTGCCAAGCAGGAAACACCATCAGAGCATTCCTGACATATGGTTGTCAAGCCTCTGCTTAAAGACCTCCAAAGAAGGAGACTCCACCACACTCCTTGGCAGCAAATTCCACTGTCAAACAGCTCTTACTGTCAGGAAGTTCTTCCTAATGTTTAGGTGGAATCTTCTTTCTTGTAGTTTGGAGCCATTGCTCCGTGTCCGCTTCTCTGGAGCAGCAGAAAACAACCTTTCTCCCTTTATGTGACATCCTTTTATATATTTGAACATGGCTATCATATCACCCCTTAACCTCCTCTTCTCCAGGCTAAACATGCCCAGCTTCTTTAGCCGTTCCTCATAAGGCATCGTTTCCAGGCCTTTGACCATTTTGGTTGCCCTCCAACCAAAAGTGTCTGAAGACAGACACTAGGAATACCCAGCAAATTGCAAAAGGTATTGCATATAAAAAACAATAAAGATGTTCATAATACAGTAGCTGCCAAAAAACACTACTATCCACCAGGCTGAATTTTGGCAGAGCACAAAGCAAAATGGGAACATAGGATCTCTGCGAGCTCTGAGATTTTGGAAAAGCAACTCTACCCTTCCATCCCAGCTCCCCACCTAGAACTACCTATACTTCCTCAGAGCAAAATCATGCAGATTTCATTAGCCTTTAAATGTGGATAATTTTAGTTTTTAAAAAGCTGGCTACACTTCCAACACTGCTACAGACACCAAAGCTTACCTCAAATGTGTGATCCAATCTGTACACGGAGACAGAATTCATTGCACTTACAATCTCCAGCACACCATTAAAATTATTCAAGTCTTGGAAAACCTGCAAGATTTCTATAATCCTGCCCAAAATGGCCACTCGCTCTTCAAAGTTCTCTGTTTCCACAATGCACCTAATTTATGAGAAAGAGGGAGAGAAATTCCATACATTTTTAGCTACCATGCTAAGTTCAAGTTGCTGGTTTTGGTGTATAAAGCTTAGAATCAGGATATCTGAAAAAATAATCTCACCCCTTATATACCAAATCAATGGCTGCACTCTGCAACTGAGAGCCTCCTGCCATCTGTTCAGGAGGCTCATTCTGCTGAGTCCATTGAGGGAATGAGTTGCCTAAGGCCACTCAGTAACCTTCATGGCTGGGCAGCGCTTCAAACCCACGTGTCTCTGATCCTACCCAAATGTTCTGTTTATTATACCACACAAATATCCTTGCATAAAAGAAACTAGAAGGTGATGAAGACCATGTCTGTTTTCCAGAAGGATGCACCTGCCAATTGCATACATTAAAATTAAATAAAAAGTGCTTCTTCCTTTTTATCATTAGCTGTTCCCACAAAATCATCTCTTCAATTCCTCAAAGTTTAAAATCTAATTTGGAAATATGTATACACAGGCTATCTCAGGAAGTGGAAGAGGGCAATACACTGTGACTGTCAGCTGCACTGGGGACATTGCAGGTGGCTCGCACCTGCCCCTCAAAGCCATTCTGTACCACGATGATCAGGCGGGATTTGAAACCACTCTATCAACCATGAAGCTGGTTTGATGCCTGCTTTTATTTACCCAATTCTTCCCTCATTTCCTTCTTTTCTACCAACCATCTATCCTCTTCCTTGCTGCCTTCTCCTTCCTAATAACCATTGCCAAACACCTGTTCCAATCGTGCTTCCCACTTCCTAACATTCCATTTTCCTGGCCACTGCAACCACACACCATCAACCTTACTGACTCTATCGCAGAGGTTTAAAGGGTAACGGGAATTGGGGAGGAAGGGACATGCTCAGCTCCTCTGACTACAGCTTTTCAAAGTAAGCATTTTTCAAACTGATGTAAAGGCAAATGTCATCGAAAAATTAGGTAGAACATGAATGAATGGCCCTGTTGATCATGGCTTATTATTCTAGTTTATTTCATCAGGTATCCTTCTACTTTCAAATATTTTTTAGAAAATATTTCAGGCAATAAGTAACAAGAAGAAAGGTATGGGATGACTATAATCAGATTAATCTGAAAAAGGCAAAGTTACCTGCAATGCTTTTTTTTTTTTTTTTTTAAGGGGCCCAAGCCTTACTAACAGAACGTAACAAATACAGTCGTACATTGGAAGTCGAACGGAATCAGTTCCGGAAATCTGTTCGACTTCCAAAATGTTCGAAAACCAAAGCGTAGCTTCTGATTGGCTGCAGGAAGCTCCTGCAGCCAATTGGAAGCTGTGGAAGTCCCGTCAGATTTTCGGCTTCCAAAGACAATTCGCAAACCGGAACAGTCACTTCCGTGTTTGGGACGTTTGGGAGCCAAGTCGTTTGGGAACCAAGCTGTTTGACTTCCAAGGTGCGACTGTAATGAAACTGTAAATGTTCAGTAAACGTTTTATAATGCAAAGGTAAGGAGTTGTGTGAATGATGTTAGTTTCCTGCTCCTATTCTGCTCTGGTCTGAAAGACAAAAAAGTTATTGTCCGGCTCCCTGACGAAAAATGTGTGTTCTCATAGCCTTCTATGACAAGAGCCTCCTAGGGCAGTGACCAAAGTGATTCCCCTACTTGATTCACTACTTACTTTTCAAACCAAAGCGTAAGGTTTGTGGTATGCCTAATCATTTTCAGCAGATTTGGAGAATTAATTTCTTTATCTTCTTTTGTCCATACACTCCCAACAAGTTCAGATGGCTGGACAGCCCTGAAACAGAAACAGACAGGCCCATGAATATGAGATACGGAAAGCTGAGGAAGAGTCCAGGCATTAATGCTACTGGAGGGATGATACCGGATATCAAGAGATGTGATATGGTGGTCACATGTCTGCTACTGTGGGCTGCTGCCTTTTATGTTGCTCAGCAATTTTCCAGAAAGGGGAATCAAAGGTTACATGAGGACATCAATTTCAGCTAATTAATCAGTGGCCCAAGTCTTCTAAATCTGAGGTCTGCCGATTCCATCATTCTAGGCTTGTTTTGTTTTTCAAATGACACGGTCATCTTTTCATGGATGCTTTAGCTGAGATTCCTTCATTGCCGTGGGGGACGCAGGTCGTGCTGTGGTCTAAACCACTGAGCCTCTTGGGCTTGCTGATCAGAAGGTTAGCGGTTCGAATCCCCACGACTGGGTGAGCTCCTGTTGCTCTCTCCCAGCTCCTGCCAACCTAGCAGTTTGAAAGCACACCAGTGCAAGGAGATAAATAGGTACCACTGCGGCAGGAAGATAAACAGTGTTTCCATGAGCTCTGGTTTCCGTCACAGTGTTCCGTTGTGCCAGAAGCGGTTTAGTCGTGCTGGTCTGTGGAGAAACGCTGGCTCCCTCGGCCTGAAAGCGAGATGAGCGCCACAACCCCACAGTCACCTTTGACTTAACCGTCCAGGCGTCCTTTACCTTTACCATTGCAGTAGGTTGGACTAGATGACCCTTAGGACCCCTTCCACTTCTAAGATTCTATTTTTCTATAATTCTATAATTCACCCTCCCTATTAAGTATCAGATCATGTGTATGTACAAGAAACTAAGTATTAGATGCGCTAACTAAATAAGTGCAAGATAAAAAAAAAAACATTTCTACTAATCCTCTCCTTTCAGAAACCCCCAATTATGGCTTTGCTGTATAAATCTTTATGATTTATACTGTACTTTAGAAAGATCAGAGCACCCACTTTAGAATAATCCAAGCACCCTCCCTTTTTCTGGGTAACTGGGCGAGGTTGGATGCCTCCCAAATACCTAATGGAGAATAAAAAAACCACTTTACATTTATTATCCAAGCACTCTTTAAAGGTAAGAGAAATTATAACCAGAGACTCCCTGGTTCATCTGTGTGCATGAAGCTACCTTGAAATGTACTATTGGTCCATTTAGTCCTGGGCTGTCCCTTCAAGTCTTTCCCCCATCTTCCTACCTTTTAATTGGAGCTATCAGGGACTAATGCTTTTGAATTATGGTGCCGGAGGAGACTCTTGAGAGTCCCATGGACTGCAAGAAGATCAAACCTATCGATTCTGAAGGAAATCAGCCCTGAGTGCTCACTGGAAGGACAGATCCTGAAGCTGAGGCTCCAATACTTTGGCCACCTCATGAGAAGAGAAGACTCCCTGGAAAAGACCCTGATGCTGGGAAAGATGGAGGGCACAAGGAGAAGGGGACGACAGAGGACGAGATGGTGGGACAGTGTTCTCGAAGCTACCAGCATGAGTTTGACCAAATTGCGGGAGGCAGTGGAAGACAGGAGTGCCTGGCATGCTCTGGTCCAGGGGGTCACAAAGAGTCGGACACGACTAAACGACTAAACAACAACATCAGGGACTAACCTTGGGACAATGTGCATCACTATGGCTCCTCCCTTGACTGCTCAGCTACTTTGATATGTTGCACCTGATTGGTGCATGACATAAATACCACAGACTGACGGTGCGCACTTGGCATATACTTGTATGTGAGCATGTACAGTCCTCATACTGCTACCTATACCATTCAGACTGAATCTGTACCAATGAACCTGATAGGAGAGGAGCACTCTGCGGTTCATCAGGTGATGGAGGTCCAACAGAACACACTCTACCTGTAGAGATCAGATTCCAGGAGAGTCAGCTGCCGAGCAATCTCTATGGGGTGCAGCGTCATGAGGTCAAACGTCTCAAACTGGCGGCTGATGTGCCACTCAATTGGGGGTGGAGGGCTCTCAAAAGTTATGTTGTGGCTAATGCCGTTTGCATGAGCTTGCTTCTTCCTCCGGATGATCTTAACAATGGATTCCACCCACTTCTTCATGGATTTGCCTGGAAGACATATTGGATACGGCGGGAAGATCATACAGATTAATTATTTTGTGGCAGGGTTGCTCAGTTCCATATTCACTGGTTTGGGATTTTACGGTGGCTGAATTTATGGCCAACTCTGCAGGAAATGAAACGGCCACCTTCTGCATGCAGAAGTATGCGCTGTACCACAGCACAGAGCAATGAATCCACTGCCCCCCATCTCTGGAAATCTTGTTCAGCAATCCCCTCTAACACTTATGTACACATCTAGTATTCTTCATCAGCCCTGCCTTTTTGCAAGCTCTCTATGCCACGTAAGAAGATAAAAAGAGCCCTGTTGGAACAGGCTAAAGGCTTGTTTAAACCACCATCCTGACTTCACAGCGGCTAACTAGATGCCGATGGGAAGCCCAGGAGCACAACCTGAGCACAAGAGCGCACTCTCCACCTGTGAGTCCTATCAGCTGGTATTCAAATGCATACTGCCTTTGACAGTGGAGTCAGAACACGGCCTTCATGGATAATAGCAACTGACAATCATAATCTCCACGATTTCATCCGATCCTCTTTCAAAGCTATCCAAGTTGGCTAGCCATTGCAGCATCTTGTGGGAGTGAACACCATAGTCTGATTATGTGCTATGTGAAGAAGTACTGTATTTTTTCCGTGTATAAGACTATATTTCCCCCAAAATTTTTGAAGTTTAAAGTAAGGGATTGTCTTATACACGAATAGTGCATAGTGCATTTTCTTAATTTTGGGTTAAAAAAAAATAGGGGCGTCATACATGGGGGCATCTTATACACGGAAAAATGTGGTACTTGTCTGGTCTGAATCTGCCAACTATCAGCTTCATTGGATGAGTTATAGAATAGGCTGGGGAAAGCAGTTTAAATATATCAGTGCAGGTCAAGCTCTTCCAAAGGGCTACACCTTTATGTACACAGTGGCCCAGTTTGCACATAATGCTAAGACAAACCATGGCTTAGCTTGAACGAGCAAACATGCAGGCTCCCAGAGAGCCGACTGAAGCCACTTTGCTCCTCCCGTTGTTGCACACATAGTTTTCGACAAAAACCACGGGTGAAGTTGCTCTTAAATCATTTACAGCACTACTTTATATGTGAACTTTTCCTGGAAGGAGCAAGACACAAATTCAAAGAGCTTCTGATTGAAGTTTATGAAATTGAGATGCTTTTCCTGTTGCAAAACAAAGTTAAATGGAAAGGAAACTGACAGCATGTCGCTGGCTTGCAGTGCTTGTAAATACCATTGTCTTCTGAGTAAGCACAGCCAAGCAGAATTTTCAGAATTTCTTAAGATGCTAAATCCACACAGCAGATGAGATAGAGCAATTTAAACAAAAGTTAACTCAAGACACATACCTCTTACAGTGGAAATAAATGTTTCCAATTTATCAAGTAGCTCCTGATCTCTTTCAAAGTCATAATAATGGTGTTCCACCCAGTGCCGAAACACATTTAATATCCTGGGGGGTGAAAAGAAGTGGGAGGTGAAGAAAAAAATGCCACCAGTTTAGTTTTCATAAACCCAGACTGAGGCAGACACGTTCAACCAAGGAGAAATCAAGGCTGGAGATGGATGGCATTTTCTATTTTTTTTAAAAAAATGTGGATTATTTTGTGAGCCACCAAGTTATTTTCTGATTAGAGTATTAAAGTCCCCTGTGTCTAACAAACTGCAAATGTCTCCACACAGACACAGGGACTAGGAGCACACATCTTCTCCCAAAATGGCTTGAACTGTGTAACTCTCATTATTGTAGGAAATCTGAAGGCAAGGCTTCAAGTGGAAAGTTGTAAATACAGGCCTAGATATCACACATATGAAGACCCACAAAACGACTTCCTAACAGTTAATCCAAAACGTTGAGTTGCATCAATGCTAGACAAACTCAGAGTAGAACCATTGAAATTAATGGACATTGCTAAATTAAAGGTAAAGGGGCCCCTGACCATTAGGTCCAGTCGTGACCGACTCTGGGGTTGCGGCGCTCATCTCACTTTATTGGCCGAGGAAGATGGCATACAGCTTCCGGGCATGACTAAACCGCTTCTGGTGAACCAAAGCAGCGCACGGAAACACCATTTACCTTCCCACCGGAGCGGTATCTATTTATCTACTTGCACTTTGACGTGCTTTCGAACTGCTAGGTTGGCAGAAGCAGGGACCAAGCAACAGGAGATCACCCCGTTGCGGGGATTCAAACTGCCGACCTTCTGATCGGCAAGTCCTAGGCTCTGTGGTTTAACCCACAGTGCCACCCGCGTCCCTATTGCTAAATTAGGTTCATCCATTTCAATGGGTAAAACTTAGCTGGCTACAACCCATAATCTGCCTTAGAGGTATGCAATTTGGAATCTCCCCAGTCCATGTATTATTTCAGACACATTTAGGCACAGGTTAATTCCCAAGATCATGCTCATGTTTTTCATAAGGGAAGCAGAAACATCTTCCAACAATATTAGTGAAAATTCACCCTTCTCCCCTGTAGTGCCACAGTAACACCTCCAATATTACGTGGGCCTCTGGTCAAACAACAATATAGAGTCCACCATTTGCCCTGGCCTATCTGTGACTTATGAATTAGATACTTTCACTATTATCTTTCTCACTACTACTTAACATTAACACAGACCTTTATACTGTTTGCATTAAGTTTGTATTGCTAAATTGCTATAACCCACCCTGGCACCTTAGAGTGAAGAGCAGGTAAGAAATCAAATTAATAATAATAATAATTTTTACTACAAGCCTGGTAATGTAATTTATATTGCTTTGCGTGGGGAACCCTGTAATCATACCTAGCTGTTTAAGTGCTTTACACATTTAATCACTGTAATTCTTACAATATAATTTGTAAGGTGAGCCAATTTATTACCCCCATTTTGCAGACGGGGCATCCTGCGAGAAAAGATTTTTTCTCCTAAGGACACCCAGTGAGAGTTCTGAATTTCACCAGATCACATTTTTAGCTGCTATGCTGCACCCTCTCTTGGTGCCTTGTCTACTGATTTCCAGGGTAAGCTCCCAGGCTGCAGTTCTACCACGTCCTTACACAAGAGGAAGTCCCACTGAACTCAAGGGGTCTGACTTTGTATAGTATTGCACTGTCTGGCCTACCCACATCAACCAGGTCCATTCCCAAGCAACATGAGCATTGTGCAATCTCACATGAAATGAGGTAATCCCCGCATTCTCCCCCCTGATGGTCTAAGTCAGTTTCTAAGAAAGAGATGAAAGCTCAAACCTGAGTTGCACTGGCTGGACATATTCTTTGCGAAATCTTTTAAGGTCTGCACTGATTGGCTGTTCTCCTTTCTCTATTGCCAGCCTATCGGCTTCTGTTGGCTCAGGCTCTGGGATTTCAAATCTAGTAATAAACAGGAGTTGAAAGGTGAGTTGCATGACATCCAGAATACAAAGAAAGGAGGACTACCGTAGAATACATTCTGATCCATAACAGGGTGGGGGTGGGGGCTAAAGTGCTAACATTGAGACATATTAAGGCTGTTGATTCTAGGGCACTGAATTCCCTAACCTGCAAATAGCCTGTTATTTATTAGATCTATCTTTATTCTGATACAGTGGTACCTCGCAAGATGAATGCCTCGCAAAATGAAAAATGCGCAAGACGAAAGAGTTTTCCGTTTTTTGAGTCATTCCGCAAGACGAATTTCCCTATGGGCTTGCTTCGCAAGACGAAACGTCTTGCGAGTTTGTTTCCTTTTTCTTAAAGCCGCTAAGCCGTTAATAGCCGCTAAGCCGTTAATAGCCGCTAAGCCGCTAATAGCCGTGCTTCGCAAGATGAAAAAACCGCAAGACAAAGAGACTCTCTGAACGGATTAATTTCGTCTTGCGAGGCACCACTGTATTCCAATTTTTGCATCCCCCAAAGACTTTTTTTTATAGCAAAAGGTCAAGAATATGTTTCTATATCTTTTGATGCTTTTGCAAAATGAAGTTCTGCTCCCTTGATATCTCAACAATTACCTTTTCTGGCTTCTACTTTAAATTTCAGTAATGGGAATAATATTTATCTCCCAGAGTCATTCTGGACATGATTAGCATGTCTTAACAGACCCATCGAAGTTGCACAAATGAAGTGCAGTTTCCAATGTTATAGAAAATTTGCAGAATGACCATTTTTTAAACGGTTACCAAGAAATAATTTCTTAAAAACTAGTACACAATAGCGTACTTTCAGGGATAATTTCTACAGTAACTAAAAACTAAAATTGCTGATCCACTGTAGGAAGGGAGTTTCTCTCTTCAAATCCTGCTGCATTTTCTTTTCAGACTGCTATCTGACCTCACATTCTCTGAACAGTTGGGACGAGCCTTAGTGCTGACAATGCAATGCTTCTTAACAGGCCTCTCACAAAAATCATACATTCATAAAACATTTTAAAAATGACTTGATCAGATTCCTGCAATCTCTCTCTTTTGTTTTCAAGCCTTTCTTCCCAGCTGGGAGGTTTATAAAGCCAACTGAGAAGCTAAGATCCAGAACTGTGTTGTTAATAGGCCAAATTTGACACCACCCTTCTTTCCCTCTCTTCACTTTAGATTTATTAGGGATATCTTTTGCACAGAAAATCAACCTTCAGCAACATTATTTTTTCAGTACACATTCTGCTTTCGGTTTAGGCCAGACTGTTTCAGCTTCAGATTGCCAGAGACCACACGAGCCTAAAAGCATTATTTAATTAAACACTTAATGGACTCTGGAGAACAGAAGAGAGTTAGGAAAAGCCCTTAGAATAGACAGCAGCTCCAAGATGATTGTGCCAACACAAGAAATCCGCTTACACTTCTTATTGCAAATGTAACAGCTAAATCAATTGCCAAGTGACTGAGGTTTTTTTAACTTACCGTTCTGTCAACAAAGCTAGGAGTTCTTGGGGCTTACAAAATGAGCGGTACGTGGTAAGAAAAGTACGCACAAAATTAGGATCTAGAAAAACAAACAGGAATAAGTTTAAATACAATTATCACATGAAAGATCTCTGACCTGGTTTCAGTTAACAATTGCTCCTTTCCCCCATGACAATACGCAATGAAGAGCGATATCAACCCTCCAGGTAGCAAAGCCGGATACCTGCATACATGTGATAGGTCAGTCTTTCAATGAGCTTCACTACGGTTCCGCCTTTGATAATGGGAATTCCGTTCCGGCTCTGAAGGTTGTCTTCAAAAACGATATTCTCCTCGGAGTCCTCCACTGCAAAGCGGTAGACACTCGGACTGGGGAGCCGCAGGGGCTGTTCATTCTCTTCTTTCAACAGCACCGCATCCAACATTCGGTCGAGGGTGCTGCGGTATTGCAGGGAGATCAATGCAGCCATCCAATTGTTCTTCTCCTCACTAGACTTGGCCGCAAACATGAAGCTGTTCTCATCTTTAGGGACCAGTTCAAAGGCGTTCTTGTATTCACATGTGTCATCCTTATCAACTATGTGGACTTTCCTCATGACAATTTTTTCCTTCAGTCGGTACTCTGCGTTGCTGTAGCCCGGGAGCCGCGACTGACCATGATTGGCTTTGCAGCTGATCATCAAGCCATCGAAAAGAAAGACGTGTCGCTCGTGTTTGGCTCCAACTCGTGCCAAGGTCCCTTCCATTATGAATTCATTACAGCACTGACCGATATCTTTGCCTTCCCAGCCATCGATGTTCTTCTGGATCTCATTCATTTTTTTAATGGCAAGGTGCTTGCTTCTTACTTGGCGATTATAGAACCAAAACACTGGCTCCCTAAAACACAGAATATATGATTCAGGTAGGCAGCCGTGTTGGTCTGACACAGCCGAAATAAAAAAAATAAAAAATAAAAATTGTCCAGTAGCACCTTAGAGACCAACTAAGTTTGTTCTGGGTATAAACTTTCTAAGGTGCTACTGGACAATTTTTTAATTTTTTTCTTTATTTCAACACAATATATGATTTTTCCCAAATATCGACAGTTGTTAGCTAGGAGGAAAAACATTATCAAGGATCAGGTTAAGCTGCTTGATTTCATTTAAATACTCCTCTGGCCACATTCACCACCACAAAAATGAGCTTTAAAAACACATGCAAGTTAAGCCAAAGCACCACACACACCCAAACTAGCATGGGGATCACACACATTAGCTGTATATCCTTGCCTGCTACTGAATTCATGACTGAATGGGAACCACAGACAGCCCAGGTTCCAATTTGTGTATGCACGATGAATGTAGGTGTTTAGAAAACATGCTTGCTTTTTAAGCACAAAAGGTGACATCTACAGTGGTGCCTCGCAAGACGAAAAGAATCTGTTCCGCGAGTCTCTTCGTCTTGCGGTTTTTTCGTCTTGCGAAGCAAGCCCATTAGCGGCTTAGCAGCTTAGCGCTATTAGGGCTTAGCGGGTCAGCTGATAAGCGGCTTAGCGGATAAGCGGCTTAGCGGATCAGCTGTTAAGCGGCTTAGCGGATCAGCTGATAAGCGGCTTAGAAAAGGGGGGGGGAGGGAAAAAAACAACCGCAGGAACTCGCAAGACATTTTCGTCTTGCGAAGCAAGACCATAGGAAATTCGTTTTGCGAAGCACCTCCAAAACGGAAAACCCTTTCGTCTAGCGGGTTTTCCGTCTTGCGAGGCATTCGTCTTGCGGGGCACCACTGTACTGCCAAACAGATTTCTGCTTGCACAGGGGGGTTCACCTTCCTCTCCTGTACATGCCCACCCCCCAATTTTGAAGAGAGGAGGAGAGAAAAGGGAAGACCTGCCATGCAAGTTGAAACCCACTGTGAACTTGGGCAGGTGGATGGTTCCCATCTCGTGAACAGGTCCTAAAAGAAGAGAAACTATTAGGATGCCTCACCCACAGCCCCAACTCCTGCAGTGCGACCCCCCCCCCCAAACTTCAGCCTACGAACTGCTGTTCCCAAAGGTCTCAGGCTATGGCCAAGTCCACCGTTAGGCTACTTCCTTACCCAGGCCGGCGTCTAGGTGAGTGCTTGTTATAGATGCGTTCCATGCTACATTGGAGATTCAGGAGAGCTGTGATGGCTTGTTTCAAGCATTCGCAGTCTTCTACATCTTTACTACAGTATTGCAATTGCTGAAAAGAAAGACATTTATTTCCATCAGACCTGAGCAATTGCTGAGGGCAGGAAAAAAGGATTTGTGTAGCAGGGAAGTAGATTCCATTAGCTTCCTCAGGGCTTTCCCGTGAGCAAATGTGCATAGGATCAAGCAGCATGTCTAAAACATCTGTGTGACCGTCATACAGGTACGTTTTTTGGCAGTGGGCCGCTCCAAATTCTATGACAAAATTCCAAGCAGTCATGATACGGAACATTCCTTCAAGTCAAGTCACCGAAAGTGGAGCATTCCTTTCAATTATTCACTTCCTCCTGCAGACACTGCAAAACTATTCATTGAAATTATCTCTGGGAAGCTTGCCTCACCGGTGAAAATGAAAGCTTTTGAGGAACAGTGGGCTCAGGACTTTTAATTACAAAGACAGTGCCTAGGAGCTATTCATTCTTTGATACCTGACTGATGGCAATCCTTACTTTATACTCCTATAGGGCATAACACTGACATTTTGGCTTTGAAAAGGACTTTCTTCTGCCTCTAGCCCTACTTTCTTCAAAATCAGAAGCCAACATAACCACAGAATTGTAGAGTTGGAAGGGACCAAGAGAATCATCTAGTCTAACCTTCTGCAATGCAGGAATATTTTGCCCAACATATGACTTGAAACCATGACCCTAAGATTAAGAGCCTCAGGCTCTACCAGGTGAACTATCCCAGCTATTGTGAAGTACACAACAGTCTAGTCCAGGGTTGGGATGACTGGAACGGCAACTGGTCTTCCAAAATGCATTTAGCTAAAACCTTGTGGCCCACCGATGTGTTTTAAAATGAAACACAGGCCAGGAGGTGCTGGGAATCACGTCGGGATAGTGCTGTTGCACTTGGGTCCTTGTTTTGGGGCATTTGGTCAGTCACAGCGAGAAAAGAATGCTGGACTATGTGGACCTTTTGCCTGATACAGCAGGCGCTTCTTATACAGTAGTACCTCGTATGCTTCAGGTTACATACACTTCAGGTTACAGACTCCACTAACCTAGAAATAGTGCTTCAGGTTAAGAACTCTGCTTCAGGATGAGAACAGAAATCGTGCTCCTGCGGCGTGGCAGCAGTGGGAGGCCCCATTAGCTAAAGTGATGCTTCAGGTTAAGAACAGTTTCAGGTTAAGTACGGACCTCCGGAACGAATTAAGTACTTAACCCGAGGTACCACTGTATATGATAAAGATTTCTGAGCAGCTGGCATAACTAACCTACTTTAAGTTTACCCTTGAACATGTACTCTTGCCTAACACTGGAAGTCTGTTGCTGGATCAGATCGAGGTCCTCCTAGTCCAGCATTCTTTGCCTAAGAACAGAAGCAGTGCCAAGAACGCTCTATACTTCACCAACAGATCTGGCCTCGATAAACACAAGTAAGTCCCAACTTCTGCTTTCCTTCTAAGAGCATGTGCTTACCTGTAACAGTTCAAAGTAGTGCAAACAGTGATAAACAGGAACCAACATGAGCCGAGGAAGGACATACTGTACTGCTTCTTTAAAGCCATCAGCGATTGACTGAAGAATAAAAAGCAAGCCGTATTTAAGTGGTTTGTCACGCAAAAGACAGGAGGAAACAGTTTAATGGATTCCCTTGGGAGGTTTTGAATTCTCCTTCCTTGGAGGTTTTTAAACAAATGCTTTAGCTGAGATTCCGGCATCGCAGGGGGTTGGACTAGATGACCCCTGGGTGTCTTCCAACTCTATAATTCCATGATTCTAGCCTAAAAGCCTTGATGGATTTGGTATGGTGGGGCAATCCAGGAGGGTTTTTGAAAGATCAGAACACAACGTGCGTCTAATCTTCTTTAAGGGAATCCTAGAATCATGGAGTTGGAAGGGACCCTGAGGGTCATCTAGCCTAGCCCCCTGGAATGCAGGAATTGTTTGCCCATTGTGGGGCTCAATCCCACCGCCCTGAGAATAAGAGCTCCATGCTCTACTGACTGAGCTATCCCAGTCAGAAGGGGAAAGACCACAGCTCAGGGGCCGAGCATACGATTTGCACGCAGAAGCTCCCAGGCTCAAATTCCAGCATCAGGTAGCAGGTGAGAGGTAAGATCTCCACCCAAGACCCTCAACAACTTTTTAAAAAATTGACAAGAAAATTATACAGACAGCAAAATGAAGAAGTCTATGTTAACATTGCTTTCTACCGATAATAAATAATAATAGCTATTACAACAATGAAAATACTAATACTACATTTACTTCTCCTTTTGAACTTCTATTCTGGTTACAATATATTACTATTCTATAAGAATCTATTATATTCTTTGCTGTCCCATATATTATTTTATTTCCCAGATTCAACCTAACCCTTCCCTCCTCCCCACTGCTTCCCTTCACCTGTGTGAGATCTTCCCAACATAGTATTTTTTTCTAGTTGCTTTTAAAAAATAAAATAACATGAAAACTGATAAATTATAATTACTTCTTTTGTCCTTACACACTTAACAATTGCCTATTAAGAGTAATGCTTTAACACCATATTTCTTCATGTGTTTCCCCTATGCATTCCCATTCTGTATAGAATTTTTGACTGGAGCAGCCCCTGATGGATGCAATCATTTTGACCCTCAACAACTTTCAATAGTCAGAGCAGACAGTTAGATTGCAGAACAGGGTTAGTTCATAGAATCATAGAATCATAGAGTTGGAAGAGACCACAAGGGCCATCGAGTCCAACCCCCTGCCAAGCAGGAAACACCATCAGAGCACTCCTGACATATGGTTGTCAAGCCTCTGCTTAAAGACCTCCAAAGAAGGAGACTCCACCACACTCCTTGGCAGCAAATTCCACTGTTGAACAGCTCTTACTGTCAGGAAGTTCTTCCTAATGTTTAGGTGGAATCTTCTTTCTTGTAGTTTGGAGCCATTGCTCCGTGTCCACTTCTCTGGAGCAGCAGAAAACAACCTTTCTCCCTCCTCTATGTGACATCCTTTTATATATTTGAACATGGCTATCATATCACCCCTTAACCTCCTCTTCTCCAGGCTAAACATGCCCAGCTCCCTTAGCCATTCCTCATAAGGCATCGTTTCCAGGCCTTGGACCATTTTGGTTGCCCTCCTCTGGACATGTTCCAGTTTGTCAGTGTCCTTCTTGAACTGTGGTGCCCAGAACTGGACACAGTACTCCAGGTGAGATCTGACCAGAGCAGAATACAGTGGCACTATTACTTCCCTTGATCTAGATGCTATACTCCTATTGATGCAGCCCTGAATTGCATTGGCTTTTTTAGCTGCCGCGTCACATTGTTGTGTGACTATGATCCTGACTGTGATCCTGGCAGCTTCCTGTACTCTTCTCTCTTCCACGCTCCCATTTTTATAAACTGGCTGAAAATGCTCATTCCCAACCACACTTTTAGAGACCCTTGGGGAAAGGCTGTAACTCAGAGGCAGGGAACCTTCATTGCATGCAGAGGGTCCCAGTTTCAATTCCCAGCATCTCCCAAGTAGGGCTTTAAAAGACTCCTGCCTGAAATCCTGGGCAGCAACTGCCTGTCATTGTGGACGATACTGAGCTAAATGGATCAAGAGTCTGACTCAGCATAAGGCAGCTTCCTGTGCTCCTCTGCTTTTACTGCTTTTAAAAACGACGTTACGAAATAGATTTTTAATGAAGATTCATACTAGTATGAAAATGGTTGAGGTAGCAGCTCCTCTGCAAATCCACCCAGCAGCCTCTGCTGAAGAGTGGCTGGGGAAACCCAGCCAGATGGGTGGGGTATGAATGAATGAATGAATGATGATTCTGTCTGGGATTGCTGTTAGCTTAATGGGGTTTGGCCAGCAATCTCTATGAAGCAGGCAAATTCATCGTCTAAACCAGGAGTTCCCAAACTGTGGTCTGCAGACCACCAGCGATCCAAAAACATCATTCAGGTGGCCTGAGGCATGCCTGTGAAGAATTCTATGGGACTTAAATTGCAATACAATACGATAAAATGTAAGAAACAAAAGAAGCAACAAAAATACGATTTTAAAAATCACACAGCATTTAGGACAGCACACTGAAATTGCTACAACAGGCGGCGGGGGGGGGGATATTAAGTGGTCTGCTCAGCAGTTTTCAATTGATCCATGAGGGGGAAAGTTTGGGAGCAATACACACAGGCAACCTATAGGCAATAAATGAAGGAAGGAAGAAGCAAGGAGCTACTTCATTGTCAGAGGCAGAGTTTAGGGCTTCAACAAGAGCTAAGGAGATGGACAGCAGTAATGACTTGTAACATGTGCGGTGTAATGGCTAGAGTGTTGGACTCTGACCTGGGAGAGCAGGGTTCAAATTCCTCACTCAGCCATGAAACTCACTGGGTGATCTTGGGCCAGTCACCAGCTCTCAGCCTGGCCTACCTCACAGGAAGTATAAATGGGGAGGAGAGGAATCATGTATACCACCTTTGAGCTCCTTGGACAGAAAGGTGATATATAAATGTCATCAGTAAATAAATAATACTCTTCCTTGCCTGAAAGTAACATGGACTACACCTGCAGCAAATTGAAGTTTATTTCTCTGAAGAACAGAAGGTAAAAACAAAGAAGCACAAGGACTGAAGCAGGAAGGTCAGAGGAAAGAAGATGAGAGCGGGGGCGGGGGGGGGGGCACTGCATGGGAGAGCACAAGAAGAGCTGGCAGGATCTCATAGTGGTCTATCAGAAGGCATTCTGAACCACTGAAGTTAATGCATCATTTTCAGCACCTTTCAGACAAGAGTGGTTCTGACTATCCAGACCGAGGACAGCTGCAACAGGTGGGATGGAAGACTCTTAAGCATGGGTAGGCAAACTAAGGCCTGGGGGCCGGATCCAGCCCAATCACCTTCTAAATCTGGCCCGCGGACGGTCCGGGAATCAGCGTGTTTTTAAATGAGTAGAATGTGTCCTTTTATTTAAAATGCATCTCTGGGTTGTTTGTGGGGCACAGGAATTCATTCTTTCCCCCAAAAAAATATAGTCTGGCCCCCCACAAGGTCTGAGGGACAGTGGACCTGCCCCCTGCTGAAAGAGTTTGCTGACCCCTGCTCTTAACCCTTCAAAGACTCCACCAACACATGCAGAAAGAGAAGGGTGGCGATGGCCATGGACTGAGAGGTACAGAGGTGGCACTGTGCCAACCGAACCTGTCCAGGTGTGAAGAAGGCCGTCTCCCCGGATCCAGGATGTGATGGGCAAGTTTGCCAAGACTTATCAAGCTCACCGGTCATTATCCCTTCTTCCTCATCCACATGGGAATGAATGACAATGCCAGGCATAGCTATGAACACATCACATATGACTACAAAGCTCTGGATCTTGGGGCTCAGGTGCTTTTCTTGTCAATTCTATCTGCAAAAGGTAGAGGACCACAAACAGAGAGAGGAATGCTTCAGGAGAGTGACCAGCTACAGAGAGAGAATGGGCTATAGAAAAGTCTTGTTTGTGGGACAACAGTTAAAACTTTCTTAATGAACGACTTACTGGAGAGAGATGGGGCTTCACTACACAAGACCCGGGGGAAATGTGCCTGGAAGAAGCATGAGGAACTTGGTCAAGAGGGTTTTTAACTAAATTTTGAGGAAAGTGGAAATAATAGCATGCGGGTGAGTACAAAAGGGAAGCACTTAACACAGGGATCCGGGTACTACAGGAGAAGCTGGGGGAGATTTGGGGTGGAGTGCCTAGCAAACCCCACACTATAAATAACAGGGGAGACAATGAAGCATCGCTCCTTGGATTATCCAAGACTTCTACTGACTCTACACGAAGGCACAAAGAATGGAAAAATAAACAAGACGAGCTTGAACTCCCAGGACAGGAAGGTAAATATAACAGGATAGGTATATCTAAGACTTGGAGGAATGACTCTTATGATTGGAATGTAGCAGTGGAAGGACAAATTGTTCAAAAATAATGGATGCAACAGGAAGGGAGGGGGACTAGTGTTATATGTCAAAAATATGTTCATCTACACAGACATTCTAGAGAGCGAACAAGGTAGTCCCATGGAAGGCACCTGGGTAAAAATTAACCAAGAAAAAAACATATTGTGGTTGGAGACTTCTACAAAGCACCAAAACAAGGGGGTGCTGTGGCTTCCTTTTAGAAATGACAGATGTTTCAGAGAAGCAAGAATTAGTATTCGTGTGGCCTTCAAGTACCCTGATATATGCTGGGAGACAAACTCCCTCGAGCATGGAATCTCCGAACAAATTCCTGGCATCCTCTTTCAAAAGGCAGAGGAAGGAATGAAGGGATTGGCTGTCCTTGACTCGCTCTTAACCAATAGCGGCGAAGAGTTGGCCAATGACATTAAAGAAGTAGGGATGTGACCACGCAATCCTGGAATGCCTGATCTTACGTAGAATCAATGTGAACATAGTAAAATGTGTACCTTGGATTTTAGAAAAGCCGATTTGAATAAGCTCAGGGATATTCTAAGGACTCCATGGATAGATCTGCTAAGGAGCCCTAAGTGGAAATTCCCAAAGGAAAAGTTACTAAAAGCACAGCCACAAGCAATTTAAATGAGAGAAATGGGGCACATTTTTTAAAAAATGAGAGAGGAGCCGAAAATACAAACAATAGGGCACTTCTAAGAGATGGAAGGAAGAGCAGATCCCCAAGGAAGAATAGAGACAAATGACCAAAGCCTGCAAGGAGAGTGTCAAGAAAGCTTGAGCTCAGAATGCATTGAGGCTGGTAATGGGTGCCAAGAGCAACAAAAGGGACTTTCCAGCTATGCTGTATTTGAAACAAGAAGGAATAAGGAAGGCCTGCTGCTCAGTAAGGATGGTAGAATATTAACAGGTGGCAAAGAGAAAGCAGAACTGCTCAGCTCTTATTTACCGCATTTTTCGCTCTATAGGACGCACTTTTCCCCCTCCAAAAATGAAGGGGAAATGTGTGTGTGTCCTATGGGGCGAATGCAGGCTTCAGGAGAGCCGCAGCGCCAGCCCCACAAGGTTGGGGGACAGCTGGGAGGCGCAGCGCGTCTTCCTGCTGTCCCCGGACCTGGTCTGCAGGCGGGCGGTGGGGAGAAGAGCGCTTCTCCCCGCTGCCGGCCTCACAAGCGCCTGGGGGGGGGGAATAATTTTTTTTTCTTTATTTCCCCCCCAAAAAACTTGGTGCGTCCTATGGGCCGGTGCGTCCTATGGGGCGAAAAATACGGTAGCTTCCACCTTCTTCCAAAAGAGGAACAGGGTTCAACCTTGCCCATGTAGTGTGACTGGTGAGGGATCGGGATCCTTGCTCAAGACTGTTAAGAACTGTGCAATCAAGCCTTTGGGGCCAGATGAACTACTATCAACTTTGAGAAAGGGTGAGGAGTGGACTAGAGACAGGTAAATGTTGTCCCAATATTCAAAAAGGGGAAGGAAGAACTAGGAAAATGTCAGACTTGTCAGCCTGGTTTCATTACAAGGGAAGATACGAGAACAGATTATAAACAAGTTGATTTGTAAGCATTTTGATAGAAATGCAGTGATCAATAGGAGCAAGCATGAATTTGTCAAAAATAAATCCTACCAGGTTAATCCTATCTCTTTTGGGTCAGGTTACTTGCTTAATGGAGCCAACAGCACAACACATGGAACCCTGGGGTAAACTATTTTATACATTCCTATGTATTTTGGGAGGAATTCAACGTCACACTGATGCGCTCATTCTGTCAGGGCAAGCACTTCAGCTTCTCAGATGAAACAATCCTTCTGCCTCTTCCCCCTGCACAGTGTTCCAGGGGTTCACCTGATCCGTTCAGAGCTAATGTCAGGTGTGGGTGGGAAGGAAGCGCTGTTGTGCAAGCAGAAGTCCTTGTGCAGTGTTTCAGCTCACAGGCCTCATTAGTGGAATCCCACCCACCGCAACTCTCTTTTTAAATTTATTTTATGATATAGATCATGACATAATTAGACCAATGAAATGTGTATTAATCTTGTCATGAACTTGTATGACTGCTCTATATTGTATTTTGCTCTGTATTCTTTATTCCTTCTCATCACAATACAGTGGTGCCTCGCAAGACGAAAATAATCCGTTCCGCGAGTCTCTTCGTCTTGCGGTTTTTTCATCTTGCGAAGCTAGCCCATTGACGGCTTAGCGGATTAGCGCTATTAGCGGCTTAGCGGATCAGCTGATAAGCGGCTTAGCGGATCAGCAGATAAGCGGATTAGCGGATCAGCTGATAAGCGGCTTAGCGGATCAGCTGATAAGCGGCTTAGCAGCTTAGAAAAAGGGGGGGAAGGAAAAAAACCCGCAGGAACTCGCAAGACATTTTCGTCTTGCAAAGCAAGCCCATAGGAAATTCGTTTTGCGAAGCACCTCCAAAACGGAAAGCCCTTTCGTCTAGCGGGTTTTCCGTCTTGCGAGGCGTTCGTCTTGCGGGGCACCACTGTACTTAAATAAAAACATTTCTTAGAAAATGGGAGCTTGAAGATCCACTATCAGGAGGATTCACGGCTAGATCAGAAACCATCCTCAAAGAGTGCACATCCAATAGCTTCTCATCAAACTGAAGAGTGTTTTTTGAGATGCCACAAGGCTCCATCTGGGCCTATACTCTTCAACACTTTTATCAATACTTAGCTTGAGGTAGCCAACAGGGACAGGGTGTCCTCCAGATATTCTGAACTACAACTCCCATCAGCTCAAGCCACCATGGCCAATGGAAAAGATGATGGGAATTGTAGTTCACAGTATCTGGAGGGCACCATGTTGGCTACCCCTGCATGTTGTAAACATCAACATGCAATGCAAGATGCACATAAATTCTCTGGGACAGCAGAGATGAAGGAAGCACACTGTGACCTTTGCCACCATCGAGAGACTGCACCCTTTGCCTCCCAGGCAAGGGGGGGGAAACAGCCTGGCCTCTTCCACAAGTCCAAGAAGCAGCAGCCGCAAAGAGCTTAGTTATCTACTCCCTCCCAAAAGAATACTTCTTTCCACCTGTCAGTTGCTTTAAAAAGCACAATCAGAGGGGAACATGCTCTGACCACATTCATTGCGTTGCCATATTTCAAAAAGTGAACACCCAGACACAAAAGTTGTTGAGCCAAAGTTGTTAAGCTTTTTTGAGCTTTTTTAAAAGGAAAATCAGCAGAAATGGCATTGCCGACATGGCTTGCCAAACGTCCAGATTTTCCTGGACATTTTTGCAGATTTCTGCCCGGACAAGGCTTCCCACTACAGTATTCTAGGCATGTCCGGGAAATTCTGGATGTATGGCAACCCCATCATTCATCAAACAAAGACCTAAAGGTTGCTGTATTTTGCATGTGTGAGTTTATTATTATTACTATCTGCTGTATATTGAGAACCATTTGATTGAAAGGTGGGGTACAAAAGAGCTCCATAAATCCATTCCTACCTGGAAGTGAAGAGCCACAGCAGGTTTAGCCATCAAATGATTAAAATGTTCATGATATTGTGGTGAAAGGATGTCCTGCGACAAGGTCTCATACGGGTCAAAGGCTTGCTCCTAGGAAAAGAGTAAGCATTCCAAGTACATTATGGACAGAGGGGAAAGCAAATTATGGGGCTGGACGGACTGAGAATTATACAAGGACGGTGGTGGTTATATTGATTCTGTCTTTATGTGGGTAATGGCAGCCCAACCACATCATCTGAATAGTGTCTCTTGAAGACTGACTGGAGTGGGATATTTGAAATCTACTTAAACTGCATCCCAGTAGGTACTTTGTGAGGACTGGGCTCTGAAAAGTAATGAATAAATAACTGGAATACATAAATAGAGTGGACAACTTTATTTAGCTAGTAGGGATATTTGGGGAGCACATCTGGATAATGTAAGATTTTGGGCCACTACATGCAAAAGACACAAAGAACTTCAGTACATTAAGGCATACAGTGGTGCCCCGCAAGACGAATGCCCCGCAAGACGGAAAACCCGCTAGACGAAAGGGTTTTCCGTTTTGGAGGCGCTTCGCAAAACGAATTTCCCTATGGGCTTGCTTCGCAAGTTTTTTTCCCTTTCCCCCCTTTTTCTAAGCAGCTAAGCCGCTTATCAGCTGATCCGCTAAGCTGATAAGCCGCTAAAAGCCGCTAAACCGCTAATAGCGCTAATCCGCTAAGCTGTCAATGGGCTTGCTTCGCAAGACGAAAAAACCGCTATACGAAGAGACTCACGGAACGGATTAATTTCGTCTTGCGAGGCGCCACTGTAAGTAACTTCAAAGCATTGCTGCTCCTTCTGATACTGGACATGTACTCTAATATATCTGGCCAACTATCAGGAATGATGGGTGATGTAGACAAAAACATCTGGAAGACAGCACATTAGCCCCCTTCAGCAGGGTAAAGCATTAAATCAGTCTGTTTTGTACAGGCATATTTTTACAGGTAGATCTGACAGCAAAAAGAGCCTAATGCAGCCTAAGGCCACCACAGAGGCTTCCTTTTGAAATATAGCAGCCATACATGTTACTTGTGAGTAAACGCCACATGTAAGCAGGGATGAGGGTGCTACGTTCCATTCTCATTTTGCTCTCTGGGAGTTGGAGGGTGAAGTTGGGGCAGGGGGACTCTCCGCTGCAAGAAAAACACATTCTAATCCAGGAAGGAATTGAGCTACGACACTCATGCTCAGCAACACAACAAACTGAACGGTTCGGCCAACTCACCTCTGCAAGGTCCTCAAAGCAACTTCCAGCCAGAGGGTGAGGACTGCTCTCATCAGTCATTTCCACAGTGTCCTCAATTAACCCCAGGAGCTTCACTGTCAGTTCATGAATATCTGTGATGTTGCTAAATATCATATCAATATCCTAAGGGAAAGAAAATCTCCCTGAATATGCACACATCTTTCTCCATCCTTATTTAAACGTTTAGTTGTTTGTGACTGAAAATATAAGCCAGGATCTCAATTAAATCCAGATGAAGGATCGGAAGAAAACGCTGCATGTCATTTTGGAGTTCAAGACTACATTGCAACTCACAGCATTTTAACAGTCTGCTCCCTGCCTATCGCATAAAATATTCTTATGATAGGAGATTTGGCCGCTCCTGCGTGTACCAACAGAGTTGTAGAGAAGAACTACTGTCCCCTTGCACAGATTTCATTCATTTTAATAAGGCCTGCATGAAGATTCTTCATGTGCTGTGTGCCACCAGAATAAACATATTCACAAGACAATATGCAACCTCTCTTTTCAGAAAGGCATTTGGGGTTTTATCATTACTGCAGCTGTTACACTATACAAGGCTAGGTTTCAATTGTGGTTTCCAAGCATTAATTTTTCATCACTAGTTTTCATTGTTGTATCTGAATGATGTGAACTGCCTTGGTTCCCTGGAGAAAGAAGTAATTCCTTTAAAAAACCAGCAGTCACGGGGCTGCCTCTGTCTTTGCCCTCTCTGTTTGGGCCAGAGAAGTAATTCTCTAGGCTTTTCATACTGACATTCCCACAATAAATCTGTGATAAAGGGAGGAATGCACTCTTAAAATGCTGCTGCAACCTATCTTCATAACTTCCTTTCAGAACTAAGGGCTATTGCATGGGGATTTGCACTCTAGGCCATCATCAAGTTATGGCCAAAGGAAACCACACCAACCAAGAAACTTCTCAACAGTAACAGTCCACAGCCAACAGTCCAGGCCCCTTAAAAGTTTCCAAGTCAGGTGTTCCTTGTGATAGCCAACCTAGTCTCTGCCTCTTCTCACTTCCACCTTGTTTGTGTCTCAAAGCACACAATTGTTTAAAACACAGAAGGGTTGGCATAGTAAAAGACTTGACTTACATTAGGTGTGAACAGCTTTCTGTTAGACAGGAAGGCTTCTCTAAACACTTTTATTATTAGATTCAGTTCCCGGAGATACTGTCTTTCGTCTGCAATTTCAGTCCTGACCAGGTCATAGTAATTGAGTACACCCGAGGAAGAGGGCTCTTCTTCACAGAGAGAAACCAAGCCAATGTCATCCTGATCAAACATATCCATTAACACCTAAGAAGAAAACACACATTTTATTCACGCTCGACTTTTCTATAATCAAATATGAACTTAATGTCTGATTGCAAGCAACTGAATTTAAGACAGTCTTACAGGGTGATGTTACTATTTTATGGCAAAAGGGTTCACAATCTCTGGGTAGATTCTGGTAATGAAGAAATGTGTCCTGTAAAGTCTGTTGCTTATACAGAAACAAAGAGTCTGTCATTATTTTTTAAACATGTCAAGGTGGATTAGTTCTTAAGCAGTAACAAAAAACAAAAATCACAGCCCTATAATGAATCTGGATGTGTATGAAGCACTTGCCAGCTAAGCCCAGGATTTCCATGGCACCTCACCTTATCAGCGCACATTGATACTTTAATGTCCTGCTGCGAGATCTCAAAATGTCGTATGTTGAAAACATAATTCCCAGCGAGTTTTAAGATGTCCGCCGAAATATACTCCAGGACAGCCACGATATAAAGGGACACATGATAATCTATTTTATAGCCAAGCACCTCCTGAAATTCAACACAAAAAGGGGAAGTGTTAAAAAAATCACATTGATTTTTCCTCTGATTTAAATGAAGTCAGAAACCAGAAAGGGAGACGACAGATTCATGGATTCCAAGAATGCATTTGAAGGTAGCGGCAATCATTATGAATCATGCCATATAGCAGCACTGCTGCCACAGAACCACCTTCCTGCTTGCACAGGAAGAGGAAGCTGCAACCCCAACCTCTGCTGCCTCCTTCTCCCTCTTGGCAAGGGATTCTTCGGAATCAACCCCCGTTTCTGCTCACTTACTTGCTTCATTGAATGCTGAGTCATGACAAAACACACTGCGAAGCTTGTGAATTTTAAAAAATTGCCTCACTGCCTTTTATTTAACTGACTGGTTGTTGTTGTTGTTATTACAAAAATACATTCTTTTATTTGTATGCCACCTTGTATTCCAACCATGCTCAAGGCAGATTGCAACATGAAATAAATATATAACTGCGACACAACCAAAGTAGTCATAAACAATAAATACAACATAAAAAATACACAACCAAATGGAACAATTTCCATATAAATCAAAAGATGCAAAATGCATACCATAATAACGAACAAAAATGATAACCCCACGTATAAGTATAAAAACTATATACATATATAAAATATATTAAATCCATACAAATAATTATAATAAAAACAGCACAACACCTGCCCTTTAATTTAAAGCAGCCAGTTCCCAAAAGCCTGTTGGAACAAGAAAGTCTTCACCTGCTGGCTGAAAGGCAACCAGGTGAGAGACAGTCTAGATTCTTTACAGTGGAAGTTCCAAAGTCCGGGAGCAGCCACCGACAAGGCCGTCTCCCACATTTTAGAAGACATCTGAAGGCAGCCCTGTTTAGGGAAGCTTTTAATGTTTGATGTATTACAGTATTTTAATATTTTTTTTGGAAGTCTCCCAGAGCGGCTGGGGAGGCCCAGCCAGATGGGTGGGGTATACATAATAAATTATTATTATTATTATTATTATTATTATTATTATTATTATTATTATCCCCACCAAGTGGTCCTGTAGAGTGGCAGGGCTGAGTGAAGGACGTCCCCAGAAGCGTTGAAAACCCAGGTAGGTTTGTATGATGGAGTACAGTCTTTCAGATAGCTTGGAACTAAGCCATTTAGGGCTTTATAGGTCATAACCAGCACTTTGAATGATGGCTGGATTCTTATTACTGTTGGGGTTTTTTTAAAATATAAATTTGGGGCATTGCTTGCTTTAAAATGTTTCTGAAATTTAATAAGAGATTGAAAATGGCATTTTAAACCAGCTGGTAGCTCTCAGTACAACATACCTTTAATAAAGGATGTATTTTGTCCACAGGCAGCAAGAGGGGGCTTCTTCGTTTCCGCTTCTCAATAGCGGACTGCGCGTCTGCAATCGCCCACTTATCAATGGGGTGAGGAAACGTCTTTTGAACTCGCTCCTGCACAAATGTAAAAAAAAAAAAAAAGGGGGTTTTAAAATAGCTGCTGGATTCTAAAAGGAAAAGCTGCTGCACACACCCCGTCCCACAGTTTCTTTCAGTGGCCACAATAGCATGGGAATTATTTCTTTGAGGCCGTATCCCTCTCCTCCCCACAGCCTTTTGCGCCCAAACCTTTCTTTCAAATTGCTTCTCAAAAACCTATTATTGAGTTTTTCCTGCATGAAGACAAACCACAGTGGAGTAACCAAGTACAATATGAGAAAACAAGAAAATGTGTGTTCTATCACAGTTCTTCCACAGGTTTGTTCATAGAATCATAGAATCTTAAGAGTTGGAAGAGACCCCGAGGATCATCTAGTCCAACCCCCTGCAATGCGGGAATCTCAGCTAAAGCATCCATCACAGATGGCCATCCAACCTCTGCTTAAAAACCTCCAAGGAAGAAGAGTCCACCACCTCTCCTGGGAGTCTATTCCACTGCTGAACAGCTCTTACGGTCAGAAGGTAACTTGAAGCCACTGGTTCAAGTCCCACCCTCCATCTGACAGTCCTTAAGATATTTGAAGATAGCTATCATATCTCCTCTCAGTCTCCTCTTCTCCAGGCAAAACATACCTAGCTCCTTCAAGCACTCCTCATATGGCAACAGAAAAGCAGTTTCTCGTATATACGTTTTGCCAAATGCAACTCACTGAACACAAGGGCTTGCCATCAGAGCAAAGCAACTCTCCAACCCTTGCACTGCTTTGTGCTCAGAAGACACTGCTGATTAATACATTCCTGCCACAGAAGACAACTGCACAGACTGCCCAGTTCCTTAAACCAGGGCTTTGCCTGTTCCACAGATCTGCACCTGCACAATGCAAGCATAATTTTCAGTGTCTATTTTCTCAGTTCAGGGAAACAGACCACATTCTCTCCAGCAGTCTTGCTCCTGTCATGATTCAGCTTGGATTGCAGTAAGGGCTTTTCAGTTCCTCTTTCTTGTACCAACATTGTTTGGTAAGGAAACACCTGGGCCTTTTCCCTCGCATTCATACCTCTACATCTTGAAAAGTCCGTGGCTGTGCAATGCATAGCTTGTTTAGCAACTGAAGGATTAACTCCTCGATGTAGTAGAGGGAATCTTCCTTGGCTGAAAGGTTGGGGTGGACTTGCTGCTGTACCTGCACAAAGATTTTATTTTATTTTAATTCAACCAGAAAACAGAGCGACAGAGATACTGACAACAAGGCCCTGCTCATCATTTCAAAGCCCCAGTTTCTCCAGCATATCCCAAAACAAAATGTGAGAAAATGAATTCCTATGCAGTGATAAAAGTTAAATTTTACTTCATTAACTAAAAGTCTCTCCCGAACTGCCCATAGCCTTGGTCTGAGAAAATGACAATGCTGTGCTCTAAAGAATTGCCAGTCATTCAGCAAGTTCTCTAACAGAGAACCTTCCAATTATATCCCTTATTCTAATCTAGGAAACAGAAACTCAGTGGTTCTGCTGAGACTACGAGGAGGCAAAAGGGATCAAAGTGTCCAATTAAAGTAGAAGAAGTTAAACATAATTGCTGAAGTACAGACTGTTTATTTTGAAATCTCTTACATGAGAACGAAGTTAATAGTTACTTATAACTATTTATAAAATTGCTGACAGGCTCAGAAACTCTTAAAGCAGCCAGCCCTGTTCTGTCCATCAGACACACTATCAAGCATGAAGCACGTAAGAAATTAAGCCTTGGAATTATGGTGTAGTTAACTGCCACTCCAGCTACTTCCCTGACATAAACATTTAGCAGTGTTACAGCAACTTGTTCCTTAAGTTGTTAACTTCTTCCTTCCCCCCTGGGTTTTCTGCTGATGTGTACTTTGTGCTGGGAAAAATATATTGTCCTTCTCCCATGCTCCCTTATTTGCATATAGCTTTCCCCTGATGAACGTCTCCACCCATCTGCATCCTTGACATGCATCTTCTATCAAGCTTGGACTGCCATTAGATTTTAGGTCTCAGGGTAGATGAAAGGTTCTGTTGGGTGTGAACAGAATGCAGTGTTTGAAAAGTTTAAAGCATATAAACACAAAGTTAGTATAGGCTTAGAAGAAGCAAAGACGAGGAACTGAATTGAAAACCTGCTCTGCTATTGGCTGAGGAAGAGGATAGCCACTCAAAACCCTTCAGTGTTTATTTTTAGCTACTATAATTTTGTTTCTAGACTGCCCACCATCCAATGATCACGGGGAGGTATACAACAATATATAAAACCAAAATCTGCAGACATATAAAGCATATTATGCAATAGAGTCATCTCCAGAACTCCAGTGTCAGCCGAGCTGTCTCTCAGTATGTTCTTTTGCAGGGTGACCCTATACATGTTTAAGGTAAAGGTAAAGGGACCCCTGACCCTTAGGTCCAGTCGTGGGCGACTCTGGGGTTGTGGCGCTCATCTCGCTTTATTGGACGAGGGAGCCGGCGTACAGCTTCTGGGTCATGTGGCCAGCAGGACTAAGCCGCTTCTGGCGAACCAGAGCAGCGCACAGAAACACCTTTTACCTTCCTGCCGGAGCGGTACCTGTTTATCTACTTGCACTTTGACGTGCTTTCGAACTGCTAGGATGGCAGGGTATACATGTTTACCCAGAAGTAAAAGTTCAGTGTGGCTTACTCCCAGGCAAAAAGGCATAGGACTGAAGCTTTGCTTTGAAATACCTGATGCGCCGTGCTTGTGAAAGCCCAATTCATTCATAAAAATTGGTAAAGCGACATTTAAAAGTTACTTTAACTTGGAATAAATAGCGAATTTGCATGCATATGGATCTCATAGAGGTCAATGGGTTCTAAGCAGAAATAAATCTGTACACAATCGCAACCAATGCTGTATTTACTCAGTCAGCCCATACTTTCGGATGGATCTGAAATATCTACTACAGTGGTACCTCGGGTTACAGATGCCTCAGGTTACAGACACTCCAAGTTACAGACTCTGCTAACCCAGAAATAGTACCTCAGGTTAAGAACTTTGCTTCAGGATGAGAACAGAAAGTGTGCTCCAGCGGCGCGGCGGCAGCAGGAGGCCCCATTAGCTAAAGTGGTGCTTCAGGTTAAGAACAGTTTCTGGTTAAGAACGGACCTCCGGAACGAATTAAGTTCTTAACCTGAGGTACCACTGTACATGGCTTTCCCCCAAAAAAGATGTCACTTAAAAATGCCTTAAAAACAGTTTTCCATGTGTAAGATCAAAGGTTATTTCTTTAGATAAACTACGGCTACTTGTGTGGGGAAAGGAACTATTGCTTTCTATTTATTGATTGAGAAGACATTCCATCAGCTGGCTCATGCTAAACTGCCACCGCTGTTTGGGCCCTTTCTGGGCCTAAAATGGGCTGAGGACCTATGATGTTTGCTGCTGCTGCTGCCTTGTTAAAGGTACAGTGGTAACTCGCAAGACGAATGCCTCGTAAGACGAAAAACTCGCAAAACAAAAGAGTTTTTCGTTTTTTGAGTTGCTTCGCAGGACGGATTTCCCTATGGGCTTGCTTCGCAAGACGAAAACGTCTTGCAAGTTTGTTTCCTTTGTCTTGCAGGTTTGTTTCCTTTTTCTTAAAACCGTGCATTCACTTCGAGGAACAACTCATAGCACGCGGTGTGGTAGCCTTTTTTGAGGTTTTTGAAGACTTTGGTGATTTTTGAAGCTTTTCCAAAGTCCGTGCTTCGCAAGACGAAAAAATCGCAAGACGAAAAAACTCGCGGAACGAATTAATTTCGTCTTGCGAGGCACCACTGTAAATCAGATCACAGCCTGCATGAGATTCCCAGGAAGCCTTGATTTAGTTGCTCTTTACTCAAAAGAAAATTGGAATGGAAATGCAGTAAGAATGAATCTACAAGGGTAAATTAGAATTTCAACACATTTCAGTCCTGAACCCAGCGGGACTTATTTCTAAGTAATTATGCAACAGAAAAACAAAGGTGGCATCTTACTTTCATAGATTTGTTTTAAAATAATAGTCCCTATACACCTGCTGATTTATGTTCAAGGCATCACTGAAAGATGTACTAGTAGTCTTCTCATTCCTCCTTCTCTGTTTCTGAGATACACAATTTTTTACAGCCATACTAATGTCTGGAGCTGCTATAAGAACACCTCCCTGGGCAGCTCACCCTCAGAATGGAAAGGAAAAACATGTCTATGTATATATGGCTGCTAGAGGTACAAATCAGTTTACAATAAACACAGTTGCATACGACAATCTCCTGTACTTCAGCAAGAAATAACAGCGCTTGATCGTCTGTTAGTATACTTTTGCAAAAGAAACAAAGATGCAAGGTTCTTTCTGAACATCTGGTGGAGTTCCTAGCACTCAATATTTCCCTTCCAATCTGACACTCAGCATTTGCTCTTTAACCAGTGGAAAGTGCTTTCGAGGTTCCCCTGTTCCTCTTCCCCCTTTTTCAGAAAGTGGGGGGGGGGTATAAAAAAGCACCCAGAATTACACAGCAGTCTCTTTTGGGAAAGTGTTTTGATACAAATTTATCCAGAAGTCTTTTGTTCAAATTCAGTCTAGAGTTTTGCCAGAGGTGGGTGGGGAGTGCCTGAGAAGGGATACCATTGTTACAAAATTGTAACCACGCAACAGCTTTTGCCTCAAGCAGACAAAATAATTCTGAGCCATTTGCCAGTCTCCTGTGCCTGGAGACTGACTAGTGCTGGGCTAATAGTAAGCAACATGAATCCTGTACATATATGAAAAGGGGAACAGACATCTGTGCCGTGATGGAAATGGTGCAGATATGATCATCTGTGTGTGTGTACACAATGACAATTGTGCATTTTTTCCTGTGTGTGTGGGACATAATGGGCATGGAAGATACTGTGTAAATACAAAAATGGGGGCTGCAACCTGCAGGTGGATGCTCTACAAAGAATGGAGTATTTCGATTGAAGAATATGTGCACAGTGCTTGCAATAAGCAAACTTGCATATTTAGGAACAAAGGCAGGAGAGTGGAGAGTATTTGCAACAGGTCTCTGACACTATTGTTTCTGCAGAGGAGTGTGACTGTAAAGGACCATCACATTTCCAAGATGGGAGCCAACACTTTGTCTTTGAGAAACCCCACAATCTGATCCTTTTATTTTTTAAAAAAGCTTCGGCCTTACCTATGGCATTAGAAATGTTATTTATTAGAAGCTATTCACAACCCACCCTTCACCCAAATGTCCCAGAGTAGGAATATAAGCATGATCTGAAACAATGGCATCAAAGCAAACGACTTCAGTTGCAAATATCCCATTGCAAGGGAAGCAAGGAGAGAAGAAAGCATAAACAGAAACGTGCTCAATTCTTCTCCTCACCCACTAAAGCCTGGACAAAATTGTACGTCTTGGGAAGAAAGGTGCAGGGTGACGGAGAGTGCAAGGAGATTGATGTGTTGGGATTGGGGTGGCAGGTGTGTGGAGAGAGATCCCAAGGGCTGTGGACACGGGGAAGGAGCGCCTGGATGGCTCAGCTTGAAGGAGAAGCAGGATGCACCTGCCTTGGCCAAAACATCTGGAGACCCCCATCAGAACCCAAGACAGCTGGACTGGCTGGGGCTGATGGGAGTTGTAGTGCAGAACGCCAGGCGGGTGCCAGCTGTTTTTAGTTGCAGATGATGGAAAAGCTCATGTTTAAGGACACTTTCTGGGGCAACCGAAGATTTATCTACAGTCATGCCTCGGGTTACAGAAGCCTTGGGTTGTGTGATTTCGGGTTGCACACCGCGCTGAACCCAGAAGTACCAGAAAGGGTTATTTCCAGGTTTTGGCGCTTGCGCAGAAGCGCTAAATCGTGCTTTTCACATGCGCAGAATCGCAACTCGCACGTGCACAGACGAGGCACTGCAGGTTGTGAACGTGCTTCCCGCATGGATGACGTTCACAACCCAAGCGTCCACTGTATTTTATTTCAACATCTATTCCACCCTTTCCAAGGAGAGGCGAAATTGGCCAATAGTACCCTGACACGGGGACGCGGGTGGCGCTGTGGGTTAAACCACAGAGCCTAGGGCTTGCCGATCAGAAGGTCAGCGGTTCGAATCCCTGTGACGGGGTGAGCTCCTGTTGCTCTGTCCCTGCTCCTGCCAGCCTAGCAGTTCGAAAGCACGTCAAAGTGCAAGTAGATAAATAGGTACCGCTCCGGCGGGAAGGTAAACGGCGTTTCCGTGCACTGCTCTGGTTCGCCAGAAGCGGCTTAGTCCTGCTGGCCACATGACCCGGAAGCTGTACGCCTGCTCCCTTGGCCAATAAAGCGAGATGAGCGCCACAACCCCAGAGTCGGTCACGACTGGACCTAATGGTCAGGGGTCCCTTTACCTTTTTACCTGAGGCTAATGGGCCGTTTGTGGCAGATAACAGGTCCAGACGTTTTTCTTCTAGGGCAGTGATGGCCAAACTCGGCCCTCCAGCAGTTTGGGGACTACAACTCCCATCATCCCTAGCTAACAGGACCAGTGGGCAGGGATGATGGGAATTGTAGTCCCAAAACCTAATGGAGGGCCAAGTTTGGCCATCACTGTTCTGGGGGGAAGGTGCCAGTATCCTTGAGGACCCCAGGTTAAAAAATACTGAATATATGTGTGTATATATATATATATATATATACTGTATATATATGGACACATTAGTATATTTCCATAAACACAGCAAATATTATTTGTGGAGACAGCGAGGGGCTGGGAAACTCAGAGCGAATTATTATGGGGTGGGCGTGGAGAGGTCCTCCGCGGGTGTGTTCGCAGGTGCGCAGCGAGGCGCCTCTGAGGTAAACGAAGGGGATGCTGTCTGAGGAGAGGGCAGAGGGGCCTCCTGATTGGAGGAAGAGGGCGAAAGGGGCGTTCCCTGGAGGGACGGGACCGGTGGCTGGCGCGCGCCCCCCCCCCCCGAACCTTTCCGTGAGGTAAACTTGGGAGGCGGGCGAGCGCTAAGGAGGGGGAGGGGGAGCGCTGGGCGGATTGGGCGGTGGGGTCCCGTTGCCTAGGAGACGACGTTGTCGCCGTGGTAACAGAGGGCTCCCGCCGCCGAACCCCCACCCCCGCCGCCCAGGTGCGCGCGCAAGAGAGACCGAAAAGACAGGCTGAGGGAGAAAGAGAGAGGGGTGCGCGCGCATGACGGGGCGCCCGCCGGCGGAGAAAAGGGAGGCTCGGAGCGAGCGAGCGACTGACCTTGCGCAGGGCCGGCACGAGGAGCCCCCGCCATTTCTGCCCGTTCTCCTCGCTGAGGAACTCGTAGGGGGGCGGCTGAGGCGGCTGCATAGCCCCCTCCCCTCCTTCCCGCCCCCTCGTGAGGAGAGGGGGGAGGGACGCTCACCCCCTCCCCGGCCCTGGCTACCCGCCGGCGAGGCCCAGCCCAGCCAGCCGCGGGCGCATCCGCGTCTCCCCCAGGCCGCCGGCCCCGCCGCAAGCCGCAGCAGGCGCCGCCGCCGCCGCCGCCGCTCCGCTTTCCCAAGCCTGGGCCGCGGCCGCCTCCGTCCCGGACACACTGCGCAGGCGCAGCGGCCGGCCTCTGGTATTTTATTTTTTCCCCTCTCCTCCTCACTCTCTTCCCCCCTCCCTCTCAAGCTAGGCCTCGCCTCGCCCTCTAGCGGCCCAAGAGGGGAAAGGCAGGGGAGGAAACCTAGAGGCGGGTGCCAATCAAAAGGGGGCGGGGCATGAAGAGGGCGGGACCGCAGGCTCGTCTCTTCCTCGGCGTTGGGAAAAAGGGGCGGGGAAAGGAGAGTAAATAGCTTTGCAGAAAGTGAAAGCGGTGACGTCGTCCCGCAGGCTCGTCCGTCTTGCTCTGCAAGCGTTGGGGAGTTATCCTGACCTAGGACTATAAAGGGGTACAATGATACCTCGGGTTACAGACGCTTCAGGTTACAGACTCCGCTAACCCAGAAATAGTGCTTCAGGTTAAGAACTTTGCTTCAGGATGAGAACAGAAATCGTGCTCCGGCAGCGCAGCGGTAGCAGGAGGCCCCATTAGCTAAAGTGGTGCTTCAGGTTAAGAACAGTTTCGGGTTAAGAACAGACCTCCGGAACGAATTAAGTACTTAACCCAAGATACCACTGTATTTAGGGATGGAGTAGTGTTACACTCCTGCCAACCTAGCAGTTCGAAAGCACGTCAAAGTGCAAGTAGATCAATAGGTACCACTGCGGCGGAAAGGTAAACGGCATTTCCGTGCGCTGCTCTGGTTCGCCAGAAGCGGCTTAGTCCTGCTGCCACATGACCCGGAAGCTGTACGCCGGCTTCCTCAACCCCAGAGTCGGCCATGACTGGACCTAATGGTCAGGGGTCCCTTTACCTAGTGTTGCCACCTTTGTTCTGGCAAAATACATGGTGGGGTGGGGGGATTTCCCCCCTATCTGGTGCTGAAGTGACTTCAAAGTAATCCATTACAATCTATTGCAGCCTCACAGAATGACCCCTCTGGAATTTGTCACACACGCACTCAGACATACATGAATTTGTAAAGCTATGCTTGGCTACCCAGAGCTTAAAACCTTTCACACACTCCTTCAAGCTCATGCATTTGGAGAGGATCCCTAACTTGGCAGAGAGAGAGAGAGAGAGACCTGAAATTCAGGACAAAACTATCAATACGGAATGTAGCATTTTAATAATAATAAATAATAATAATATTTTTTATTTATACCCGCCCTCCCCAGCCAAGGCCAGGCTCAGAGTCTTTTACATGGACATTTGGGACAAGGTGGCAACCCTAGGAGGGGGCAGCTTCGGCTGTTCCAAAATTCCAGTGCAGATGGAATATTGATCGGGCTCTTTAGGGCACCTTGCAGCAGACAGCCGGCATGGCCAATAGTGTTAACAGGCCTTATACTCCAAGGACACTTCCATACTGTAATTATTTTGGGGTGAGAGCCAGTCGTGTACCTGCAGGTTCAGGTTGGGCACTTAAAAGTTGATTGGGAGTTCTCCACAGGACTTTTTGCAGTAAGGAAGCAGAGGTCAAAGTGCACTGGAAAGTGTGGAATGGCTCTTGCTTGACACAATGCCACCTAACGTTTCTGCAAACAAATCAGAATGAATGCTCAGTAAACTGTTAACATAAGAAGAGTCTTCTGAATCAGGCCAATGATTGATCTAGTCCAGCATCCTGTTCTCGCAGTGGCCAACCCAATGCCTCAATGGGAAACCTTCAAGCAGGAGGACATGAGTGCAGCAGCTCTGCCCACCTGTGATTCCCAGCAATTGGTGTTAAGAGGTGTACTGCCTCTGATAGTGGAGGCAGGACATGAACATCATGGCTAGTAGCTTTGGATAGCCTTGTCTTCCATGAATGTGTCTACAGTGGTGCCCCGCAAGACGAATGCCTCGCAAGACGGAAAACTCGCTAGACGAAAGAGTTTTCCGTTTTGGAGGTGCTTCGCAAAACGAATTTCCTATGGGCTTGTTTCGCAAGACGAAAATGTCTTGCGAGTTCCTGCAGGTTTTTTCCCTTCCCCCCCCCCCCTTTTCTAAGCCGCTAAACCGCTAATAGCGCTAATCCGCTAAGCCGTCAATGGGCTTGCTTTGCAAGACGAAAAAACCGCTAGACGAAGAGACTCGCGGAACGGATTCTTTTCGTCTTGCGAGGCACCACTGTAATCCTATTTAAAGCCACCTAAGTTAGTGGCCATCACTGCCTCCTGTGGGAGTTCCATAGTTCAACTATGCTGTGTGAATAAGTCCTTTATGTAATGTGAATCTTCCAATATTCAGCTTCATTGAGTTCTGAGAGAGGGAGAAAGTCTTCTCACTCCACTTTCTCCAAGCCATGCATAATTTTATACACCTCCATCATATCACCTCTTGCCTTTTTCTCTAAGCTAAAAAGTCCCAAACGCTGCAGCCTTTCTTCGTAGGGGAGTTCCCTCCATACTCTTGATCATTTTGCTTGCCCTTTTCTGAACCTTTTCAAACTCTACAGTGTCATTGTTAAATGAGAACTGTGCACAGTATTCCAAATGTGGCCACGCCATAAGATTTGTATAATGACATTATATTGAGAGTTTTATCTTTGGTTCCTTTCCTAATGATCCGTAGCATGGAATTTACCTTTTTCACAGCTACTGCACATTGTACTTGCTGTCATCATCTAACCTCCCCGTAAACTTTTTGGAAACAAATTAGGATGAATATTCAATAAACAGGTTGTCTGGAAGTTACCCAATAACATTTGCAGTGCTACAGGTCCCCCGTGCTAGCTGTAGTAGAAATTATCATGAGGTGAATGCAAACGTGGCATTGTATTTTGTTAACATTTGGATAAAAGTGTACTAGAGGTTAGCAGCTGATGATCCCAGGGTTAAATCCAGGCACAGGCCCTGTGGATCCTGCAGTTGCCAACACAGGGACAAGCAGGGGTATGGAATGAGCAGTATTCATAGTATGAACAGCTGGCTTGATTGCCAGTTTGTTTCTTGGCCCAATTCACAGTGCTCACAATGTTTAAAGTCACAAGTGACTCAGGATGCAAATATCTGAAAGACTGCCTCCTTCCCTACAGACCCTCTCAGGTGTTAAGATTGGCAGAAGGGGTCTGCTTGGTAGTTTGGGTGGGACAGCTGCCTGGGAGCATGTTCTCTGTAATTAATAATAATAATAATTTATTTATTTACATTGGCTCCCAGTACGTTTCCGAGCACAATTCAAAGTGTTGGTGCTGACCTTTAAAGCCCTAAACGGCCTCGGTCCAGTATACCTGAAGGAGCGTCTCCACCCCCAACATTCTGCCCGGACGCTGAGGTCCAGCGCCGAGGGCCTTCTGGCGGTTCCCTCATTGCGAGAAGCAAAGCTACAGGGAACCAGGCAGAGGGCCTTCTCGGTAGTGGCGCCCGCCCTGTGGAACGCCCTTCCAGCAGATGTCAAAGCGATAAACAACTACCTGACATTCAGAAGACATCTTAAGGCAGCCCTGTTCAGGGAAGTTTTTAACGTGTGATATTTTACTGTATTTTTTGTTTCTATGGAAGCCGCCCAGAGTGGCTGGGGAGGCCCAGCCAGATGGGCGGGGTATAAATAATAAATTATTATTAATAATATTATTATTATAACCTGCCCATCTGGCTGGGTTTCCCCAGTGGATGGAATTCCCTCCCCATAGGTGTGTCCAGCCCTTTCATGTAGTTCTTATGGGATGTTGAAGACGCACATCTTTGACACATGAAATATGTATTTTAACCCCCCCCCAGTCTATTCATTGTAATATGTTTTAGCTTTTTTATAATGTATTTTTTAACTGTTGTAACCCGTGCAGGGAACTAATGGTGAAGCACAGGTAAGGAATCTAATAAATATTTGTGGAAAATTGCAGTCAAACATAACTATGTATGAGTGCTAGTTAGTGCATGAAGGGGTTAAGACTACAGAGTTAGATTTGTAGACTCACTCCTCTTCTGATAAAGGGGAAGTGAAGTCTTTTCTTCCTGTCCTCTCTCTTCTTGCCTTCAGCCCCACTCACCTCACAGAGTGTTTGTTGTGGGGGAGGAAGGGAAAGGAGAATGTTAGCTGCTTTGAGACTCCTTAGGGTAGTGATAAAGCGGGATATTAAATCCAAACTCTTCTTCTATGAGGAAGGATGTGTCTTAGCTTTGATCCCAGCTTCGAGCATGGGTTGGAAGTTATCTTTCTGTTTTTTCTACCCAAGAGTATTCTGCCTGTGTTCTCCTTGGTGCTGCTACATTAAATGCATGAATCTGACCTTTGGAACATTTTGTAGTTAAAGCATTTTATGCTTACTGTGTGATCTGTTCATTGCAAGAGGGGTAGAAAGTGAGGCACACAGTTTGCAAGTGGACTAAACATGTTAAAAGAGTCTAACATCCTAGTTTCCTCCCATATGAATATAAAGATGTCATCAAATCACTCACGGGATGAGAGTCTTGGATGGGAGCCTTGGACTCCTTAGTCCTGTACTTGGCTCCAGTTTTTAAAGGAGAATGCTGATGATACAGAGAATGCTGATGATGCAGGGAATAGACACTAAATACAGATGTGTACAATTACTGTTGCTCACCCAATGAGATTTATGGCAAAGCAGGGATGTAACCTGGAGTTTCCTGGTGTTAGTATTCACTAGCTCTTACTGTTACAGGATTTATAACTGGTGAAGTGGAATTTTGAGTTTACATCTGGGGCTTCCCCTACTGAGGTTTAGTTTGTAATGTTATTTCATTTCTTATATCAGGATTAATTGTTTCATTTTTCTCAGGGCCAATGTGGTCTGAAGATGATGGAATGTATTTTGCCCTGCAGCCTCCCTCCCTCACAGGTTAACTGTGCTACTGAGCCAAGTTTCAGATGTTGTTATTAACTTGGAAAAGCCTAAACAATTTATGGCCAGCTTATCTAAAATAATGTTAAAATAATGACTTATTCCATATAGGCCTGCCTGTTCACTAAAATCTTTGGAGGTTGCCCTCAGCCTACAGAGGTCTGGCAAAGCCTACCGAGGTTTACTTCTTAGCAATTTGGAGAAGGGCCTTCTCTGCAGTGGGCCCCCGTTGAATGTGTGTTGAATGAGCTCCCCAATGAGGTATAGCAGGCACCTAATGTGGTGAGCTTTCACCAGCTGTTTAAAACATATTTACCGTATTTACCCAGGCTTTTAACATAACTGTATTCAACTGTGACAAACTTGTACAGGAGGTAAATGTACATGATGGGTATTTTTGAAGATTTCCTGGATAGGAAAAGTATCAGTTCTAAAAAGTACAGTATTACTGAAGGCATTGCTTTTATTTTTGAATATACTGTTGCATGTACTGCTTAATGTGATGATTAATTGCCAAAAGTTAATGTCAAATTGTGTGGGGATTAGCTGCAGGAAAAGCTTTGTCATGACTGATTAAAAAATGAGGAATAACTTTCCCATGCATATAGATAGATGAATAAATTACAATGCAGGTATGCTAACACATCTAAGAGAATTATCTGGCATGAGGAAATGTCAACGCAGCCTTTGCAGTGTCGGACTCCCAAAGCTTAAGCTTCCAACAAAGCCTTGCAGGCCTCCTACAGTCCTACACCAGGGTAGATCCCTGTCAGTGAGGTGTGCCTTGAGGTCCTGGTACATGCTCCATAGCAACTTATTAAAAAAAAAAGTCCAGAGAGCTATGATTCCAGAACTTAATTTTGTGGAGTTTCAGATCTATGGATGAAGGGTGGTATACAAATTTAATAAATAAAATAAAAACACATGAAATATTTGTTATTTGGCAGCGAATCAGATTAACCAGGTATTGTTATGTGACTTCTTACCACAGTGTTTTCTTTTTTAAAAACAAAATAACCCTGTGCATCAGGTCCTTGTGCGTTATAAATTGTGATGGTTCCCATTTTGGGTCCCTGCAAAACGGTTAATTGCATTGGTAATTTTCTCTGGTGCTTCTCATCTCTTCAGTTCATTTGGGGCAATGTCTTCTTGTTGTTTGTTTGGGTGTCCTTATAAAATACACGGTCGCTTATTGCTTAATACTATGCCTACTTCTTTAGGCATAGTATTAAGCAACAAACTTTCTGACATTGAAATTGAAACACATACACATGGAAAAGAGAGACCACTGTTGTTGTTAGATGTGTACAGTACTGTATATTGAATGCTGATCCCAGGCAAGCCCTGCTTGAAACCATCTGACCTTCAAGCCTCATATCACTCATGCCGTGGCCTAGGGACAAAAACACCAGCTTTTCTTTGACTGACTACTATTCAGCAACGTGGTCCATCAACGGGGTGACCAACCCTCCAATCCCTAAACCAGCTGAGCAAGCTTAACACCACACTTTAAGAGTTCCATTAATGGAAATAGTTATTAGTTACCTCCTCCTAAAGTTAGTTTCCATAGAAAGCAAATTGTAGTCCAGCCTATTAGAACAGCCAAAGGCTTAGTTTCTGTGCCTGAATGGCAACCACAAAGAAGTCTGTGCCCAGTTCTAGAGCCCTGGAGTAATGCCTTCTTATCGTATGAATGGCTGGAGCAGAAAAGGCAATGATGTCATAGACCTGTTACTGAAGCTTCTAGAACAAAGGCAGTTGGAGTGAGAACATGAAGACCACTACAGGGGGAGAGTTGGTGACCACCTAATCCAGGGCTGTTGTTTTGTCATAAGGGCCATGATTCCAGCCGGCTGTAAATAGAAAACAAGAAACAAAAAAAGTCTGCCACCCATCCAGACAATGACGCCATCTACATACAAGTCGCAGCCCTGATGAAAAGAATAAAACAACCCCCGTGAAGTGGGATCAGACAAGGTAGCTCTCATGTTTCCTTTATAGCTTTTTAAACTAAAGGTGGAGATTGGCAAGAGGTAGATACTTGGCTTGCCAGATCTGCACCTGTGGACCTCAAGTGTCTACTGTAGCAGTTTGTAAGTGAAAGGAAGAATGGATGACTCTGAACCTGCATTTGACCAAGTAATCCCTGGAAATGAAGAAATGCTGGGTGCTGAGGAACAGAATTGCAATGAGATGTGCCAACCAGAGAGTGAAACATCTTTTAGGAAACAATCCCGCAGCAGCAGCCCTCACATCCTAGGCCAGGAACAGGCTATTAGTTTACTTGAAGAGACAGAGCAACCTGTTGTGCAAGACTCCAGATATGAGAAACTGGAATCTCGGCGTAGCAGTCAGCAGTCCATTCATGGCCAGAATCCGCAGAGCAGAAAATCTTCCCAAGGTAAGGCCTTAGACAAAACTGAATTAATGGATGAACGGTGTTGGATCAGCGAAAAAACAGGCATAAAAATGATATCTGGCAGTCAGCAAACTAGTTTTGTTTGGGGTCCAGAAACACTTGAAGAAATTCTGCGTCCTTTTCATGAGGCTGCAATAAGCAGGGCTGCTTACGCAAATACAAAAGTAGAACCACCAGTAGCTCAAGACTCTCACCACAGTATTCAACAACCAGAGGGGCAAGAATCAAGGCGAGCTAGTCAACAGCTGATAGCGCAAGATTCTCACCACAGTATTCAACAACCAGAGGGGCAAGAATCAAGGCAGGCTAGTCAACTACCTATAGCAAACGAGTCTCGCCGCAGTATTCCACAAGTGGCAGAGAGAAAGGAATCAATAAAAGGTAGGCAACAGAATGCAGTACACGAATCTCGCTGCAGCATTCAGCAGCCAGAGGGAAAGGAATCAAGGCAAACTAGTCAACAGGCTTTAGCAGAAGAATCTTATTACATTACTCAACAGCCAAAAGAGCAGGAGTCCAAGACTGGCAACCAGCTGCCAAAAAGACAGGGGTCCTACCAAATGCCAGAAGATAAAAGAATAAAGAGACTGAAAAAAATGCACAGAAATATAACTGACCAGGCACAGCAGACAGATAGTGCAGAATCTCTGAAAAGAGAACTGTTTGAAAAGAGTCTACAGACAGATAGCCGTGGCAGTTCAGCAATTAGTGCAACAAGTGAATTGCAAGGTTCCCGCCATGGCAGCCGCCAGTCTAACTTGCAAAAAATTGATCAGGAGAGTTTTCCAGTTCAGTTACAAGATCCCTCTTCGGGCAACCAGCCCTCTGAAGCACCTGGGATTTACCATGGCAGCCTCCCACATGAACTTTCCTCCAATGGCACCAAGCAATTTGATGTTCAAGACCTCCACCGTGGCAGTCTTCCAGCTCATTTACAACATGAGGTACAAGAATTCCGCAGGTGTAGCCTCCCTCTGGATTTGCAAGATTCCCTCCGCAATAGCAAGCAGGCTGAAATTCAAGAGTTCCGTTATAGCAATATCCTCACTGCAGTGGAAGATCTTGGGGAAACTCCTCTGGAGGCTGAGGAAGAGAATTTTCAGAGCAGTCCCCCACTTGAACTGGAAGTATGCCCCCAACCTAATCAACAGGATATTGAGCAGGACTCCCAGCATGACAACCAAAAGCCCCAAGAGACAGAATGCAAGGTGGATCGTGAAACTGAGACCGAGGGGCCCACTTCTTTGGATAGTAAGACAACACCACTGAAGCAAAAGGCCTCATTTGCTCAGCAAACATATAGTATCATTTCAATTGAGGAATCTACCTGGCTAAACAGAAGATCTGGCAAATTAATAAGAAACCTCAGTCAGCAGACTGATTGCAGTTGGCTCCAGGCTAATAGAGAGAAAGAAAAGAAGCTTGGTGATCAAGAAATGATGACAAGTTGTGAAACTGGGGTTCAAAAATCAACCTGCCCCAAGTCTGAAAAAGAAGTACAAGCACCTGCCTGGAAGGATATTGAGAAGCCTATGGAGGATGACCCCTGGCTGGTCAGAAAACAGTCTGCTATGCCTCAGAAAGACAGTGAAGTGTTAATGGGACTCAAATCTCGAAGAGGCAGTGAAATGCCAGAGTACTTGAGGAGCACTGGACAGCCCAGCATGCCTGAGAATTGGAGGGACGCTGCTGCTCTAGAAATCCCAAAGGACAGTGAACAGCCCGAGTTCACTGGACCTGAGAAGACAGGTGATCTGTCCACTGTGCCTGAGTTGCTGCAAAGCAGTAAACAGCTCTTCATGCTTGACTCACAGAGGGGTAGCCAACAGTCCCTTGTGCTGGAATCCAAGCTGGATAGTGACCAGCCTGCTGTGCCCAAGTCCTGGATGGGCAGTGAAGAGCCTGTTATGCCTGAGCCTGAGAAACACAGCCAACCACCTACTGCAGCAGTGTCCCGGAGAGGAAGTGAGCAGCCCTTTGTGCCTGAGTCCCGGAAGCAAAGTGAACTCCGCACCCTGCCTGAGCCTCAGAAAGACAGCCAACCACCTACTGCAGCAGTGTCCCGGAGAGGAAGTGAGCAGCCCTTTGTGCCTGAGTCCCGGAAGCAAAGTGAACTCCGCACCCTGCCTGAGCCTCAGAAAGACAGCCAGCCACCTACTGCAGCAGTGTCCCGGAGAGGAAGTGAGCAGTCCATTGTGCCTGAATCCCGGAAGCAAAGTGAACTCCGCACCCTGCCTGAGCCCCAGAAAGACAGCCAACCACCTACTGCAGCAGTGTCCCGGAGGGGAAGTGATCAGCCTGGTGTGCCTGAGTCCCGGAAGCAAAGTGAACTCCGCACCCTGCCTGAGTCTCAGAAAGACAGCCAACCACCTACTGCAGCAGTGTCCCGGAGGGGAAGTGATCAGCCTGGTGTGCCTGAATCCCGGAAACCCAGTGAACCCTGGACCCTGCCTGAGCCCCAGAAAGACAGCCAGCCACCTACTGCAGCAGTGTCCCGGAGGGGAAGTGAGCAGCCTGGTGTGCCTGAGTCCCGGAAACCCAGTGAACTCCGCACCCTGCCAGAATCTCAGAAAGACAGCCAACCACCTACTGCAGCAGTGTCCCGGAGGGGAAGTGATCAGCCTGAATCCCGGAAACCCAGTGAACTCCGCACCCTGCCTGAGCCCCAGAAAGACAGCCAACTACCTACTGCAGCAGTGTCCTGGAGGGGAAGTGAGCAGCCCGTTGTTCCTGAATCCCGGAAGCAAAGTGAACTCCGCACCCTGCCTGAGTCTCAGAAAGACAGCCAACCACCTACTGCAGCAGTGTCCCGGAGAGGAAGTGAGCAGCCCTTTGTGCCTGAGTCCCGGAAGCAAAGTGAACTCCGCACCCTGCCTGAGTCTCAGAAAGACAGCCAACCACCTAGTGCAGCAGTGTCCTGGAGGGGAAGTGAGCAGCCCGTTGTTCCTGAATCCCGGAAGCAAAGTGAACTCCGCACCCTGCCTGAGTCTCAGAAAGACAGCCAACCACCTACTGCAGCAGTGTCCCGGAGAGGAAGTGAGCAGCCCTTTGTGCCTGAGTCCCGGAAGCAAAGTGAACTCTGCACCCTGCCTGAGTCTCAGAAAGACAGCCAACCACCTAGTGCAGCAGTGTCCCGGAGAGGAAGTGAGCAGCCCTTTGTGCCTGAGTCCCGGAAGCAAAGTGAACTCCGCACCCTGCCTGAGTCTCAGAAAGACAGCCAGCCACCTACTGCAGCAGTGTCCCGGAGAGGAAGTGAGCAGCCCTTTGTGCCTGAGTCCCGGAAGCAAAGTGAACTCCGCACCCTGCCTGAGCCCCAGAAAGACAGCCAGCCACCTACTGCAGCAGTGTCCCGGAGGGGAAGTGAGCAGTTCGTTGTGCCTGAATCCCGGAAGCAAAGTGAACTCCGGACCCTGCCTGAGCCCCAGAAAGACAGCCAACCACCTACTGCAGCAGTGTCCCGGAGGGGAAGTGAGCAGCTGGGTGTGCCTGAGTCCCGGAAACCCAGTGAACTCCGCACCCTGCCAGAATCTCAGAAAGACAGCCAACCACCTACTGCAGCAGTGTCCCGGAGGGAAAGTGAGCAGCCTGTTGTGCCTGAGTCCCGGAAGCAAAGTGAACTCCGCACCCTGCCTGAGTCTCAGAAAGACAGCCAGCCACCTACTGCAGCAGTGTCCCGGAGGGGAAGTGAGCAGTCCGTTGTGCCTGAATCCCGGAAGCATAGTGAACTCCGCACCCTGCCAGAATCTCAGAAAGACAGCCAACCACCTACTGCAGCAGTGTCCCGGAGGGGAAGTGAGCAGCCTGTTGTGCCAGAATCCCAAAGTGACAAATCACTTGGGACCAGAGCCAAGTTGGGTGCTGAAAAAGAGTCTGAAGTGCCAAGTGCTGCTGCAAGTGAGACAAGTCAAACAAAACGGAAAACTTCTTTTTCTGCAAAGGCTCAACAAACATATAGTATTATTTCCCTTGAGATAAATACTTGGATTAACAGGAAAACTGGCACATTAATGTCTTGTAGCAGTCAACAAACTGAGGGAAGCTGGCTTCAGGATTATATAGCAAAAAAACTAAGGCGTGCATCTAAAGGAAGTATGGATAGGAGTGCTGCACCTGAACCAAGTAAGCCTGGATCTGAGAGTGATGTAAAAGATGAAGTAGAGCAGGAGCTCACCTGTAAGAAAGAATTTCCAACTGAGAATAAGGGGGCAACAGCAGAGCTAATTGCAGCCCAAACCCTAATGTCTCCTGAAGAAGCAGAAGGAGAACTGTTGCAGCTTGAAAACAAACTTGCAGTGAGGAGCCAACAGAATGAGATGCCACCATCCCAGGGAGAGTGCATACAGGAGGATATGCCACAGTTCCAATGGGACAGCCAAAAGAGGGGGGTTCCAGAGCCAGATATGGTAGAGTCCCGGCGGGGCAGCCAGCAGGCGGTGGTGCAAGAATCCCGGCGGGGCAGCCAGCAGGCGGTGGTGCAAGAATCCCGGCGAGGCAGCCAGCAGGCGGCGGTGCAAGAATCCAGACGGGGCAGCCAGCAGGCGGAGGTGAAGACAGAGGTGCAAGAATCCCGGCGGGGCAGCCAGCAGGCGGTGGTGCAAGAATCCCGGCGGGGCAGCCAGCAGGCGGTGGTGCAAGAATCCCGGCGGGGCAGCCAGCAGGCAGCGGTGCAAGAATCCAGACGGGGCAGCCAGCAGGCGGAGGTGCAGACGGAGGTGCAAGAATCCCGGCGGGGCAGCCAGCAGGCGGAGATGCAGGAGTCCCGGCGGAGCAGCCAGCAGGCAGAGGTGCAGACGGAGGTGCAAGAATCCCGGCGGGGCAGCCAGCAGGCGGCGGTGCAGGAGTCCCGACGGGGCAGCCAGCAACCAGAGGTGCAGGAATCCCGGCGGGGCAGCCAGCAGGCGGAGGTGAAAGAATCCCGACGAGGCAGTCAACAGGAGGTCGTGCAGGAGTCCCGACGGGGCAGCCAGCAGGCAGAGATGCAGGAGTCCCGACGGGGCAGCCAGAAGGCAGAGGTGCAGACGGAGAAGCAGGAGTCCTGGTGGGGCAGCCAGCAGGCAGTGGTGCAAGAGTCCCGGTGGGGCAGCCAGCAGGCGGCAGTGCAGGAATCCAGACGGGGCAGCCAGCAGGCAGAGGTGCAGACGGAGGTGCAGGAGTCCCGGCGGGGCAGCCAGCAGGCAGTGGTGCAAGAGTCCCGGCGGGGAAGCCATCAGGCAGCGGTGCAAGAATCCAGACGGGGCAGCCAGCAGGCAGAGGTGCAGACAGAGGTGCAGGAGTCCCGGCGGCGCAGCCAGCAGGCAGTGGTGCAAGAATCCCGACGGGGCAGCCAGCAGGCAGAGGTGCAGACAGAGGTGCAGGAGTCCCGGCGGGGAAGCCAGCAGGCAGCGGTGCAAGAATCCCGACGGGGCAGCCAGCAGGCAGAGGTGCAGGCAGAGGTGCAGGAGTCCCGGCGGGGTAGCCAGCAGGCAGCGGTGCAGACAGAGGTGCAGGAGTCCCGGCGGGGCAGCCAGCAGGCAGTGGTTCAGGAGTCCCGACGGGGCAGCCAGCAGGCGGTGGTTCAGGCGTCCCGACGGGGCAGCCAGAAGGTGGAGGTTCAGGAGTCCCGGCGGGGCAGCCAGCAGATGGAGGTGCAAGGTTCCCAACGTGGCAGCCAGCCGGCAGTGGTGCCACAGTCTAGACAGGGAAGCCTGCAGGGCAAAGAGCTGAAAATGGAGCAGGAATACAAAACCCAGCAGGTTTTGGGTGATGAATTTCATTTTAGTAACACCATATGGAATACATTAGGAAATCCAACCCAGCAGCCTGATGAGTCTGCAAGCAAAGGAACACTTGGGAGCTTATCGTCATACACAGAAGGTGAAGATGCAGCTCAGCAGACATATAGCATAATTTCTCTAGAAGATGGAATCTGGCTGAACAGAAAAACTGGTAAGTTCCTGTTCAGTCATGGTCAGCAGACAAACAAAAGTTCACTTCGTGGTGCTAATGGAGGAGCTGTGGAAGATGGCAGCGATACAGTTGGAAGTACAAAACCAATGAAATCTGATGTAATGCAATCTGTAGGAAAATCTGGCGAAAACTCCTGCTGTAGCAGTGTCCAATCTGAAAGTTGTTCATCAAGCATCAGCATTGTACAACCTTGGGAAGAAATGCAGGATCCTTATGAGAAAGTGATAAGCAACCACCAGAGCGCAACTACGCTGCTGAGCGTAGATACATATGTTGATCTGGAGCATGAATCAAAGGTGACTTACAGTGTTGTTTCTGTGCCAGAAGGAAGCTGGATCAATATTAGAACTGGCAGGCTGGTGGTATCTCATACTCAGCAGACAGACGAGTCTTCCTTTCAAAAGCCTGGAACAGATGGTCAAGCAGCCCAGAGGCGAGATAGCTATTCACCTGAGCTGAGCCAATATGACCTGAGTGATAGGCAGATCAGTGAAGGTTCACAGCCAACCTACCTCAGTGATGAACCATATGAGGAACCTGCAATGCCTGGTGGATAGGAGGAGGGCCTTAAGAGATTGGAGACGTCTGAGAGTTAGTTGACCCTGCTGTGGGAGAGGACTATGGCATTTTGGAGAGCTATGGCTACAAGACCAAAAGTAAAGCTCCCAGGAAAACAGATGGCAGAATAAAAATGGGGAAACCTGTTTATTTTGTGCTTCATCTGCTTGAATATTTAATGATTTAATAGCACCCGTGGGGCTGATCCAACCACCACCTATCTATCCAGTTCAGGGGGTGGCCCTGGCTGTCAGCTTCCTCCTCCTCCTCCTCCGACTCAGTGTTGCCCTTACAGAACTCGGCAGGGAAGAGAATGGGGACAAAACTAGAATTAGTTGGCTCTGGCTGCACCTGCTGTTGGTCTCCCTGCCTTCTGCCCCACCAGTGCCAGTGGGCACCAGCCACCACCGAATAGTGATATATCAGTTCCTCATTTGCTTGCCTCTATGCCATAAAGATAAGGCCGAGACTCCAGTCCTGTTTAAAGATAATAGATTCATCACTTGGTAGCTGTGGCTTCAGGTGATCAAACCCCGCCAACAGAATGATTCTACTATCTCACATCACCTCCAACACAATCAGAGCTACCGGCTGACTAAAGTATTTTGACCGATCTGTCTTTAAGCAAATTAATGCATTCATGAATGAATTACATGTAAATAAATTTGCCTGTTAGAAAAGGTCAATATAGGTGACTTATTGAGATATTGAAGGAAGTGTGAGATACCTGAGAGTTTGGCAAATGAAAGATATCGTTGTTATAAGGAAGGTCATCTGTAATCGTCCCGCCCCAATTCCCAGTTATTGTGACACCCCAGCATGAAGCAGCCTGGAGGTGTGTGTGTTGTTAACAAGTATGCTCTTAATTCTAAGATCTACCAATTAATCCCCCCCCCCTGATTAAATCTGGGTCTCGTTGCTTAATCAGCTAAAGCACCCTTCTGCAACCTAGTGCCCTCCAGATGTTTTGGACTGCAACTCCTATCAGCCCCAGCCAGTTGCATTCCAGAACATCTGGATGACACCAGATTGAGGAGAGGTGAATGAAAGGTCCTGAAGCATGCAGTCCTGTGCATAATCCACTGGAAGCTTTTCCCACATTCAGCTGGGAGTCATCAAGTGTAGCACATAGGCTGCCTCATTGTGACCTTCCTGGGTTATTAATAGTGTGATTTTATGTGTGTCTATTCAGAAGTAAGTTCCACTTGGAGGTCGCTATCCCCCCCACTCCAACCACTGCACCCCAGTGGCCTCATCCAACTCTTTATTGCTCTCTGTGAAGCAAAAAAATTCCATTGCATAAGTGCAGAGGTGTCAGGATCCTTGTCTTAAAGTAGGTCGTCCTGAACCTAAAAACTGATATGGGAGGTTGGGTGTAATCTGCATATCTTTATATGAAACTGTCTTATACTGAGTCAGGTCTGTTAGCCCAGGACTAACTGGGAGCAGCTCCCCAGGCTCTCAGACCCTGTTTTTCCTAAGTACCTGCACCCAGAGCCTTTTAGGGGTCCCCCCCATGCCTGTGAGAAGTGCTATGGTCCCTCGTTTATTCCCCATAAACTCTTCTGGCTAAAAAATTGTAGGACCCTCTCCCACTTCCACCGTTTAACTACAGTTTGGTTCCTAAAACGCTCTTTGCCCTGGCATTAAAGCAAACACCATGGATGAGAAATTGGCACATATTTAAAAATGATTGTATCAATTTCTAGATAAGCCTAATTTATTTTATGATGTGTAGCAAATTATTTTTATAGGTTCCAATTCCAAATAAATATGTGTAGACCTGACCTGACCATTTGGTACATCTCTTTCTCATACATAGAGCACATGCCCCTAGGAACGAAGGCGTTCCCAACTCCTAAGTCCTGATGGATTCATTATAGTCTTCCTTCCAATTATATATGGTTAGGATTATGCTGTTAGTTCCACTAGAGTCAGTGGATCTTACTCCCAAGTAAGCGGGCAGCTTTTCAGTTTCAAACATTCATAGAGATCCCACGTTCAAAAATACAGGTGGGATTTCCTGCTTGTACATGTTTCCATTTGTGTCTGTGGGGAGTGAAAGAAAAAAGTGCAGCATGGGCCTAGAGACTCATTCCCAGTCTCACCTGAAGATGGGGTCAGGAAAAACTGTTGCTTAAGCATCCCAATAAAATATTTAATGAAAAGGCAACAACCCAAAAACTGTGATGCAGCTGCAAAAAAAAAAAAAAAGCTGATGCTAGTCTAGGCTGCATCAATAGAAATATAGGGAATGAAGAGTACCACTCTATTCTTCCTTGGCCAGACCATGCCTGGAGTCCACTTCTGAGCACCACAATTTAAGGATGATATTGACAAGCTGAAACATGGGCATAGGAGGGCAATCAAGATGATCAGGGGTCTGGAAGCCAAGCCTTATGAAGAATGGTTGAAGCAGTTGAGGATGTTTAGCCTGAAGAAGACTGAGAGGAGGTGAGACAGCTATGTTCAAATATCTGAATGGATGTCATGGAAGACTGAGCAAGTCTGTTTTCTCTTGCTCCAGAGGGTAGAACCTGAACCAGTAGCTTCAAGTTACATGAAAGAGGATTCCCACTAATCAGGAAGAAATTTCTGACGGCAAGAGCTGTTTGACAGTGGAACGTTGTCCCTCAGGTGGTGGTGGACTCGGCTTCCTTGGAGGCTCTTAAGCAGAGGGACAGATGGCCATCCAACCTCTACTTAAATACCTCCAAGGAAGGAGTGTCCACAACCTCCCAAGGGAGACTGTTCCACTGTCAAACAGCACTTCCTGTCAGAAAGTTTTTTGTCTAGTTGGAATCTCCTTTCTTGTAACTTGAAGTCATTGGCTTAAGTCCTACCCTTTAGAGCAGGAGAAAACAAGTTTGCTCCCTCTTCCATGTGACAGCCCTTAAGATATTCCAAGATGGATATCGTATCTCCTCATGGATGCTTTAGTTGAGATTACTGCATTGCAAGGGGTTGGACTAAAATGACCTTCAGGTTACCTTCCAACACTACAGTACATTGATTTTAACATAATCACTGTTGGTGAGATAATCACAAAATAAATTCCCAATTACACCCCCACCCCACGACTTCCCCCAACTATCCTTTCTGGTTTATAACGAATTCACTTCTCCTGCTTATTATCTTATTCCCTAATATAGTAAAGTTAGATATCATTATCATGTTCTGTTTGTTGATTTTAAGTGTTTAATCAAACCTGCAAGTGAGTCCATTTCCTTACATTGCTTCTGTAGGTACATCATAAAAGGTTCCCAGTCTTTAAAAAAGTCTCTATTGTCCTCATCTTTAAGTCTTTCAGTAAACTTCGCCATTTCAGCATATTCCATCAATTTTTCTTGCCATTGTTCTTTTGTTGGCATTTCATTGCTTTTCCACCTTTGAGCTAGTAAAATTCTAGCTGCTGTTGTAGCATACATAAATACTTTCTTCTTGTCTTTTGGCAAATCTTGACCTAAAATGCCTTATAAGAAAGCTTCTGGTCTTTCAACAAAGGTTCTCTTAAACATTCTTTTAATTTCATTATAAATCATATCCCAATAGTTTTTAATTATTTTACAGTTCCACCACATGTGATAGAACGTTCCTTCCTTTTCTTTAAATTTCCAACATTTATTGGAGCTTGTTCTATACATTTTGGCCATTTTTGCCAGTGTAATATACTCATTGCCATGATCCTATACTTTATTGAAGGGAAACTCCCCACCGGAGTAGAAATCATATATCGAACAGATGGAAAGCTCTTCAATCTGAGCAGGCTGAAAGCAAAGAGTAAGGTTACCGTAACTTCTGTCATAGAGCTTCAGTATGCTGATGACAACGTAGTGTGCGCACACTCAGAGGATGATCTCCAAACCATCCTAAATATCTTTGCTGAAGCTTACGAAAAGCTTGGTCTATCACTCAACATCCAAAAAACCAAAGTACAAAATAACCCTTCTACAGCGCCACAAATCCAACTCAATGGTGTAACGTTGGAAAATGTCGATCACTTCTCCTACCTAGGCAGTTATCTTTCCACAAGGGCCAACATGGATGCCGAAATCCAGCATCGCCTGAGTTCTGCGAGTGCAGCTTTCTCCCAACTGAAGTGCAGAGTGTTTGAGAACCGGGACATTTGCAGGGAAACCAAAATGCTTGATTACAAAGCTATTGTACTACCAACCTTACTGTATGCTTGTGAAACATGGACCACTTATAAACACCATCTCCAATTGCTTGAAAGATTCCCTCAATGGTGTCTCCGAAAAATTTTACACAACACTTGGGAAGACAGGTGAACTAATACCAGTGTACTGGAAGAAGCAAAGATCACCATTGTTGAAGCAATGATTCTCCAACATCAACTTTGTTGGACTGGTGATGTTGCGCAGATGCCTGATGATCGTCTTCCAAAGCAACTACTCTATTCCGAACTTAAAAATGGAAAGTGTAATGCTAGTAGTCAACAAAAGAGGTTTAAAGACTGTCTCAACGCAAATCTTTAAAAATGTAGTATAAACACTGACAACTGGGAAACACTGGCCTGCAAGCGCTCCAGTTGGAGAACAGCCTTTACCAAAGGTGTCATGGACTTTGAAGACACTCGAATTCAGGACGCAAGGGAGAAACATGCTAAGAGGAAGGCATGCTTGGCAAACCCTCACCATGATCAACTCCTGCTGGACACCAATGTTCCCACTGTAGAAGGATGTGTGGATCCAGAATTGGCCTCCACAGTCACTTACGGACTCATTGTTAAAATTGTGTTTATGGAAGACAATCTTACTTGGCTACGAATGATCGCCGAAGAAGACCATTAGTATATCATTTTCATACATATCTGTCAGAGCTGCCTCTAGGTCCCAGCTCACAGAGGACCAACGCTAGGCGGTCGTAATGTACAAAAGTCTTTATTGAAGTTCAATTTACATTTCAAAGCCGCAGCGCGCAGCCCTACGTCTTAAACCCTAGATCGGCGAAGTCCCGTCTGAATCTCCTCCCCTCTGACACCAGTTTAAGATCCTAGCCATGCTCCACCTTTTCCGCTGCTCTCTTCTCCTCTGGGTCCTCCTGCCCGCTGGGGCATTCCCCTTTCTGGATTCCTCTGACGCTGAGTCGCTTAGCTCCTCCCCCTGCCTCCGGCGGGCTTTAGGACCCGGTTCCCAATCCTCATTCTCTGCTGTCCCACGCTCCTGTACATTTGAACTTGCCTCTCGCGCCAACCCAGTGACCTTCCTCCTGACCGTTACACTACTTCTGTCACTGCTTCCCTCTTCCGGGATACTGGCCGGATCTGACCTCCCCTCCGTTGTCTGACTCTCCGATGGAGGCGTGGTCAGCCCTGACTCCTCTCCTCTCCCTGCTGGGGGAGACGCTACTCCCGATACCTGTGACTCTTCCCCCCCACTGTGCTCTGGTGGGGAAGCTGGTCCTGATTTCCAACTGCTGCTCTGTGAGTCCCCGCTGGCCCCTTGCTTCTGGGGTGTCCCCCTTGGGACCCCCCTTGCCCTGGTCACCGGCGCCCCCTTCTGTGAATCTTCCGATTCGCTGGAGAGGCTCATGGAATCCCTCGGTCCACTGTCCTCTTCTCCTACGCTCCCCTCGGATTCTTCCCCTTCGCTCTCCATCTCTTCTCTTCCCTGTGCCTCTGCTCCTGAGCCCCTGACATCCATCCCCCCTCGAAGCCCCCCCTTCCCCCCTCCCCCTCTTCTGGCATGGGTTCTGGGTGCTCCAGTGTTGTGGGGGTGAGTGCAGGATACAGTTCTTCCCCCGTGGTGTGCCTCCAGCCGGTTAGATCCGGCCAGTCCTCAACGGGCTCGTCGACGTCGATCTCCTCAGCTTCCATCTCTCTGCCGGTGTGTTCCAACCCCGGATCCTCCCCCAACACGTCCATGACCCCCTCTCCCCCTGTCGCCTGGGGTGACGCTGCGTGCGCGGGCCCGCTCGGCAGTTCTCTGCGCCACCCCACCTCAGGTTGATCTTCCCACCAATAAGAGCCGCCTGTGCCAAACCCTGAGAGGGATCCCTCTGGGGAGCTAGTCTCCGGCGCCGTGTCCTCAGCTGAAGAGAAACCCCGGAACGTGCTGGCTGAAAGTGTGGGTGTGAAAAGATATTCGTCGAAATAATCCGCCGGCATGGGCCTGTGTGGGAAAAGTGCGTGGAACTCGTCTTTGAGGTAGTGCTCCTCCACCGCATAGTACGGTACCCAGCTGTTGGCGCTGGCCGGGGTACCTTCCCTGGCGAGGAGATATTCAACCCCCTCTTCCCCCCATCTTGAGTCCAAAATCTCCGTGACCTTGTTGAGCGGCTCCGCCCTCGGCGACCCCCCTTTCGTGGGTGCGTCTCTGAGTGGGCTAGGAGCTGTCCCTGGCGCCTGAAACCTGTGAGGTGCCTTGTAGGGCGTGAGCACCGATCTATGAAAGACTGGGTGCATCCTGGATCCCTCCGGTAGTGTCAACCGGAAGGCCACTGGGTTGATCTGTGCCTCGACTTGGTAAGGGCCTAGCTGCTTGTGTCCGAGTTTCTTCTTAGCTAACGATCTGGCCGGCACTGCCTGGGCTGCTAACCAGACCCAGTCCCCTACCCGTATGTCCTTCCCAACTCTCCTGTGTCTGTCTGCCTGCATCTTGTAAGCGTGTTTTGCTAGCTCTAACTGCCTTCGGAGCTGTTCGTGGACCTCCTGTAACTCCGCTGCCAATGCCTCTGCTCCCTGCGGCTCCCCCTCCCCCTCTTTCTCTAAGCCCGGGAAGGTCCTGGGATGTCGCCCATTGTTGGCAAAAAACGGTGTCACCCCCGTGGACACGTGTTTCGTGTTGTTGTAGGCAAACTCGGCCAGCGGTAGGTAGTCCACCCAGGTCGAGGGCTGCTGGTTCGCGTAGCATCTCAGGTACTGCTGCATGATGGCGTTGACCCTCTCCGCTTGTCCGTTGGTCTGCGGGTGTCTTGCCGACGCTAGGTTGACCTTGACGTTCAGGATGCCCATCAGCTTCTGCCAGAAACTCGAGATGAACTGGCGCCCCCGGTCGGACAGGATAGACCGTGGTAGGCCGTGCATCTTGAACACGTGGTCTATGAACAGCTTGGCTGTCTGTTCCGCTGTGGCCACCTTCGTGCAAGGAATGAAGTGCGCCATCTTGGTGAACATGTCGACTACCACGAGTACTGCTGTTTTGCCCCTCGAGCTGGGCAGATCAGTGACAAAGTCCAAGGCCACCCTCTCCCACGGTTCGAACGGGGTCTGTAGCGGTTCCAACAGTCCCGCCGGCGGTCTGTGTACTGGCTTGGCCCTTTGGCATGTGTCGCACCTAGTGACGTAATCCGCGACTTCTCCCCGCATCTTGGGCCACCAAAAGTCTCTGGCTACTAATTCCACCGTCTTGTCCTTGCCGAAATGTCCGGCGCTGGGTGCGTCGTGTAACTGTTGCAGTACTCTCGCGCGGAGGTCGTCTCCCGGCACGTAGATGGCCCCTTTGCGGAGGAGCAGTCCGTCGCGTATCTGGAACTCGTCATCCTTCGCTGTGCCGCTGCGCACTTCCTCCATCTTGGATCGTGCGAAGGAATCCGTTCACAGCCCGCTACGTATTGCTTCCAGGTCCACGGTGGCCGAAGCGCATGCCCATGCCTTAGGTGCGAAAATGTGTTTGGCCGCCACCGGTGCTGCTTCCTCCAGATACTGTGGCTTCCTGGATAGCGCATCAGCCATGATGTTGTTGTCTCCGGGGATATATTCTATCCTGAAGTCGAAATCCGCAAAGAACTCCGCCCAGCGGATGTGTCTCTGGTTCAGGAACCGCGCCGTGCGCCAGTACTCCAGGTTCTTATGGTCCGTGCAAACTTGCACTGTGTGTTTGGCTCCGATGAGGAAGTGCCGCCACGCCTTGAAGGCTGCATGAATGGCCAGCAACTCTCTGTCCCAGATGGTGTAGTTCTGCTCCGACTTGCTGAGTTTCCTGGAGTAGAAAGCGCACGGCCTCCAGTCCCCTTGCGGATCTTGCTGCAACAGGACTGCCCCCACGGCTCTGTCGGAGGCATCCGTCTCAACCCTCATGGGTTTGCTGGGGTTCACATGTAGCAGTTGTTCTTCGGACGCGAAGAGACGCTTGAGTTTCTGAAAGGACTGCTCCGCCTGCTCCGTCCAGATGAACTTCTTCTTCTTGGAGCTGAGGGTGTCCGTGATGGCCGCCGTCTGCATAGCGAAACCCTTGATAAACTTGCGATAAAAGTTGGCAAAGCCGACAAACTTCTGGACCTCCTTCTGATTGCGCGGGCTTTTCCAGTCCAGTACCGAGCGTACCTTGGCGCTGTCCATGGCGGGTCCCTTGTCGGACAGCTTGTAGCCCAGGAAATCCACCTCCGTCATGTCGAACTGGCACTTCTCCAGTTTGGCGTAAAGTCTGTGCTCCCGTAGTCTCTGCAGGACTTCCTTGACATCTCTCTCGTGAGCCTCTTGCGATTCCGAGAAGATCAGAATGTCGTCCAGGAAGCATACGCACTTCTTGTAGAGGAGCCCCGCTAACACGTGGTGCATGAAGGCTTGGAAGCAGTGGGAGCCATTTTGTAAACCGAACGGCATAACCCTATATTCATAGGTGCCCAAGGGCGTAAACATGGCCGTCTTCTACTCGTCGCCCTCCCGCATGCGTATAAGATTGTACGCCCCTCGTAGATCCAACTTGGTGAAGATGCGTCCCTTCCTCACCGTCGCGAGCAAGTCGTCGATCTTGGGCATCGGGAAAGCCGTGGGCTTGGTTTTCGAATTTAAAATTCTAAAATCAACTACCAGCCTCTTTTGGGGCATGTCTTTTTTCTTCACGAAGAACACAGGACTGCCCCCCACTGCTTTGGATTCCCGGATGAATCCCCGCTTCAAGTTGTGATCTATGAACTCCCTGAGCTCTTGCAGTTCGTCTTCAGACATGGAATACAGTTTTCCAGTCGGCAGCGTCGCCCCCGGCAGGAGGTCAATCTTGTAGTCGTATGGTCTGTGGGGGGGCAGTTTGTCCGCCTCCTTCTCGCAGAAGACCTCCAAAAACCCTCTGTACTTGTCGGGTACTGCTTGCAGCACGCCCAAGTGTAACTGCGGTCCATCTTCTTGCCCCTCATCTTCCTGGGTAGGCAGTATGCAGTTTGCTGCGCAGTAGGAGGAGCCGAAGGTCAATTGGCGCTGGTACCATGCTAATGCCGGACTGTGCCTGTCCAACCAACTCATGCCCAACACTATGGGGGTGTCCGACAGTTGGGTGACGTTGAAGCTGATGACTTCGCGGTGATTTCCAATTTGCATCACCATTGGCGGCGTTTGCTGTACCACTTGTCCTCCCAGTAGCTCTCTGCCATCGACCGTGACAACGTGCAGGGGCATCGTGGCCGGCAGGAGTGCTACGCTATGTTGCTTGACAAAGTCCACTCCTACAAAGTCCGCATTACTACCAGAATCAATGGTGATAGGAACTTCCATGGTAAGTCCATTGGGTAGCTGGAGTGATGCAGTGAGTTGCACCACCGGTTTGGGCGGGAGGGGGTCTGTGGGCTGTAAGATCTCTGGGGACTTCTTCACTGACTCGTCTGACTGGGCCCCAGTGCCTGTGCCTCCAGCCAGACTCCGTCGTTTCCCTGCAGTGGTTCCTCCTGGTGAACTGTTCCCTTTACTGTTGCTGAGGCTGCAGTGTGCTTGTGGAGCCTTTGGGGACACTCTTTCGCCATGTGCTGAGCACTGTCACAGACGTAACACTTCCTGTTCCCTCTAGGAGCCTTCGTTTTGACTGCTCCCGGTGTGAGGGCTCTGGCTGCTGACTGAGCCCTGGCACCACCTATCTCCATCGGCTCCTCTCCCCCTCCCAGTGGAGGCGTGGACTGAGCGCGCGCTGTTTCTTTGGGAAAGAAAGGAGGTGATCTAGCTGGCGTGCGTCCCCAACGCCCTTCGTCCTTGCTCCAAGGACGTTCTTCCAGCCTCACTCCAATCGCCAGCGCTTTCTGGACCACTTCTTTAGTGCTCTGGGGTCTCTCCCCCCTTGCAATTTCGTCTTTCACAGCCCCGTTTAGCCCCTCCCAGAACAGGTCCCGGACGGCAGCTGAGTCTTTTTCCCATCCCAGCGCGTTGACCAATGCAAAAAAGCGGGAGTGATATTGTCTTACAGTGGCTTTGCCTTGTCTCAGTCCATGTATCTCTCTTCTGGCGACATCTACATCTACTGCTGATAAAAAACAAGCGTCCATCGCCTTAATAAAGGCATCCGCATTTCTGAGGGCTGGGTCATTATCTCGCCACAGATTGCGCAGCCACGCTTTTGCTTCTCCATGGAGATGAGTTAGTATGAAGCCCACTTTTTCCTCCTCATCTCTAAAGTCCTTCTGCAGTAACTTGAGCGCATAAACTATGTCTGCTCTGAAGTTAGGATACTGCTGCAGGCTCCCATTGAAATGAGACACGAGGCTGCCTCCCCTCTTTCCTAGACCAATCCCCTCTAGTCTGGCACCCGGTAGCCCCTGTTTGGTCAACATTTCCAACCTGGTTTGCAGATCCCGGCAGGCAGCGGCTGCTTCGTCTTCTCTCTTTCTGGATGCTAATATCTCCATGTTAAGCCTTGTCACTGCGTCTTGCAGGGCTGCCATTTGTTCTTCGGTAGTCATCCTGTCCTGCTTCCGTGAGCTCGCGAAGCACTAATCTTCGCCCCTCGCTGCGTCCACTCATGTTGCGAGGTATAGAGGAGACGGGACTTACTGTCAGAGCTGCCTCTAGGTCCCAGCTCACAGAGGACCAATGCTAGGCTGTCATAATGTACAAAAGTCTTTATTGAAGTTCAATTTCCATTTCAAAGCCGCAGCGCGCAGCCCTACGTCTTAAACCCTAGATCGGCGAAGTCCCGTCTGAATCTCCTCCCCTCTGACACCAGTTTAAGATCCTAGCCCTGCTCCACCTTTTCCGCTGCTCTCTTCTCCTCTGGGTCCTCCTGCCCGCTGGGGCATTCCCCTTTCTGGACTCCTCTGACGCTGAGTCGCTTAGCTCCTCCCCCTGCCTCCGGCGGGCTTTAGGACCCGGTTCCCAATCCTCATTCTCTGCTGTCCCACGCTCCTGTACATTTGAACTTGCCTCTCGCGCCAACCCAGTGACCTTCCTCCTGACCGTTACACTACTTCTGTCACTGCTTCCCTCTTCCGGGATACTGGCCGGATCTGACCTCCCCTCCGTTGTCTGACTCTCCGATGGAGGCGTGGTCAGCCCTGACTCCTCTCCTCTCCCTGCTGGGGGAGACGCTACTCCCGATACCTGTGACTCTTCCCCCCCACTATGCTCTGGTGGGGAAGCTGGTCCTGATTTCCAACTGCTGCTCTGGGAGTCCCCGCTGGCCCCTTGCTTCTGGGGTGTCCCCCTTGGGACCCCCCTTGCCCTGGCCACCGGCGCCCCCTTCTGTGAATCTTCCGATTCGCTGGAGAGGCTCATGGAATCCCTCGGTCCACTGTCCTCTTCTCCTACGCTCCCCTCGGATTCTTCCCCTTCGCTCTCCATCTCTTCTCTTCCCTGTGCCTCTGCTCCTGAGCCCCTGACAATATCATTTTAACAATATACAATATATACAGTACACTGATTTTCAGACTGATTTGGTGTTATATATAGCCGATGTTGCCCTTACACTAACAGATCCAGAATACTAGGTTCTCCTAGTGGTATTAAGCAATGGTAACACGTAACTCCTGCCTCTGCTCCCTTGAAAGGTACTGGCAACAAACATTTACGGGGGGAAATTTATTTGCAGCCTCTTTCCCCGTCCAGGGTATAACAGGTTTGCTTCTCTCCCTTTCAGCTTTCACTGGTGTCTAAATGTGGTTTAAGTACAACAAGCAAGTTTTCCTGCTTCACAAGGCAGAGGTTGAGCAGGAAGGTTGGAAGGGGTTCTGCAGACAGGAAAGGGGTGCCAACAAGTCAGGCTTTCATGTTCCTCACCTAAGTGGATGGCTAGGTCCAAAAAATATTGGGATGCAGATGACTGTAATACCAAGAACTGCAGCGATTCACAGTCTATTTGGAATAGAAACAAAATGTAATGTACAGTGGTACCTTGGGTTAAGTACTTAATTTGTTCCGGAGGTCTGTTCTTAACCTGAAACTGTTCTTAACCTGAAGCACCACTTTAGCTAATGGGGACTCCTGCTGCTGCTGCGCCGCCGGAGCACGATTTCTGTTCTTTTTTTTTAAAAAAATAATTTTTATTCAAACTTTAGAAATACACAAGTCTGTATAAATATGCACTGTACAAATCATATCACTAAACGTATAAACATACATATAAATAAATTATTATTCGTTTACATAATACACTTATCTCTTCCTCTGTTTATACAAAGAAAAGGAAAAAAGAGGAAAAAAAGGAAATAAATTGAAAAATAAAAATTCCTTGTCATCGAAAGAAAAAAGAAAAAACAAAAAAACAAAAAAAAACACCTTTGGACTTTATTTAGTCCTGGACTTCCCTCCACCCTATTGGTAAGTATCAAATAATCCTACATTCACGTATTTTCTCTTAGTCTTAAATATTAGATATTCTCTGTTAGAGTTAATCCAGCCCCACCAGTGTCTTCTACAGTTTATTTTCAATATATTTCCAATATTTACTCAAATTTTTATGAAATTTTTGCTCATCTTGGTCTCGTATTCTACCCGTTAATCTGGCAAGTTCGGCGTATTCCACCATTTTAACCTGCCAATCACTTATACTAGGTATGGTTTCCATTTTCCAGTTTTGTGCCAGCATAATTCTTGCGGCTGTGGTGGCATAGAGGAATATACTCTTGTCTTCTTTTTTAATCTCTTTACCCAACATTCCTAGCAGAAAGGCTTCAGGTTTTTTTGGAAAAGTATATTTGAGAATTTTTTAAAGTTCATTATATATTAGTTCCCAAAATCTTTTCACTTTATTACATAGCCACCACATATGGTAGAAATCGCCTTCTGCTTCCCCACATTTCCAGCATCTTTTATTCTTTAACCTGTAGATTTTAGCCAATTTCACCAGTGTATGATACCACCTATATATCATCTTCCACATATTTTCCCTCAATGCCATACACGCCGTAAACTTTATATTGTTATTCCATAATTCTAACCACCTTTCAAAATCGATGTTATAACCCACGTCTATCGCCCACTTTGTCATCGCCTCCTTCACCTCCTCATCTTTAGTGTACCACTCCAGTAGTATGTCGTATATCCTAGACAATGCTTTACTCTTTCCCTCTATTACCTCCACATTAAACCTAGATTTTTTGTCTTCAAATCCTAATTTCTTTTTGTCTTCAGTTAACAAACCATTCACCTGATGGTATTGTAACCAACTTGTGAAAAAAAATTTCATCTCCTCGTATGGTCTAAGTTTCAAGCCTTGTTCTGATTTGATTATAAGTTCTTCATAAGTGGCATTCTTCTCTTCCATATTGGTTTTCTTAATAGTCGACACCTCTATTGGTGAAATCCACCAGGGAGTCTTCCTTTCCAAAAGATTTTTATTCCTCTCCCATACCTGGAGTATTGGACCCCTAAAGATATGGTTTAGGAAGCCCCTGTGTGCCTTCACCTTTCCGTACCACACGTACGAGTGCCACCTGAACCTATTGTCGAAGCCCTCCAGTAATTCTCTATTTTCCAATCTTATCCAATCTTTTAACCACAATAGACATGCCGCTTCATAGTACAGACTCAAATCCGGTAGGGAAAAGCCCCCTCTTTCCTTTTTATCTACTAATATTTTCATTTTAATTCGCGGTCTTTTTCCCTGCCAGATGTATTTTGCCAGAGTTCTCTGCCATTCTTCACATTGCTTTAGACCTTTGAGTACCGGGATGGTTTGAAATAAAAACAACATTCTGGGTAGAACATTCATTTTTACAACTGCTATCCTTCCTAAGAAGGATAGTCTCATTCTGTCCCAAATTTCCAAATCTTTCTTAATATTTTTCCAGGTGGTCTCGTAATTATCTTTAAATAGGTTAATATTTTTAGCCGTAATCCATACCCCAAGGTATTTTACCTTTTTTACCGTCATTATTCCCACACTTTGCTCTAGATCTACCGTTTCTTCCTTAGTTAAATTTTTGACCAACATCTTAGTTTTGTTCTTATTAACCTTGAGTCCTGATACAGTGCCAAATTCTTCAAATTTTTGTAGAGCTTCTTTTACGCTATGCTTTGGATCTTGAAGAGTTAGTACAATATCATCGGCAAAAGCTTTGATTTTATATTCATTCAATCCTACCTTGATTCCTTTAACTTCTTTTGTTTCCCTCAATCTTTTATTAAATATTTCCAGTACTGTTATAAATAGTAGGGGAGATAAAGGGCAGCCTTGTCTAGTTCCTTTGTGTATATTAAAAAATTCTGATGTTGTATTGTTTATTACAAGTTTTGCCTTTTGTTCATAGTAGATAGCTTCTATACCTTTTCTAAATCTTTCTCCCATCCCCATCACTGTCAAACTTTTCTTAAGGAAGTCCCATGAAATATTATCAAATGCCTTTTCGGCGTCTATGAATACCAGGGCGGCCTGAACGTCTATTCTAGTATCTAGGTATTCAATGATGTCTATTACGTTTCTTACGTTATCCCTCAGTTGTCTCCCTGGGAGGAAACCCGTTTGATCTTTGTGAATTCTGTTGTTCAAGACCTTTTTTAATCTTTCTGCCATCACATCTGCAAACAGCTTATAATCATTATTTAATAACGAAATCGGTCTGTAGTTCTTCACCTCTAAAGCATCTACATCTTTTTTAGGAATTAATGTGATATATGCTTCCTTCCAGGAGTTGGGGATTTCCCCCTCTTTTAAAATATTATTCATCACTTCACTCAGGATTGGGGATATTTGTTCGCTTAATGTTTTGTAATATTTGGCCGGTAAACCGTCCGGCCCCGGTGCTTTCCCAATTTTCATCTTTTTTATGGCCTTTTTAATCTCTTCTTGTGTAATCATCTGGTCTAATAGCTCTTTTTCTTCCTTTGCAATTTGTTGTAAATGTTGTTCTTGGAAAAAGCTATCTATTTCATAGTCCGTTTCCTTTCCTCTTTTATATAAGTCCTTGTAATATTTCTGGAATATCTTTTTTATTTCTTTTGGTTGTTCTACGATTCTATTTCTGTTCTTATCCTGAAGCAAAGTTCTTAACCTGAAGCACTATTTCTGGGTTAGCGGAGTCTGTAACATGAAGCATATGTAACCTGAAGCTTATGTAACTCAAGGTACCACTGTACACCGTAACTCAATGAAGACAACGCATTTGCGTTTATGCAACAGTTTTTGTGTAAGTTTATTGATCATTGTAATGCACAAGTTTTGCATGAATTCACATTCTAAAAATGTAGATCCAGATCATGGCTGTTTTTGCTTCTAATCATATACCCCCATTATCTTTTGTTTTATAAAAATAGCTTCCATTTAATTAGATAAAACTTATTTTTTCCTGATCTTTGCATATCTGGACTATCCAGTAAATGAAGATTGTGTGCATATGTAGATCTAACCAGAAAATGAAACACCAATTCGTTTGCCCATTTTCAATGAAGACTGAACCAAAAAAACCCTCCAAAGAAAAAGCACCACTTGCTGTGACCAAACCACTCTGTGCATCCAATATTTAGAGGACTATCTATTACTGTCCTCCTGCACACTTCTCAGCTACTCAATGGGGCTTAGAATGGTAGAATTGTAAGGTTGGAAGGTATCCCGAGGGGCATCTAGTCTAACCCCCCACTAGCACTTCCCTCTGGATCGTGCCAGCAGTGTACTTCCTATGTTCTGCAAGTTGGAAGGTGGGAATCACATTCAATACTCTGATAAACAGGTATCCTTCCCTGGGGCTCAGGGCACATTGGCAATGGTGCCACCCGCCTGTTATTGCAATTGCCACAACCCACAGTGTGGCCTGGCAAGGGCAGGGAGGAAGACAGAGTTGTGGGTTTACCGTGTTTTGGGCAGACAACCCCCTTTTTGTGGAGAGCAGGCTGTGTTCCTTCTGTGCCTTTTTCAGGTGATTTTGGGATGGAGGGAAATTAAAACAGCCACAGCGCCTGCATACCCAGTTAGTTCAAAAGCAAAATTATAAGAAGGAGTGGTGATGTCTGCTGCTCTAACTGCATTCCTGAGTACACCACAGGGCCAAATTAATACGGCATCTAATGGACCTGACTGGTGTTCACTGTGTTTGACCTTACGTGGCATGACTTCTGAGGCTCCTTGGAACATTGCAAAGCTTGAGGCTTCGGCAAGGCAATCCACTTGGCAGCCTCTCTTTCTGATTGCTTCTCCCCAAAAGGCCACCTCCCTGTCATTTCCTTGACTGCCACCCTTCCAAGCACAGTGTCTGAACACAAAAGAGATCCAACGGGCCTCCAGGATTCCATCAGAGCTCAAATCTCCGCTCCACCTCGTTAGCGATCATTTTCGCAATGGCAAGGGAGGAGGTAGCAGCAGGTGAAGGGGCATTTCTGACATGGAGGATTCGGCTGCCGATGTCTCCAGTGCCTCCGTCAAACACAAAGTCGTCAATCAAGTTTCCGTCGTTGTCCAAGGCCTGAGCTCTGACACCAGCTGGGCCTCTGCAAAAAGAAAGGAGAAGCTGGGCATTCAAACAGGGCAAAGTGGACTTTGAATTGTATCTCTGATTATCACAGCTAATGCAACAGGAGACTTGGGACCCAGCCTGCTTGTCTAGGAACAAAATGCTTAAATTGCTATTAGACCCTACAGATGCTCATATGCTGTTTTAAGTGGAAACTGCGTATCTCGGGCGCTTTAAAAAATTTATTAGAGTTTGGATTTGGATTTGATATCCCGCTTTATCACTACCCGAAGGAGTGTCAAAGCGGCTAACATTCTCCTTTCCCTTCTTCCCCCACAACAAACACTCTGTGAGGTGAGTGGGGCTGAGAGATTTCAAAGAAGTGTGACTGGCCCAAGGTCACCCAGCAGCTGCAGGTGGAGGAGCGAGGAAGCAAACCCGGTTCACCAGATTACAAGTCCACCGCTCTTAACCACTACACCACACTGGCTCTCACTGGCTCTATATACTGGATTTATATACCATCCTTTATCCAACATCACTGTCGGAGGTGGTATGCATCTGAATGCCAGCTGCTGGGAATTGCAGGTCAGGAGAGCCCTGCCGTTGCTTTCAGGCTTCCCAGAAGTGGGATCTGTTTGGCCACTGTGAGAACCAGGTGCAGGACTTGCAGCCGGGCTCTTCCCCTCTTCCGTGATGTCTGAATCCCCAAAAGGATTACCTGAGTATATCATCGATGGTAACTTCTGGTATAAACTTCTGCAGCTGCTTCACCTGAGCACTAAGGAAACACGCTCTGTACATTTCTCCCATTCCATAAGAGAAGTTCCTCAACACCAGCTTCCATAGGCCACTGGGGAGAGAAAGCAACATTTATTGCAAGTAGCTTCCATTCATAGATAGATAGATAGATAGATAGATAGGTAGATATGTACATACACATGCATGCAAACACACACACACAAGTGTAAAGGAAAAATGTAAGCAGAGCAGTCAAAAATGAAAGAAATGCAAAAAAAGTCCCTCATGATGAAGTGTAAACTATTTGCAGTTACCATTCACAAAGCAGGGTGGATAAAAATCAATGATTTAAAAAAAAAAAATCGGATGTTTTAAAATTCAAATCAGATTTTTTTGATTTAAATCGGATTTTTAAAATAAAATGCTTTCGGAGGAAAAAGCTTTCTAAAGATTTTTAAATTTTCTATTTAAGTTACGTTATAGTCCAAAGGCTATTCATCAGGAAATAATGATTTGTTTTAAGTTTTTCATGTGTGCTAAAACTCCGTCTAAGGGGTTTGTTTTTAGTTAAAAAAATAGTTTAACCACATCAGTTAACATTAAAAAACCTGTTCAACTTTGAAGGCGCTACCAAACTTTCATTTTTATAACAGCTATGGTAGTCCCTCACTAACACTGTATGTTACAGGTGTGCTTAATGCTTTTTTAAAAAGTGACAAGATTTTGGTCCTTAGCTCCGAGATGCAGCCAAAGTCAAGGGCTCAGGGGCTGGCTGACTTAAGAGGAAAGAGCAACAATACAGGAAAAAAAATATATTACAGAAACTGTACCCACCCCCTGGTGTTCCCTGCAGCATCAGAAATGCACATGCTCAACCCATAACACCCTGGAGAACAACCTATGCAAGAAGCAGGCGTCCATCGCCCATAGCAAGCCGCGTGATGCTTCCTGGGATGATTATAGTTCATACTACAGACTGCAGAAAGTGGAGCAGGGCAGAGGTAATGAGATTCTCGCTCTACACCTGCAGATGAATGGAAAGAGGACACTACCTGTAAGCCGCCGCGTCTACAAAGTCTTGGAAACTGAAGTCATAGAATCTGTAGCCCTCTCGTTTGAAAGCAAGCACGGCGTTAGGCCCGAGCCAAACACTGCCATCCATCCTCGGGGTGAAATGGATACCCAGGAAGGGGAAACGAGGATCAGGCACCTAAAGCATGAGAAACACACTCAGGAGTCAAAATGCATTTGAAAGAACCACACTCCGCATCACACAAGAATGGCCCAAGGAGCATCTCTCTGAATGGCGCAAACCAAAGAAAACATTGAAAAGAAGGGAGCAGGCTTGACTCTCTCACACACCCACACACCCTCTTTTGAAATGAAAGCTGGGGATCTGGCAATTATAGTTCATCAGGTCGAGCTCTCCCCCCCCCCCATGTGTCTCAGTGCCAATCTTTAGGCTAGGCACATCACATGATAAATATGAGCAACAACACTTGTAGTCACACACTTCTTTTCTGCCCTCCCAAGATTAGTGCATGTGTGGACCTAAATACATCTCCGAGGATTTTGTCTATCGAGATACAAACTCTTACTGAGCTAAATGTACGGATATATAAAAATCAGCATCCTGGGGGGGTGTGGAGAGAGATGCTTTTAAGTCAGAATGGAGGAAAGGGAAATTGGCAGCAGTAACTTGGAATATTCTGGGAAATTGCTTAGAGCAGCTGACATTTCCCAAATATACCCTCTCTAAAGCAGACTGGTTCAAGATTAGGTAATTTCAATATCTATATAACTTTCCCACCGGCATTGTACATGTCTTTGACCACCAAAGCCACAGGACTCATCTTCTGGGTGGCTGAGAAGGATTCTCAGAAGAGGACAATCCCAAGGTTCATTAGAGGAAAGCCAAAATAGTTCAAATAGGCTAAAGTTTGCAGAGTGGATCTGCCCTGAAACTAGAAGGCCTCACACCATGTGTACAGCTTAGTAAATATTAAATTTTGTATTAAATAAATATTAAATAAATAACACCAGTACTCAAAGCATCCAGAAGCACCAGGGGCTTTCTCAAGCTCTCCGTAAACTGACGTACCGGATAAATATTTCCTTTTACCAAATAGCACTTCTCTGGCTTCAGCACCAAGTAATCTCCCCGGAATGGAACAATGCGAGGCTCTGGGCTGCAGCCACTGATCTGAGAGATGCGGTCCGAATAAAGCCCTGCACAGGACACAAGATGCCGACAATGGATTTCCTCCCCCTGCGCAAAAGAAGATGTTGAGGCTCAGCAAAACTACAGCTCCATCTAACATCATCACAAAACCAGCTGACCCGCTAGGCTGTCTGTTTATCCTTCCATTTCCACACCTTCTAGCCTGCTGCTCCCCATGCTTGAAGGTACCTGCTCTAGTGTGACAGGTGAAGAGGCCTGATCTTGACCAGGAGTGGTCTGACAGGACAAAGAGCACCTGGCAGGCTCTTCAGGACCACGGAGAGCTCCTGGAGGAGGCTGGTGTGGCTTGCTGATAGCTAAGCCAGCAGGAATCAAAGGTGCAGAATCCCAGCCTGGAACCCCCCAGTTGGTCCTCAATGGGTGACCTGCCAGTGTCTTTTCTGTTTCTTCGCAGGGGAGCAAGGGGTCTTAGGCAGCTGCTGCACAGGCAGAACTGCAGATTCAGGTTCCACATGAGAGGCGCTTGAGGTCCTTCAAGGGCAGAGTCATAGAATCACAGAATTGTAGAGTTGGAAGGGACACCAAGGGTCATCCAGTCCTGCGCCTGCTATGCAGGGATCTCAATTCCATGACCGATGACCATTCAACCTCCATTTAAAACCCTCCAATGAAGGAGAGTCCACCACCTTCCGAGCGAGTCAGGCACCATCCTCTCTTAAGACTAGACCTTGAGCAGGGAAAGGACTATGAAGCCCTCGAGGCAAGAGCTGCCTGACTCACATTAATATCCATCTCAAACTGTTTTTGTGGCGACGACAGCAATTGTGGTTAAAGTTTTTGTATGCCTGACATGCGACAAATGCCAAAACACAAAGAAAATATTCTGCACTTGAGAAGTAAAATATAATCTGAAAGCTTGGACTTACCTTTGAGCTTCTAACAACAATTGGATATTTCATCCCTGTAAATAATAAGATGAAAACTATAAATGACACTACATATAACATCTGAACCACAAGGACAAAACAGAATAACAGTGGTGCCTCGCAAGACGAAAAGAATCCGTTCCGCGATTCTCTTCATCTAGTGGTTTTTTCATCTTGCGAAGCAAGCCCATTGACGGCTTAGTGGATTAGCGCTATTAGCGGCTTAGCGGATAAGCGGCTTAGAAAAAGGGGGGAAAAGGAAAAAAACCCGCAGGAACTCGCAAGACATTTTCGTCTTGCAAAGCAAGCCCATAGGAAATTCGTTTTGCGAAGCACCTCCAAAACGGAAAACTCTTTCGTCTAGCGAGTTTTCCGTCTTGCGAGGCATTCGTCTTGCGGGGCACCACTGTAACTTGTCAGGCAGATTCAAGGCCCTAAATACTTAGGGCAGCCCAGGCTAAAAACAAAGCTGTACCCAGCAGAATGGAACATGAGTTTTCACCAGCCTTCTAATTTCAGGGTCAGGATATTTGTCCCTCTAGGCCAGTATTATCTGCTGTGACGGGCAATAGATCTCCAGCATCTTGGGCAGAGAGAAGAGGGGCAAGAGAGACTGGGGATTGAACCTGAAACCTTCTGAATACAAGAGAGGTTCTCTGCTACAGAGCTAGTGTTTCTACCCTTAAAGAGAGACAAGCTGCTCTTTCAGAAGTGACCCATAAGCAAGAGGCCTTTAGCTTTCCTCTTTCACCCTCTCCTTGCCTCTCCCTTCACACAGCCTCCACTGCTTTGGAGACTCAGATGGTGACAAATAGTCACATTTTCTATGTACCCACAATACAAAATAGTCAGATCACATCTTGCACCGGATTCGGAACGGGCCAAAAAAGAGAATGTGCCATCATCCCGTTTTAGCAAAAAGTTTCAGAAAATGGCTTCAGTTCCAAGGCACCAGCTGTGCTTTAAAATAATTTTAGAATGCCTACTATAAACTAAGTGGGATGCAGGTGGCGCTGAGGGTTAAACCACAGAGCCTAGGACTTGCAGATCAGCAGGTCGGTGGTTCGAATCCCCGCAATGACGGGGTGAGCTCCCGTTGCTCGGTCCCTGCTCCTGCCAACCTAGCAGTTTGAAAGCACGTCAAAGTGCAAGTAGATAAATAGGTACTGCTCCGGTGGGAAGGTAAACGGTGTTTCCGTGCACTGCTCTGGTTCACTAGAAGTGGCTTAGTCCTGCTGGCCACATGACCTGGAAGCTGTAAGCCAGCTCCCTCGGCCAGTAAAGCGAGATGAGCGCCGCAACCCCAGAGTCGGTCAAGACTGGACCTAATGATCAGGGGTCCCTTTACCTTTGCTATAAACTAACGATTTCCTATTTAACTGCAAGGAAGAAAAGTTTACTGAATTGCCGCAGCTCTCTCTCAGCTACGGCTTCATTGAATTTAGGCTATGGGCTAGTTCTGGAATTTTGCATCTCCCTGGATGGTCTCTAAAGCAATTCCTGCGTCCACCTGAAAACATTCCACGTCGCTCCCCTAGATCATCCCATGAACCGCAGGATCTCCTGAGAGGCTGTGAGCTCCAGGACTGCATATCACCACAAAACCTCACGGAGGAAGACTGCCAAAGTGGGAAGGAAGGACAAAGAAGTTGGAAGGAAAGCTCCTTACCATCTTCACTTCCAGCAGGACTTTCTTTGGCCATTTCCATGCCCTTGACCTCAAAGTCCGTCAACACAGTCCCTCCGGCTGCCTGGAAATCCTCAGCGTAGGCAAAGGCCACCTGCCTGTAGTTCACAATGCCTGTGTATGGCGATTCCAGGGCCATCAAACCCTGAAAAGGCATTCAAAGGGATTTAGGGCCACAGAGAGTTTTCAAGAAGGAGGAAGACAGAAAGACTCCATTTCAGGCCTGCTCAGAAGCTGCCAGTCCAGACAGACTCCTAAGCAGCACTCTTGAGCAGTAAACACAAAGGACCTCCAATTCCCAGTCAGTTGCTGGGGGTTGCAAGCAGGAGAGAGCTTGTGGGCCGCCCACAAACATCTACTCGGCCGCTGCAGGAGGCCCCCTTTGGCTTGGTCCAGCAGGGCTTATATAAGTCCCTGTGTAGCTTGAGGGCTTTTTCTGGGTAAAGTTTGATTCTCCAGCACATTTGCGGTAGCCTCCTTCCTCTGAGCTACAGAAAGAGATACAAGGCCGATTAAGAGTGTCACTGTGGATATGTTTTTCCTCAGCGGCATCTGCTGTGTGTGGAGAAGGTGGTGGTTTCAGCCCTCAGCATCTCGAGACAGGGCTGGGAGAAACCTGTCTGAAACGCTAGAGAACTTGTGATGGCCTGGGATTCGGACTCAGAGGCTGAACTTGAGGAATCCCAGCCTGCACAGGAGTCCCCACCTCCAGAACCAGCTGAGCCGGGGCTGGGGCCTGAGCCTGAAGGGTCCTCACCTGTGCTGGATCCTCAGGTGCAGGCACCAGTTGAGTCTGCTCTGGCTCCTGAGGTGATGGAGGACCCATTGCCTGCAGGTGCTCCACTCTCAGCCCCGTCAGGGGAAGCTGAGGTTGCCTCTGGGTCCAGTTACCCTCCAGCCTCTCCTGAGCTGCAGAGGCTCAGGGCAGAGAGGCGGAGGGAACTAAGTTCCCGCAGGAGGAGTGCTCGCCTCCAGGCCAGGAGAGGCGAGTCACCTGAGGATTGGGGCTACCCTATTCCTCGGGGCAGATAAAAGCCAGCCAGCCCCAGTCCCAGGTTGCGGGAGCAACGTTGTTGCTAGCCTGTTTGCACCCTGTCCTGCTCTTCTGCTAGAGCTCCTGACCCCACCTGACTCCCTGCCTTGGACCCAGCTACAGCTTTGACGGACAGCCTCCATACCGCACCATCGACCTCAGACCGGACTCGGACCTCGCTGCATGGTTAGCCCCTAGGACCAGCACAGTACTGCTGCCAGTCAGTGCAGACAGAGCTGATCTAAACAGAGGGTGGGCAACCTTTTCTGGCTGAAGGGCCTGATCTTTATCTCCTGCACCTGGGGCAGGTGAAAGTTGGCAGGTGTGTGGGGCCACCCATCTGCCAATCCTCTGGTGTCGCAGTGACATCACACACTTGACTTTGAAGAACCTGATTGTTGGGACCGCAAAACAACTACAGGGCTTTCAAAGAGCCCTCTGTACGTTTGTAAACCTCCTCACAGAAGGATGTTACCAAGAGCTTTCTGCGCTTCTCCTTCAAACCACAGAGGTGAAGGAGCCTCTTCGAGAGCTGCTTCAAAGGGCACTTTTGCATAGCATTTTATCCCTCACTATATAAATGAGCAGAGATTAAATCCTGCTGCCTGGGAACAGAATCATGCAGCCAATGCAGAATTAAATCCTGTCCTCACGCCCATCAGCTGAGGTCACTACCATGGGTGAAGCTTGGGGGGTTATAGCCTGATAGGCTATTAATGGTCTGCTGGCCAGAGGCTTCTACCTCTTATCTAGATGGATCAATGATGTGACTCGTCAGAAGACAGGTTCTTATGCTCCTTTAATGGAGGGTTACAAACTTAATTCGTTCCGGAGGTCCGTTCTTAACCCGAAACCGTTCTTAACCTGAGATGCACTTTCGCTAATAGGGTCTCCTGCTGCCGCCACACCACCTGCACGCGATTTCCGTTCTCATCCTGGGGCAAAGTTTGCAACCCGAGGTACTACTTCCGGGTTAGCGGAGTTTGTAAACCGAAGCGTTTGTAACCCGAGGTACCACTGCAATTCAGATGGGGAGGTGAATAGCTGCCCTGGGCTTCCCTAGATCCCAACCCCCTCCGAAAGGTTCCTAGAACAAAAAAGATGCATCACAGCTGTCCATGGAGGCACAGGCCAAATCCGTGTCCAGGGCAGCTGTTTACCAGCTCCATCTGGTACGCAGACTGAGACCCTACCTGCCTGCGGACTGCCTTGCCAGAGTGGTGCATGCTCTGGTTATCCCCCGCTTGGACTACTGCAATGCGCTCTACGTGGGGCTACCTTTGAAGTGAACCAGAAACTGCAGCTAATCCAGAATGCGGCAGCTAGACTGGTGACTGGGAGCGACCGCCGAGACCATATAACACCGGTCTTGAAAGACCTACATTGGCTCCCAGTATGTTTCTGAGCACAATTCAAAGTGTTGGTGCTGACCTTGAAAGCCCTAAACGACCTCGGTCCAGTATATCTGAAGGAGCGTCTCCACCCCCATCGTTCTACCCAGACACTGAGGTCCAGCTCCGAGGGCCTTCTGGCGTTTCCCTCACTGCGAGAAGCCAAGTTACAGGGAACCAGGCAGAGGGCCTTCTTGGTAGTGGCGCCCTCCCTGTGGATCGCCCTCCCACCAGATGTCAAAGAAAACAGCAACTACCAGACTTTTAGAAGACATTTGAAGGCAGCCCTGTTTAGGGAAGCTTTTAATGTTTGATGTATTACAGTATTTTAATATTTTTTGGGGAAGCCCAGCCAGATCATCATCACATCGAATGAGGTTGCATACCCGGCAGTAGGGCTCCTTCACTTGTATTTCCTTGGAAGAGATGAGTTTCAGTCCGCGGACCTCGTTCTGCAGGCCCCTCTCATACAGCGCCTTGAGTCTCGGAACTTCTTCCTGTTCAGCTGCAACGATCAGCTGCAGAAGAAATAAAGGAATTTACAATGCGGAACGTGGGCCAGCCACAGAGTAAAAATGCAACGACAGAGTAAAGGTAACGACAACCGTGCTGTGTGGGATGGAGCAGGAGGAATGTCATGTTGTCATATTAATTAAATACAAGTTTAATGGAATGGAAATTAATCCTCTTTTCAAAAACGTGACATAGGTCAGGCTTGTCCAACTTCCAAGAGACAGTGACCTACCCACTGAAAGTTGTTGATAAATTTAGATAAGTCAAAGTTGTTATGCTTTTTGGGGGGAAAGGGGGTGCGAGGGGTCCCACGATCTGCCACAGGCATCCGATGATCTACCAATCTACCAGTTGGTGTGTTTTTCCCGATATATCCAAAAGGTCAAGGACATTAGTAAAAATAAAACATTATAAATGCATTATAACACTGTGACACTAGATGGCGCTGTAGAGCCAAAATTGGAACTCTATGAAATTTTGCATTGTGAGCATTATAGTGGTTTTTTCAGAGCATTTTCAGAGTGGTTTTTTTATAGCTATATCTCATCCTGGGTCCAGTTCATGATTAGGGCTTCACTGAGCAAGACCCCTAATTAAGACCAGGAAACTCAGTTAATTCATTGCCGATGTACCACTAATAATAATAATTATTCTTATTTATTTAAACCCTGCCCTCCCCCACCAGAGCCAGGCTCAGGACGGCCAACACCAGTAAAATTACAATAAAAACATAATAGGGGAGGAAAGGAAAAAACCAATTTAAAATACAAGTTAAAATACAATTTAAAATGCAGCCTCATTTTAATAGTAGCCCATAGATCAAAACCATAAGGGGAGGGAAACATAAGGATCAGACTGAGTCCAAACCAAAGGCCAGGCAGAACAGCTCTGTCTGCATGGCCTTAAGAGACTGTTCTTATGGCAGTCAGAAAATTCAAATGTATAAAGCAAAGGTGTAAGGACTCTTTTGATGTACAGTGCTCTACAAGGATATTAAGAGTTGCTGGAACAGAAAAGCAAAAAGTGCTGCACCTACCATACCTTGCCGCATTGTTTATACGGGATTCCCTTTTGGTCACAGTACTCATAGCAGAGGGCAGCCCCCTCCACACACAGCTTCGCTTTTAGAGATCCCGGTTTGTAGTAGATCCCACTGTGAATAACACCGCTGTTGTGTCCACTCTGATGGAAGGCTAGTCAGAGAAATGTGTTACAAATAAGGAGAGATGTTGAAATACATGCTGCATGGACCATTATTCTTTTTAACTGTCAGGTGAAATATATATTTAAACTGCCAGGTGATTTTTCAGACTTCAAGCCATGAGAGGTAACTATAAATGTGGTGTAAACTGACCAGAAATGTATAAAGAAAAGTTTGCAATGATGAATTAGCTCGTCCCCCATCCACTGCCACTGCCCCTCCAAATTGCCCTCCCCCCCCCCTTTGCAATTAGGCTTGGAAAAAAGCTCTTACTGGTGACAATAAAGTCTTCTTCCAAGCCTTATTTTGGTGGAAGAAGGGGCAGGGCAGAGAGCACCCCTTTGCAGGTGCATGTCCAGCCATGCAGTAGGCCTATTAAGATAAATGGAAAGTTGTACAAAATTGGCCCCTTACAAGAAATGTTCCCAATGGATTGTGCCTAACTGAAGGATGCCTTTTAGTGAGCCATTTAAACAACCACCACCAAATCTGGAAGATGGGGCAGGCAGAAGTTAAAAATGCATGAGGGAAACTAATACGGAAGGCGATGAGCTCTTTTATCAGATTCAGATATCATACCCAACTCCTTCTCCTTTTCCAGCACTCCAAAAGTGAGGGATGGATGTCGCAGGCTGAGCTCCCTGGCCGATGCCAGCCCCACAATCCCAGCGCCGACGACAGCCACATCAAAAGTGCTATTAAAAACAGGTTTGAGAAGAATGAAAATCACACGCTCCACACAAGCAAAGCACTTATTTCGGTCAAAAGCTATCAGACAATTTCCAAGAGGGGTCTGTTTTGTTTTGCTTTTTTTGCATTTACGTAAAATATTTTTTTTACGTAAGGGACGCGGGTGGCACTGTGGGTTAAACCTCAGAGCCTAGGACTTGCCGATCATAAAGTCGGCGGTTCGAATCCCCGCGACGGGGTGAGCTCCCGTTGCTTGGTCCCTGCTCCTGCCAACCTAGCAGTTCGAAAGCATGTCAAAGTGCAAGTAGATAAATAGGTACCGCTCTGATGGGAAGGTAAATGTTGTTTCCGTGCGCTGCTCTGGTTCGCCAGAAGTGGCTTAGTCATGCTGGCCACATGACCCGGAAGCTGTACGCCAGCTCCCTTGGCCAATAAAGCGAGATGAGCGCCGCAACCCCAGAGTCGGCCACAACTGGACCTAATGGTCAGGGGCCCCTTTACCTTTAAAAGATTTTTTAAGTAAAAAAATTAATGTTACAATGAATGTGGGCTGAGCTGTTCACTCTCCCATTACGTCACAGCCCATGCCAAAATCCCCACCCTTTAAAAAAAGATGGGAGAGTGACATTATACACATTTACACCATTAAAGATTGTACTGCTCTTCTGTTCCCCTAAAAAGTCGTTGACTGTCTTTGGGCTGAGAAGACAGAAGAGCAGCAGGGAAAAGGCAGAATGGCGATGACTAGACAGCATCGTGTGGATGCCCCAGAACAAATGAGGGAACCAAGCATTGCAATTCCACACAAAACACAAGTGTGGAAGTTCCTGTCCGACTCTTTAAACTACATATTTCATTTATTGGTTATATGTACATCCTGTGTCTCATTTTATCATCACAGCCTTCTCTACGATGGCTATGTTTACCTCCACAACCAGGTGAGGAGCACACTGTTCCACTGGGGTCTTATTTTTGGTTTTCCCAGAAGCATCTGGTTAGCCACCATAAGAGCAGGAGGCTGGGTTAGATCCAGCAGGCACTTCTTATGTTCTTAGTTGAAACAAGTGCTCTATCACTAAGCTGCGTCTCCAAGTTTTAATGGGGGAAAACTAACAATTCAATTCCCTACCTGTAGTGACTACAGTACAGCGGTACCTCGGTCTAAGAACAATCCCAGAGCTCAGAAACGGCTTGCGCTAATGGAATTCTCTGTTGCAAAATGCACTCAGAACAAGGGGAGCTTCGAACACAGTCCCTGTCCTACTTGACCTTCTGCATGGGTGGGGAATAATAATAATAATAATATAATAATAATAATAATAATAATAATAATAATAATAATAATAATGGCAGCAGGTGCTCTCCCACTGAGCTATGTCCCTCCCCTACCATAGAAAGCAAGCTTCACCGGCCAGACTTCAGCCTGCCAGGCTGCTCTTAAGTTCCCCAAGAGAATGAGGATCCCTCCAAAGGGGTTTTCATGTTCTCTTGAGAGCCAGTGTGGTGTAGTGGTTAAGAGCGGTGGACTCGTAATCTGGTGAACCGGGTTCGCTTCCCTGCTCCTCCACATGCAGCTGCTGGGTGACCTTGGGCCAGTCACACTTCTCTGAAGTCTCTCAGCCCCACTCACCCCACAGAGTGTTTGTTGTGGGGGAGGAAGGGAAAGGAGAATGTTAGCCGCTTTGAGACTCCTTAAAGGGAGTGAAAGGCGGGATATCAAATCCAAACTCTTCTTCTTCTTCTTCTTCTTCTCCTCTTGTTTCTGTTTGTTGGTGAGTCGCTCTGGGTTGCCTTAGCCGGGCCAGAGGAAGCGACTATGAAATGCAGTAAGTGATGGTGGTGGTGATCAGGGCCAGGTTTAGGTTTGATGAGGCCCTCAGCTACTGAAGGTAATGGGGCCCTTTATATGTCCAGCTGTCCTTTACAACAACAAATTGTCACTTTTTGTGTGTTGAAGATATGCTATATGGTCATTTATGGACCTAATAGGTATCTAAAGCCATTTGCACATAACAAAATATGCATTTTATCTAAATTCAGGTAGGCAGCCGTGTTAGTCTGATGCAGTCGAAATAAATAAATAAAATAAAATAAATGCCCAGTAGAACCTTAGAGACCAACTCAGTTTGTTCTGGGTATAAGCTTTCGTATAAGCTTTCATGCACACACACACTTCTTCAGATACCTGAAGATATCTGAAGAAATGTGCCTGCACACAAAAACTTATACCCAGAACAAACTTAGGTGGTCTCTAAGGTGCTACTGGACAATTTTTTAATTATTTTATCCAAATACAGTCATACCTCGGGATAAATGTGCTTCAAGTTAAGTATTTTCAGGTTGCGCTCTGCGGTGCCCCAGAAGTAACGGAGCGCGTTACTTCTGGGTTTCGCTGTGCGCATGCGCAGACAGTCAAAATGACGTCACGCGCATGCGCGGAAGTGGCGAATCGCGACCCATGCATGCGCAGACACGGGTTGCGTTCGCTTCAGGATGCGAACGGGGCTCTGGAACGGATTCCGTTTGCATCCTGAGGTACCACTGTAATTGATATAAAGGTAAAGGGTAAAGGGACCCCTGACCATTAGGTCCAGTCGTGGCCGACTCTGGGGTTGCGGTGCTCATCTCGCTTTATTGGCCGAGGGAGCCGGCGTACAGCTTCCGGGTCATGTGGCCAGCAGGACTAAGCCGCTTCTGGCGAACCAGAGCAGCGCACGGAAACACCGTTTACCTTCCTGCCAGTGTGGTACCTATTATCTACTTGCACTGGTGTGCTTTCAAACTGCTAGGTTGGCAGGAGCTGGGACCAAGCAACAGGAGCTCACCCCGTCGTGGGGATTCGAACCGCTGACCTTCTGATTGGCAAGCCCTAGGCTCTGTGGTTTAACCCACAGCGCCACCCACGTCCCTGTAACTGCTATAGAAATGAGCAAACCAGTGATATTTGAGGGAGCAGGCTAGCAGGTGGGGCCCATGACTTACATCGTAGGAGCCTACACCACACAAAACACTGTTGCTGGATGTAGGTTTTATTTTGTTTTTTATCTTATATTTTGGAAATGTACAGCCAGGTGTTTTTTCCCGTGGGGAAAAGATAGAGTGGGGCCCTAAACTATAGCTTGTTTAGCTTATATGTAAATCCAGCACTGGTCCTTATGCCCCCCCCCAGCCAAGCCCTCTTCAAATATTGACAATGTAGGTTTTATTTGCTTTTTATCTTATATTTTGGAAATGGACATCCAGTTTTTTGTTTCCTTTAATTGGGGGGGGGGGGGGAGAGACAGTGGGGCCCTACGCCAGGCTGCAGCTGTTTTGGGACTACAACTCCCATGATCCCTCTCTAACAGGACCGGCGCGTGGGATGATGGGAATTGTAGTCCCCAAGCACACCTGGCGGGCCTAGGCCTGCCCTTCCCTTCTACGTCAATTCCCCCGAAGCCGCGCCGGTTCCCCTGCCCTCCCGTCCCGCCCCGCTCACCTCCCGGGGGTCCCTGCGAGGTGCCGGGCGGGGAGAAGGCGGGCCGGCGCCGGGGGGAGCCGCAGCCAGCGCGCCCGCCCGCCCCGCCACACGCAGGCCCGGCCGCACACCGGGGCCATGGTGCTCTGGAGCTCCGCCCGCCCGCCCAGGCGCCGCCCCGAGGAGGAGCCAGGCCGGCCCGGCCTCGCCTCGCCCTCGCCCCGCCGCCGCCAAGGAAGCAAGGGCCGGGGAGGAAGAGAAGAAGGCGCCCGGCCGGGGGAGGCGAGAAGGCAAGTGGGGCTTGTTCTGGATGCAAATTCTTGCTGTTTAGGCAACTTGTTGTTGTTGCTGCTGCTGCTGCCATATGCCCTCTTTTCCCAGGACACGCCCACCACCACCATATTGTTGTTGTTGTTGTTGTTGTTGTTACTGCTGTTTTGTCTTGCCCAAGGCAGCCCAAAGCGACTTGCATCTTGCAAAGCGACCTGCGTTCAGAAACGCCGTTTATGCAAATTGTTGTTGCTGCTGCTGCTGCCATATGCCCTCTTTTCCCAGGACACGCCCACCACCACCATCTCATTATTATTATTATTATTATTATTATTATTATTGCTATTGCTATTTTGTCTTGACTAAGGCAGCCCAAGGGACGCAGGTGGCGCTGTGGGTTAAAGCCTCAGCGCCTAGGGCTTGCCGATTGAAAGGTCGGCGGTTCGAATCCCTGCGGCGGGGTGCGCTCCCGCTGCTCGGTCCCAGCGCCTGCCAACCTAGCAGTTCGAAAGCACCTCCGGGTGCAAGTAGATAAATAGGGACCGCTTACCGGCGGGAAGGTAAACGGCGTTTCCGTGTGCGGCTCTGGCTCGCCAGAGCAGCGATGTCACGCTGGCCACGTGACCCGGAAGTGTCTCTGGACAGCGCTGGCCCCTGGCCTCTTGAGTGAGATGGGCGCACAACCCCAGAGTCTGTCAAGACTGGCCCGTACGGGCAGGGGTACCTTTACCTTTACCTTTAAGGCAGCCCAAAGCGACTTGCATCTTGCAAAGCGACCTGCGTTCAGAAACGTCGTTTATGCAAATTGTTGTTGTTGCTGCTGCTGCCATATGCCCTCTTTTCCCAGGACACGCCCACCACCACCATCTCATTATTATTATTATTATTATTATTATTATTATTATTGCTATTGCTATTTTGTCTTGCCCAAGGCAGCCCAAAGCGACTTGCATCTTGCAAAGCGACCTGCGTTCAGAAACGTCGTTTATGCAAATTGTTGTTGTTGCTGCTGCTGCCATATGCCCTCTTTTCCCAGGACACGCCCACCACCGCCATCTCATTATTATTATTATTATTATTGCTATTGCTATTGCTATTGCTATTGCTATTTTGTCTTGACTAAGGCAGCCCAAAGCGACTTGCATCTTGCAAAGCGACCTGCGTTCAGAAACGTCGTTTATGCAAATTGTTGTTGCTGCTGCTGCTGCCATATGCCCTCTTTTCCCAGGACACGCCCACCACCACCATCTCATTATTATTATTATTATTATTATTATCATTATTATTATTATTATTATTATTGCTATTGCTATTTTGTCTTGACTAAGGCAGCCCAAAGCGACTTGCATCTTGCAAAGCGACCTGCATTCAGAAACGTCGTTTATGCAAATTGTTGTTGTTGCTGCTGCTGCTGCCATATGCCCTCTTTTCCCAGGACACGCCCACCACACCATCTCATTATTATTATTATTATTATTATTATTATTGCTATTTTGTCTTGCCCAAGGCAGCCCAAAGCGACTTGCATCTTGCAAAGCGACCTGCGTTCAGAAACGTCGTTTATGCAAATTGTTGTTGTTGCTGCTGCTGCCATATGCCCTCTTTTCCCAGGACACGCCCACCACCACCATCTCATTATTATTATTATTATTATTATTATTATTATTATTATTGCTATTTTGTCTTGACTAAGGCAGCCCAAAGCGACTTGCATCTTGCAAAACGACCTGCGTTCAGAAACGTCGTTTATGCAAATTGTTGTTGTTGTTGCTGCTGCCCTATGCCCTCTTTTTCCAGGACACGCCCACCACCACCATATTATTGTTGTTGTTGTTGTTGTTGTTGTTACTGCTGTTTTGTCTTGCCCAAGGCAGCCCAAAGCGACTTGCAAAGCGACCTGCGTTCAGAAACGTCGTTTATGCAAATTGTTGTTGTTGCTGCTGCTGCCATATGCCCTCTTTTCCCAGGACACGCCCACCACCACCATCTCATTATTATTATTATTATTATTATTATTATTATTATTGCTATTGCTATTTTGTCTTGACTAAGGCAGCCCAAAGCGACTTGCATCTTGCAAAGCGACCTGCGTTCAGAAACGTCGTTTATGCAAATTGTTGTTGTTGCTGCTGCTGCCATATGCCCTCTTTTCCCAGGACACGCCCACCACCACCATCTCATTATTATTATTATTATTATTATTATTATTATTATTATTGCTATTGCTATTTTGTCTTGACTAAGGCAGCCCAAAGTGACTTGCATCTTGCAAAGCGACCTGCGTTCAGAAACGTCGTTTATGCAAATTGTTGTTGCTGCTGCTGCTGCCATATGCCCTCTTTTCCCAGGACACGCCCACCACCGCCATCTCATTATTATTATTATTATTATTATTATTATTATTGCTATTGCTATTTTGTCTTGACTAAGGCAGCCCAAAGCGACTTGCATCTTGCAAAGCGACCTGCGTTCAGAAACGTCGTTTATGCAAATTGTTGTTGCTGCTGCTGCTGCCCTATGCCCTCTTTTCCCAGGACACGCCCACCACCACCATATTATTGTTGTTGTTGTTGTTGTTGTTGTTGTTGTTGTTACTGCTATTTTGTCTTGCCCAAGGCAGCCCAAAGCGACTTGCATCTTGCAAAGCGACCTGCGTTCAGAAACGTCGTTTATGCAAATTGTTGTTGTTGCTGCTGCTGCCATATGCCCTCTTTTCCCAGGACACGCCCACCACCACCATCTCATTATTATTATTATTATTATTATTATTATTATTATTGCTATTGCTATTTTGTCTTGACTAAGGCAGCCCAAAGCGACTTGCATCTTGCAAAGCAACCTGCGTTCAGAAACGTCGTTTATGCAAATTGTTGTTGTTGCTGCTGCTGCCATATACCCTCTTTTCCCAGGACACGCCCACCACCACCATCTCATTATTATTATTATTATTATTATTATTATTATTGCTATTGCTATTTTGTCTTGACTAAGGCAGCCCAAAGTGACTTGCATCTTGCAAAGCGACCTGCGTTCAGAAACGTCGTTTATGCAAATTGTTGTTGCTGCTGCTGCTGCCATATGCCCTCTTTTCCCAGGACACGCCCACCACCACCATCTCATTATTATTATTATTATTATTATTATTATTATTATTGCTATTGCTATTTTGTCTTGACTAAGGCAGCCCAAAGCGACTTGCATCTTGCAAAGCGACCTGCGTTCAGAAACGTCGTTTATGCAAATTGTTGTTGTTGCTGCTGCTGCCCTATGCCCTCTTTTCCCAGGACACGCCCACCACCACCATCTCATTATTATTATTATTATTATTATTATTATTGCTATTGCTATTTTGTCTTGACTAAGGCAGCCCAAAGCGACTTGCATCTTGCAAAGCGACCTGCGTTCAGAAACGTCGTTTATGCAAATTGTTGTTGTTGCTGCTGCTGCCATATGCCCTCTTTTCCCAGGACACGCCCACCACCACCATCTCATTATTATTATTATTATTATTATTATTATTATTGCTATTTTGTCTTGACTAAGGCAGCCCAAAGCGACTTGCATCTTGCAAAACGACCTGCGTTCAGAAACGTCGTTTATGCAAATTGTTGTTGTTGTTGCTGCTGCCCTATGCCCTCTTTTTCCAGGACACGCCCACCACCACCATATTATTGTTGTTGTTGTTGTTGTTGTTGTTACTGTTGTTTTGTCTTGCCCAAGGCAGCCCAAAGCGATTTGCAAAGCGACCTGCGTTCAGAAACGTCGTTTATGCAAATTGTTGTTGTTGCTGCTGCTGCCCTATGCCCTCTTTTCCCAGGACACGCCCACCACCACCATCTCATTATTATTATTATTATTGTTATTATTGCTATTGCTATTTTGTCTTGACTAAGGCAGCCCAAAGCAACTTGCATCTTGCAAAGCGACCTGCGTTCAGAAACGTCGTTTATGCAAATTGTTGTTGTTGCTGCTGCTGCCATATGCCCTCTTTTCCCAGGACACGCCCACCACCGCCATCTCATTATTATTATTATTATTATTATTATTATTATTATTGCTATTGCTATTTTGTCTTGACTAAGGCAGCCCAAAGCGACTTGCATCTTGCAAAGCGACCTGCGTTCAGAAACGTCGTTTATGCAAATTGTTGTTGCTGCTGCTGCTGCCATATGCCCTCTTTTCCCAGGACACGCCCACCACCACCATCTCATTATTATTATTATTATTATTATTATTATTATTATTATTACTGCTATTGCTATTTTGTCTTGACTAAGGCAGCCCAAAGCGACTTGCATCTTGCAAAGCGACCTGCGTTCAGAAACGTCGTTTATGCAAATTGTTGTTGTTGCTGCTGCTGCCATATGCCCTCTTTTCCCAGGACACGCCCACCACCACCATCTCATTATTATTATTATTATTATTATTATTATTATTGCTATTTTGTCTTGACTAAGGCAGCCCAAAGCGACTTGCATCTTGCAAAGCGACCTGCGTTCAGAAACGTCGTTTATGCAAATTGTTGTTGTTTATGCAAGTTGTTGCTGCTGTTGCTGCTGCTGTATGTCCTCTTCTCCCAGTACACGTCCACCACCACCACCATCATATTATTATTGCTATTGCTATTTTGTCTTGCCAAAAGGCAGCCCAAAGCAACTTGCATCTTGTAAAGCGACCTGGGTTCAGAAAAGTAGTTTATGCAAATTGTTGTTGTTTATGCAAGTTGTTGCTGCTGTTGCTGCTGCTGCTATATGACCTCTTTTTCCAGTGTTCTCTAAGCTACCAGCATGAGTTTGACCAAACTGCAGGAGGCAGTGGAAGACAGAAGTGCCTGGCATGCTCTGGTCCAGGGAGTCACGAAGAGGCGGACACGACTAAACGACTAAACAATAACAACATTATTATTATTATTATATATTCAACACACAAACACAGCGACAGTTTGTTGTTGGCAAAGGACAGCTGGACATATAAAGGGCCCCGTTACCTTCAGTAGCTTAGGGCCGCATGAAACCTAAATCCAGCCCTGGTCTGCATGGCATGGTAGAGCTGGGAGGGACCACGAGAGTCAATCTAGTCCAGCCCCTTGCAGGGCAGCAGGGATCCTTTGCCTAGAGTCATATAGGATGGTAGAATTGGAAGGGACTCAAAGGGTAAATCCATACTAGCAAATTGCAACTAGTTCCCTTTGAGACCGTTGAGATTAAGTCATTGCAAACATCCCCCACTCATGGGCCAAGGGGAGGGGGGCAGGGAAAGGCAGCTGTCCCCCCCATAAATAAATAAAACTACATAAAAATACATAGAAAACTGTGGTTCTGCCCCCCCCCCAACAAAAATCCTGGCTATGCCCATGGCGCCACTGGGCCTAAATTTTAATCTGGATCTATTCAACCTAGGAAACCTCAGCTCAGCTGCAAAAAGTACTATTTTGTGGCATATTAAAGACTACCAGTTGTTATATTGTCGCACAAACCTGTTCTAAGCATTTAGCGAGACAACCTATGAATTTTTTGAATCCTTGAAACGAGTTCTATAAATGCTGAGGATCATTATTATTAGTGTTTTATATCACGTCCTTAATAGATGGTCTTTATTGGTAACTCTTATACCTGCCGACAATTGATGTGTGTTCTTTGTGCGGGAATCCGCTAAACTGCTGCTGTTTCTTTTTCAGAAGCTGAATGATGCTGATTGGAGCTTTGACACGTCAGACGAGCTTATTAAAGAGGCAGCCCTCCTGGGATACAGGCAGGGGTTTTTGGGGGTGGCTTAATGCCGTTTTCAACAAGTAAGTGTGCTGGCCAGAACAACTAAATCAGCTCCCACAAAGGACACTGCGAATTGAAACCCATTTGTCTTTTAAAGCCCTCTAGGTTGGTGGCCGTTGCTGCCTACTGTGGCAAGGAGTTCCAAAGATTAACCACGTGCCATGTGAAGAAGCCCTTTCTTTTGCCTGTCCTGGGTCTTCCAGCATTTTGCTTCACTGAATGCCCCCGAGTTCTAGCACTGATGGAAAAGGCGAAAAACTTTTCTCTGTCCGCTTTCCCCGTGCCCTGCATAATTTTGTAAACTTCAATCGTGTGGCTCCTTTCTTGCGTTTTCTCTTAACTGAAAAGCCCCAAACGCTGCAGCCTTTCCGTAGGGGAGTCCCTCCACCCCCTTAATTGTTTTGCCCGCCCTTTCCTGAAATGTTTCTAACTCTACAATATCCTTTTTGAGGTGAGGCAATCGGAACTTTGCACAGTATTCCAAACATTAGGATGCCGGCAGTTTTATATTCAATTCCTTGCCTAATGATCCCTAGATAGGGATGCGGGTGGCGCTGTGCTCTAAACCACTGAGCCTCTTGGGTTTGCCGATCAGAAGGTCGGTGGTTCGAATCCCTGCGACAGAGTGAGCTCCCGTTGCTCTGTCCCAGCTCCTGCCAACCTAGCAGTTTGAAAGCATGCCAGTGCAAGTAGATAAATAGGTACCACTCCGGCGGGAAGGTAAACAATGTTTCCATGTGCTGCGGTTTCCGTCATGATGTCCCATTGCGCCAGAAGCGGTTTAGTCCTGCTGGCCACATGACTCGGAAAGCTATGGACAAAGGCCGACTCCCTCAGCCTGAAAGCAAGATGAGCGTCACAACCCCATAGTCGCCTTTGACTGGATTTAACCATCCAGGGGTCCTTTACCTTTACCTTTAATGATCTCTAGGCATGGAATGGTCTTTTTTTACGGCCGCCACACACTGAGTTGACATATTCATTGAGCGATCTGCTACAAACCCCAGGTCACTTGCCACTTCAGACCCCAAAAGCATATATGTGAAATTATTGCTTGCTCTGACTTGAATCACTTTACACTTGTTTACACTGCATAGGCCTAGCAGGGCCCAATAACAGAAGGCAGAGCAAGTAAGTGGACACCCAGCGCACCGTTAACCTATGGCACTCACTTCAACAAGAGGTGCTAATGGCCACCCAACCTGAATGCCTTTAAAAGAGGATTGCATAATAAAAACAAAACTGTCCTTAAAAGTAGCTGTTGCTCCTCGTTTACAGGGTGGACTATGAGCGGATCCAGGCTGTTGGCCCAGACAGAGCCGCTTCGGAATGGCTCCTTCGGTGCGGGGCACTCGTGCGTTACCAAGGCTTGGACAAATGGCAGCAAGATTACAATGCTCTCCCTTCGGGACCATTAGGGAAATATAAGATACAGTCAATTAATGCCACAGAATCTTGCATCATGGCCAAGGGATTCGATTATTTGGGTAAGTAGCTGAAACACTAGGGATGCAGGTGGCGCTGTGGGTTAAACCACAGAGCCTAGGACTTGCGGTTTGAATCCCCGTGATGGGGTGAGTTCCCGTTGCTCGGTCCCTGCTCCTGCCAACCTAGCAGTTCGAAAGCACGTCAAAGTGCAAGTAGATAAATAGGTACCACTCCGGCGGGAAGGTAAATGGCGTTTCCGTGCGCTGCTCTGGTTCGCCAGAGGCGGCTTAGTCCACATGACCTGGAAGCTGTACGCCGGCTCCCTCGGCCAATAAAGCAAGATGAGCGCCGCAAGCCCAAAGTCATCGGTGACTGGACCTAATGGTCAGGGGTCCCTTTACCTTTATCTTTTAGCTGAAACGCTACCAGCTTGGTCCGTCAATATTCCCAATATGCCACACACCCCTGTCCACCAGCACTCACAAAATTTGAAATGTACACAACTGGTCCAAAAAGGTTGTTGAAAGCTGGTTTAGATCACTGCCTGCTTATACAGGTCGCACTGTGGAACATAGACCCAGCCCTTTCTCAGGTGGTGAAGTCTCCGCAAGGAGACTTTATCACTTGCATGGGCAAAAACTGTAGATCTTCAGGCCGGTTGTGTGTTGCAAGTCCCCCTCCCTGACGTACTGCCTGTTTCAGACGGCCTGGAGCACGTTGAGGAAATCCGGCTTTGCAAGTGCATGTACATCTACGATGAGTGCTTGCAGCGGCTGAGCCAGACGCCCAGCCTGCAGAGAAGCCTCCTGCGCCTGTGGATCATTTCCTGCGGGAACGTCACGGACAAAGGCATCATTGCGCTGCATAAGCTCAGGTATGCAAGGGCAGCCCTGCGTTTTTGCTTCATCATGAACCCTGTTGTTCTCGCAACCACCAACGGAAAATATAGGTGACTTACAGGAGCCCTCGCCCTGCTGCAGTTAGGCTCCAAAGATTCCTTCCCTTGGCTACCATGAAAGGCGTTTTTTCCCCCAAGCCAAATTGTTGGAGAGGACACGGGAGACGCACTTTCAGAATAAAAATTTGCTCCTGCTGTATCAGTTTTTTTAAATTGGTGTTGGAAAACGCAACTAGGATTTTCGTCAGGGCCACGGAATGCTCTTGCTCACATTTTGAAAAGATGTCTATCAATATTCTGCAAATAAAAAAACATTTTGGTCCTGCGCTACACTAAAATGTTAAAATGCTTCTTTGATTGTCCTTGAACTTTCCCGCCACACTTGCCACCCTCTCCTGCAGCACCCTTTGAGAACCACTGACTTAGAGGTTATGTTACAATCAAGCAGTATATAAATTTGGTTGGACGAAAATAAAAGGCATCTGTGAATAGCGGGCTTAATGTGTGCCCGTCTTTCAGTGCAGTCAGCAGCTTTTGCTAAATTAAATATTTCTTCTTCTTCTTTACAGTAATCTGGAATATTTGTTTTTGAGCGACTTACCTGGGATAAAAGAGAAGGAAGGCACTGCTCAGACCCTCAGGCGATCATTGCCAGCCTTGCAGCTAGAACTGGACTTGGATTAAAGGAATTGCCACCTCACTGGGCCTCATAGTCTTTGTAAACCTGTGAAAGTTGTGGAGGTGGAGAATTGCTCAGCCCACTGCTGTCTCTGCAGAATCTCCGCTCTCCAGCCTCTCAAGGGAGGCCTCTGCTTTTGGGAATCCCTTAACAGGTGATGCTACAGATTGCCCAATGCTAGGCATGTGATCTGTCCTTAAGCTACTCCCCCCCCTCCATAAATCAAGACTACAACACCCCTGGGCCACTTTCTGAAGAACTCGTTTATTGTTGAAGATGTTGACTTTGGGTGCTAAATCCTGGAAGTTTGGGCAATCTAAGGTCAAAAAGATTCCTACAGAGAACTACCGTATTTTTCACTCCGTAAGATGCACTTTTGCCCTCCTAAAAAGTAAGGGGAAATGTGTGTGCGTCTTATGCAGCGAATGCAGGCGGGAGGCAGGCGGGAAAAGCCCCCAAGAGCCGCACACATGCTCCATGCGGCTCTTGTGGGCTTTTCCCCGAGGAGGGAAAAGGGCAACCCATCACTGACGGGCTGTCGTCCTCCCACCTCGTAGAAAAGCCCGCAAGAGCCGCACTCCCTTTAAAGAGCGCGCAGCTCTTTCTGGCTTTTGCGGGAGGTGGGGGAATGGACAGAGGGCAGCCCCTCAGTCCCTTCCCCCACCTCCCGGAAAAGCCCCCCAGGCTGCCCTTCTCCCTCCTGGGGAAAAGCCTGCAAACGCCGCACACACGCTTCACGCGGCTCGTGAAAGGGAGCGCTGAGCAGAGCCTTAAAAAAAAAAAATTCTTGCATTCCCCCTCTAAAAACTAGGTGCGTCTTATGGAGCAAAAAATATGGTATGTACTTCTTGCAGAGATTTTTTTTTTTTAAAATACAAAGTCATCTTAACCCCCTGTCCCCTTCTGCTTCCAGGCATGGCCAAACTTGGCCCTCCAGATGTTTTGGGACCACAGCTCCCATCATCCCCAGCTAACAGGACCAGTGGTCAGGGATGATGGGAATTGTAGTCCCAAAACATCTGGGGGCCAAGTTTGGCCATGCCTGGCTTAGACAAACCAAAAATATTTGCTTTGATGCTCTCACGTCATCAAGGAGATTATGGCGGTTATGGCAATTTACAGAGTAATGTAAGCGGGGTAGGTGGGGTGGAAATGAACTAGAAACAACTCAGAGTAATATGCAGTTTACTGTTTCCTATGCAAGCATTACAGACATTGGTTTATACCAGGCAAAATCTGGTAGTTGTTTGCCAGAAACATGGCCTAGCAAAACTTGGCTACAGCTTCTATGGAGCAGCTCCGATAACCAGCAGATTTTGCAGAGAGCTGATCTTGCAAGCACAACACATAGGTACACATTTCTTCCAGCTGGACCTGTCTGTTGGAGAGGGTGTCGTTGCCAAGGCAGCCTGACACTCTCTTTACGTACGACCGCAGCCCTGGAAGAAGAAACCCCCTAATCACAGCCTGCCTTTTGCAGATGAGGCAGGAGCGAAGCCTGAAGGAGAAGATGAATTCCATGCATCCATTCAAATGAATCTAGATCATGGGTAGGCAAACCAAGGCCCAGGGGCCGGATCCAGCCCAATTGCCTTCTCAACCCGGCCCACGGATGGTCCGGGAATCAACGTGTTTTTACATGAGTAGAATGTGAGCTTTTATTTAAAATGCATCTCTGGGTTATTTGTGGGGCATAGGAATTCATTCATTATTATTTTTTTCAAAATATAGTCTGTCCCCCCACAAGGTCTGAGGGACAGTGGACCGGCCCCCTGCTGAAAAAGTTCGCTGCCCCTTGATCTAGATCACCAGGAAAAGAGAATTTTACATTTGTTCCCTGAACCAGCATGCGTGATACCTGGTTGCTATAACAATTATATTATAACACAACTGCACAGAACCTTTGTGAAACCCAGGAGCGTAATCCAAAAACCTTTGGCTATACAGCCCAGAATTGTGCCTAGTCACAGTCAGATTTCTTTTTTGTTGCTGCTGCTCTCTAGTCAAGGATACTAAAGAAATAACAAAGTAGGGCTTTCCAAGTAAGCATGCAGCTGGGATGGTAAAATCTGTGGCTCGCCAGATGTTGGGGCCACAACTGCCAAGACCCCCGGCTGTTGGCCAGTCTGCGTAGAGCTGATGGGAAATGGGATTTCTGAACATCCAGAGGACCAGTGTGTTTCCATCAGAGTTTCTGGAGCAAGGACTAGAGCAAAGCAGTGTTTCTCCAGGAGATGGAAAATAGAAGGGCCACATCCTGTTTGGGTTTGCAGAGTACCAGATACTCCAAGAACTGAAGGATTTGCAAGGCAAAGTGTCGGATCACCATGTGGGCAATCGAGCATCTCTAGGGTCCAGCAGGAAACTCACAATAATAAATACAAGCATGACTAATTGTATAGTTTCTAACTATAGAACTCAAAAGTTAGGGTTCCCACCCCCCGGTCCTATTAATGTGCGATAACGTGTCTCTGTGTAAGAATACACAGAGGAATTATACCAGAAAGGTATGGATGGGCCTTAGAAAGCACTGCTAATAACAAGGCCAGTGGAAGTGATGGTATTCCAGCTGAACTATTTAAAATTTTAAAAGATGCTGCTGTTAAAGTGCTACACTCAATATGCCAGCAAATTTGGAAAACTCAGCAGTGGCCAGAGGATTGGAGAAGATCAGTCTACATCCCAATCCCAAAGAAGGGCAGTGCCAAAGAATGCTCCAACTACTGCACAATTTCACTCATTTCACACGCTAGCAAGGTTATGCTTAAAATTCTACAAGGAAGGCTCAAGCAGTATGTGGACCGAGAACTCCCAGAAGTGCAAGCTGGGTTTAGAAGAGGCAGAGGAACCAGAGACCAAATTGCAAACATGCGCTGGATTATGGAGAAAGCTAGAGAGTTCCAGAAAGACATCTACTTCTGCTTCATTGACTATGCAAAAGCCTTTGACTGTGTCGACCACGGCAAACTATGGCAAGTTCTTAAAGAAATGGGAGTGCCTGATCACCTCATCTGTCTCCTGCGAAATCTCTATGTGGGACAAGAAGCTACAGTTAGGACTGGATATGGAACAACTGATTGGTTCAAAATTGGGAAAGGAGTACGGCAAGGCTGTATATTGTCTCCCTGCTTATTTAACTTATATGCCGAATTCATCATGTGAAAGGCTGGGCTGGAGGAATCCCAAGCCGGAATTAAGATCGCCGGAAGAAATATCAACAACCTCAGATATGCAGATGACACAACCTTGATGGCAGAAAGTGAGGAGGAATTAAAGAACCTTTTAATGAGGGTGAAAGAGGAGAGCGCAAAATATGGTCTGAAGCTCAACATCAAAAAAACGAAGATCATGGCCACTGGGCCCATCACCTCCTGGCAAATAGAAGGGGAAGAAATGGAGGCAGTGAGAGATTTTACCTTCTTGGGCTCCATGATCACTGCAGATGGTGACAGCAGTCATAAAATTAAAAGACGCCTGCTTCTTGGGAGGAAAGCAATGACAAACCTAGACAGCATCTTAAAAAGCAGAGACATGACCTTGCCAACAAAGGTCCGTATAGTTAAAGCCATGGTTTTCCCAGTAGTGATGTAAGGAAGTGAAAGCTGGACCCTAAAGAAGGCTGATAACCGAAGAATTGATGCTTTCAATTCTGGTGCTGGAGGAGACTCTTGAGAGTCCCATGGACTGCAAGAAGATCAAACCTCTCCATTCTGAAGGAAATCAGCCCTGAGTGCTCACTGGAAGGACAGATCCTGAAGCTGAGGCTCCAAGACTTTGGCCACCTCATGAGAAGAGAAGACTCCCTGGAAAAGACCCTGATGTTGGGAAAGATGGAGGGCACAAGAAGAAGGGGACGACAGAGGACAAGATGGTTGGACAGCATTCTCGAAGCTACAAACATGAGTCTGACCAAACTGGGGGAGGCAGTGGAAGACAGGAGGGCCTGGCGTGCTCTGGTCCAGGGGGTCACGAAGAGTCGGACACGACTAAACGACTAAACAACAACAACAAACATGTCTCCATCTCTTGCAACCAAATCCTATATTTCGGCAAACATGCTTGCTTATTACATGGAGGTTTCATTTTAACCCAGGTTATTATTATTTTTAGGAAGTATCATTCAAAGAGACAAACAGAAATTTACAAGTTTAAAAACAGAGGAAAGACGTTGATTTCTAACCACCCTGCTGGGAGATCTGTGTTTGATGCAAGATTTCACAGAATCGGAGCTCTTTGCATCTTTAACTGCGTCTTGCAGGATCAACCAGCCTGTGCTATTAACTACAAATGCACATGAGAACGGAAGTTCTCCCTCCTTCTTTGACACCATGGGACTTTGTGAATTAAATGTATTTGGCATAGCTGGATCCCACCCCCCACCCCCACCCCCCCGCTTCCACTCCCAAACAGGCAGCAGACTTTTCTGCTCCCCACACAGTACACAGGATGAGCTCTTGAGAACCCTAAACTGATGCAATCACAATTATCCTGCCCCCAACCCACCCCCAAAAGTCCCAGAGAGATGCATTTTCTGCCGAGTCACAAGAAGTTCCAGACCTTCAGCCGACTCTCTTGTCTCTCGGAGCAGAGATTTTCGTTCTAAAGCTTTGCCATTCTTAACACGGTAATTTCACGGCTTGCTCCATTGTGCACCAACAGAATAATATCCCTTTCTCCGTTCAAGCTCACTTCAAGGCTGGGAATGCGCTGAGGCTGTCCGCGGTAAATCCGGCTTAGCCATGACACCCACACTTTAATTTTTTTTAGATGTTTGGGAAACGGTAGTTCAGTTTCCTTGTGCTGCTATAGTACTTCTTGTTATCCAAAGCAGGTAGAATGTTGCTGCTGGTTAACTGGGGCAGGTACTGTAACTAAGAAGAGAGAATAAAGAGTAACTTGCAGGCAGTTTTCAGTTTAGCAATGGACAGCAATGCAAACTGTTCTGAAAATGACACAAAGGTGAACGGGCAGCTGGGGGCTGGATCCACTCTTTTTTGGCGGTGCTGGTCTTGAATTTATTTTATTTTTTAAAAAGATATCTGTATACCACTATACATAAAGAAATAAAAGTGGTTTACGACAATAGAACCATTCAATGAAACCGTATAACTAAAAAGGTGGAAAGATGCATTATTGTGGAAAGATGCATTATTAAACACAGGCCTGACAAAATAGAAAAATTTCCAGTAGGTGTTCAACGTTTGGCATAGAAGACACCTGCTTAATAATAAAAATGTATCTTCATTTGACGCAGGTGGCGAAGGGACGCAGGTGGCGCTGTGGGTTAAAGCCTCAGCGCCTAGGGCTTGCCGATCGAAAGGTCGGCGGTTCGAATCCCTGCGGCGGGGTGCGCTCCCGCTGCTCGGTCCCAGCGCCTGCCAACCTAGCAGTTCGAAAGCTCCTCCGGGTGCAAGTAGATAAATAGGGACCGCTTACCAGCGGGAAGGTAAACGGCGTTTCTGTGTGTGGCTCTGGCTCGCCAGAGCAGCGATGTCACGCTGGCCACGTGACCCGGAAGTGTCTCCGGACAGCGCTGGCTCCTGGCCTCTTAAGTGAGATGGGCGCACAACCCCAGAGTCTGTCAAGACTGGCCCGTATGGGCAGGGGTACCTTTACCTTTACCTTTATCTTCATTTGAAGATCACAGGCTAGCTTACAACTTAAAAGCACAAGATACATAGCATAATATCAAGAAAGCGAAAGCTTCCAAGACACATTTAAAAGGCCATACGTTGTTTAATCAGCCAAAGGCTTGTTTGAAGAGTGCTTTCTCCTGGCCCCTGAATTGTCCTTGCCTGAGTCTCTGTTGTTGGCAGGGAGTTCCACAGGACTGGGCCAATAACTAAAGGCTCCGTTTATTGTTGTTGTGAAATGAGCCTCACCAAGGTGGGGAATGACCAAAGGAGCTCCTGTAGAAGATCTCATGGATCAAGCTGGGATAAAAGGGTTCAATCCATGCAGTATCCTGGCCCCAAGTTTGTAAATTAGAATCGTAGAATTGGGAGTTACCACAATGGTCATCTAGTCTAGACCCAGGCCTGCTGACCTCTGGCACCACCCATGCCGGTAAAAGTATCACAATAGTTTTGAGGCTGGGACCCCCCTAAACCCTAGAAATTAGTAAATTGCAGATTTTGATTATTTGGGATATGAAGGAAGAAATGCCAGCTGCAGAGGAATTCCTGGGCTATCCTGTGCAAAAGGACCTGGCCAAGCTAGGGCCATTAAGAAACCGCCACATCTTCAATTGTCCAAAGGAGCACGGGCCCAAATAATCATAATCATAATCATAATCATAATCATAATCATAATCATAATATATTATACCCTGCCCATCTGGCTGGGTTTCCCCAGCCACTCTGGGCGGCTTCCAACAAAAGATTAGAAATACATTAAAACATCAGTCATTAAAAACTTCCCTAAACAGGGCGGCTTTCAGATGTCTTCTAAACGTCAGATAGTTGTTTATTTCTTTGACATCTGGTGGGAGGACGTTCTACAGGGAGGGTGCCACCACTGAGAAGGCCCTCTGCCACGTTCCCTGTAACCTCACTTCTCGCAGCGAGGAAACTGCCAGAAGGCCCTCGGTGCTGGATCTCAGTGTCTGGGCTGAACGATGGGGGTGGAGACGCTCCTTCAAGTCTACTGGACCGAGGCCATTTAGGGCTTTAAAGGTCAACACCAACACTTTGCATTGTGCTCGGAAACGTACTGGGAGCCAATGTAGGTCTTTCACGACCGGTGTTATGTGGTCTCAGTGGCTGCTCCCAGTCACCAGTCTAGCTGCCGCATTCTGGATTAGCTTCACAGGTAGCCCCACATAGAGCGCATAGCAGTAGTCCAAGCGGGAGATAACCAGAGCATGCATCACTCTGGCAAGACAGTCTGCGGGCAGGGAGGGTCTCATCCTGCGTACCAGATGGAGCTGAGGGTCAAGACATCTGGGGATCCTGTGCAGGGCTCAGCAGGGACTGCGGTGGCCTGTAGCAGGAGGGTAGTTCCTGGCTGCCGTGCAATTTGATCCCTGAGACCCCTGAAATATCTGAGCAGCCTCTTACCCCGGGGATGTGCTTCCGCGTGGGCCGGTTTGGCTTCCGCGTGAGGGATCTCTCTCTTTCCCTCCCCAGCTCAACCTCTCGGACGCTGTCAAAGTAGGGGTGCTGCAAGAGCTGCTCACAGGTCAGCCTCTCTGCAGGATCCATGTGGAGGCAGCCCTGCGATAAGGGGAAAAAGCAAAGAGTCTGGAGGATGCAGACACAAGCCCACCGTGGCTCAGTGGCAACAGTGCCTGCTTCCCCACACAGAAGGTTCTGGGTTCAATTCTGGCCTGGGAATGTCGGCTGCCTGAAGTCCCAGGCATTACTGAGGCAAATGGACTGATCACATCTCCCAATATAAGGCAGCTTCCTATGTTAAGAACGTAAGAACAGCCCTGCAGGGTCAGACCAGTGGCCCAACACCTGAAATCCTGATCTCACCTTGGCCAACCAGATGCCACAATGGTATAATAAACAAAAATCTGCCCTTATTCCCTTATGGGGGATACAAGAGCCCTTATAGAGTCCTTACATAGGTTTCCTATTGGTAGGAGAGAATAACAGAGGCCAACCAGAGAATATTGAGAAGCAAAGTAGCTCGTTAACCTGATCTTTATTGAATGTTACAACAGGGTGCTCCCCTCACACGCAGGAAAGGAGGGGGACCCCGAAAAAAGGTGTGCTCACCCTTATATAGACATTTTAAATTGCCCGCCCTGGAGTCCAAGACCACGCCCAGAAACATCATACCTAGATCACAGAAAGGGCAGTCTACAACAAAAATCTGAGTGCGTTGTTTATCTCCTGCCTGGCAGGTTACTTGATTGGATTACCTGGGGAGCCTGGCCAGTCTTTTGTAATGACAAATACTTAGTTTCCTGAGCCAGGTCACAGGCTCATCCTATTCATACACAGACGTACCCTTAAGACGGGATTTGTGAATGAAAAGACAATGGGGAGGCTTTTCCATTTTCCTTTGACCTTGCAGAGAAATATATGAGGTCAATTTGGGAGGGACAAAATGGTTTCAGGACTTTTTCTGTGGGGTTTCAGACATGTGGTTTAGATATGCAGTTATGAACATTTATATATATATATATATATATATATATATATATATATATATGACCTTACATTTTTTTCTTTCAATGGGAACGGAAGGCTTGCAAAGGTTTGCAGAGCTGACAAAAAAAGGGGAGGGAAACAGCCCATGGGTGCACAAAAAAAACCCCTTGAACCCAGCAGTACTTAGTGGGCATAGAATGTGAGCTGACTTTGGGGGAGAAGGGAGGGGGAATTTGGGAGAAGGTTGAAATGGAGCGGCAGAGCAGAAACACTCCGCTCTGTGAATGCTTGTTTACTCCCCTTTCCTGGTTTGCTTATATAAAAAAGAAATGGAAAAAGACTGCCGAGGGCTTGGTCAATCATCAACTTAATTGCAAGCTGGCAGCGGAACTGGCTTGCAAAGCAGCGAGTTCCAAATGGCCCTCTCAAATGAGATCTAGGCAAATAAAATGGAAATGGATGGTTAAACTTGCTAAACTGGGTTTCGGTAAAGAAGCAGGTATGAAGGCAAAAGAGCCGTCTCAAAATGCTAGTGCATTTTAATGTGGATGGTAAGCCTGAAATAAGGGACACAGGTGGCGCTGTGAGTTAAACCACAGAGCCTAGGACTTGCCAATCAGAAGGTCGGTGGTTCAAATCCCCGCAATGGGGTGAGCTCCCGTTGCTCGGTCCCTGCTCCTGCCAACCTAGCAGTTCGAAAGCACATCAAAGTGCAAGTAGATAAATAGGTACCACTCCAGCGGGAAGATAAATGGCGTTTCCATGCACTGCTCTGGTTCGCCAGAAGTGACTTAGTCATGCTGGCCACATGACCCGGAAGCTGTACGCCGGCTCCCTCGGCCAATCAAGCGAGATGAGCGGCGCAACCCCAGAGTCGGTCACAACTGGACCTAACGGTCAGGGGTCCTCTTAAGCCTGAAATCTCGTCCCGCCATTGGGGACTGAATCTGGGACCTTCTACATGCAAAGCAGCCTATTGAAGCCTGGCCCAGCCTCAAAAACCCACAGTACTTGCTCACCTTCATGAGTCCGAGGGCCGAGTAGGAAATGCCTGGGAATTTCATTTCTAGAGGCTCCTGGGGGGGAAAAGAGGACAAAATAATGAGCATCATCAGCTTAGAGGTTCCCTCTCCCCTTTCATGTTTTTATTTCAATCAAAAAAACTGAACACTAGTAGTAGTAGTAGTAGTACTAGTAGTAGTAGTAGTAGTAGTAGTAGTATTAATAATAATAATAATAATAATAATAATAATAATAATAAAAACACAATAATTTATTTATATCCCGCCCTCCCCAGCCAAAAGGGACACGGGTGGCGCTGTGGGTTAAAACACATAGCCTAGGACTTGCCGATCATAAGGTTGGTGGTTTGAATCCCTGCGACGGGGTGAGCTCCCATTGCTCGGTCCCTGCTCCTGCCAACCTAGCAGTTCGAAAGCACGCCAGCGCAAGTAGATAAATAGGTACCGCTCCGGCGGGAAGGTAAACGGCGTTTCCGTGCACTGCTCTGGTTCGCCAGAAGCAGCTTGGTCATGCTGGCCACATGACCTGGAAAAACTGTCTGCGGACAAACGCCGACTCCCTCGGCCAATAAAGTGAGATGAGCGCCACAACCCCAGAGTCGGTCACGACTGGACCTAATGGCCAGGGGTCCCTTTACCTTTCACCTCCCCAGCCAAAGCCGGGCTCAGAGTGGCTACAGTTCTATATTTGAAGAACTCGCTCCCTGGACTGGTCAGAAAGAAGAAGCACCAATCTTGCCCCTTTGGACCTGGAGACCTTCAATTTTCTGCTCCGTTTCCAAGAGTGATCCTTCCCTCCCAAACACTGAAATGCGGGCGCAGATGTCCCAATTGCCAGCGTCTACGTGTCTCCGAAGCCACGTCCAGGAGCCAGCCATTCCACTGAGCTGGTCGCTAGATCCCAGACAATGGGCCTCATCTCCAAGCAGCCGAAAACAAAAACGCAATCCTTTGCCTGGAGACGCAAAAAGGCCTTAAAAACCTAGGAAGCGGAGGAGCCTCCTATGTCTTGTTTGCAACAGGACTTGTGCAAGGCGGGGGGGGGGGCTTTCTCACCATGCTTTCTGGGTCTGGAACTCTCACCCCACTGAAGAACTGGTTTGTGCTGAAGACTTGCTGGTGCCTGGGAATGAGGTCCCCTTTGGAGAAGAAGGAAATCGAATCACACTCAAATCCGCATTTGTTCTGCATTTCTAATAACTCGGTCTTTTAGTGTGGCAGCACCCAAACTTTGAAACTCCCTGCAAACTTCCTTGTTCAGACCTGCCTGCCCAGATGTTTAGAAAGCGGAGGCGAGTCTTAATCCGTTTTTAGTCTGTTGCTCTTACAACTTATTCCCCGAACATCTTAACTTATTGTCGTTCGTTTTCCTTCTTGACAAGTCTACTGCTTTACCTTGTTTGTAAACAGCTTCCAGGGGTTTCTTTCCACAACAAAGCAGCGGATAAATTTCATGAAACAAATAAATAAATTCAAACATTCCTGCTGGCAGCAGGAGTATCTTAGTATCTTGGGGGGGCAATTGCTCAATGTGGGGTGCAAGACAAATCACGTATGTTTACGCAGAAGCATCGCCGCCAAAGCAACCAGCCCCAAACTTGCACCTTAGCCAAAAACAGGCATTCCTACACATTTCCTCTGCCACATCCCATCATCCTTTTTTTCTAAAATCCTTCCTGTTTCTAAGGAAGACACAAATAGCACTTGTCAGGGGCTCAGGAGCAGAAGCACAGGGAAGAGGGGAGATGGAGAGCGAAGGGGAAGAATCTGAGGGCAGCGTAGGGGAAGATGACAGTGGCCCGAGAGATTCCATGAGCCTCTCCAGCGAATCGGAAGATTCACAGAAGGGGGCGCCGGTGGCCAGGGCAAGGGGGGTCCCGGGAGGGACGCACCAGAAGCTAGGGGCCAGCAGCGACTCCCAAAGCAGCAGCTGGAGATCGGGACCAGTTTCCCCACCAGAGCGTAGCGGGGGGGGAAGAGTCCCATGAGTCAGGGCTGACCACGCCCCTATCGCTGAGTGAGGGAACGGAGGGGAAGTCAGATCCAGCTGGCCCCCCCGAAGGGGGAAGCAGTGACAGGAGCAGTGTAACGGTCAGGAGGAAGGTGGCCGGGTGGGCGCGCGCGCCAAGTTCAAATGTACAGGCGCGCGGGACAGCAGGGAGCTCGGATTGGGAGCCAGGTCCTAAAGCACGCCGGAGGCAGGGGGAAGAATCCGGGGACTCAGCATCAGAAGAGTCCAGAAAGGGCAACACCCCGGCGGGCAGACAGACCCAGAGGAGGAAAGAACAACGGAAGAGGTGGAGTAAGGCTAGAGTCTTAAACTGGTGTCTAGGGGGAGGAGACTCAGACGGAACTTCGGCGGTCTAGGGTTTAAGACGTAGAGGTGCGCGCTACGGCTTTGGAATGGAAACTGAACTTCAATAAAGACTTTTGTATATAACCACGACCTGGTGTTGGTCCTCTGTGAGCTGGGACCTTGGGCAGCTCTGACAGCATTAAACAAGCTTTCAGTCCCACAAGTGGATCTCCCCTAATTCCCAGCTTTTTAAAAGATCAATTTGCTGGATCCTTGCTGCGATGCAAAAATCAGTTTGGGCCAGAGGTGGGGAATTCATCTTATGAAAGCTCCTGCAACCAGCTGATGGCTGGGGGCTTGCAAAGTGCAGTCCAAGATGGATCTTTGCAGGAGACTGCAAAACTGCCTTTCAGCCCAGAAGCAAATTCCCCTGCTCCACACCTGGTGGGAGGAATGGCTTGGCCATAAACTGCCCCACCACCAGTCTATCCTCTATTTTTTTGCCAGAAGCGGCTTAGTCCTTTATTAGGCATAGCAAACCACACATTATCAAACAGACACCGTATACAAATGGTGCAAAATACGAGCTCAACATAACAAGGTTTGTCCCGGTCAGATCTTTAACTCCAGAGAAAATCAATTTGCATATAATACAATACAGCCCATCACCCATCAATTAAGAACCACTAATTCTCTTTATAATGACCCGGTCTTTCTACATGGACAGCACTCAAAAATTCAGCCACTATTAAAGTAATTTGATCATTCCTGTCTGAAAGCAGGTCCTGAACCATTGGTGGCAGTGGCGTAGCGTGGGTTGTCAGCACCCGGGGCAGGACAAGTAATTTGCGCCCCCTAACCCGTGGATTTGCACCCCCTAACCCGTGGATTTGCACCCCCTAACCCTAACCCTCAGATGTTGCGCCCGGTCCGCACCTGCACCCCCCACGCTTTTCCACTGATTGGTGGCAAAGAAATCAGTCTATGCAGTCTGCACAGCGCTCCCTTTCGCTGTTCTGGCTTCTGGGATAGCTGCGCAGCCTGCATTCGCTCCCTAAGATGCACACACATTTCCCCTTACTTTTTAGGAGGGAAAAGGTGCGTCTTATAGAGCGGAAAAATACGGTATCCTCTATTGCCGTGCTGATGTCCTTGGATGGAAGAAGCCACCTTTGACCCCCAACTCAATTCCCACTTGGCTCAGTAGCCTGCACTGTGAAAACCCAAATGCAAAGGCAACTGGGCAACTGCTGCTCAGCTGATGAAGAGGGAAGGAGGCTTGTTCTCCACCTTCCACGGGTGTCTTACACTTCCATGCCCCCTTTCCAACAGTCTTCTCCCTGGCCAACCTGTCTCTCTCAAAACAGTGTGCAAGTCCTGTGCCTTATAGTGGGGATTGTGCAGGAGATATTCCAAATGGGCCATGCGGGGGACACCTCAGGCTACATTCCCAGGGCAGTGTATTTCGGGCTCACTGTCCGTGGAAGTCTACTTAATAGTGATCCAGAGTAGATTTGAGTGTATAGTTAGCAGAGTAAAAACTTGAACCCATTGCAGGATTTCCCAAAAATAGACCAGAGGCAATTTCATCCAGCAGAGCTTTTACTGCTACTGAAGGCAAATGAGCATAATGGCCACAAATCCAATACATTCAGGACTGGCACTGTCCCTAAGAAATCCAGTTGCAGCAGACTTAACAAACTTACAATTACTTAACTTATAATAAGTCTAAACCTTAACACTCAGCATACTACCAGAAAAGAGAGACAGAAAGAGAAAGTGAAACTCAGGCTCCTTCTGGCCTTACTTTTATAAAGAGATAGGAGAACCAGTTTTAACCAGCTGTACTCAGTTTCTCTGAAGGTATATAACCCAAACAGTCATGAACTTTCTGCCTGCTTCTCTCACACAGAGAAGCTTCCGGAACCCTCTTGAATTAAGTAGAATAGGAAAGATCTCTACACATCAGATCAATACTTTCTGCACTAAGAAATGCAAACTGACACTCACGACCATCCCCTCCGTGTTACGTTTCGCATGACGCGTGAGCTTTCGCACGCCATAGTGGAATATAATGCAGGTTTGGTTCTCTTTTCTCGGTTATTTGCTTCCGGTGAAAATCCATTTCCAAATGGAAACGAATGCCATAATTGCATTTTATTCCACTATAGTTCCACTACCTTCCACGGCAATTACCACGGAGAGGAGAGTGAGACAGATTCTAGCCAGCTGCAGTCAAGAAAAACGCCTCTTTGTTTCCTTGGCACCTCTCAAGGACTTACCCAATGTCCTTCTGATCAGGTAAAGCTGGTCCACATCCGATTTCCCCGGCCACAAAGGGATGCCAGACAGCAGCTCTGCAAAGACGCAGCCGATGGCCCAGACATCCACGGGGGGGCCATACTGGGTGTCCCCCACGAGCAGCTCGGGAGACCGGTACCACCGAGTGGCCACGTAGTCTGTGTAGTAATCGCTGGGTCCAGCTGGATAAGGGAGGGTGGGAGCAGGAGATGAGAATTACACACGAAAGGTGATCTATCCAACAATCGCCCCGAAGGGTCAAGGGTGCCAGAGGAGCTCCTCCCTTTCCCGATATATTCCTCCTTTGCTGAATTTTGTTAATACATTCCAAGGATTATATAGGGAAAGCAGATGCTGGGGAAGCCATGCCCAGTTGCTTAGCAGATAGAGAGACAGAAATTGTAGCAATAAATAAAGGCACTTACTGAGGATGCGAGCAAAGCCAAAGTCACAGAGTTTGATGACAAAATGCTTGGTTATGAGGATGTTCTCTGGTTTCACGTCTCTGTGGATGCACTGGAAGCAAAGGAAGAGCTGTCAATGTGACAATCAAGTAGAAAGCTAGAGGCTTCACCTTATTTAAAACTGGGGGTGGCAAATGGGGACCCCCAGTTAGGATCTAGCCCTTGATGCAGTCTGGGCCTGCCTATTATTATTATTATTATTATTATTACTATTAGCATATTGAAAAGCCCACTTTTGTCTGTAGGGATAAGGAAGAAAAATGGTAAAAAACAGAAACATTCCACACTGTAATAGTTCCCACCCCCCCGTACCTAACATATGAGAAAAGTATTTATTTATAGAGACAGTCTGTACTGCCATATCATAAAATATCAAGGTGGTGTACAATATTCAAAGAATCCTAAGTTTTGTTCTCCACATTTCCAGAACAGTTTGTGGTTGTTGTTGTTTTTAAAACAACAACACCATCCTCATGAGAATTCATCAGCCTTCTAGTGTGGGTTTCTAATATACACAAGTTTGCAAGCTATTCTGCCCAAGACGCTAAGTTTTGCAAAGCAATTCCCCCCTTAAACAATGCACTTTTGCATGCTTTTTTTAAAATAATATGTGCATTTTTATGAAGTCTTTATCCTAGTTATTTCACACAAAATACTTGGCCCAAGAGCTGCACTGTGAGGTTTCAGAGAAGTGCAAAGTTCAAAGATCATCTGCTTCCGTCTGCGAATATTTTGGAATGTGTGACTTAGGTAAACCCCCCCCCTTTAAATGCAAAGCGCCAACTTTCTCCCCTATCTCTAGCAGGCCCCACCCCTTTCTTCTCCCTTCCTTCGCACCCCAGGGGGCTGCAAGCGGGTGGGCAGGCTGCTCTGGCCAGAGGTATGATCTGATCGCTTGCAGAGTGAGGCCAGCGCTGGCAGCCAATGGAAATAGGGTTAGGGAGGACAGATGGTAGGGGAAATGGAATTGCAGGTCGGTTGTGCTGACAGCAAGACTTACGTTGTGCTTGTGGCAAAAGTTCACTGCCTGGAGGGTCTGCCAAGTGATGCTTTTCACGAGGTGCTCCGGAACTCTGCAAAGAGAATTAAAAAGAGGAAAAGGAGGAGAGAGCTTGAAATTCCACAACCGCTTGACACAATTCCATCAGCAAAGGGAAGGGATGGTGACAGCGTGTATTCCTGCACTGGGGTAGTAAAGCAATTTTTTGGTTTGGTTAACTGCCTTGGTCACACCAGCAGAGCATCAGCTTAAGACATAAGAATGACGTTGATTCGGAAGAAGAAGAGGGTTTTCTTTTAATTCTTTATTTTTATTAAAGATTTTATTGGTTTACAAAAGTATGTGCAATGTCTCTCTCTCTTTTTTCCAAGTAACATTTTTTACAGATCAGTTTCATTTGTTGAGACATTAGGAAGAAGAGGGGGGAAAGAGGTGGAGGGGGGAAAGGTGAGTGGGGGTGGGGTCGGGTGGCGATGTTTCTATTTTCCTTAATATACCATATGTGGGGTTTTGCGTCAGTGTTGCTTGTGCAAGTCCTCTGCTATTCACTTGTGTTCCTTTGGTGGCGAGAGAGGTTGGGGTTGGCCTAAGGTGCGGTCGTTCATTTGTGGTTCGCTGTGGTGGTCTTTGTTTTCATGTGTGAAAGGTTAGCCATATTGATTTGGATGCTGTTGGTGGATTATTGTCATTGTCTTGTTGGGCTGTGTATGTAATAAAGGCAGTGGCGTAGTGTGGGGGGTGCAGGGGGGGCCGGCCGCACCAGGCGCAAAATTCGGGGGTTAGGGTTAGGGGGCGCAAATCCACGGGTTAGGGGGTGCAAATTACTTGCCTTGCCCCGGGTGCTGACAACCCACGCTTCGCCACTGGATAAAGGGGAGCCATACCAGGGTGAAGGCGTCTTCTTCCATTTGTCCCCGTGTCAGTTTCAGTTTATTGGTTAATTTTTCTACATGATCTCAGGAAGAGGGCATTTGCTCAATATAGGCAAATACAGGTTTTCTCTCCTCAATCCACGTCCAGGGAATTAACTCCTCTTCTGTATCAACCATCCTTTGTAAAGATCAGTGTTTATTTTATTTTATTTTATGTTTGTTGTTGTTGTTGTTGCTGCTGCTGCTGTTGTTTTTTTTTTATAAAATTTTTATTAGGTTTTCACATTTTATAAAACAAAAACAAAAACAAAAACAAAAACAAAACATATATATTTTTGAACTCTTATTTTCATTACCCCCTTTCCCTGACTTCCCCCCACCCCCTCTTCATACATCCCAATTCCAAAAATTAGTTCAGCAAGTTCTTATCTCCCATCTTTAACATATTATTGTTATTTTTAAACTTAATCCTTTTTACTTATCCAAATTTAATTTATCCAATTCTCTTTTAAACATTAAATCTTTTTTTTTCTAAGGTCGACCTAATTACCCTTCCACGAATTTCTCCCTTTGTATTTTTGTTAATTATATGTCATAATGGCCAAATACAAAAATCATAAAATTTTGAAATTCTGTTCTCCCCTCCCTCCCTACCCCAGTTTCCATCCCTTCCCAAGCAATTATCCTAGCCCGGATTCCTCACATCAGAGGCCTTCAAGTCTCTGTCAGTCTCTCTCTGCCGATTTTGTTGGTAGCCCTTTTTGTTGGTCCTCAGGTCTCGAAGGAATTCTATCTCAGTCACATCATATTTTCTTCCATCCAAGATACTTAATAGCAGTTGCTGCAAAAAGTCAGTTGATCTCCCATACTCAAGGAGGAAGTCCCAATCATATTTCTTTACTCTTTTGAATTCCAATATTCCAAGTGCTCCCGGGACTTCCTCCTTCATCTTTCTCATCTTTCGCAGATTTGTAATCCAAAGATCTTCTTCTTTATTTCCTGACAATATGGGCTTCTGATTGATATTTTCCTGCACTTTTTCCATTCCTTCTTTTCTCTCCACCTGTTCCAAAAATGTCTCTTCTGGTTCAGCTGCAGATTCCTTATCAGGCAAATCCTTTATGCATTCAGCAGAGTCGTTTGTTTTGCAATTCAAGGTCATAAGTTCTTTGTTCATAGCCGTATTCTGCTCTTGCAGGATTCCCACGAGAAAAAACATTCTTTCTATCTCTACCAGTAATTTTCCCTCTGCAGCCATTGTAATGTCTCTAGTTCCCCGCCAGGGGGATTACAGTTGCTTGATAGTCCTTTTCCAACAGCCCGTTACTTTGTTGTTTATGACTACGTTGTTTCCAGCCACCTCAGTTCAAAAGCAACACTTTTAGTTCAGAAAGTTATTAAATAACAAAGTTCTTAAATTTTAGCCGCCCGTTTGACAGCTCCTTTGACAGCTGTCAAACTCCTTGTTCTTTTTCCTCCGGCTCGCACACAGGACGCTCCCGGGTTCGGGAGGGGGGGGGGTTTACACAAAAGCTTCCAAAACTCCTCACTTTCTCTCCAGCACAAAGACTTCTTCTGTCAAACTCATGGAAATATTTTTTATCTAACACCAAAAACAGTACTCTCCACCTTAGTCCACCGATCCTTGCTTTAGATCGTTTGTAGATAGGGGGGTGCGAACTTCCCTTTAGCACATCCCCCGGTTGTACCGAATTCAAAGATATAGATTTTAAAGTCCAAATTCCATTCTACTCACGGGTTATTTGTTTCCAGTCCAAATTTTGGGAAAAAAGTCAGCGCTGTCCGGCCATGGCACGCGGCTTTGCTTCACTGAAGTAGCGGTCTACTCTCAGCACCACGCCGCTCCCCGTACCCTCTCCGTAGCCTTTAAAAAGGCTCTTCGTGGGTCAGGGAGGGCGCTTAAAGGTGCCCACCGAGTCACCAAGTCCGCAGGCTTCCGCGCCTGCGGTTTCTGAGGGTCCCCGCGTCGCCGGCGCGGTAGGACCCGTCTTCAGCAGAGCCAATTCCCTCCGGAGCTCGGAGGGAATCCGCCATTAGCCGATCGCGCTAACCCGGAAGTCTGCTGCTGCTGTTGTTACTTAGTCGTTTAGTGGTGTCCGCCTCTTCGTGACCCCCTGGACCAGAGCACGCCAGGCACTTCTGTCTTCCACTGCCTCCCGCAGTTTGGTCAAACTCATGCTGGTAGCTTCGAGAACACTGTCCCACCATCTCGTCCTCTGTCGTCCCCTTCTCCTTGTGCCCTCCATCTTTCCCAACATCAGGGTCTTTTCCAGGGAGTCTTCACTTCTCATGAGGTGGCCAAAGTCTTGGAGCCTCAGCTTCATGATCTGTCCTTCCAGTGAGCACTCAGGGCTGATTTCCTTCAGAATGGAGAGGCTGGATCTTCTTGCAGTCCATGGGACTCTCAAGAGTCTCCTCCAGCACCATAATTCAAGAGCATCAGTTCTTCGGCAATCAGCCTTCCTGATTGTCCAGCTCTCACTTCCATACATCACTACTGGGAAAACCAGAGCTTGAACTATACGGACCTTTGTTGGCAAGGTGATGTCTCTGCTTTTTGGTCAAAACTCTCCACTATGACCTGTCCACCTTGGGTGGCCCTGCACGACATAGCTCATAGCTTCTCTGGGTTATTCAAGCCCCTTCGCCACGACAAGGCAGTGATCCATGAAGGAGTATTTTATGTTACTTAACATAATTCACAGTCCCACTCAACAACAACAACATCAAAACACCTCTAAGCAGGAACCTGAAATACCTGCGATGAGCCATGTTGGATCAGGCCCCAGGCCCATCAAGCCCAGCATCCTGTTCTCCTAGTGGCTAATCAGATGTCTATTATGGGAAACCCACAAACAGGATTCAAGCCCAAGAGCCATCTTCCCCTACCTGGCTTTCCGGCATCTGGTATTCGGAACCATTGCTGCCTTCGACTGTGGAGGGAGGGCCTAGCCATTGCGGCTAGTAGCCACTCACTGAACATGTGCTCATGTGCGTTGGAAATAAACAGAGCTGTCTTGTGCAATGTGCAAGGGACCTTTGGAACTCCCTGCTGCAGGACCTGCGGTTTCCAGAAACTGGTATTCAAATCCATTGCTGCCCCCAAGTATGGAGCCTGAGCCGAACCATCGTAGCTAATAGCTATCAATAGCCTTTTTCTGCTCCATGAATTTGCCTAATTCTCTTTTTTAAAGCCTTCTAGGTTAGTGGCCATGACTGACTCCTGTGGCAGCGAGTTCCATAGTTTAACTATGCACCGAAAACCCCAATATCTCTCCAGGTAGGTTTGGCGAAAACGTTCGTCTGAAACCTGGTGGGCGATTGCAAGTCAACACCAGTCGACAACACTGAGCTAGGCGGACAAACAGTCTGGCTTTGTATAATGCATCATCCTCTGTTCACACACAGAGATTGGCCGTAATTTAGTGTCAGAAAACTTGCTTTGAATGCAGAAGGTCCCAACGTAAGGAAGCTCAGAGAAGAAGCTGACACAACTTTTAAAACTTTTCATGTGAACAGAATCAGCAATTCTGAAACCATTGTGCGGAGAAAAACGGGGTGATAAAAATGACAAATGAAAGGGGAAAGGGATCTCGCAGGCGCCGGAACCAGTGAAAGTCACAATAGCTGCCCCGGTGTGACTTTTAGGAGACGGTTTATTGCTGCTGCTGCCACATACTGCAGGCAGTGAAGGAGACCCCCTGGCAACTGCTTGCACAGGACCACCCTTGGCCCCGTTCCCCCAGAGATGGGGTCTCATCCATGGGGAATCCGAAAACCATGTGTCCCACAGGATGGCGGTTGTTTTTTAAAATGTCGTACTTTTCCAGTCCAACATCTCAGGAATTCGCAGCATGTATGGGACTTTTTTTCCTCCTTGTCCTGAAGATTTAAAATGAAAATCATTTAAATGCCTTTCTTTTCACGATGGCCGCACCCCAGACGGCAGGTCCAGTTCTTAACCCCACACTCCCTAAAACACAGGTTGTGGTTTGGCTGGAGTCTGTGGTTTGCTTGATTCTCGGAGCAAAAACGCTGTTGAGGCCTGATATAAAAAGAGACGATATAAGAAATATGCAACTGTGCGGTATAAGGTAATTGATAGATAAAGTACAGTGAGATTAATTGGAAGTCATTTTTAATTTCTTTCTTTATAAGTTTTATAACTGATTTCAGTATCGGGAGTATAAATGATGCTAGTTATACTAATTTTGTTGTTTCTTATATTGTGGTTGTTTGTTTGACTTCTTCATTATTTGTTTGTTTGATTGTATGTTTGTTTATTTGTTCGTTTGTCTGTCTTCCCATAAATGTACCATATTTTTCACTCTATAAGACGTACCAGACCACAAGACGCACCTAGTTTTTGGAGGAAGAAAACAAGAAAAAAAATATTCTGAATCTCAGAAGCCAGAGCAGCAAGAGGGATCGCTGCGCAGTGAAAGCAGCAATTCCTCTTGCTGTTCTGGCTTCTGGGATAGCTGCGCAGCCCGCATTCACTCCATAAGACGCATACACATTTTCCCTTACTTTTTAGGAGGGAAAAAGTGAGTCTTATAGAGCAAAGAATACGGTATTTATTTTAAATCAATAAAGATATACTTAAAAGAGAGAGAGAGAGGGGGGGGAAGGGGGCATGATAAAGAAGCACTGGGCAATTCCATTTTGTCTGCCTAAAGGTGTCAATGGGCCTCCAAATGGTAACACTGCTCATTTACAAGGCCGCCAATGATCCACTTTGGAACTCCCTGCCCCTTGATATAAGGCAGGCTGCAGACAATGTCTTCCTGGGTGTAAGGGAATCTGCCGGGGGACATCCTTGTCTGAAGCTGCGAAGAGGCCAGACTCATTCTCTGTGCTGTGTCCCAAGCTATGACCCCCCCAAAAAAAACAATGACACCTAATGGGTTAGCAAGATCTTCAATAGGAATGCTAATGCAGTGAGCATCTCCATCTTATGCCACTGGCCTGATCCAGCAGCCTCTTCTTGTGTTCTTAAAATATGGTTACCAGATTTTTTTCAATGAATCTGGGGACACTTTTTTTTTTAAAGCCGCGTAGCAACAGGGAGTCAGTAGTGGAGATGCTGAGGCAAAAGACCCTGGGCCCAAGCACACATGCATATCGTATAAAGGTGCAAAGCCCTTCTTTCACACCCTGGGAAACATAAATGCACAGAGTTTTTAAAAAACTGGGCAACAGCCGCCCGCCAGCAACTGCTGAGCCCCCCCCCCCCCGATCAGTCAAAACAAAGGGGGAAGGGGGCAGGAGATTGCACAAGACACATCATATGGGGACTTCTGGCGAGGAAAAATGGTGGGCGCCACGGCAGCAAGCAGCTCCTGAAGCCAGCCAGAGCCAGCTGCGTTACCAGGCTGGCTCCGGGCTGCTGAGGCTGCCGCTGCCATATTTCCTGGGGACAGATTTGCAAATCTGGGGACATTCCAGGGACGGAATTTGTCCAGGGACAGATTTGCAAATCCGGGGACTGTCCCTGGGAACCGGGGACGTCTGGTAACCCTAACCCTAACTTAAAACAATAAAACCGCAGCAACAGTAAGTCAAAATCGTCTCTCCCCAGCATTCACTGAAGCTTAATTAACATGTGACCCCAAAATTCTGCACCCCCCCTCAAACTGATGTCAAAGTTTTGTGCTATAGTTTTGTGCCATTTTGTGCTGCGAACTCCACATTCCGTGCTGCCCCTCCAACCGAGTAATTGATAAAGCAAAAACGGGGTCGCAAGTTAATGCCCCAAAATCCAATCTTGTCTGGTTGACTCCAAACGGGTGCCAAAGTTTTGTGCCGGTTTTGTGCCACAAACCCAACTTTTTGTGACGCCCCCCCCCCAACTGAGCAATTGCCACTCAAACCGGGGTCACGAGTAAAGGGCCCCAAACCCAGCCTGGTCCAATTGGCTCTAAACTGGTGCCAAAATGGTGTGCTTGTTTTGTTGACTGAGAGGGGTTACAGGGGAGTCACACCAGGGACTAGTTACTTACCCCCGTGGGTTCTTGTCCAGCTCATGGAGGACTGTGTGGTCGCAGTATTCAAAGACCAGGTGGAGTTTCCTCTTCCTCCGGAATACCTCCAAAAGGTTGACCAGGTTGGGGTGTTTCAGTTGCTGTAAAGGACAGGAGGGCATTCTAAGACAGGGCTACCAGATGTCCCCCATTTCCCGGGGACAGTCCCCGGATTTGCAAATAAGTCCCCGAACAAATTCCATCCCCGGAATGTCCCCGGATTTCATCTAATGTCCCCGGGAAACGCAGCAGTGGCAGTCTCAGCAGCCCGGAGCAGTCGGCTCTGGCTGGCTTCAGGAGCTGCTGGGAAGTCCCCATGTGTTGGTGGTGCAGGGGCTCTCAGATGCAGCTTCCGGGCTGCCTCCACCTTCCCTGACCCCAGCAGCTAAGCTGAGAAGGGAGGCTTCATGTTGCCTATCAGAGCAGCCTCCCAACTCCTGTGGAGCAGGGATCTCTCAGCTGGGAAGGGAGGCTTCACGCTGCCTATCAGAGCTTGTGTGCAAGCAGGAGGGGGCAGGGATCTCTCAGTTAGGCAGTGTGAAGCCTCCCTTCCCAACTGAGGGATCCCAGCCCCCTCCTGCTTGCACGCAGGTAGGAATGGGATTGGGGCTGCTCTGATGGGAAGGGAGGCATCGCACTGGCTGAGAGATCCCTGCCCCCTCCTGCTTACACGCAAGTAGGAGTTGGGATGGGGCTGCTCCGAATGGCAGTGTCACGCAAGTAGGAGTGGGATTGGGGCTGCTCCAATGGGAACGGAGGCATCACGCTGCCTGAGAGATCGCTGCCCCTTCCTGCTTACACGCAAGTAGGAGTGGGATTGGGGCTGCTCCGATGGGAAGGGAGGCATCGTGCTGCCCGAGCCTCGCCGCCGCCGCCACTCTCAGCCCTCCTTCTCCGCCTTCCATGCCTGAACCACTGCGCAACGCTTCCCACCCACCACCACTGAAGAACCAACAACTCAGGGGCTCCCCAGGCTCATGGAGAGAGGAGACAGAAGCCTCGGAGGAAGGGGAAGGGGAAACATGGCGGCTGAGGTCAAGGCGGCGGCAGCCCCTCTGCCACTGCCATCGCTGCAGCATCAACGTCCCAAAGTGTAGTATTTATTTATTTATTTGTTTATTTATTTAACGTGTCCCCGAATTCATTGAAAAAAAATCTGGTAACCTTATTCTAAGAGGACTGTGGATTGAAACCGTAACCAAGGAACTATCTGCTGCTGCACTCTTAAGACAATAAATAAGATAACAGCCGCAGATAATAACCACAGTTACAAGCGCAGTACACTAAAATTAGCCAAATGCACACTGGAATAAATAGGTGGCTATTTGTTGTTATAATGATTAGCTGGGTATTTCTCTCTTTATGGCTTGAAATTCTTTCTTTTTTTAAAGTACATTGCACTCTGCTTTGGGTGAGCCGAGACCCTGAAAAGCAGGCTGGAAAACTAAAGTAAATCTAATAAAATAAAATGTAAATAATGTCCCCCCTTTTTTATTCTAACAACGACCATGTGAAGTAGGAGAGAGAGAGATAGAGAGAGAGAACACGAAAACACAAGCAAGCTCAGGTCACCCAGTCAGCTTTGTGGCGAAATGGAGACTTGAACTCAGAGCTCCCTGGTCAAAGCAAGAACCCAGAGAGGGAAAAGAGCTCTGAGCATGTGCAAAGTGTGCAAACCACAGCTCTTTCCCCACAAAAGATCAGAGCAGAGGGGACGTTCTCTCAGCAGACTTGCGTTCCTTGCAAATATACAAATACAAAAACCCCAAACCAAAACCAAAACCCTGCATTTCTTAATTCCATCCTTTAAACAGCTGCAAGGTTGAGTCTGCAGGTCAGTTGTGCATTGACTTTATTTGCATTCTTCTGCTGGGGTTACCGAGTTCGTTTTGCTTTTTTGCATAGAAATGGATGGAGAAAAAATGTGGAGGGCTTTCCTTCCCTTCCCTTTCCTTATCTTCATGTTGTGTAAGAATAATTTTTAAAAGTGTATGAAGAAAAAGGAATGTGGAAGTTGAGAGGCATCACTAAGAATTAAGTAAATGTTTCCATTTCCATGGAAAGTATTTATTATATATATATATTTAAACAATTTGCCATACCACTTAATCACAACAATATCTTAGCAATACATGAGTAACCAAAGACAATAAAAATCAGTTAAAGCTACATACCCTCCAATATCTCTATGATAAAAATAAGGACGTCCTACTTAATAACAAACAACAACAAAATTAAGACACTTCCCACTTGGGCATGAACCTCAGTGGGTGGTCTTAGGCCAGTCACTGGCTCACAGGGTCGTTGCGGGAATTAATTGAGGAGGAAGAGAAATGTGCAGGCCCCCTTGAACTCTTTGGAGAAAAAGGAACCTTGATGGCAGAAAGTGAGGAGGAATTATAGAACCTTTTAATGAGGGTGAAAGAGGAGAGCGCAAAATATGGTCTGAAGCTCAACATCAAAAAAACGAAGATTGTGGCCACTGGGCCCATCACCTCCTGGCAAATAGAAGGGGAAGAAATGGAGGCAGTGAGAGATTTTACTTTCTTGGGCTCCATGATCACTGCAGATGGTGACAGCAGCCACGAAATTAAAAGACGCCTGCTCCTTGGGAGAAAGGCGATGGCAAACCTAGACAGCATCTTAAAAAGCAGAGACATCACCTTGCCAACAAAGGTCTGTATAGTTAAAGCTATGGTTTTCCCAGTAGTGATGTATGGAAGCGAGAGCTGGACCATAAAGAAGGCTGATTGCCGAAGAATTGATGCTTTTGAATTATGGTGCTGGAGGAGACTCTTGAGAGTCCCATGGACTGCAAGAAGATCAAGCCTATCCATTCTGAAGGAAATCAGCCCTGAGTGCTCACTGGAAGGACAGATCCTGAAGCTGAGGCTCCAAGACTTTGGCCTCCTCATGAGAAGAGAAGACTCTCTGGAAAAGACCCTGATGTTGGGAAAGATGGAGGGCACAAGGAGAAGGGGACGACAGAGGACGAGATGGTGGGACAGTGTTCTTGAAGCTACCAGCATGAGTTTGACCAAACTGCGGGAGGCAGTGGAAGACAGGAGTGCCTGGCGTGCTCTGGTCCATGGGGTCACGAAGAGGCGGACATGACTGAACAACTAAACAACAACAAATGGGATGAAATGAATAAACGAAATGAATAAGCGAAATCTTTCCATTCTAAACGTGGGCATGAATTCCTGTTATGCTGGCCTCTCTCATGTATCAGTTTTTCCTTCCACACCTGCAAACTCCTTTCTCCAATAAACATGCCTTTTCCCTTTGTCAGCTGCAGAAACCCACCTTTGATTATCTTCGTCTTTAAAGTCCCTTTAATGCCCAGCTCAACACAGAGCTGCTTAAAACATCACAGCGAGGAGGAGGAGGAGAAAGGGCTGTGGCGCTTCTGCCTCCCATATATTTCAAAACCCACCATTTGCATCTCAAACAGAGAGAGAGAGAGAGAGAGAGAGAGAGAGAGAAAGGAAGATAAACAGCGGGGCCTCTTTAATCTCCCTGATCCGGACTTCTGTGTGCCACTGGGACCTTTGTCCTGTAAGTGTTTACACGGCTGAAAAATGACGGATCAGGAATCCCATTTCCCCCTGCTGAACGTGCAGCCGCCTGAGATGTCGGACAAGCTCTTCCGTTGCTCGGCCCTTCTCCGCTTCTCAAACAAACAAGCTGTTACTATTGACTGAGAAGGTGTTTTCTGAGAGATGGCAGAGCAGCAAGCCCACACTTGCCGGAACCAACCCAGAGCGGAGGCTGGCAAACGCTCCGCACTCAGCCCCATCGCCTTTCTCGTTTTGTTGACCGACGGGTGTATGGCCAGAAGGCACATTTGTCACCCGGGAGCCTGGCCTGAGCTGCTGGGTTTCTCTGCAGGCTCTAGAGACCCACAGCCATCTTGAAAGATCTGCATTGGCTCCCAGTACGTTTCTGAGCACAATTCAAAGTGTTGGTGCTGACCTTGAAAGCCCTAAATTGTCTCAGCCCAGGATACCTGAAGGAGCATCTCCACCCCCTTGGTTCTGCCCGGACGCTGAGGTCCAGCTCTCAGGGCCTTCTGGTGGTTCCCTCATTGTGAGAAGCAAAGCTACAGGGAACCAGGCAGAGGGCCTTCTCGGTGGTGGCACCCGCCCTGTGGAACTCCCTCCCACCAGATGTCAAAGAAAAGAACAACTACCAGACTTTTAGAAGACATCTGAAGGCAGCCCTGTTTAGGAAAGCTTTTAATATCTGAAGGACTATTGTATTTTAATATTGTGTTGGAAGCTGCCCAGAGTGGCTGGGGAAGCCCAGCCAGATGGGCGGGGTATAAATAATATATTATTATTATTATTATTATTATTATTATTAATTATTATTATTTCGGCAAGAGGGTTTTGGGCACTGGGGACAGCAGAGCAAGGAAGAGGAATCTGTCGCCCACAAGATGCCGCTGGATTCCAGTTCCTCAACATCTGGAGGGCCAAAGGTTCCCACTGAAAGAAGCTGGTTTCCATCAAGACACACAAACCGGTCTGCCAAAGGGGACCACCAAAGTCTTTAAAATCAAGCATTAATTATTATTTGTGCTGAGGATGGTCTTACACAGTCAACGTGTGGGGCTACCTTTGAAGGTGACCCGGAAACTACAACTAATCCAGAATGCGGCAGCTAGACTGGTGACTGGGAGTGGCCGCCAGGACCATATAACACCAGTCTTGAAAGACCTACACTGGCTCCCAGCACGTTTCCAAGCACAATTCAAAGTATTGGTGCTGACCTTTAAACCTCTAAACGGCCTTGGTCCAGTATACCTGAAGGAGCGTCTCCACCCCCATCGTTCTGCCCGGACACTGAGGTCCAGCGCCGAGGGCCTTCTGGCGGTTCCCTCATTGCGAGAAGCAAAGCTACAGGGAACCAGGCAGAGGGCCTTCTCGGTCGTGGCGCCCGCCCTGTGGAACGCCCTTCCAGCAGATGTCAAAGAGAAAAATAACTACCAAACTTTGAGAAGACATCTGAAGGCAGCCCTGTTTAGGGAAGCTTTTAATGTTTAATAGGTTATTGTATTTTAGTGTTGTATTGGAAGCTGCCCAGAGTGGCTGGGGAAACCCAGCCAGGTGGGCGGGGTATAAGTAATATATTATTATTATTATTATTATTATTATTATTATTATTTGCATCTGCAAAGGCTTTCGGGTGGGCACACTGATTCATACAGTCAGTGCATGTTCCAGAGCTTCCTGTTGAACTTAGGAACATAGGAGAACTCGCTGGATCAGGGCCAATGACCCATCAAGTTCTCACAGTGGCCAACCAGATGCCCTAGTGCAGTGATTCTCAACCTGTGGGTCCCCAGATGTTGTTGGACTACAACTCCCATCATCCCTGAGCTCTGGCCTTGCCAGCTAGGGGTGATGGGAGTTGTAGTCCAACAACATCTGGGGACCCGCAGGTTGAGAAAGGCTGCCCTAGTGGGAAACCCACAAGCAGCACCCAAGCCCTTCTCCCCTCCTGGGGTTTCCTGCAACCGGGATTCAGAGGCATCACTGAATAGTCCTCTCCTCCCTGATTTTGTCCCGTCCTCTTTTTAAGCCATCCACGTTGGTGATCATCACGGCCACCAGTGGGAGTGAGTTCCAGAGAGCAAATAATTTGCTCTAAAACTTACATAAATACTGTGCTTGTTTTGCCTTTTGTTTGCACGTCTAAACAGATTAATTAAATTAATAATTAATTAAGTTGTTAGTTTGATTGACAACCAACTTATTAATTAATTAATTAACTAGATTAATAATCAGATTAATGATTTATTTATTTATTTATACGAGTAGTAATTAATTAAATTATTGATTTAATTATTGATTAAATAATAATTAAAAGGAGCAACATCTGATATTGACCCCAGTTTGGGGGAAGGCAGGCTTAGCTGAGGCACTTAACTACCAACCCGGGTTCAAGGTTTTTGTATTACCGTAATTTACAAAGCCCTGAACAGCTTAGGACCGGGGTGTCTCAGGGACGCCCCATGAACCCTTCTATCCCAGCATGATCCTTGAGATCATCTGCAGAACCCCCTGCCACTGGAGACTGAGCGAGCCCCTTCTGTGCCAACATTTAAATGCCTGCAGAAAATATTTCCATTCTGCCAGGCTCTAACAGGCTTCAGGTGTCTCTGGAATGGATAGAACTTTGATGCGATCAAGCAAGAGGTTGGATGGGCACCTGTCATGTGCATGACATGCATTTCAGGGGGTTGGGATAGATGACCCTCGGGGTCCCTTCCTGCTGTACAATTCTGTGCTTCGACGATAAGCAAATTCCTGCGAACGGCCTAATCTCCAGCTCTTAGCGGATGGGCAGTGACTCAAGTTCTGTGCCAGGATATTGTATACGGAAGACTTATGGCAGGCACAGTCCACGGTGGGTAACGGCCGTCACCCGCGGCAGATCTCGCACCAAGGAAACGGCGACTCTGATGCGGCAGATAAAAGTTATGCAGACATCTGCAGGCCAGAAGAGAGTGTCGGGAACGGTCCTTTAAGAGTGCAAGGCTGGTGAAAAAGCAACAGGCTCTGATTGCAAAGCTTCTTGCTTGAAATTATTATTAAAATGATGACATTTTTTCCATGACAGGGACCCAAGGCAGCTTACAGATTAATAATAATAATAATAATAATAATAATAATAATAATAATATGCAGAATGTGTTTTAATTTGCAGGCTACCATTTGCATAGTCTGGGTCATCGGCTAGCCTTGCGCCTGAGACACAGTGCAAAGGGAGAGGGTGGTAGCTAGCCAATTCTTCATACAGCACGTAGTTAAACTGTGGAACTCCATGCCACTGGAGACAGTGATGCTCTTGTGTTCAAATCCTACCTGTGGGTGGCCCTGTGAGAACAGGATGCTTCACTTAGAGAGGCCTGATGGGCTGGTGTTCTGTTCTTATCCCATCACCGCCATGGATAGCCCAGAAAAAGCTTTTCTCAACTTTGGGTCCCCCGACATGGACTGCGACTCCCATCATCCCTGACCACTGGTCCTGCTAGCTAGGGATGATGGGAGTTGTAGTCCAGCGCCTTGGGACCCCAAGGCCTAGAAGTGCATCTGCAGCCAACACCAGCTCAAGGGGGGCAAGCTTGTTTTCTCTTGGTATGCCACAACAGCAGCAAGAATACTTATTGCAAAGTACTGGAAGACACAAGATTTACCCACCCGGGAAGAATGGCAGATGAAGGTGATGGACTTCATGGAACTGGCGGAAATGACTGGCAGAATCCGAGACCAAGGAGAAGAGTTGGTGGAAGAAGATTGGAAGAAATTTAAAGTTTATTTACAGAAACATTGTAAAATTAAGGAATGTTAGAAGGATGTTGGAATGAAGTTCTGTGGTTTTAGCAGAAATGATATAAAGGATTAAGTAAAAATGGATTGGTAATTAGTGAAAGAGGAGAATGTAAAAATATAGTATATCAAGATAATTTTTTTAGGATAATAACAAGGATGGAAAGGATTTGCTGAAATATCTAATTGAACTAGAATACAAAAAAGGGAGGTGTGAGGAGGTCAAGGAAACAAGCAGATGAAAAATAAGTTATGGGAAGGTTGGATTTGTGTGTTTTTTCTTTTTCTTTTTTTTCTTGGATTGTTTGTCTTTTTTGTAATCTTTAAAATTGGAATAAATATTATATATATATATATATATATAGCTTGTTTTCTCTTGTTCTGGAGGGTAGGACTCGAACCCGTGGCTTCAAGTTACAAGGAAGGAAAAAATATGGTTCCGGAACTGGAATATTAATAGATAATGTGTAAACCATGCAGGGGTATGCAAGGAAATAATAAAAGAACCAACTGAATAATTATTAAACTCCAACAACACAACAAGATGGAAGAAGTTAAAAAAAAAAATACATTGAGCTCACAAATGGGTGAAAGGGAGTGGGGGGTATAGGGGAATTTATAAAAATTTCTAATATAATATTTCTCATTGCGTTGCATTTATATATAGCAAAGGGAAGTCTATAGCAATTAGGTATATTTTAATCTAGTCAACTATGTAATCGGCTTATGCTACAAAATGAATATGGATTTTGAATTTGATATTTGTAATTCTTTTTCGGTTTTGGAATAAAGTATTTTTTTAATAAAAAAAAGTTACAAGGAAGGAGATTACAACTAAACATCAGGGAGAGCACCTATCTCCTTGTCACCACCTGGAGACAGAAGTTCTGGGCGTGGAAACAGGTAGGGAACGAATCAGGAAAAGAGGGGGATTCTGGCACCTAGCTGCTTGCCCCATCGGTGAAAGGTCCACACTACACATATTCACAATTTGCAAAAGAAAACAGCAAGAGGTATAATATTGTACTGCACCATCGCAGAAGCTCAGGGGTATTTTAATCACATTCCTTCCCTCTCCTTTTTATGAGGATTCCCCTCTCTGGGATCCCACAGCTAATTCTCCCCTGGTCTCCTTGCTGGCCCAGATAGGACTAATTTAGCCAGCTAACCCTGGTGATCATCTAATGTTTATTGGGTGGATTTCCCCCCGAAATTGATTTTTGAATTCTGAATTTAAACTGTTTTTTGTTGCATCAATTAAGTGTTTTAAATTTGTTGTTAGCTGCCCTGAGCCTGGTTTTCTGAACCAGGAAGGGCGGGGTATTAATAATAATAATAATAATAATAATAATAATAATAATAATAATTAGGTAAAGGGACCCCTGACCATTTGGTCCAGATGTGGACGACTCTGGGGTTGCGGTGCTCATCTCGCTTTACTGGCTGAGGGAGCCGGCGTACAGCTTCCGGGTCGTGTGGCCAGCATGACTAAGCCGCTTCTGGCGAACCAGAGCAGTGCACGGAAACGGCATTTACTTTCCCGCCGGAGTGGTACCTATTTATCTACTTGCACTTTGACGTGCTTTCAAACTGCTAGGATTGCAGGAGCAGGGACCGAGCAACGGGAGCTCACCCCATCGTGCGGATTCAAACCGCCGACCTTCTGATCAGCAAGCCCTAGGCTTTGTGGTTTAACCCACAGCGCCACCCACGTCCCTATTATTATTATTTCACAATATTAATGAGCAAACAAAGCTCTTCTAGCTAGACAGTTCCTCTATCGGACGTTACACCGCGGTTCAGGGAAATCTCCACCAGAGGTGATACTTGGGCCTGGATAGCTCAGTTGTGATATCGCCAAGGTTGCAGGTTTGATCCCCGTAAGGGACAGCTGCCTATTCCTGCATTATAGGGGGGTTGGACTAGATAACTCTTGGAGCCCCTTTTCCAACTCTACAATTTTATCCTTCCCTGCTGGGAGCAGAGCACAGACCATTCAGCCCAAGGAGACCACACCGCCTGCTCCTTGTGTTCCTACAACAATGCCGGCGAGAATGCCAAGGGCTCTGGGAGATGCGCCAAGATGAAACCAGAGATTAGGAGCCACAGAGTAAGATGGCTTAGTTAGCGCGCTCGGCCAGCGTCTCCCAGGAAAAGCCGCCCCCAAGCCCCCCCCCTGATGTTTCCTAGGTGACACATTCTTGCACCCTGGGACACCAAGCTGGGCTTTAAAACCGTTCACAACAAAGAGGGGAGACGGGAAATATATCCTTAGCAAGGGGGGAAACAGCAGCGGCTGCGTTGAGCTCTCACGTCCCTTAAGCTCAGAACACTACCCTGAGACAAAGCCGAGATGTGGGATATGTCCTTAAAGGGCAAAGCAGCCCGAGTGATGCTGTCAGGGGCTCTTATGTGCAACGGGCGCAGCTCGGATTTTGGTGGCAAAGGGCTGGAAGGAACAAGAAGCGCCGACAATAACGGACTGGCATTACAAGCTCCAATAATTTGCTGAAACGGTGCAGTTAACAAATACCCTGTTACTCAAAACACAAATTTATGGAAAAGTGGGATAGATATAAAACATACGTTCAAAAATACAGTCAAGGTTCGCTATCTGTGCTAGCATTTGATTGACGGTGGTGAGAGACTGAGTTGAGAAATAAGACTAAGAGCACATATTGATACAGGAATGTATTAGATAATATGTAAAGAAATGTGCAATAATAAGAGTACATTCATTTGTAAAAAAAGAATATACACTGGGAAAGACGGAAAGTCTAGTGTGTTGGTATGTATATGATTTTTTTTGGGGGGGGGAATTGTTTTTTTCCTTTGTTCTTTCTTTTTCCTTTTCTTTCTAGGTATATAAAATTTGTATATAATTTTTGTATACATGTTGGAAATTATATTATAGTAAGTCCTGTAATGTAATATGACAGTGTTTACCAATGTGATATAAGAATGTTAATAAATAAATAAAATGCAAACAAAAAAAGAAATAAAGATGCTGTCAGGGGTTGATGATGGAGGTTGCAGTGCGGAGGGCGCCAGAATGGCAAAGGCTGGGCTAGAAAGAGATTGGATCTCCAAGGTGCACACTCCCAGGGAAGTTCTCCTGCGCAGCAGAAACTGCGCAAAAGCTGGGCGGGCAGAATGGGGTGGCCACACCAGTCACCATCAGCCAGACCCAATGTTTGGCCAATGGCAGCTTCTGACGCCAGATCTCAAACCAGCCAGCTTCTCCCAGTTTGCCAGAAAGGAAGGGACGGCAGGCAGGGATGCCGTGATGGGAAAGTGATTTGATACGGTTTGCATTCAAATAATAATAATAATAATAATAATAATAATAATAATAATAATAATAATTTATTATTTGTACCTCGCCCATCTGGCTGGGTTTCCCCAGCCACTCTGGGCGGCTTCCACAAAGACCAAAAATACACTAAGATGTCAGACATTAAAAACTTCCCTAAACAGGGCTGCCTTCAGATGTCTTCTAAAAGTCTGGTAGTTGCTGTTCTCTTTGACATCTGATGGGAGGGCGTTCCACAGGGAGGGCGCCACCACCAAGAAGGCCCTCTGCCTGGCTCCCTGTAGCTTTGCTTCTCGCAGCGAGGGAACCACCAGAAGGCCCTCAGCGCTGGACCTCAGTGTCCGGGCAGAATGATGAGGGTGGAGACGCTCCTTCAGATATACTGGACCAAGGCCCTTTAAGGCTTTCAAGGTCAGCACCAACACTTTGAATTGTGCTCGGAAACATGCTGGGAGCCAATGTAGGTCTTTCAAGACCGGTGTTATGTGGTCTCGGCGGCCGCTGCCAGTCACCAGTCTAGCTGCCGCATTCTGGATTAGTTGCAGTTTCCGGGTCACCTTCAAAGGTAGCCCCACATAGAGCGCATTGTAGTAGCCCAATCTATCAGATTTTTGCAGGTTCCAAAAGTTTACCAGAACCAAAGCACAGGCATGGTTTGAATTTCGCACCGGCCCAAATTTCCCAGTGGAGGTCTCTAACCAAACAAAGCTCCACAAAAGTTAGCGTATTAGGGAATATACCTATGCTGTGATGTGCAGATGATTTCGTCTTCTTTTTTAAACTTAAAATCATTCAGTCAATAAGATTGGTTAAAAAGAAGAACATTATTTAATTTGTGGGGAAATGAATCTGTAGGCAGCCCCTCGTTTAACTGGATTCCCCACAACGAGGTTCTGACGAAATTACCTTTAACATGCGGATCTCCCGAAGGGCAATTTTTTTGATAACGGGATCGTCTTCTGATTCCAGAAACTTCTTGATGGCCACAATCTGACCAGTGTCCCTGTTCCGGCACTTGAACACCACCCCGTAGGAGCCTTCGCCAATCTTGCTGATTTTTTCGTATTTCTCCATTGCAAATACGATACGGAAATACCGCCCAGAGTCGAAGCGACACCCAGCAATTAATTTATCCTTTTGGGTATCTGAATCCTTCAGGTGACCAGTGATGTTTTCAACCTGTAAAAACGAGAGCAAACCACAACAGCAAACACTCTGTCAGCAGCTGCAGAAACTTTAGAGTTCACAGGAAAACAGGATGGCATTTCTCAGGAGTTGAACACAGATTATAGCAGACCCTTTCCATCATTTTGTGAAAACAAAATAAAAAAATTCCTTCCAGTAGCACCTTAAAGACCAACTGAGTTAGTACTTGGTATGAGCTTTCGTGTGCATGCACACTTCTTCAGATACATCATTTTGTGGTCATGCAAAATCCATTTTGGCGCCTTTTTCTTTTTCATAAATGGGCGGGGTCCTGGAGGTGTGATCCAAATTAGCAGCAGTAGGGAATTCTTTTAACAACGCCTTTCTTTTTAACTGGCCTCATTAGATATACAACACTGTTTGCAAACCTGCCAGACTTTTAGAAGACATCTGAAGGCAGCCCTGTTTAGGGAAGCTTTTAATGTTTAATAGATTATTGTATTTTAATATTCTGTTGGAAGCCGCCGAGAGTGGCTGGGGAAACCCAGCCAGATGGGTGGGGTATAAATAATAAATTATTGTTATTGTTATTGTTCCAGATGTTCTGGAGTACAGTACAACTCTCGCCAACCCTGAACCTGATGGGAGATGTAGATCAAAACATCTGGGGAGATCCAGTCTCGGGTAAGCTGAGCTACAGAAACTCAGCTTAATACACAGCTGCATTTGTCTGGTTAAACCCTCCTCTTCAAATCCCACTCTCCTCCCCTGACAAAATTTACACTCTGTGCGCTCCTAGTCATTTATGTCACCCATGAAGTCTTCCAAAGGAAGAATGGCGAAGGTAATGGCCCCTGCAGAAATGTCAAAACTTACGGGAAGATTCAGAAATCAAGAAAAAAGAGTTTTTAAACAAAGAATGGGGGAGATATCTAAAACTGTAAACAATTAAGTACCTTAGCAGGATTAATTTAAAATCTAGCAGTTTAAAGGTGATTTTGGAAGAAATATAGAGAGTGATAAGTAAAAAGAGTTAAGGAGGAGATGAAGTTTTTAAAATGTTTGTATAGGGAACCAAGGAAGGGGAGGAGGGAAGTCTAAACAATTATGTATGCAATGGTATTTGATGATTATTATTGTTAATTTGAAAAACTGAAAAATAAAATGAAGTCTCCACAGTGATGGCATCACAGAGTTGTTCTACATTTTCAAATTGTTTTAAGTGAGGTTAAGATTGCCAAAGGCCATTCATTTTAAATATATAGGCATATTATTGATTAGTTAACCAAATAAAGTGCAAACATGACACAAATAAATAAAACAAATAATTGAAAATTTAAACCATAAAGTGTCACAGCCTGGAAGGAAAAAGGTTCAAAGACACAGCACAGCTCTAATGGAATAATCAAGTATTAACTTACACACAGATTCCCCTTACAAATAATAAATATAAATAAGTTATCTCCAGCTGGGAATGCCATCATTACTGAGAATGAAGTTTCTCTATAGTCTTAAATGAGCCAGACATTTGCATGCACTGATGGCACCGAATGACCAGGTGCCTCAATATTTGAATAAGAAATAAAATCATGCCACGTATTTAAAAAACCAGCCATTTAAGCTCTGCTCTTAGTTTGTGATACATCACTTCCCGGAGGGTGATTTGCCAAGCCTTAGAGTACCAGCAGTCCAAATTATTAAGACTTCCAGGATTTGGCAATGCAGCTCCAGGCTGATGTTAAGAGATGAGAAGGAGGTTATTTGCTTTCTGAATCCTGTTCTGTTTGCAAAAGCGCCAGGTGGAAAGACGGAGTAATCGTTTGTTTAGTTATCAAGGAGATCTCATTGCCGACCAGTGCCGGATTTATGTACTCTGTTAAGAACTTAATTCGTTCCAGAGGTCCGTTCTTAACCTGAAACTGTTCTTAACCTACCACTTTAGCTAATGGGGCCTCCTGCTGCTGCGGCGCCACTGGGGCCTGATTTCTGTTCTCATCCTGAAGCAAAGTTCTTAACCCGAGGTACTATTTCTGGGTTGGAGTCTGTAACCTGAAGCATCTGTAACCTGAAGCGTCTGTAACCTGAAGCGTCTGTAACCCGAGGTACCACTGTATAAGCTAGACAAGCTCTAGCTTAGGGCCCCACTCTCTTAGGGGCCCACAAAAAAATTCAATGGAAAAAACACACCTGGATGTACATTTCCAAAATACAAGATAAAAAACAAATAAAATAAAACCTACATACAGTAACAGTGTTTTGTGTTGTGTAGGCTCCTGTGATGTAAATAATGGGCCCCGCCTGCTAGCCTGCTCCCTCAAACATCACTGGTTTGCTCCTCTCTATATATAGGGTGCCTACATTCTGCATGGACTGGTCGCATGGCAACATGTGCAAATGGCTTTAGATACCTGTCGGGTCCATAAATTACCATATAGCATATATTCAGCACACAAAAACAGCGGCAATTTGTTGTTGGCAAAGCACAGCTGGACATAGAAAGGGCCCCATTACCTTCAGGAGCTGAGGGCCGCATTGAACCTAATTCTGGCCCTGTTGCTGATGGTAATTCATATAGTGCACCTAGCACTGTAGGCTGTTTCCCAGCAGGGTTTCAGGTTACTGTACACTTTTTTATTGATTTTCAAAAACAAAACAAAATTAAATAAAACTTAAAATTTAACATTCAACCGTTTTTATCTTCTTATTTACCCTGCGTAATTTCGCGCCCGGACTTCCTCCTTCCCTCCTTTGGTTTTCCCAATTTACATCCATTCCTGCAGATTCTTAATTACATTCTATATACAAGATTTATGTTAGCCCTGCTACAGTTTTTAAACTTCTACAGTTATTTCGCATATACACGACAAATTTACTCCACTCCTCCTCAAACTTTGTCACTTTTTGGTCTCGAATTTTACAACTCATTTTTGCCAATTCAATAAACTCGAATAATTTCGTCTGCTGCTCCATTAGGGTTGGTAACTCTTGGGATTTCCACTTTTGGGCCACAAGAATCCTTGCAGCTCCCAGCAGGTTTCCCAGCACCACGAGAAGCCAGTCTTGCCTCTAAGCCAGCAACGGCCCGCACATTTGCTCTGGCATAAGCGCCACTGGGCACAGATGGACTTACTTGGGAGAGAGCACCCTGTGGCAGAGGTGGCGCGGATGTCGTCAGCGCAAAGCCAAGGAGCCGGTGGCTTCAGCCGTGAAAGCCGATCTCTGGGGCGGCTCCAGCAGCCTCTGCATCTTCAGGCCAGCTTCCTCCTCCTCCTCCTCCTCCTCCTCCTCCTGCGAAAGGAAGGCCCGTCTGGAAATTAAAATTTAATTCAGGCCCTTTGGGGGAAGGCAGGTTGCCAAGGCAGGCTCTGCGGGCAGCTTCAAGATCAGCAGCAAACCCACAAGGGCCTCTTCTTAAAAAGGAGGCGGGCAGGATCCTGTTTCGTGGATCACTTTCCTTGTCTGCAGAAGGAAGGAGCCTCCTTGGGAGCACAGGAGGTGAGAAGGGCATCGCCCGCAGCGGGAACCCTGCGCCGCCACCGGGAAGGGGCAAAAGGGCAGCCGGGAGGAAAGGCAGCCCCCAAGCCCCCTTCTGCTGGGACCACCTCCCTTGTTGCCAGCCAAAAGGCTCTCCTGGCACACCTTCCTCCCCTCCGAAGCAGCTTCAACCACGGGAGCTCCTCTTGGAGCAGGAAAAGTATCCCCACGCTAAAGGGCCCTCTGCACATGCCCAGGGGCACTCTCCCCTCCAGGCAGCTAGCGGTGCCAACCTGAGTAACATATTAGGTGGGGGCAGGTAAGCTCTGTCCCACATAATCACAAGATGCAGTACACAAACATCATCTGAAAGGTGCCCATCAACTTAGGGGGGGGCACCACTTTCAAATATTTTATTTTGGGGGGGGCAAAGGACCCTTGGAACTAGAAGTCGGCTCCCATGCAGCCAGAGCGCAGAGGAGCATCTGAGCGCAGTTTGGGGGAGACCGGCATGCCGCCTGGGGCTGGCGCAACCCTCCGGTGCTGGGCACTCTGCACGCGCTCAGAGGACCCCTTGCTCTTTCTACACCCCCCCCCGCCTCCCTCCCGCCTCTCTTGCCTGCAGCTGCCTCCGCCGCCAGCCCCGCGCGCTCCTCCTCTCGCCAGCGCCGTCGTCTCTCGCTCTGTCCGGGCGCAGCTCTGCGCGGAGCCGCTAAAGGCGCGCAGCAGCCAATCAGGGCGGGCGGCGGAGCCTGGGCAGAGGGGGCGATGCCCGCCCCCGGGAGGAGCGAGGCTGAGCAGGCAGGCAGGCGTCTCCCTGCGTTGGCACAGACTGCCCTCCAAGCGCTGGGCAGAAGCAGGAGACTCCTTGGGGCAGAGCAAGGAATCCTCGACGGCCTTCCTCGCGCAGCGCGCAGCTGAGACGGTGGAGGTGGCGAAGGGCACCCACTTGGACTGGACCTGTAGGGTTGGACGGGACCCCCAATTTCATCTAGTCCAACCCCCTGCCATGCAAGAATCTCAGCTAAAGCATCCAGCACAGATGGACACCCAAACTCTGCTTCAAAACCTCCAAGGAAGCAGAGGGAATGGGAGTCCATTCCACTGCCAAACAGCTCTTACTGTCAGAAAGTTTTTTTCTGAATGTTTAGTCCGAATCTCCTTTCCTGTAACTTGAAGCCATGGGTTCGAGTCCTACCCTCCAGAGGAGTAGAAAACAAGCATGCTCCCTCCTTCGTGTGACAGCCCTTAAGATATTTGAAGGCGGCTATCTTATCTCCTCTCAGTCTTCTCTTCTCCAGGCTAAACATACCCAGCTCCTTCAACCGTTCCTCACCAGGCTTGGTTTCCAGACCCTTGATCATCTTGGTCGCCTTCCTCTGCACACCTTCCAGCTTGTCAATGTCCTTCTTAAATTGTGGAGACCAGAATTGGACCCAGTACTCCAGGTGTGGTCTGGCCAAGACAGAATCAAGCAGAACTATGACTTTCCTTGACACTAGACTTCTCTTGATGCAACCTAGAATGGCATTAGCTTTTCTTGCTGCAGCATCACACTCTTGGCTCATTTTAAACTTGTGGTCCACTATGTCCCCTACATCCTTTTCACTTGTACTGCTAGTAAGCCAGGTGTCCCCCATCCTATATTTGTGCATCTGGTTCTGTTGGTTTGGATCATTAATAATAATAATAATAATAATAATAATAATAATAATTTATTATTTATACCCCACCCATCTGGAAGCTTGCTCCCTCTTCCATGGGGCAACCCTTGAGATATCTGAAGATGGCTCTCATATCTCCTTTCAGTCTTCTCTTCTCCAGGCTAAACATACCCAGCTCCTTCAACCGTTCCTCATCAGCTTTGGTTTCCAGACCCTTCATCATCTTGGTTGCCCTCCTCTGCACACCTTCCAGCTTGTCAATGTCCTTCTTAAATTGTGGTGCCCAGAATTGGACCCAGTATTCCAAGTGTGGTCTGGCCAAGGCAGAAGAGGTTGGGAATATTACTTCCCTTGAACTGAACACTATACAGTGGTACCTCGGGTTAAGTACTTAATTCGTTCTGGAGGTCTGTTCTTAACCTGAAACTGTTCTTAACCTGAAGCACCACTTTAGCTAATGGGGCTTCCTGCTGCTGCCGCGCCGCCGGAGCACGATTTCTGTTCTCATCCTTAAGCAAAGTTCTTAACCCGAGGTACTCTTTCTGGGTTAGCGGAGTCTGTAACCTGAAGCGTCTGTAACCTGAGGAACCACTTTACATCTGCTGATGCAGCCTAGAATAGCATTCACTTTTTTTGCTGCTGCATCACACGATTGACTCATGTTCAGCTTGTGGTGCACCAAGACCCCTAGATCCTTTTCACATGTACTGCTAGTATGCCAGATGTCCCCCGCCTTGTATTTGTGCTTCTGGTTCTTCCTAAGGGCAGAACCTGACATTTGTCCCTGTTGACGTTCATTTTGTTAGCTTGTGCCCAGGTCTCCACTCCGTCAAGGTCCTCTTGAATCCCGATTCGCCAATGGCCACAGTGAATAGGTTCTACCTTCCCTGTAGGGCAGCCTTTGTCAAGCTGGTTCCCTCCAGAGGTTTTCAGACTACAACTCCCATCAGCTAGAAACTGGCCCTCCCCCTTGATTAGATTAATAAGTGAACCGGCCCGGGCCCTGTGGTCTTCAGAAAAAGCCCTTCAAAAGTCCGTGCTCCAACTGGGGGTGGTGTCCTTCTACAGAATGCTGCTGTTAAGGAGATGCACCTGGTACCAGTCTTCAGGTACCCTTTCTGTTGCACAAAATCCTATCCCTAGATAGGGAACATTTTTCAGGCCAAAGGCCACACCCCCTTAAGGACCCATACATGTGAGGGCGGGGCCAGAGGCAGGAAGTGGGCGGAGCAACAGGTAGGATTCCGAGCTTTGTACATGGCTGCATTCCTGCCAGGGAAAACTCAGCAAGTTTCTGCACACACACACACACGTCCAGGCAAGCAAGAGGCCACCTAGCTAGATGAAAACCATTGAAGGAGGTGTGGAGCAGAGCCAGTGCATAGCTGTCAACCGTCCCTTATTTGGCGGGAAACTCCCTTATCCCAGCGCCGTGTCCCGCTGCTGTCCCTTATTGATGATGTCCCTTAAATTTCCCGGGTTTCATGCTCGCCCGGCTCAGGAGGGAAGCAGCGGCTCGGGGTCCTCCGCCGCGAGAGAGCGAGTGCACGAGCTGCCACGTCTCCGTCTCTCCCTTTTCCCCCTCAGGGGCGCGTCGTGAGGAGACGGGTGGCGGTGGGCGGGCAGGCAGCCCCTCTCTTGCGAGACTTCCGCCGCGCTGCCTGGGGAAGCTGGAGGGGGCAGCGGCGGCGGCAGCTGAGGAGGCGGCCTGAGGGAGGAGGAAGAGGAGGGTATGGGGAGGGACGCAGAAGGGTGGCACTGCAACCGCCTCATGCTGGGCTCACGGGCAGCATGGGTGAGTCTCTCTCTCCCTCCCTCTCTCTCGGGCGGGGAAGGGCCTATGGAACTCCTCGCGCCAGGACGACGGCAGCCCCAACATGCTGCTTAGCATCCCCTCCAACCAGTGCAGCATCTTAATGTAGTGATTTCCTCCTCTGCATCCCTTTCATAACTCTAATTTTATAAATCATTTGTCCATCCATAGTTCAAATTTTTACTACAAGTTTTCTGTCAATCCTACCAATGTATGTAACTCTCTACAATAGCTTTTCAACTAAATTATAAGCTTTCCCCATTCTTTATCAAAGAGGTCCTCTTCCTGGTTTCTAATTCTGCCTGGAAGCTTTGCCATCTCGACGTCGTTCATCAGTTTTGTCTGCCACTCTTCTTTGGTCGGAGATGTAGACCCTTAGGATCATCTAGTCCAACCCCCTGCAAAACACAGTCAGTGGCAGCAAAAGCAGCCTGGCTCCATCAATGGCGGATTTCTGTATAAGCTAAGCAAAATCCCTTATTTTTGCTGCTGATTCCTTATTTTCGAGGCTGCTGGTCCCTTGTTTTCAAATCTGGAAGTTGACAGCTATGAGCTGGTGATGGGTGTCCCCAGGGGACAAGAGTCCCACAGGTCAGGCAGAGAGGGGTTGGTGTGCCCAACAAGCCCTTTGGGTCTTGAAAACAGGGGAGCCAGAGTGAGCAGGGGCTTCTCTGCTTTATGTTGGCTCCCACTGTAGCTTTTAATCTTTACAGGCAACGCTCCTGTTTTGACATGGGCAGGGGGAGTGTCGTCATGCTTGATGTCAGGGATGGCACGGCCAGTATCCAGTGACCCTTATGTAACCAAACTCCACACCGGCCTTTGCCAGGTACCTGGTGCCCTCGGGTTGTGCTGGACTAAAACTCCCACTCCAGTGCTGACTATGGGATTTGTAGTCCAGCGCCGAGGGCCTTCTGGCGGTTCCCTCATTGCGAGAAGCAAAGCTACAGGGAACTGGGCAGAGGGCCTTCTCGGTGGTGGCACCCGCCCTGTGGAACGCCCTCCCACCAGATGTCAAGGAGATAAACAACTACCTGACATTTAGAAGACATCTGAAGGCAGCCCTGTTCAGGGAAGTTTTTAACGTGTGACATTTTAATGTATTTTACATCTTTGTTGGAAGCCACCCAGAGTGGCTGGGGAAACCTGGCCAGATGGGCGGGGTACAAATAATAAATTACTATTACTATTACTCGTCTGAAACATCTGGAGAGCAGTGCTCTGACATCCCAGTGGTCCTGCTAGCTGGGGAATGAACCACACCTTCCCATCAATGGTATATTGTGCCTGGATAGCTCAGTTGGCTAGAGTGTGGAGCTGACAATGTCAAGGCTTCAGGTTTGATCCCCGTATGGGACAGCTGCGGGAGGGTTCGACTAGATGCCCCTTGGGGTCCCTTTCCAAATTTACAGTTCTGCGAAGTTCTGGAATGATGCAATATCCCTGATGTGGTAGCTTTTCCTTATGGGGGCGGGGGAATCCAAATCTTTACCAAATTAGCAGGAAGTGCAGAATGGTTACCTTGTAAACATAGCTGCCTTGTAGCAAGCCAAGCCACTCGTCCGCCTAACTCAATATTACCTACACAGACTGGCAGTGGCTCTCCAGAATTTCAGACGACACCCCCAGCCCCACCTGGAGACGCCAGAGACCCCCACCTGGGCCCTCCTGCATGGAAGGCAGTTGCTCTGCTGAGAGAGCCATGCCCCCCCCCTGTGTTCCTCTGCAGAACCACTAAAGGGTAATGAATGAAACCAGACAAAAATCAGGAGCAAAAAGGATACTTTAATGGATGAAAGGGAGACGGGGAGGAGAAACATGGATGAGGGCCTTGAGAAAGGGATAATGGAACAAAGGATATTCCCCAAGGTTTATTAGACAATACTGCGCCTTATATATATATTTATACTATACCACCGGGTTTTTTTTAAAAAAACAGACCCTTTCGAAACTCGCCCAGTCTGGGGGAAATCTAGTTCCTTTCTTCCAGGCACTGCCTTTTCTCCTCTGGCACAGTATAAATAAAATATGTGTCCGTGAAGCGTTAAAAAAAGCTCTCCCCTGAAAGCAGTTTTAGAAAGGCTCATCCAGTCGGTGGCTTCCTGCGCTCCCGGTTTGGCATCTGTCGTGACAGAAAGGGGAATGTTTCCAGGGAAAGGGATGATTCGCACCAGGGACCCAGCTGCAAGGACCAGGGGGCCTCTGGAATCGGCCTTGAACCCAGCCTGAACCGAGACCTCCACCACACCTGGACTGCATTGGGTGGGGATCCAGGGATTCCCAAGACCTGGATGAGCTTTCCTTTCATCTCCTTTTCTCCGTACATTCTCAGGAGCTCCTGATGATGACACACCTGTGTGGTCCCCTCACACACTCTCTCTCACACACAATCTATCTTTCCAGCCAATCTAGGGACCCTTGATTCCTCACGGAGATACGGCTTTGCATTTCTGCCACACGCTCCCTCTGGCAACAAATCCCACAAGCAAAAACCCCTACAAAAGACTCTTGTACAAAACAGCATTTCTGCAGGAATAGCCAAAAGGTCTTTCCTCCCACCCTGCGTCCCCCTATATATATATTTATCTATATATAAACACCTCCCTCAGACGACGGGCTTCATCTAAGAGGCAAAAAGGGTGAAATGAATACCAGGTTCTTTGTACAATTGTATAAAGACGGGGAGGGGGAGGGGCCGCCCTCCCTCAACCCCCCCAAAAGCTGCTCTGCAACCTTCATGTGCTAGAAGTTAGGATACATCACACGACCCTAGCAGCAGATTAATAAATAAGGATTAAATAGTCTATTTTACAAACCCACAGAGAACAGTTGCGTTAAAAAACAGAAACCCCACGATATCCCAGGAATGCTGATGACCTCTTGAAAGCGGATCATTTGGACAAGATCCAGAGGGGCTTTGCGTAGGAAGTCTTCCCCATGGGGGGGGGGTGTGTCCCAAAAGCGCACCCGCCTTCCCCGCCAGCCTCAATGTTCCTGATTTTGATCTCGGCCACCAGCATTCAAAAGTTGGCGTTGCCACAAGATTGGAAGGCAGCGGCAGCCTTGGTATTTTAACCAGAAGACAAAAGAAGTCTGCGTCGAGAACCGCATGGCACCGTGAACGCATTTGGGATCCGCCCCCCCCCCAAAAAAGCGCCTGGGCCTAACGAACCAGAGCGGCTTATTAACCTCGTAGCTTTTATTAAGCAAACTCAACATAACCAACCACACAGTGGCAAGTGACAGATCAGCTGCTTCCCAGCTGCAAGACGCCCAGGCGACGTTTGGCTCTCGTTCCTAAAAAAATGGGTCCGTTTAGATATTGACACAGTAGAGCAAATGGAGAGGGAGGGAGAAAACAGAGAGAGAGAGAGAGAGAGCGCAAGAGGGAGGGAGGGAGAGTCCGGCTTGGATAGCATTTCCTTGAGGGCTGCTTCCTTATGTGACGTATTCCTTGGCTGGCGGTTCCGAGTCGGGTTTCGGTTGCCTAGTAACTGTTTTCGTGGCCGGCCAAAATGTAGAGATTGCTGTGGGCCGTTGGGTTGTCGGTTGGCCTGCTCTCCAGCACCACCACCCTGTGAGGGGAAGGAGCAACGAGCAAGTTAGCCTTCACTGCAAGTGGGCACCCTGGGGCCGTGTTCCCTGGCACCACACCCATGATGTTGGGGCGACAACTCCCACTGACTGCCACCAGCCACCGTGGGCGCTGGGAGCTGTAATGCAACATCGGACTTAATAATAATAATAATAATAATAATAATAATAATAATAATACAGTCGTACCTCCGCTTACGTATCCCTCTGGATACGTAAACTTCGGGATGTGAATGCGGCAAACCTGGAAGTATTTTTCTGAGTTTCGCTGCGCACACATGCGCAGAAGCGCTCTACGTACCACGCGCATGAGCAGAAGCGCTAAACTGCGCCATGCGCATGCGCAAAAGCCATCCTCTGGTTGTGAATACAGCCGGACCTCCGGAACAGATCCCGTTCGCAACTGGAGGTAACACTGTAATAATAATAATAATTTAACATGCTACAAGCGTGCGTCTTGCTGGATGCATCCCATGACATGGGAAAAGGCATCTCTTTTAAGAAAGTGGCCATGAAGTTTTCTAATGCAGAAAGATTGGAAATCTAATAACCACTCCAACACCATCCTGGTGCTTTGAACTATTTATTTTGTATTTTTAATCTTCTATCCTGTATTTTTATCTTGCGAACCGCCCTGAAATCTTCGGTGGTATGTGGGTGGCATATGAATTTAATAAATAATTACTTGAACATTAACCCAATGTGGGCATAGACAGAGAAGCATGGTGTTAAGGTGAGAAAATTCAGAAGCATCGCTCTGCAGGGGGAGGCAGCAAGGGGGCAATCCAGGAGAAAACCCCCACCCCACCCCTGTGAGAGACCCCAGCACAGGCTTGGCTCTTCTCAGCTCACCTGTCGGAGCCCAGCAAGCGGAACACCCGAGTTTCGTCTGAGATCTCCTGGGTTACCTGCAAAAGGGGCAGAGAAAGGGACACTTGAGCCAGCTAAGACTGCGGAGGAGGGTTGAGTCAAATAGTCCGGTCACTGTTGACAAAATGCACAGCAAGTTAGTTCAGAAGCAACCTTCGCAGCTTACTGAACCATGGCTCAATGCTGCTGGGTTCCAGCTCCCACCATTCCTGACTTCTGGGCCACGCTGGGTGGGGTCAAGGGAGCTGGAGTCTGACACCATCCAGGTTCTGCTCCTCTGGTTTAAGCCACCTGGGAATGGATGTCAGGCCCAGGCACTCTTTCCTTGCCTCTGCGCTGGAACTGAGTGCAGCAGCACTCAGTTGTTGTTGTTGTTTAGTCGTTTAGTCGTGTCCGACTCTTCGTGACCCCCTGGACCAGAGCACGCCAGGCACTTCTGTCTTCCACTGCCTCCCGCAGTTTGGTCAGACTCATGTTTGTAGCACTCAGTACTAAAGGCCAAAACAGAAATCTATCCATATACATTATTGTTGCATTGCTATTTGTTGTATCTTACATTTAATTTGTACGACAGTGTAGTGGCCCAAGGGCAGGATTCTCGTGTGAACTGGGAAGCCCATCTCACTTCAACCACAGACTCATTGTGGCCTTAGGCAAGCTGTTACAGTGGTGCCTCGCAAGACGAACACCTCGCAAAACGAAAAACTCGCAAGACGAATTTTGAGTTGTTCCGCAAGACGAATTTCCCTATGGGCTTGCTTCACAAGAAGAAAGCCCATAGGGAAATCTCCGGGGACCTCTTTTAAATGCTGGCGGTGGGGAGCAAAGCCTTTCGCCCCCCTCCGGCCTTCAGAAGAGGTCCTGGACCTCTTCTGAAGGCCGGCGGGGGGCAAAAGTCTTTGCTCCCCCCCGCCTGCCTTCCCGGCATAGCGGAGAAGCGCAGCGCATTTCTCCGCTGTCCCGGAGGGCTTTTGAAGGCAGGCGCGGGGGAGCAAAGACTTTCGCCCACCGCCGGCCTTCAGAAGACCTCCGCTGTCCCGGGGGCTTTTAAAATGCTGGGGGTCGGCAGCAAAGCCCTCCTGTCCCCGGAGCTTGCGGGGCGGGAGGTGGGGAGAAGGGCTTTTCTTCCCACTGCCAGCCTTCAGAACAGCCTTCTGAAGGCTGGCGGTGGGAAGAAAAGCCCTTGTCCGTCCGTCCGTCCCCCCAGCCTTCAGAAGAGGTCGGGGGACAGACTGTCCCCGGACCTGGTCTGAAGGCGGTTTCCATAGGAACGCATTGATTGATTTTCAATGCATGCCTATGGGAAACCGTGCTTCGCAAGACGAAAAACTCGCAAGAAGAAAAAACTTGCGGAACGAATTAATTTTGTCTTGCGAGGCACCACTGTATTATCCTGGCCTGCCTTACAGGGTTATTGTTAGGTTTATTACTGAGATAACGTGTGCATATCATGTTTCCCACTCTCCAAATGTGCTAGATAGGAATGCTTATGTGCTGCTATCCTGGGGGGAGGCTGGGGACGACCCCTGCCTAAAAGCCAGGAAGACCGCTGCCAGCCAGTGTCGACAATATTGAGCTAGACGGACCAATGGCCTGACTCAACACAAAGACCGCAAACAATGCCCCTAGGAAGGTGTTACGCCACTGGGCAGTGGTACCTCCCATAATGAAGTGAGAACCATAAGCACGTTGTTTGTGCCATCATGGCAAGCCTTACACGAGAGTTAGTGGGCAGTTGTACTGGTAAAACAACATAAACCAACTGTAAGTAATAATAATAATAAATAGCACTTCACATCGTCATGATAAACTTCACAAAAACTTTGTATAGTGCGTTTGTGCAACTTCATACGCTTTTATTTGGGGGTTCAACTAGATGACCCTTGGGAGACCCTTGCAACTCTACAATTCCCTGATTCTCTTATTGTCTCCATGGTGGTGGGAATGAGCAAGGCCTGTTTGTGACTTCATAGCTGTGATGTGTTCTGGGGGCTACAAACCTGACTGCTGATGCCCCTCCACCCTTAAGTCCCTATACTTGAGAATGTCTTCTTCTTCGGCGATCCCTCATAGCCAAGTAAGTTTTCCATAAACACGGTTTTAACAATGAGTCCGTAAATGACTGTGGAGCACAATCTGGATCCACACGTCCTTCCACAGTGGGGACATTGGTGTCTGGGCGGTAGTTGATCACGGTGTGGATTTGCCAAGCGTGCCTTCCTCTTAGCATGTTTCTCCCTTGTGTCCTGAGTTCAAGTGTCTTCAAAGCCCATGACACCTTTGGTCAAGGCTGTTCTCCAACTGGAGCGCTCGCAGGCCAGTGTTTCCCAATTGTTAGTGTTTATACTACATTTTTTAGATTTGCCTTGAGACAGTCTATAAACCTTTTGTTGACCACCAGCATTACGCTTTCCATTTTTAAGTTCGGAATAGGGTAGTTGCTCTGGAAGATAATAATAAGGCATCCCCACAAGAAGCCATCTCACACCAGGTCAGGCCAATTGCCCTTCTATTCTGACTGTCCGTTGCTCTGCAGGATCTTGACCAGAGAAGGCTCTTTCCCCTCACCTGGCACCCAACATTCTGTGATAAGATCTTAACCGAACATGGGCCAACTATGATCCTTCACTAGGCCAGAGCAGCAGGGGCTCCCCTCTCTCAGCAGAGCAACCACGTTCCTTCCACGGAGGGCAGCAAGACTGGGAAAACAAGCCCCCCTCCCCAAACCCAAGACTTACTTCGTCAGACTTAAAGCTTTTCCCTTGCATTCCGTGCTTCCAGAAGGCCAGAACGCTGTCTTGAAGGCACACTGCGGGAGAGATGCAATAAGGTAAGAATGACAAACCTAGACAGCATCTTAAAAAGCAGAGACATCACCTTGCTGACAAAGGTCCGTATAGATGTTGTTGTTGTTGAGTGGGACTGTGAATTATGTTAAGTAACATAAAATACTCCTTCATGGATCACTGCCTTGTCGTGGCGAAGGGGCTTGAATAACCCAGAGAAGCTATGAGCTATGTCGTGCAGGGCCACCCAAGATGGACAGGTCACAGTGGAGAGTTTTGACCAAAAAGCAGAGACATCACCTTGCCAACAAAGGTCCGTATAGTTCAAGCTCTGGTTTTCCCAGTAGTGATGCATGGAAGTGAGAGCTGGACCATCAAGAAGGCTGATCGCCGAAGGACTGATGCTTTTGAATTCTGGTGCTGGAGGAGACTCTTGAGAGTCCCATGGACTGCAAGAAGATCAAACCTCTCCATTCTGAAGGAAATCAGCCCTGAGTGCTCACTGGAAGGACAGATCCTGAATCTTTGGCCACCTCATGAGAAGAGAAGACTCCCTGGAAAAGACCCTGATGTTGGGAAAGATGGAGGGCCCAAGGAGAAGGGGACGACAGAGGACCAGGTGGTTGGACAGTGTTCTCAAAGATACCAGCATGAGTTTGATCAAACTGTGGGAGGCAGTGGAAGACAGGAGTGCCTGGCGTGCTATGGTCCAGGGGGTCACGAAGAGTCGGACACCTGGATCAGGCCCCTGGGCTATCTAGTCCAGCATCCTGTTCTCAGAGTGGCTGGCCAGATGTCTCAATGGGACACCGGCAAGCAGGACCTGAGCACAAAAAGCAAGACTGTCCTGTTCTCCTGTCCTGAATACCTTCTGCAACTGGTATTCACAAGCATTGCTGCCTCCAAGTCTGCAGGCAGAGCACAGCCACCGTGGCTGAAAGCCATGCATGGTCTTCTCCAACCTGAATGCGTCCAATCCTCTGAAAGCCATCCAGGCTGGCGGCCATCGCTGCCTCAAGACACAAGGCAAGGCCAATCAGGGCTGTTTCACGGGGTGGTCTTGCTGAGCACGGGGAGGGGATTCCAGGAGAGACCTCCCCACATGCTGAGTAAGAAGTCCATTAAATGGTGGGAAGGAGTCCAGAGACATGTCTTGGAGACAGCTGGTCTTTGGCAATGCCAGGAAGTGTCTGCCAAGGCAATGCCCAATTGTCGCCTCTTGATTTTTCAATGCCAGCACAGAGGCCTGGCTTCTGGATTGCAGCTGTAACCCTGGCTAGAGAACTCTGTCTGCAGCCTCCACCGCAAGCCTCCAAGGTCAGAGGGTCATGGCAACAGACGGGCTGCCCCCCTCAACTCCCACCAGCCTCCAGCCAATGAGGGACACTGATCACACACTCTGAACACTCAGGAGCTGCACAGAAGGCCCAAACATGCTTTCAGGAGGAACATTCCCGCCATAACAATGGCTGGTTCTCACCAGGGAAAGCCTCCCAGGCATTTGAGGAATGTCATTATGGGCTTTCTTTCCAACATCTTCCTGTCTTGTGTCTTGCAGACTCTGAGCCTGTGGGGTTGCATGCAATCTACCGCAGGGATTTGGGGCCTCCAGGCTTCTTTACCTGGCCCCCAAGACTCTCTCCAGGCTACACATTCTCACCGGCCACAGCTTGGCACCCTCCTTGAGGATTTTTGCCTGGCTAGAATGCATCCTTGAACTCTGACAAAACTTCTGGTGGAGGACAAAGAGGGAATTCCCATGTGTTTCCCTGCCTGCTTTGGTACCTGGCCCCACCCACTGCTGGCATTTAGACCCTGGAAGGTTGCCCAGAAGGGAATGTGGCCCCCGGGTTGAAAAGGGACCCCCACCTCCGAGTTAACATACACTTTTACACAGTTAACATACTCCGAGTTTGCATGCACTTTGGAGACAAGAAACGATGGCGAAGACGGTCTCTGCTCACCTACAGATTCAATGCAGAAATCAAAGCTTAGTTCGGAGGCCAGCTTCTTGCTCGACTTCAGTTTCCCATGCAGATTCACAATTTTCACAAATCCTTAAAAGGGAGAAACGAGGGCCAAATTGGAGTTGCTGGGTCAGCTCAGAGGCTGCCCCAACAAATATAGGGAAGCAGGAAGAGCCAGGGTCCACGGCAGCAGCCACTCAGCCCACAATACATGCAATGGCTGCTGCGGGAGAACCACAGCGACAGAGGGCAAAATCACCACCACCATCATAATAACACAGGAATGTTAATAAACTACCGTATTTTTTGTCCCATAGGACGCACCTACTTATTTTGGGGGGGGGGGGGAATAAAGGAAATTTCCCCCCCTTTATTTCCCCCCCAAAACCAGGTTGGGGAACAGTGGGATGGCGGCGCTGCGCCTCCCCGCTGTCCCCCGAGCTTGTGGGGCTGGCCGATGTCTGTCCGGTGCGTGGGGCGCTCTGCTTCAGGGCGCCCCGCCCGCCAGGCGGCAGGCTGCTATCCTCAGGGTGGGGAGCCCTGCGGGAAACTCCTGCAGGGCTCCCCACGCTGCGGATGTCTGTCCGGCATACGGGGCGCTCTACTTCCCCCCGGGCGCGCAAGGCTTGCAGACACCTGCGCGAAGCACGGGGCGTCCTCCGGAGGGTGCCCCGTGCTCCGCGCTGCAGGCTGCCGCCCGCAAGCCTTGCGGATAGCTTCCTGGAGCCTGGAGAGCGAGAGGTGTTGGTGCGCACCGACGCCTCTCGCTCTCCAGGCTTCAGCGAAAGCCTGCATTCGCCCCATAGGACGCACACACATTTCCCCTTCATTTTTGGAGGGGGAAAAGTGCGTCCTATAGGGCGAAAAATACGCTATGTGATAACAAATGTTGGAAGTGTAAAGAAGCTGAAGGAACATTCTTTCACCTCTGGTGGACTTGCCCTAGAGTGAAGGCTTTCTGGGAAATGATATATAATGAGCTGAAAAAGGTATTTAAGTATACCTTCCCTAAGAAACCAGAGGCCTTTCTTTTAGGCATTGTCGGCCAGAGTGTGCAAAAGAAAGATCGAACTTTTTTTATGTATGCTACAACAGCAGCAAGGATACTCATCGCTAAATGCTGGAAAACTCAAGACTTGCCCACACTGGAAGAATGGCAGATGCAACTGATGGACTATATGGAATTGGCGGAAATGACGGGCAGAATCCGAAACCTGGGAGAAGAACTGGTGGAGGAGGATTGGAACAAATTTAAGGATTATTTACAAAAATATTGTAAATTGTATGAATGTTAAGAAAGATGTAAGATTAGTAACAACATGGCTTCAACAAATCAAACATAAAAAACATAAATTTAAGCGTAATTGGAAGAAAAGATAAATTTTGGTTAAACAGTATTGTATAATTAAGTACTTTATAAGTGTGATTTTAAATTCCGAAATTTGAGAATTAATTTGGGGAAATTTTATCATATGAATGGAACTAATTTAATAATTTGCTAGCAAAATTTATAAGTCTAGAATGCAGGAGCAAGAGCTGTGAGGAAGTCCAAGGAGGTGCATGAAACATGGATATTTGAAAATACTATGTTATTACCTATGTCTTTGATAGTTTTAAAAAATGCTTAATAAATATTTATAAAAAAAAGAAAAGAAAAATACGCTATGTGTTTTGAGGAACTGATCTATGTAGGGTTTTAATGTGTAATTAATGTGTAATTACTGATGCTTAAATGCTGCTTTCAGGCTGCCTTATTCTAAAACAGCCTTTCTCTTTTTTTTTCTTTCAAAGATTTTATTGATTTTCCAAAAATTTAAAACAAACAAACAAACACACATATATCCTATTTGTAATTAAACCAATCTTTGTAACATTATTAAGTGACTTCCTCAAATCCCCTTGGTTGAATTTCATTATATATCATTTTAACAGTTTTCCAAAATCCAATTTCTCAAAAAATTAACTTGATCACTTAACATCTTTCATTCTTTCTCAATTAGCTTTAAACATCTTAAATCCTATCCTTACATATTTAAATCCTAAGCCTATGTAATATTTGCAAGCTTTCCCAATTATCTTAACATATTTAGCTAAATAGTCTTTAAATTTCATCCATTCTTCCTGATACTCCTCCTCCTTCAGGTCGCGGACTCTTCCAGTCAGGTTGGCCAGCTCCGAAAAAATCCATCATCTTTGTCTGCCATAAAACAGCCTTTCTCAACCTGTGGGTCCCCAGATGTTGTTGAACTACAACTGCCATCACATCACCCCTAGCTAGCTTATTATTATGTTTTATTGTGTTTATTCTGTTTTTGTCCCCTCTTTTCTATTGCTTTCTGCCTCAGAGCTCAAAAAAGAAAAGGGGGGGGGAGCAAGCTCTAACTCCTGCTACTTACTGTCCAAGCAGACAAGAACTGTGTCCCTCTCCAGCTGGGTGACGTGGATGGCATCAAGCTGTTGGCAACCTTGATGGAGGGGAGAAGAAGAGAGCAACCATTTTCATCCAGCCCACCGATGCAACTCTTCCTCAAACCCCTGAATCTTCTCTCTCTGCTCTCGCCATCATTTTTCCACCTTCGCCGCATCAAGCAGTTGGTCCCTTACCTTTCCCGCCCCGACCTGGCCACAGTGATCCATGCGATGGTCACCTACAGGCTTGACTACTGTAATTTGCTCTACGCGGGGCTGCCCTTGAAGCTGTCCCAGAAACTCCAGCGGGTGCAGAATGCTGCAGCGAGGCTCCTCACGGGGTCTCTGCCATGGGAGCATATTCACCCAGTGCTTTTCAAGCTGCACTGGCTCCCGGTGGAGTACAGGGTCAGATTTAAGGTGCTGGTTTTGACCTTTAAAGCCCTTCATGGCCTAGGACCCTCGTACCTACGGGACCGCCTCTCCTGGTATGCCTCGCGGAGGACCTTAAGGTCCACAAATAACAACACCCTAGAGGTCCCTAAGGAAGTCAGATTAGCCTCAACCAGAGCAGGGCCTTCTCAACACTGGCTCTGGCCTGGTGGAATGCTCTGCATCTTGAGACCAGGGGCCTGCGGGATCTGATCTCTTTTTGTGGGGCCTGTAAGACAGAGTTGTTCCACCTGGCTTTTGGCTCAGAATCAGTTTGATTCCCTCCCCCTCTTTCTTTTTCCTTTCTCCTCCTATGAAGAGATTGCTCCCTAATTGTTTTAATGTTGTATCTTAATTCTTTTAAATTGTATTTTAATCAACTTGTTTTTATTATTGGTTGTTAGCCGCCCTGAGCTTTCTTGGATGGGGAGGGTGGGGTATAAATTTATTATTATTATCCACGCTATAATGCCACCTCTTCTGCTGCCCTCCCCCCCAAAAGAGCCTTCCAGGTGACAGAACCTTCCTCTGAGAAGAACCTGGCCCCTCCAACCTCTTGCACTTCCCCACTTTCGCTGTGAGTAACTCATACTGTCTCTTATAGTAAACTGAACTCAGGTCTGCCGGAGCCTCACCTGCACCAGTTTCTGTAAACCACGAAGAAGCAGAGTTCAGGTTAATTGTCTCAAACTGGACGACCTGGTTTGGTTCAACTCCCTTGCTGATCGCCACGCACACCATGGGGTACTCCTGCTCTGGGATCACCAGCATTTCGAAGACGTTCAGGGGGGTCGGCAGCGGGAAATCAAAGTGCTGGAAGGGGCAGGGGGAAAGAAACAACAAGGCCACCAAAAAGAAAGGAAAGATGAGACTGAACAGCAACCGGCCTGTTCTGAGAGCTGGCTTCTTACTGAGTGGACATCTAAAGTATTTTCAACATTTAGATCTCACTCTGTAAACAATGACAAGCCTCAACAGCATTTTTTTTAAAAAAGTACCGTATTTTTCTGTGTATAAGACGATAGGTAAAGGGACCCCTGACCATTTGGTCCAGTCGTGACCGACTCTGGGGTTGCAGCGCTCATCTCGCTTTATTGGCCGAGGGAGCCAGCATACAGCTTCCGGGTCATGTGGCCAGCAGGACTAAGCCGCTTCTGCAAACCAGAGCAGTGCACGGAAACTCCGTTTACCTTCCTGCTGGAGTGGTACCTATATATCTACTTGCACTTTGACGTGCTTTTGAACTGCTAGGTTGGCAGGAGCAGGGACCGAGCAACGGGAGCTCACCCCGTCGTGGGGATTCGAACCGCCGACCTTCTGATCAGCAAGTCCTAGGCTCCGTGGTTTAACCCACAGCGCCACCCGCGTCCCTGTATAGGACGATGCTTTATGCTATAAAAAAAAAATTAGGCAAAAATTGGGTGTCATCTTATACATGGATAGTGAATGCAGAGGCGGGTCGTGCGATTAATGGCAGCAGCAAGCAGGAGATTGACAGCAGTGATTGGGAGGGTGATTGGTGGCTGTGGCAAGTGAGCGGGTGGGCAGTTGGTGGCAGCGAGCGGGCAGACAATAGGCGGCTGCAGCAAGGTGTGCGATCGGCAGTAGCGGGCAGGCGGGTGAGCGATTGGCAGAAGTGACCTCCTCCACCCTCCAAAAAAAGCTAAACTACTTAATTTCTTAATTTTGGGTTTAAAAAAATAGGGGTCATCTTATACATTGGGGGCATGTTATACACAGATAAATATGGTAAATTAAGATCACTATAGAGTCAGAATTGCAGAGTTGGGAGGAAGCCAAAGGGTCCAGAGTTTCCTAAACTTGGGTCTCCAGACTACAATTCCCATCATCCCTGACCACTGGTCCTGCTAGCTAGGGATGATGGAAGTTGTCATCCCAAAACTGCTGGAGACCCAAGTTTGGGAAACCCTGATCTAGTCCAACCCCCCCCCTTGCAATGCAAATGAACAAAAGCAACGTCAACATAAAAATATACAGGTATAGAAGACTCCGGATCACTTGCAAAAGGCTCTCCTGAAAAGGAGCCCTTCATCTGCTACTCTAAATGGAGTTGGAGACAGTGTGATGATGAGCTGCAGGGAGGGCCTTGGTATCCCACAGCACAGGGGTCAATGGTGAAGGGGTCCTCATTGTCCCTCAAGTCTTGGCTGCCCCTTCAAAACGGTCTATTAGGGCTCTGATGAGAAGCATCAACACCCTGAACCAAGCACAGAAGTTAACTGACGGCAGATGCGACTCCCACTCCAGATCTGAAACGGCTTAACGTCTTGCACGGAAACCTTTAGGTTCCACCCTCAGCGGACACATTCCCATGAAACACCACCACGAAGTCGCGCAAAAACGGCCTCACGCACCTTTATTAACATGAACTTCTGCATTGGTTCATACCACTGAAGCAAAACGATCCCCAGCTGCAACGCTCCACAGAGGTATTTGTGGCCTGTATAGGGATTTCTCACTGCAGAGGAAGAAAACAAAAGCAGAGGAACAACCCCAAAGGGTTAGGACTGAGTCAGTTCCAGGAGAGGGAGAGCTGGGAGCAGAACTCACTTGGCTGGCTCTGCTTTGACAGGCCAGCTCCATCACACTGACCCCCCACCCCAATCTTCTGCATACTACTTGGTAGCAAAACACATATATGTTGCTTTGGGTTCCGGGATGGAAGGAAGGTGGACATAAGCAGGTAACAAACTTTGGAGGGAGGGAGGGAGGAGCAGATGCCCCGGCCGAGAAGGTCCAAGCAGGTCCACAAAACTGGGAGAGGGTAGTCTCCAGAAGCTCAAGCGGAAGACTTACCTATACAGCATTTATGGCACCCTTTTGTATCCGGGATCTTTGTCGTTAAGGCAAATTTCCTGAAATGAGAGTTAAGTGTTAATGGTTTGTTGGTTTAACTAGGACTATCTCTTATGTCACTTTTGTATTCAGCCCGCTGAATATGAACGGGAACGTAGATGGAGCAAAACCAATGTGACTGTTGCCCAAGCTTGCAAAATGGGCCCAAAATAGACCCTCCATGGATAGAGGCAGTCTACCTCTGCCTAGCAGCCGGGGGAAGAATACAAGAGGGAAGTGGGTAGTCTTTGTGTTCCCTTGGAGGACCTACCAAAAGCATGGACCCTGAGCCAGCAGGGCTCTCCTGATGTAACCCCCCTTCCCCCACAAATCAGACCTCCAGTGTTTTATCTGACTTCCTATCTACAAGGATAAGAAGAGTCTGGGCTGCTGGATCAGGCCTTAGGCCTATTGAGTCCAGTCTCCGGCTACCCAGAGTGGCCAACCATATGCCTCTGGAGATGAGCACAATGGCCTTCTTCCTCTGTTCTTCCCCAGCACCTGGTGTCTAGCAATATACTTGCCTCTTGACAGCGGAGGTAGAACACAGTTATCATGGGAAGCGATGATTGATAGCCCTCATTACAGTCTAATCCCCTTCTCACTTTCTCCACCCCATGCAAGATTTCATATCCTGTTCTTTATCAAGGCATTTTGCATTTTGTATCACGGCATCCCTGCAAGTTGGTGGCCATCTAAGAAATGAGGTTTCTTTGGATAAGCTGCCACTTACCTCTGAAGGTAAGTGAAGGTTGTTGGAAGAAGATTTTTTCATGTCCAGGCAGGCTCATGGGGTAAGAAGAGGCCCAAACCACAATGCTGGGCACTTGGGGACGGATTCAACTGAATACTTGCGCTAGTGGGAGCCAGTGCAACAACTCCTGCTAGTGTAGCAGGGCTTACCCACATCGCTGCAAATTGCCTGGGGTGCGTGTGGCTTTCTGGAAAATGCCCAGGACAGCACAGAGGGGGAGGAAAGGAGTGACCACTCCATCAGGGAAGCCGAAACCCTTGTGCTGATGGAACAACTCTTAGAGTGCAATACTGAGTTCTGCCCCATGTTTTCCTGTTTCTTGAAACTGCAGTTTTTCTTGACTTTTAAAAATGATTTACTTCATAGAGAAAAACACGCACACACCTAACAATTCCAAGAGCTGACAATCTGTGTTATCTAAATAAAATAAAAAACAAGGGAAGGCGCACTTACTGCCAGGGCAGTGAACGTGGGGCTCTCCAAACACTGATGCACTACAACTCCCATCATCCTTGACTGGCTGGGACTGATGGGAGTTGTAGTCCTATTATGTCAGCTAGCCCTGAAACTGGGTTCAAGAGTGCTAGCTTACCTGGGCAATATTCTGTCGGGGAACCGATGGGTCTGAATATGAGCAGCAAGGCCTGTTTTTTTGGCTTGTTCAAACAAAGCTATTAGGTTATGAGAGTAGAGCTGGAATGTTCTCCCTGCAACAGAAACATGGCCTGTCTCAAAACTCTGGCATATTATAACAATAATGCAAATACTGAATAAAAAAAAAGAATACAGAGTGGGAAAAGGTTACCTTCTAAAAAGGACAGCCCCAAAACATCCAGAGAGGTCCAAGCAAATTGCAGAGAGCAAAAGAGAAAGAAACAAATTAAAAATGACTTCCGTGGCATTACCGTAAGCCAAGCTAAATTCAGCACACCAAAGGGAAGATTTCCTAAGAGAATATCCTATTCCCCTGCAAACCCCCATTTAAGCTTTGCGGTGCATTTCTTTAGCAGCTGACATACCTGAGAGCGACATTAAGGTATTGTTGATCACATAGAGCCAGGTGCATCTCCGTGGAAACAGCTAGAAAAAGGAGCAGAAGAGATTCCCATGGGTGAAAAACTGGGGAGGCGTTAAAGGAAGCATGGAAGGCAGTTTCTGGCAACTCAGGTTAAATTTTGCTGGTCCCTTCCAGCATAAAATCATATTTATGTTAACTCAGAAGTTAGGTCCTGCTGTGATGAATGGGGTGTATACCCAGATAAGTATTCATTGGGTCATGAGGTTACTATTAAGCTTTCAAGAGTTACACTCGGTTTTAATCTGTTTTATTTTCAAATATACATAGCTTATATAACCTCTCTCTATCCCTCACACTTCCTGGCTGACTCACAGACCACAGAAATTTACAGTCAGAAGGAGACACTTGGAGGCCAGAGTCCACCTCAGAGGAGGCTCCCTATTGCAGGATGCAACCTCAGCCTCTCTTACGGAGGGCTGCCTGACCTCTCTTTAAATGCCTCCAGTACGGGTGGACCTCGTCACCTCCTGAGATGACACTGAATAACTAAAGACAATGAGAACCAACACATCGGAAGCAAATATATTGAAAAACAGCAGAAACAATAAAAGCAGGGCAGCAGCACAGAATAAAAACTCTTTCAGGCAGTATCTTAAAAGGATGGCTTGGGGAAATTAAATGAGTACAGGTGAAACTCGAAAAATTAGAATATCATGGAAAAGTTCATTTATTTCAGTAATTCAGCTTAAAAGGTGAAACTAGTATATCACCAATAGTCAGCATGGATTTCTGAAAAGTAAGTCATGTCAGACGAACCTGATCTCATTTTTTGACAGAATTACAAGCCTGGTAGATGAAGGGAACGCAGTGGATGTAGCCTACCTTGATTTCAGCAAGGCATTTGACAAGGTGCCCCATGATATTCTTGTAAAGAAGCTGGTAAAATGCGGTCTTGACTATGCTACCACTCTGTGGATTTGTAACTGGCTGACTGACCGAACCCAAAGGGTGCTCATCAATGGTTCCTCTTCATCCTGGAGAAGAGTGACTAGTGGGGTGCCACAGGGTTCTGTCTTGGGCCCGGTCTTATTCAACATCTTTATCAACGACTTGGATGATGGACTCAAGGGCATCCTGATCAAATTTGCAGATGACACCAAACTGGGAGGGGTGGCTAACACCCCAGAGGACAGGATCACACTTCAAAACGACCTTGACAGATTAGAGAACTGGGCCAAAACAAACAAGATGAATTTTAACAGGGAGAAATGTAAAGTATTGCACTTGGGCAAAAAAAAATGAGAGGCACAAATACAAGATGGGTGACACCTAGCTTGAGAGCAGTACATGTGAAAAGGATCTAGGAGTCTTGGTTAAAAACAAACTTGACATGAGCCAACAGTGTGACGCGGCAGCTAAAAAAGCCAATGCAATTCTGGGCTGCATCAATAGGAGTATAGCATCTAGATCAAGGGAAGTAATAGTGCCACTGTATTCTGCTCTGGTCAGACCTCACCTGGAGTACTGTGTCCAGTTCTGGGCACCACAGTTCAAGAAGGAAACTGAGAACCTGGAACGTGTCCAGAGGAGGGCAACCAAAATGGTCAAAGGCCTGGAAACGATGCCTTATGAGGAACGGCTAAGGGAGCTGGGCATGTTTAGCCTGGAGAAGAGGAGGTTAAGGGGTGATATGATAGCCATGTTCAAATATATAAAAGGATGTCACATAGAGGAGGGAGAAAGGTTGTTTTCTGCTGCTCCAGAGAAGCGGACACGGAGCAATGGATCCAAACTACAAGAAAGAAGATTCCACCTAAACATTAGGAAGAACTTCCTGACAGTAAGAGCTGTTTGACAATGGAATTTGTTGCCAAGGAGTGTGGTGGAGTCCCCTTCTTTGGAGGTCTTTAAGCAGAGGCTTGACAACCATATATCAGGAGTGCTCTGATGGTGTTTCCTGCTTGGCAGGGGGTTGGACTCGATGGCCCTTGTGGTCTCTTCCAACTCTATGATTCTATGATTCTATATGAGATAGACTCATGACATGCAAAGCGAGATATGTCAAGCCTTTATTACTGCCTCAATGCGGCGTGGCATGGATGCTATCAGCAGTAACTGATGCAAAAGGGGCCCAAACGAAGCACTGAGTACATATGCATGCTTCTACTTCTCAGAGGTCCAATATTGCTCTATTAGCAATCCTTGTTTTGCTGATTTCATTTAATATTCTAATTTTCTGAGACTGTTAATTTGGGGTTTTCATCACCTGTATGCCATGATCATCACAATGATAACAAATCAAAGCTTGACATATCTCGCTTTGCATGTCATGAGTCTATCTCATATATTAGTTTCACCTTTTAAGTTGATTTACTGAAATAAAGGAACTTTTCCACGATATTCTAATTTTTCGAGTTTCACCTGTAAAACAAAAGCCGAACTCGTGTTTTAGAGACTTCAGCTCCCATCAGCATGGCATGGTGATGGCTGCAGCTGTGGTTCATCTGAAGGGCAACAGGCTGGGGGAAGGCTGATCTTAAGTCATGCAGATACTAGCTAGGGAAATTGGGGAACCTGAGAAGCTCCGATGGCTGGTTTCACATTTTTCTCAGTTTGAGGAGCCTGTGTCTCTCCAGGTATTGCTGGCCTCCAACTCCCATCTGCCCCAAGCAGTGTGGCTAAGACCCAGGGGTGATGGGAGTTGGAGTCCAGCAGCACCTGGAGGCCACAGGTTTTCCACTGCTGTCTTAAGATGATGGCACTTAGAGCATGGAAGATTAGAGAGCCCTTTGCTCCACCCACAATGGCCACCCAGCCCTCCTGCCCTGGAGGAGGCGCACCTAGTCCCCCATCCCGAAAGGGAGCTTTGCCCATCTCCCTGGCCTCGGCCTCCCAGAAGGATCCTGCTGGCCCTGAGCAGTTCTCCCCTACCTGTTCCATGGTGGCTTCGTGGAGCTCGTTGAGGTTCAGAGTGTAGATGCCTTCTTCTGTGCCAAAGATGATATACTGATCTAGAACATGGCAGAGGAGAAACTGGCTTAGCCTCTTCGGAAACGCAACTGGGATGGGGTGTGAATTCCTCCCCAGCTCAAAAACGGAAAGTCACCCTCACCTTTTGTGTCTGGGTGTATCCAGGATGTGGCGCAGTTGATCTTCAAAGGGCAGCCGTCAAACACTTTGGAGAAGCAGGCTCCCATCTGGAACAGCAAAAAGAGGGGGGGGGAAACCACGGGGTGTCTTCATTGGCGTAAATGCAACACACAAGTTTCTAGTTCCTCTGACCATAAGAAAACACAAAGAAACAAAGCAGATGAGGGGGCAATTGCCAATGGATGTCTCAGAGGCCAGAGAAATTACCGGTTGTGCCGGGATGGGACTTTCAATGATGATGATGATGATGATGATAATAATTATTATTATTTATACCCCGCCCATCTGGCTGGGTTTCCTCAGCCACTCTGGGTGACTTCCAACAAAAGATTAAAATACAATAATCTATTAAACATTAAAAGCTTCCCTAGAGAGGGTTGCCTTCAGATGTCTTCTAAAAGTTTGGTAGTTATTTTTCTCTTTGACATCTGGTGGGAGGGCGTTCCACAGGGCGGGTGCCACCACCGAGAAGGCCCTCTGCCTGGTTCCCTGTAACTTGGCTTCTCACAGCGAGGGAAATGCCAGAAGGCCCTTGGCACTGGACCTCAGTGTCTGGGCAGAACGATGGGGGTGGAGACGCTCCTTCAGGTATACTGGACCAAGGCCGTTTAGGGCTTTCAAGGTCAGCACCAACACTTTGAATTGTGCTCAGAAACATACTGGGAGCCAGTGTAGGTCTTTCAAGACCGGTGTTATATGGTCTCGGCTGCCACTCCAAGTCACCAGTCTAGCTGCCGCATTCTAGATTAATTGCCGTTTCCGGGTCACCTTCAAAGGTAGCCCCACGTAGAGCGCATTGCAGTAGTCCAAGCGGGAGATAACTAGAGCATGCACCACTCTGGCGAGACAGTCTGCAGGCAGGTAGGGTCTCAGCCTGCGTACCAGATGGAGCTGATAAACAGCTGCCCTGGACATAGAATTGATTGACCTGCGCCTCCATGGACAGCTGTAAGTCCAGAATGACTCCCAGGCTGCGCAACTGGTCCTTCAGGGGAACAGTTACCCCACTCAGGACCAGGGAGTCCTCCACAATCGCCCGCCTCCTGTCCCCCCAAAACAGTACTTCTGTCTTGTCAGGATTTAACCTCAATCTGTTAGCCCCCTGCCTTTGAGCCAGGCTCCCACAAGGATCTTCGCTTTTGATCATTTTCTCCTGCAAATTGGATTATTAAGCAGAGGCAGCAACACCGTAAAACCCTGGGGAGCCCAACTGGCACCCCTCTCCTGTTCAAGATTGGAGAAAGGGGGCTGCCCTACATCAACACCACTGTAACGTGAGGGCTCCTGGCCGGTGACAGCATGCACACCCCGCCTCTGGAAAGCCAGCTCACATGCAAGCATGAACAGGAAGCAATGGAGTCCCAGGGGGCTGAAACAGAGGAGGGCGCAGGCAAGGGGGCACCCCTGCAGAGACCCCAGTATATGCCCCAGTATGCCAGGCGCTGCTGCTGACCCTGGGCACAGATGCTTTTGCAAACCCTGATCTCCATTAGAAGAAACAGAGATGGGAGCCTGGCTCAAAGGCAGGGAGCTAACGTTGAGGAGATGCAGAGTGAGAATTTGTCTCTGTCCGGGCCCTTTCTCTCGGGGCTAAGCAAAGCTAGAATCGGCACAACATGCAGAGCAGTTTCAAGACGTGCCGTTTCAGCTCCTCGTACTTGATCAAAAAGCTTTCTTACCAGCACCTTGGGAGTCGGTGGGAGGCCATTGATTGCTGGCTTCTGTGGATAGGGGGGAAAAAAAAGAGTATCACAAACCACCTTTGGAAGGCAAACACTGGGAGGAACACCTTAAAGGGATGGGGGTGAAATTCAAATCCAAGCTGACATATTATGCGGTTGCTTCGCAAAAGGGGTGTGCAACTTTCTGTTGTCAAGCCTGGATCAGGCCACCCTGTTATCTGTACATTAACCACCCTGAGACCTGCAGGTACAGGGCAGTATACAAATTTTAATACTAATAATAATACTAATAATACTAATAATAATACATTCTGGTACACATGACCACTCCTGGTACAGGATCATCATCAACATTACTAGGTAAAGGTAAAGGTAAAGGTACCCCTGCCCGTACGGGCCAGTCTTGACAGACTCTGGGGTTGTGCGCCCATCTCACTTAAGAGGCCAGGGGTCAGCGCTGTCCGGAGACACTTCCGGGTCACGTGGCCAGCGTGACATCGCTGCTCTGGCCAGAGCCAGAGCCAGAGCCAGAGCTGCACACGGAAACGCCGTTTACCTTCCCGCTGGTAAGCGGTCCCTATTTATCTACTTGCACCCGGAGGTGCTTTCGAACTGCTAGGTTGGCAGGCGCTGGGACCGAGCAGCGGGAGCGCACCCCGCCGCAGGGATTCGAACCGCCGACCTTTCGATCGGCAAGCCCTAGGCGCTGAGGCTTTAACCCACAGCGCCACCTGCGTCCCATCAACATTACTACTATTAATTAAATTCCCAAAGCCCTGAATAAGAGCAGTTCTTGGGTACAGATTGATGGAGGCAGGCAATAAGGAGCAGCCACAAGGAGGCCACGCAAGGGAGCCGAGTGCAAAGCCACCCACCAGATATTCCCGCTTGTCCTTCTTCCGTGGCAGCTGTGGCACGTAGCCCAAGCCGTCAGCGTTCTCCTCCGCAAGCTTTGGCACAGTGTCCCCGTTGCCTAAAGAAGCAAAAAATTAAGTTGCTGCTTCGCTCATATTGTTTTTAGACTACAGATGCCTTTATATACTTGCTAATGGTATAATATGACATGCTATACTGGTGATGTTTAGTCTATTTTTTACTTGCTGGCTTGTTAGCAGCTTTAAAGCACTACACGGCCTCGGTCCAGTATACCTGAAGGAGCGTCTCCGCCCCCATCGTTCTGCCCGGACGCTGAGGTCCAGCTCTGAGGGCCTTCTGGCGGTTCCCTCATTGCGAGAAGTGAGGTTACAGGGAACCAGACACAGGGCTGGAACACCCTCCCGTCAGACGTCAAAGAAATAAACAACTATCTGATGTTTAGAAGACATCTGAAGGCAGCCCTGTTTAGCGAAGTTTTTACTATTTAATGCTGTATTGTTTTTAACACTCGATTGGGAACCGCCCAGAGTGGCTGGGGAAACCCAGCCAGATGGGCGGGGTATAAATAATAAATTATATTATTATTATTATTATTATTATTATTATTATTATTTTATAGTAATTGTTTTATTATTATTTTATAGTAATTGTTTTATTATTATTTTATAGTAATTATAGTAATTGTTTTACTGGTAATTTGTTAATAACATTATATTCTTTACGCTGTAGATGTGATGTTCCATTACATTACTGTTATTTATTGTTCGTAAGCTGCTATGGAATTCATTTGAATGGAAAGCAGCAGAGAAATACTATAAATCAGTAAATCAAATCGAGTCTTTAACGTATGTGACGATGCGGTATGATCTCCTTTTGTATCTTCTCACTTGCTTTTCTTATCAAAATGTCTACGTGATTTATTCTGCTATTGTTGTTTTATTGTTACACACATACCGTATTTACCCAAATTCACCTTTTTGGGACAAATTATGATGCAAAAATCAAGGTGCGCATTAGATTCGATGGCACATCTACATTCACTGGCAAATCCTTTTTTGGGTTTCAAGGTTCTGATAATTGAGGTGAGTATTAGGTCTGATGACGCATTAGACTTGAGTAAATACGGTACATGCATTGCCTAAAATGTGTAAAAACTAATAAATACATTGAAAAATACGATACAGTAATCAGCTCATCGTTAATTTGCAGCCAGATATTAATAAATAATAATAATAATAATAATAATAATAATAATAATAATAATAATTATACCCTGCACATCTGCCTGGGCTTCCTCAACCACTCTGGGCGGCCTCCAACCGAATATCAAAATCACAATACAGCATCAAACATTTAAAACTTCCCTAAACAGGGCCACCTTCAGTTGTCTTTTAAAAGTAAAATAGTTGCCTTGACATCTGGTGGGAGGGCGTTCCACAGGGCGGGTGCCACCACCAAGAAGGCCCTCTGCCTGGTTCCCTGTAGCTTTGCTTCTCACAATGAGGGAACCACCAGAAGGCCCTGAGAGCTGGACCTCAGCGTCCGGGCTGAACGATGGGGGTGGAGACGCTCCTTCAGGTATACAGGACCGAGGCCGTTTAGGGCTTTAAAGGTCAGTTCATGGGCTTTTAAAAAACTGGGGCAGGATGGAATGGTGGGGAGAGTGTAGAATGTAGATTGGGGAGGCAAAGGTGCAAAATCCAGCTTCTGGCCTGGGGCGCCTTGCTATTGGCCAGGGCCTCAAGACGTCAATCTATGCTACATGGTGACATTCCGGTCTGTTTCGACTGCAGACCGTATTTTTTAAATCACAGCACACTTCACCAATTTGGCACCCTTCAGATGATTCAGATGATTTAAGAAGTCTGCTAAGAAAACTTCTGACTTAAAAGCAGAAACGAAAACGCCAGCTCCTTCTACACTCTGGTGCAGCTGTACTGTGCACACCCAACCAAAAGAATGAACCACGGTCGAACGAAGGGAAATGAGACGTTTGCAGATCAGTGGCATGGGGCAGCAAGCACTGCTCCCCCCACAGGGGAAAAAACCAAAAACTTCCTCTCCCCTAGATTGTTCTCAGTACAGCTGCATGGGAGCACAAAGGAGCCGACTCTTAATTTGGCACCCTCACCTTCGGAAACTGCCAGCGGAGGTTGCCTCTAACCTTTCCCCCCGCAGTCCTAGGTATCTCGTGGGGCGGCTCCGATGGCCGGGGTGCTCAGAGGCTTAGTGCATTCTGCACCCAGCTCAGGTGGCCATCCCGGGATGAGGATACTCACCCAAGTCGCTGTACCTGGTGGTGAGCAAACCAGGACTGCTGACGCTGCTGGTCATCCCAATTGGGGAGGGTTCTGTCTGAGGCCCGCACACCGGGATGCTCTGTCTCCGGTGAGACGGTGGGGCTTGGCCGTGAGAGTCGGGGCAATACTTGATCGTCTGGGACTTCTCATCATCGACGAGGCCTTCCTCTTGGTAGATACTGAGCCTGGGCTACAGCAAGAAGACACAGAAAGTGAAACAGATTGATTGATTTCAGAACATTGATTGTTAAATCAACCAACCAACCAACCACAAAAAAGAGAAAGCACAAAAATATATCAGTAAAACAAATTAAAAGTAATATATATTTTTCTTTTTCTTTCATTCTTTCATTTATATTTTAAACCTTGATTTACATTTTAAATAATAAATAAATAAGAATAAAAATGTGCACCAAAGGAATAATTTTAAAACGACAATAGACCAAAAACAGTTTTAAGCTCGCCACCAGCTTTCTAAACACCAGGGTAGGCTTCTCTACACATGGATGTTTTCAGCAGGCGTTGAACAGGGTACGGTATCAAGAGGCAGGGAGTTCCACAGTGCAGGCGCCACCACACAAAAAGATCCGAGTTCTTAGAAATGCAGAATGTCTGTTACGTTAACAGCACCGGTTCTGCCAATGGAGCCTGCTGTTGAGTATGGCGATGGCAGCTGCTTTGCAATCTGATGTACTAGCGCTCCCCTTCCTCAATAGCTTGCCTGGAGGAAATGCCACATTTAGCAAAATTTGGCCTCTCCTCCTGCCCCCTGCTGCTGCCCTCTTTTGCCCCATGTTCTTCCCAAATGATCTGCCCCCTCTCTTTGCTAACCGGTTCAGTACACTCCACGAAGACACTTTCAGCATTCCAGCCCGGAGGCACACGTCATGTGGCTGCGGCATTTACTCACCTTCGGAGGTAATGGAGGGGGCCCTCCCCTTTTCAGCGTTGATCTAAAAAGAAACAAGAAGAATAGCCAACGAAAATGGTATTCCTTCCCACCTGGCTTTGATGTGCACGTAGGCTTTCAAAAGGAAGGTTAGCTGGCTGACAAGGCTATCATTTCATTTTTCCAAAACCAAAGCCTCTGGTTGCAGAAAGTCACTTTTAAAAGGAGGGGTGTTAGTGAGGACAGCGGAAAACCAGCAGGATAAAACACACGGTGGAAGACAACCCTTCTCGGTGGGGTTTTCCCTCTCCTCCCGTCAGTATCTGTCACATACCAGAAAATGCTTCACTTCTGCAGGGCCCTGAAAATGTGAGCAGCCTCTGAAATCCCTCTGGGGTTTCTCAGATGAACACCTTGACTGCCCAACAAGGCTCTCTCTCTGTGTTGGTAGCTATCTCTACATCTTCTGGAAGCGAACTGCAGAGTTTAACTATGTGCAGCGTGAAGGACTCTTCTGTTGTCGTCTGCCCTGAAACTTCCAAAATCCAGCTTCAATGGGGAAGATGTGCTTGACTTATAGAGGTTGCATGATCTTAGTTTTTCTTTGGCACAGGAAGCCCTACAGACACCTGGGACTAAGGTACGGTGACGAGATCAGGACTGTGACTGTCTGTCCCACCCCTCTTCCCTCTCCCCCTGCCAAATCTGAATATGGCCACCCCCACAAACCCTGCGATCTGTAAACTCGCACAATTCTGATCTCTTCACCACATGTGGTTTGAAAACTCTGCACAGGACAGAACTGCAGTTAGCATAATGCAAAGTTTCGGGGCGTTGTTGTTGTTTTTTAAGCACAGAGAAAGCACATCCTCTAATTACTCCAGCCTTGCCATTCTTCGATTTTTCAGAATTATTCTGCCAGATGGCAATTAAAAAGAAAAGCCATCGGAAGGAGAACATATTTTTGGTGGGACAATGTGTTAATAGCTTTGCAGATGGCGTCATGGAATTTTGCTAAGCCAGCTACACTTTTTGAAAGGATTGCACATGGAAACCGAATGAGCACCGCACCGGCATTGCATTGCAGGTGGGAAGTGAGAGAAGCCCGAGAAGCTTCCTGCCCAGAGCCAAAAATTCTGTGCATCACATTCTCCGGAACCCTCTTCCCTCAGAAGTGAAGCAAATCCAAACATTGTTATATTTTCGATGTTTACTTAAAGCGCTCCTTTTCTCCCTAGGCCTTCCCAAATCAGTACATTTTACTTCTACGGATTTTTTAAAAATGGCGTTTGGTTTTTATGCTGTTTTATGGTCTGCATTGTGTTTTATTGCTCTACAGCAGAGGGTTGGAATGGATTGAGCCTTGGAGTCCCTCTACAATTCGATGATTCTAACTGCTATAAACATCTCAGGTACTCTCTGAATGCAGAACAGTTTAGAAAGGCTGGGCTGAAACAAAAGACAGGGTTTCCCAGCCCACTCAGCAGAAGCACCAGCCCCTTTAGGGTCTCCAAGGGTGACTGAGACATTGTTAAAGAAAGCCAACTCTGTTAGGTAGCAGAGAGAGAGAGAGAGAGAGAGAGAGAGAGAGAGAGGAAAGTCAAACGTCAAGAAAGAAATCACTCACTCCTCAGCATCTTCGTGGCCGTCGCCAAATTTGGTAAGAAGCCCCCTAGATAAAACGTTGATAAAATTATTTTATTTTATTAAAAAAAAATTAGACTGGGGTAGTAGGGCTGAAGAGCACCTGTGGCTTATGCTCCAGGATTGTGATCTGTAGAGCGGCTACGTGGGGAAAATCAAACTCAGGAGGAGACCCCAGAAGCTTCTGAAATTCTGTACAAAACCATCAGCACTGATGACAAAGGGCTTCTTCGCATACCTGAAGTCCTGGGTGGCACTTTGCTGGCTTAAGACCGTGTGACAACCGCTCTCTAATACTGCCTGACTTTCTTTAGCCTGACTGAGCCGTGGTTTCTCAAACTCAGGTCCCTGGCTGTTGTTGGACTACAACTCCTATCATCCCTGACCGCTGGGCCCTGCTAGCTAGGGATGATGGGAGTTGTAGTCCAGCAACAGCCAGGAAACACGGATTTAAAGAATGAAAATGCTACTGTAATCCATAGCTGCATCTGTCAAGGCTGGATGTCTTGAAGTGGAGGACCTTATGCATTATATCCTGCGCTGCCCCTTATATAATGAAGCAAGAGAACGGTTTTTAGCACCTATAACGACAAGGTCCCCTAGCCAGAAGGCCCCTGACATGATTTTATATCTCCTCGCAGACATAGATAAGTATGTGACCTGGCGCGTAGCACTCTTTGCAACTGCCGCTAGGAAAATTAAGAGTGCCAGGCTGGGAGCAGAGAGTCCAGGGTTCGAATCTCCGCTCAGCAATGAAACTCACTGAGTGTGAGTTTGGCCCAGTTGCTGTCTCTCAGCTGAGCCTCCCTCACGGGGCGGTTGTGAGGGCAAAATAAACAAATAATATAAATAAATAACAGGGGGGAGCTAGAGAACCATGTTTGTCACCTTAGGCTCCCTTGGAGGAAAGGTGAGCTATAAATTTAATAATAGCAACAGAGGCAGTCTGGATAGCTCAGCTGGCTAGAGCATGGTGCTGATAATGCCAAGGTTGCAGGTTCGATCCCCGTATACGACAGCTGCATATTCTTGCATTGCAGGGGGTTGGACTAGATGATCCTCAGGGCCCCTTCCAAATCTACAAACAACAGCAATAGATTATGCAATAGATAATCTGACTCTTATGTTTTCCCTCCCTTTACGGTTTTGATCCATGGGCTACTTTTAAAACGAGGCTGCATTCTAAATTGCATTTTAACCTGTATTTTTTATGGTTTCTTCTTCTTTCCCCTATTATGTTTCTATTGTAATTTTGCTGGTGTTAGCCTTATTATTATTATTATTATTATTATTATTATTATTATTATTATTACATGGTACTAGGCCCCCACTGCAGGGAGGAGAGAAACACCGGAAGCTGCCTTACCCTGAGTCAGACCTTTGGTCCGTGTACCCCGGCACAGTCTACACTGGCTGGCAGCGCCTCTCCAGGGCTTCAGGCAGCAGACAATCTCAGGCCTGCCTGGGGATGCTGCCGTGGGCTGCAAGCAGATCCAATGCTCTGCCACTGAGCTACAGAGGGAAGAGCCGACATCGCCTCCTCCGGAAACAACCCTGTGCAGCGGCCTCCCAAGCGGAAGTATGCAGATGACACCCAGCTCTACCTCTCCTTTAAATCAGAACCAGTGAAGGCGGTGAAGGTCCTGTGTGAGTGTCTGGAGGTGGTTGGAGGATGGATGGCGGCTAACAGATTGAGGTTGAATCCTGACAAGACAGAAGTACTGTTTTGGGGGGACGGGGCAGGCTGGTGTGGAGGACTCCCTGGTCCTGAATGGGGTAACTGTGCCCCTGAAGGACCAGGTGCACAGCCTGGGAGTCATTTTGGACTCACAGCTGTCCATGGAGGCGCAGGTCAACTCTGTGTCCAGGGCAGCTGTTTACCAGCTCCATTTGGTACGCAGGCTGAGGAAGGGCCGGTCCTAAACTACTCAAATGCAAAGCACCTTCTGCGCTCAGGAGCATTACAGAAATGAATCACAAGGACTCTCTCTCTCCACCTCCACCCACTGATGAAATATGGCTTTATTTGGTATTCAAAATGTTTGTTTTGTACCGTTTCTGTACCAGGCCATTTTGGGTTGCAACGTCTAACTCAACGGTGTAGTCTCTCTTGAGAACGTACTTTATTTTATGAGCTAATGGCTGTGAACCCTGGTTTGCTTTGGTTTCATTTCTTGGTACTGCTTTTATGCGCCCTTCTCTGTTTTATTTCATGTTTTCTACTTTAACGTCACAATAAAGTCTTGGAATTTATTTATTTTTAAATAAAAAACCCACAGAGTTTTAAACAAATAAGCAATGAGATGAGCAAGCGCTCTCCCTCACCCTCCCGGATTACTAGTGCTCTGAAACGCAAAATCCGGTAACTTCGATTGAAACGTCTTCTAAGTTCTTGCCTTCGGGTCAAGGCTGCCTCCCGCTGACTTACAATGCTCCCAATGTTCTCTTAGGCCCTCCCACGACCACATTATTTCTGGCGACCAGCCCAGGTCTGGGGCGCACAATGAATGGGAATGGGCAGAGTCATGGTGGTGGAGGAACAATAAAGAGGATTTAGCAATGGCTTTAAAAAAATGTTCCTGAAGGGACAGGGAAAATAGGCACTCCTCTCCCCGCCCCCCCAAAAAAGGATCGGGGCCATCGCTCAGTGGCAGAGAACAAGTTTTGCACACACAGCCTCAGGTTCAATCCCTGATCTCCCAAGTAAAAAAGAATATCCAGGCTGGAGAATAAAAGCTCTCCAGAAAACCTTGGATGGTTCAGCCCTGGGCTAAACAGATCAAGAGCCAGACCTATGACAGGGAAAATTCATATGTGCAACACTGGAAAAAGATCTGGAGAGCTCTCTCCCTCTTTAATTATTTTTGGGGAGTGTGGGGAGAGACAGGGGGAAAGCAATCGAGCAATACCTTCATCTGCATACAACTTTATGTTTATGCAGCTTTAAAGCAAATATCCCTCCAGCAGAAGGCTGGCAGGCCACGGCGGACCTTTCACACAGAGCTGACCCCTTGACGGAGGCCATAAATCAGCGCTGTGTTTTTTCTGGACGAGCCCAAGAGGACGGAAAGCGGCCCAAAAGCCACAGCTCCTTTTTCTTTCTGTGTGGCAGTGACATTATCCAGCTTTCCAAGCCTCCAAAAACCCCAAGCATTTCCTGTTTACGGTGCTGAGAAGAACGTGACCCTCTGCTGGAGGGGCAGATACGCTCCCTCTCTTTGGGGGTTTGGGACCATGAGCAACCCGGCTTTGTCTGCCCAGGTGACTGTGGGGTGGTGCTCTGGGCTGGCCTCTGGGCTCCTCTGCAGCTGCCTGGAATGCAGCTGTGCCCGAGCCAGCTCCGATCACGCCCAAAGCCACAGCAAATGCCAGACACGACGCCAGAAGCCCCGCATTTCCTGCATGCTCCTCTCCTTATCAATTGCCTGGTCCTACAAGCCAGCGCAGAAAACGCCAGCCTGGTTGTACACACAAGGATTTAACAGCTTTGGCCATAGAGAAAAGCACAGTAGAAAAGAAAAGGAGGTGGGGAAGAGGAAAGAAAAGAAAAGTGGGGAAAGGAAAGGCAAAACCTCTTAGTTCAACAGAAGGCAGGACCTACAAAACCACTATGGATATTTACAACCAGAGAAGATAAGAACTTGAGAGCATAAGGTGAGCTTGGCTGCAGGATCAGACCAAAGAGGGCCCACTTACTCCAGCATCCTGTCTAGAGAAGACCGGGAAACAGAATGGAAATCTGCCAAGTGGGTACCCACAAAGACTTTGGCACGACTGCTTCACCCTCACCTTGAAGCCCAAGTACATAGGAATGCATTTGTTCACATTTGTCCTTTCTCTCCCCCCAGCACAGTCGTGTTGCTGCCTACCCCGTGGTAAAAAATTAAACTCGAAGCGGCTTGTGGTGGGGAGCCTGGCTTCTTTCTCCTCCTACAACAGAAGCGGAGGGCCGGGGGGGGGGGGAATTGCTACGCCAGAAGTGCCATGTACATTAATGGTGCTTAGTGAGTGATTGCGGAAACAGCTGTACAGCCAGCTGGCCAAAGGAGAGCAGGCCTTTACCAGGAGAAGGAAGAGGAAGGCATTCAGGGAACAGCTCCCCCAAAAGCAACACAAGTTGTGCTGTATGGCCAAGGGAGCCAGAGCAGAGAAGGCCTTTTAAGGCAAAGGTATTTCGCCTCCATGGGCTCCTTCACATTCCAGCACAAGCAACTTGTGGCACTCGAGGTTTCCTTATGGTAACCTGGGGGAATCCTGGCTTGCAAAAGACACTGGCTGGTCTTTGCGGCTGCAGAGAGACACAGGAATGCAATACCACGAAGTTGCTTAGGTCAGGGTTTGTTTTTTAGCGCCAGACTGTTCTAAGGGATTTAAAATCACGGAGGCAGTAATGGGATGCCCTGGCCTTCCCCAACCCAGTGCCCTACAGATGTTCCAGACAATATCTCCCATCAGCCGTGCTGGCTGGGCCGAGTGGGAATCGAAGCCCAAAACATCTGGAGCATACCAGGTTGGGAGAAAGCTGAGATGGGCAGCTGTTGCTTCAATAAACTCTGGATCAGCTGCACTAAGCATGCCTGAGGCAGTAAATGCAAACGGCACTCCTCTGCACAAACAGACACCATGAACAGAGGGGCCCCACCCGCCACGAAACAGGCCTTGAGCCGCAGAACCTCCCCAGCCACATTCTGCCCAGTGATCCAGTCTCCTCATTCTGCAGCCACACTTAAGAGCGCCCAAAGACTACCAGCTCATTACCCTGAGACAATGGGAGTTACTTATTTCAAACGTTCCTTCCCCCTGTTGTCCCACCCATCAGAAATCACACAGACCCCAGATTAGGTCATTTGTGGGGTGCAGCCACATCTAAGCTGCAGCATGGGCGATTCCCCTACCCTTTCTCCACACGCCAAGATACGGCTTGAGTGAAGCTCTCAGAAAGCTGACCACACCACAAAGCTGGTCTGGAGCAGCATGATGGTCAGGGTGCAGTGAGGCTCATGTGCGTTCCCACTCACATCCTAAGTGTGACAGGAGAGGCAAGAAAATGGCAGAGGGTCGCCATGTCATGCTGCCAACCGAGCTCAGCGAGAGCAAAGTCCTCCACCTGCATCTCGGCAGGCCCACAAAGGCCACATCTGCCCAAGAATGAACACTCACTTGACAAAGGTCCTAACTATGGGCCAAACAAAGCAAACAGTCTAATTTGTCAATGTCTAAAAGGTATCGGGCATCAGAACAACCTGGCCACTGTAAGGAAATTCTGCCCATGGTATGATCAATTTCCATCTTCCCATTTTGATTATCTGGCTCCATACCTGCACAAACTAGCTATCCCAAAATACAGACGTGCTTTCACACTCGCAAGACTGAACGTTTTGCCATCTGCGGTACTTGAGAGCCGATTCCAAAAGATCCCGCCTGAGAAAGGCCTTTGCCCCTGTGGAGATGGTAGCACCGAAACAGCGGCTCATGTCCTCCTGTCTTGCACTCTCTACAAAGACCTGAGGAACAAGGTCATCACCCCACTCGTACTCACCATCCCAGGGCGCACAACCACTGCCACAGTGCCCTTTCTCCTGGCAGACCAAATGGAGCAGATAACAGCGAAGGTTGCTAGGTTCTTAGCAGGGGCAATCAGAATAAGGGCCACAATCTGACTGCTGATTCAGGACCCTAAACTGTGCTTTTATACTAAATTTCCTTTCTTCTGTGTATATTGTAATGTTTTATTGTTGCTTTAGCCATTGGCTAACGCGAAAAAAAGTTTCTATTTGACAAAGAATGAATGTCACTTACTCTGAGCAGCTAGGAGCATCATAACCAGATATGGACCACTGGTACCAAACTCTGCAGGAAACTGCCCTGACTCACTAACTAACTAACTGACTGACTGAAACTATCACGGGGACAAAGGAGGATGCCTTCACCCCCGTGTGGCTCCCCTTTATCACATACAAAGCCCAACAAGACAATGACCAATCTCCCCAACAACATACAAATCAATATGGCTAACCTAATCCAGCAATCCCCCCCCCCACAAAAAACACACAACACACTGCAATCAATCAACTGCAACTAACCACACCCAGGTCCCGCTGACCTCTTGCTCCACCAGCAAAAATAGGACACCTATCCACATGATGCTGACAAAGAAGCTATCCATATACGCTTTATTCTCTCTCCTCTTTCCCTCTCACCCCCACATTACCTGCAACAAAAATGTCTCAAACTGACTGCAATGGATTTGTATGAAGGATTCTACGATTTAAAAACAGAGATACGAAAGGTACTTTTGTTACTTTTGGATAATCCCTCAGTAAAAACTTATTTTTTATTTTTTAAAAAGGCCCTGTCTGTCCTGCAGAACTCACTCAAAAGCCTGACTTGCCCAGATCATCCGGTTCCTGCCCCCCTTTTTCCTCCCAAGCAGGTGGTAACCTTGAAATGCAGAGTGTGGGTCATTTATTCACGACGGAGCCAGGCATACTTACTTTGCGCAGCTTCCGCCATCAACAAAAGGATTCCAGTGTGAAGCGAAGTGTGCACCAGCTGCCACCACCTGCAGAGGAGAAAAGGTTCAGCTGAGCAATGTCTCCAGCTAATATCTAATGAGGGCACCCCACTATAATATCAGGTCCTATTCCCTGGCTCTGATTCAGGAGTAGCGTTTTCTGGATCTGCTCGGTTCTGCTTCTGGTCTGGGAAATGTACACAAGGAAAGGCATGGCACAGACTGGGGACCAGCCCAACGCCAGGTCTCAACCGTCGCATGGCCAAAGGCCACAGGTGGACTTGAGGCTATCAACAGTAGCCTCAAAAACAGTAAAGACCTGATGAAGAGAGCACAACAGAGGTTATATTTTCTGAGAATCCTCCTGAAAAATAATCTGCCAATCGGAGCCAAGTACAAACGACATGCAACTAGAATTAAAGAACAAGAGTGCCTCTGAGTTCATTCTAAGCAGTACCGAAACTGAAGTGAGCTCCCAGTTCTTCCAAGCAGATGGCCAGTCCTGGTCAACTTTTCCATCTCATCAGCTTAGCACAAGTGGGAAAAGCTCCTTTGCTCTTGCTCTTCTTAAAACTGGGAGCCAGAAATCCTTTGCCAATCTACTACAGATCACCCAGGGATCTACCTGTAGATCCCAATCTGCGTTCTGCAAACCCCTGGGGGATGTGTGTGTGCATGTAGCATGTGGTGAACTCATCTAGAGATTTCTGTAGATATGAAGTGGTATTAACAAATACTAAATAAAAAATAAAAATAAAACAAATCCGTACCACTTCATCTCGCGCTTCTGTTTCTTTCCGTAGAGGCGGTTCAAACTGCAGCTTGTCAACTGAAAGACATGAGACATTTACAACTTTATAAACAAAACTTTTACAAGGCTTTTTTTTCAACTGCCATGTCCCCTGGCATAGCAAAAATGTTCAAATTTATTAATATAAGCCACTTAGACGATGATGATATATTTAATTATACCCGACCTTCTTCCCTGACAAGGACTCAAAGTGGCTTAGAAGAGCCTATTAAAAAGTTTTATTATCAGACAATTAAACAGTATTTCCTCTTAACATGCCTGAAAAGGTAGAGGGTTTTGTTTTCGGTTTGAAACACTCTCTTCTGAAACGCTACTCTTTATGAGGGGCTGCGATTCCAAGAACTACCCCCCTGCAAAAATGAGACTAGCAAGGAGTGTGTCTGCTTGAAGGAATATCAACTACCAACTCTTTCCTCTGGAGCGGCATGCTTTGAAGAGAAGTTAGGGAGGAAGGCGAAGAAGCAACGGAAAGAGGATTTTAATCATGGTAGGATCCTTGACCAATTTCTTTTGGAGACTAAAATAAAACAATTGAGATTGTGGGCACCTGGCCCAAAAGCAGAGGGGAAGGAATCTCTGAAAGTCTGAAAGTTTTTTATTTTCTTTTTTTGCTATTAAATTGTTTTTGGATTGATTTGGGGTCTTTTTTTAGACTTTTCTTTTATGGTTTTTATCTTTTTAATGTTGTAATGCGCTTTGATATATTTTTATGATTTAGCAGCATATAAATTTATTTTTTAATCAACCAATCAATCTATTTTAAGGTGAGGCAATAACACGGATCAACCACACGTTGTCAAGGGATTTTGAAGAGAGCAGCGCACAGGTCAGGAGGCAGAGCTAGCTAGCATTTTTTTGCACACAACTACTACTTCATGGGAACGCGGGTGGCACTGTGGGTTAAACCACAGAGCCTAGGACTTGCCAATCAGAAGGTCAGCGGTTTGAATCCCCACAACGGGGTGCGTTCCCATTGCTCGGTCCCTGCTCCTGCCCACCTAGCAGTTTGAAAGCACGCCAGTGCAAGTAGATAAATAGGTACCGCACTGGCAGGAAGGTAAACGGCATTTTCGTGCACTGTTCTGGTTCGCCAGAAGCGGCTTAGTCATGCTGGCCACATGACCCGGAAGCTGTTCGCCGGCCCCCTTGGCTCATAAAGCGAGATGAGCGCTGCAACCCCAGAGTCGGCCACGACTGGACCTAATGGTCAGGGGTCCCATTACCTTTTACTACTTAATGAGCAACCCAGGGAGCAGCCTGCCTAGAAGGTTCTCTTGGGCCAATGAAGAAGCTCAGAGAACTTTGCTCCATCCTTTCCATTTCTGGATCCCTGTCTGTGGAATGCTCTCCGCCAGTGAGGACCACCCGGTGGCTTCGCTGGCATCCTTTTCGCACCAAAGGAATATTTACCTTTCCTGCCAGGCCTTTGATGGACAGAGCTGGTATTGTTCTGCTATTACTGTGCTGCCAAAGCTTCCTAAGGCTGTGTGCTTGTGTGTGCATTCATATACAGTCATACCTCGGGTTACAGCTGCTTCAGGTTGTGTTTTTTCGGGTTGCGGACCCCCGAAACCTGGAAGTACTGGAATGGGTTACTTCCGGGTTTCGGCGGTCGCACATGCGCAGAAGTGCCAAATCGCAACCCGCGTCTGCGCACATGCGGGTTGCGAACGCTGCAGGTTGCGATCGTTCATCCCACACGGATCACATTGGCAACCCGAGCGTCCACTGTATAAAAGAATTGTAGGTGTTGGTTAAATTTTATATAACAATTTTATATAACAATAATAAATTTTATTTATACCCTGCCCTCCCCAGCCAAGACGGGGCTCAGGGCGGCTAACAACCAATAAGAAAATCAAGTTGATTAAAATACAATTTAAAAAACATATAAATGAATCTATGTCTATACACACACACACACACACACACACAGAGAAGACTTCCGGGTTAGCGCCTCCGGCAATGGCGAAATTCCTCTGATCGGGAGGAATTTGCTCCGTGGAATTCAGGGTCTGGCCGCCATGGCGAAGGCGGAGACCCATTAAAAATCGCAGGCGGGAGAAGCCTGTGAACGTGGGATTCGGCAGGCACCTTTGCGCCTCCCCTACTCGCGGGGAGACCCGGTTTCGGGGATCCGGAGTGATGTGGGGTGAGCGACGCAGTGCTTCGAATTGACTGCTTCTTTCACGGAGTGAAGCCGCATTGCTGTTGCTGGAGAGCGCTGACTTTTTCCTGTGGACAATTTGATTCTAAACAACTACCCGTGAGTAGAACGGAAAATTGGATTTTTAAACGTCTTAATTTGGCACCGAAACGGGGAGGTTTCAAACAGGAAGTCCGCCTTCCCCTTTTGTAAATAGATTGAAGCAAGGAATTTGGAAGCTAAAGTCCTGGAAAGTCCTATGTAAAGGATTAAACTTCCATCGGCTAAAATCATTAATCCCCCCTTGGAGGCAGGAGAAGAGGGGGGAATTTTTGGATCGTGTAAGCCTGCAGGAGAGAGTGAAGAAAGTTGGATCACCACCGCTCTGAACCTGGAAACGGACTGCTAGTAAGACTGACGTTTTTGGGAACTGTGACAGTTAGTTAAATAAGAGAAATACATTGTTTCCATTGTCTCCTTCTGCGCTTAAAAAGGAGTAAAAGTACTGAAAATTGAAACTAACCTTACTGCTTGAACTGTGCTTAAAAGGATTGATACAAACAGAAATTGTTTCCTCTAGAGGGAGCTTTTGAAATTGTTATAAGAGTTGGGCTGGTGGAATCTCCAGCTGCAAGAGAAAACCGTGAGATTGACATTGGATCGCTTGAGAATGTCAACAGAAGAAGCCTTAGTGATTGCACTAGGCAAGATAAGTGAGTCATTGGAACAGCTCCACAAGAAGACGGATGTGATGAATATTAAAATTGATATTTTGGGACAAAAAGCGACTAATTTGGGACAAAAAGTGAACATCTACACAGAAACTATTCAGGAACTGATACAGGAATCTACTTTGACATGCCAAATGGTGGAGAAAGCGAGGGAGAAAGTTGTGGTTGTAGAACCTAAGGTAATACAAATGGAGAGGGAGAGAGCCCCAGCCTTACAGAGGCAATTTGATGACTACAAGTTGTTGCCCTCTATGATTGAATTCAGAGAAAGTCAGATTGGAACCCTGCTTGGACTGGAGAAGGAAAGTTGGACAGATCATATCATGCAGGGATTTACTGACCTTTGGGATCTGGACTTGGGTCAGGAGGAAATTGGAGTTGTGGGGACCTTCAGATTTGCAGGGATTTTGAAACACGTCCTGAAATATCTTTTGGACTTTAGTTTTAACCACGGAGATGTGGATGACATGTCAAGAAGGAATAAAAACATTGCTAGGTTGGAGCTCCCCCGAGACCTACTCTTCAGCATCAAAGGAAGGAAATTAACGAGTTAAGTGCAGACTTGCAGAAGGGACCTGGAAAAGAGTTAAGAGCCTCGGATAGAAGGTCACCAGGTTGATGGACTATATGGATTTGACGGAAATGACTGGCAGAATCCGAGACCAGGGAGAAGAGACGGTGGAAGAAGATTGGAAAAAGTTTAAAGTTTATTTATAGCAATACGGTTAAATTAATGAGTGTTAGAAAAATGTTGGAATGAAATTATATGGCTTTAGTAGAAGTGTTATAAGGAGTTAAGCATATATAAGTATTATAGTATTAATGGAAAATAAGGTTAAAATAAGTTAAGATATTTATATGACAGAAAATAGTGAAAGATGGAAAGGAATCGCTGAAACAATTAATAGAAGTGGAATACAAAAAGGGAGGTGAGAGGAAGTTGATGAAACAAGGGAATGAAAGATAAGGCATTGAAATGGTATGATGTATGTTTTTAAATTGTTTTTGTTTTGTTCTGTTTTGTTTAGTTTAATGCGTTAAATCTAAGTCTCTTGGAGACCTTTTTGGCAACAGATGGATTATTGAGATTAGGAAATCATCCTTATCATCATCACCACCCACCCACCCCCGGAGTAATAATGAACACTTAAGCTGGTGCTAAATTAGGGGGCAGGCGTTTAGCTTTAAAATAGAGAAGTGAAGTAAAATATTTTCTCTTCACTCCAAAATCAAGATGAAACAATTAAATACAGGGTAAAAATAGGAATGGTCAAACAGAAAGCGTAACGAGGTAGAAGGAAGTCAATAATATAACAAAATGTAAAGGTAATACTTATCAAGACATAGGTACAGTGGTATCTCAGGTTACATATGCTTCAGGTTACAGACTCCGCTAACCCAGAAATAGTGCTTCAGGTTAAGAACTTTACCTCAGGATGAGAACAGAAATCGTGCTCTGGCGGCAGCAGGAGGCCCATTAGCTTAAGTGGTGCTTCAGGTTAAGAACAGTTTCAGGTTAAGAACGGACCTCTGGAACGAATTAAGTACTTAACCCTGTTATTCTAAAGCAGCAATGCAGCAGCAAGCAAAGGCTATAGCAGCCAAGTCTGCTGCTTGTGGCTGGAAAGCCAAACAGGAAGTGTGTGACTGTTGCCATGGGAACAAAGGGGCAGTCCATTCTGTACTGAGCACCGGATGTTAGCTCAGTGTGTGTGTCATATGACCTGTACAGGATGTACATGGGTGGAGTTTATTCTTACTGCTGTTGAGTGCAGACATGTTTTCTCTGTACTGAAGTGAAAGACAGAAATAAAGGATGTAAATAGTTTTCTGTCTGCTTCTTTCCCCTCCCTGGGGACACCAAAGGGGAGAGAGAAGGAACGGTGTGTTTTTCTCACAGCCTGAGAAAAATCGCCGAGACCTCGCCAGCTTATCTGCCGGGAGTAGCAGCCGGGAGGTCGCCAAGGAATATCTGCCGGTTCCTACGCTGTGGCACATTCCTCTGACCCAGGCAGAATTCCAACAAACCCGAGGTACCACTGTATTTTTATTGTTAAAGCTGTTACGTCGACTTAGTCGTTCTTTCTTTCTTTTTTCTTAATTTTTGTTTTCGCATGATATAACTATATTAGTAAATAAATCTTAAATTTTCAGACAATATTAGAATGTATAAGTAAAGACCAAAATCAGTCTAAGAACAAATACTGCAAGGTTAGTTTCTATTGATTTTTAATGAATGTTTTTTGTTTTTAACCTTTGTTTTTGTGTGTGCCCCTCCCCCCCGTTATGTCTTATTCAGTGTATATATAGATGTATGTTTTTGCTAATAAATAAAATAAAATAAAATAAAATAAAATAAAATAAAATAAAATAAAATAAAATAAAATAGGAGAAGCTCACAATTGATTTCAGATGCTGTCCTCTCTGCTCTGACGTTCCGGTTGGTAGAGCGAATGGTGTGGCGGATAACTGGGTGTGGCTGCAGGAATCAGAAAGGGAGACATTAGAGGCTGCAACACATGCAAGTCTTCATCGCCCACCGAAGGGAAATGGGGTGCCCCACATAACTGTATGGCTGCATGTTCATAGTTGCAAAGGGATTTTCCCCCACGGAGGGAGCATTCTCTCGTGTAAGCTCCCCACAATGAAGACCTACCCAGGCCTCCCAGGCTCACCAGCTCCAAGGGAGAACGAGGCCCAAAGGCGAGGGAACTGCCCAGAGGAGGGACTTGCTCACCTCAAAATCGTCATCATCCGCCTCGGCGTAATGAGGGTGGTTGTCGGGATTGTTCACTTTGTCCAACAGTTCAACGGCCAGCGACCGAGAGAGACCGGGCTGCCCAACGAAGGTATGCTAAAAAATATACATACATGGAAAGAATGAGAGGGCGAGTTCAGGACTTGCCAGTCCATGCCAGCCTGGGCTGGATCCAAGCGACATAGACCTGTTCCAACCGCCCTGGACCCATTCTAACCAGCTTGGTCCAGTTTCAAATGACCTGCACCTGATCCAACCGGCCTGGACCTGCTCGAAGCTGTCTGGAACTGTTCAAAGTGGCTTGTGCCAATTCAAACAAACCTAGACCTGTTCAAACTGGTTTGGACAAGCACAAACCAGCCTTGACCAGTTCAAACCAGCCTATACCAATGCTACCCGGGTGCCCTCCAGATGGACCATGGCTCCCATCAGGCCTCGCCAGCACAGCTGCGGTGGGCACCAGTTTGGCAAGCGTTGGTCTGCACCGGCTAGCAGAGGCTCTTCAGCTCCCTGGAGAAGCTGGGGAGTGAACCAGGGACTTTGTGCACAGAAACCAAAGCCCTACCACAAAGCTATGATCCTTTGTCTGCTAGCTGCCCCTGCGAACAGGAACTTTCCCCAGGCTGTGCCTCGAGTGTTTAGGAGAGCCAGCGGGGTGTAGGGGTTAGAGTGATGGGATCTGATCTGGGAGACCAGGGTTCGAATCTCGCCACTCAGCTCACTGGGTGACCTTGAGCCAGTTGCCATCTCTCAGCCTAACCTGCCTCATAGGGTTGTGAGGATGAAATGGGGAGAAGAACCACGCACACCACCTTGAGCTCCTTAGAAGAAAAGGCAGTATATAAATGTATAATAATAATAATAATAATAATAATAAACATTATGCCTAGTTATTCTTTGAGAGAATATCCCAGAAGTGTGAGGTACATGCTGATTTCATGACTGTGGTTAAGCTTTTTACGATGTTTTATAGACATCCCTGGCTGCCCTTTCTTAGAAAGATTTTAGAATGTATTTTAATTAATTGACTGTGTGATTTTATGTACACTGTGCTATTTTTACTTGTCAGTTACTCTGAGCCCGGCTTTGGCTGGGGAGGGCGGAATACAAATAAAATATTATTATTATTATTATTATTACTACTACTACTACTACTACTACTACTACTATTACTATTACTATTATTATCAATGAAGTGGCTCCTCTTTAGTTTTAATAATAAAATTATGTTTTTAGTGTATTTTACACCTTTGTTTTAATGTTTCTATTTGGGCTTTTTGTTTGTTGGTAAGTTGCTCGGAGTTGCCTTGACCAAGAGAAAGCAACTAACTTAATTAAAAATAAATAAATGACTAAATAAATGGAGCAATCACATGTGGCTTCTTCAAGATTTCTAAGGCATGCTGAAGTTTGCATATTACAACTTAAATGAAAAGGCAGCTGGCTTCTTCAGCACTGCAAGACTTGCTGCAGAGTCAGGCCCCAAAGAAAGGTTTCTCTTCCCATGTGTGTGAAAATCTGAGGTTGCCTCTGCAGCTTCTCCCCTGCATGGATTGTGAGCACCGCACAGACCAAACACAGGAGGCTGAGCTTTATATCAAAAGGCTTTCAAGCAACTGTAAGGCAAGAAAATGTGCCAGTCCCCAAAACACATGCCAGCCGGAACAGCAGCCTGCAGCGCAACAGAAGTTTAAGAAGTGCTGGTCCAGGGCATGCAACATGGTTTAGCCTTCCATCCAAACAAGGCAAAATCTCCCAATTCTTCACTTTTCTGACAGCGTCTGCACTAGAGGTCAATTTGGGGAATTTTAGTGTCTGTCTGTTTGCTTAAAGTTTTTAAGACACTTAAAAAACGTGATTCATCTAGTAGCGGAGGGAATTATCTCAGCACAATCTTAACACAGAGGCGTTTGGGGTTTTTTGTAAAAACAAGAAGCTTTTTACATGCCTGGAAAGTTTTCGATATTCATCACACATTACAGCATTTAAAAAAGAAGTATACAAGGCCTTTGGAGTGTACCCTGAAAGCCAGAACATTTACTCCACTAGCGGGGATGAGATTTTACTCTCATCTTTCAAAAAAGAAAGAAAACAGGCTTACAGTAAGAAGTTTATCTGCCGCGGGCCTCTTCTTTGGGTTTTTTGTAAGTGCTACTTTCACAAAACTGTGAAATGTTGGTGACCTAAAAGAGAGAAAGAGAGAGAGAGAGAGAGAGAGAGAGAGAGAGAGAGAGAGAGAGAATGCAGCTTTTATCGTATGTGATGGGTCTGCATGGCGATTAAAAGACGTTCAGATTCTGTATTATCAAAGTTTTTTTATATAATGGGCAACCATTGCACAATAAGAAAATGAATATAATAAAAATACAAAATATAAATGACACAAATAAACATATATGCAAAGGAAAGTCAACAATAAAATAAACTAAGCTTTCTTAGGCAAAGTTTAACGTAAATAGCCGCAGTGGCTGCACTGGATCTAGTACCTCACCATTCCTATAAATGCAGCCTTCCCGAACCTGGCGTCTTCCAGATGCTCTAGACTACAACCCCCATCATCCTTGACAAACTGGCAATGCTAGCTGGGGCTTGTAGTTCAGAACATCTGGAAGGCATCAGGTTCAGAAAGGCCGGTATAATGTATGAAGAATCCCAATTTCTGAATTATTATTATTATTTATTGAATTTGTACGCTGCCCTTCATCCACAGTGCCCTTCATCTGGTACGCAGGATGAGACCCTCCCTGCCTGTGGACTGTCTCGCCAGAGTGGTGCATGCTCTAGTTATCTCGCACTTGGACTACTGCAATGCGCTCTACGTGGGGCTGCCTTTGAAGGTACTGTTTCAACCATCATCTGGAGGTATTATCTCCTTTACGTAGCTTAAGAGGAATCGGGAAAAGGTCCATGGATAACTCATAGCTGTACTCTTTTTAATTCCAGTTATTAGAGGTTGACTAATCATTAGCGGGCAAGTGCAAAAGATAGGAATTATATCATCTCTATCTGAAATAGAGGATGGAATTCAACATAGCAAATGTTCATAGAATCATAGAATCCTAGAGTTGGAAGAGACCACAAGGGCCATCGAGTCCAACCCCCTGCCAAGCAGGAAACACCATCAGAGCACTCCTGACATATGGTTGTCAAGCCTCTGCTTAAAGACCTCCAAAGAAGGAGACTCCACCACACTCCTTGGCAGCAAATTCCATTGTCAAACAGCTCTTACTGTCAGGAAGTTCTTCCTAATGTTTAGGTGGAATCTTCTTTCTTGTAGTTTGGATCCATTGCTCCTTGTCCGCTTCTCTGGAGCAGCAGAAAACAACCTTTCTCCCTCCTCTATGTGACATCCTTTTATATATTTGAACATGGCTATCATATCACCCCTTAACCTCCTCTTCTCCAGGCTAAACATGCCCAGCTCCCTTAGCCGTTCCTCATAAGGCATCGTTTCCAGGCCTTTGACCATGTTAAGCTATCCAAACTGCTTTCAAAGGGAAGATGGAGCATGCTGGTTTTCTCCTGCTCCAGAGGGCAAGGCACAAACCAATGGATTCAAATTACAAGAAAGGAGATTCCAACCAAACATTAGGAAGAACTTTCTGACGGCAAGAGCTGTTCGATAGTGGAATGGACTCCTTTGGGAGTGAGGCGGGGGGGGGGGGACTCTCCTTCCTTGGAGGTTTTTAAAGCAGAGACTAGATGCAGGGATTCTTGAGCTGTGATTTCTGGATTGAATGGGGTTGGACTAGATGATTCTATGATTGCATGGGCCTTTGGTCGGACCCAACCTCAGAGCTCTTCTTAAGTCTTATGCATTCCCCTTCCATCTACATTGGCCCTTGTAGTGCTGCAGAATTAACAAAAAAAGTTCAAGTTCGTTCCCCCCACCCCCCAACTGTCTGGGGTGTTTTTTTTAACTACATTTTTTGCCAAAAAGGGGAAGGGAAGAACAGAAGGCCAGTGCGACTCTTGTGCAAATGGCAAAAACATCTGTAGCAAAAGAATGTGGTTTGACTGTCTGGGTGCTGGAAAATATGGCTAACATGGAGATCACAACTGAACTGCAGCCTATTAGAAAAACACACGCAGGCAATGAGGGGAGGCAACACAGTATGACGATACCGCAACTGACATAAGGCGGAGGCAAATGAAATGTTGGGCGGACCAACCTCCCAGAGCAAAAGGTAACCTAATTTCAGAAATTGCTTTTGTCCTTATTCTAGAGAAATACCACTTCTTAAAAACGGAGACTGAGCAGAGGCAGGCCTGCAAGAAAGCAGAAACTTGTGGCCTAAAATCCTTTCCCTCACCCCTTAATCACACCTCCAGCCGTATGCTGGAGGACGGGGCACAGTCAACTGAGAATACTTCCACTCTTGCCTCTACCTCTGCCTGGTCAGGCACAAAGCAAAGGTGGATGTGCCCAGCCTGAAGCGACTTTTGCATGTACCCTAAAAGAACTGCAGGATGGGGGTGTCCAAAATGATCCAGTGAGGAGCCTTTTGGTTAAAAAGAAAGTAAAGGTAAAGGGACCCCTGACCATTAGGTCCAGTTGTGGCCGACTCTGAGGTTGCGGCACTCATCTCACTTTATTGGCCGAGGGAGCCAGCGTACAGCTTCCGGGTCATGTGGCCAGCAGGACTAAGCCACTTCTGGCGAACCAGAGCAGCGCACGGAAATGCCGTTTACCTTCCCGCCAGAGCAGTACCTATTTATCTACTTGCACTTGACGTGCTTTCAAACTGCTAGGTTGGCAGGAGCAGGGACCAAGCTACGGGAGCTCACCCCGTCGTGGGGATTCGAACCGCCGACCTTCTGATCGGCAAGTCCTAGGCTCTGTGGTTTAACCCACAGAGCCACCCGCGTCCCGGTTAAAAAGAAAGGCAACCACCAAAGGATTGTACTGCCCCATGACTAGAGTGGAGGGAGGGGCGATTTGAGGGGCTGCCAGTCAATATCAGCAGGTCAAACTCTTTCTGCTCCCCACACCCATCCCTTAAGCCCACTTTTTTTGGGGGGGGGTATGTGATGGAATATTCTAAGCATCTCTTTCAGCCACCTTCAGGGGTCACCACCACCAGCCAAAGGGTGCCCCTATTGGCATGGAAAGGAACTAGACACAAACCATCAAGGGCGAGACCACTGGGGGAAAAATAAATGAAAAAGGCACTCCCAGACTTACCATTTTGTTTTTTCCTTTAGCTTTGGAGGCTGAAAGTTGCTTTTGGACATTAGGAACAAGGCCCTGAAATACAAGGAAACCACCCCGTCAGAAGTGCAGAACACAGCTGTACAAGGAAAGGATTCAAAATAAAGTAAAAAATTGTCCAGTAGCACCTTAAAGACCAACTAAGTTTGTTCTGGGTATAAGCTTTCGTGTGCATGCACACTTCTTCAGATACCATGCATGCACACGAAAGCTTATACCCAGAACAAACTTAGTCGGCCTCTAAGGTGCAACTGGACCATCTATCTATCTATCTATCTATCTATCTATCTATCTATCTAGACTGTGTCAGACCAACATGGCTACCTACCTGAAGGAAAAGATTTGTAAGGGAAGAAAGGGGTTTTTGACCGGAGTAGACCAAGTGGCGCCTGCCAGGTGGTTTGTACTACAATTCCCATCTTTCCTTACCGTTGGCTCGCTGGCTGGGGATGATGGGATTTGCAGTCCACAACACCCCTAAAGATTAGGAAGAACTTCCTGATTGCACACACTGAATTGATGGTGGAATAGTCAGGCAGGTCAGGCTTTATTCATTTATTTGTGAGCTGCCTTTCAGGGCACAGCCTACTCATGGAAGCTCACAGTATCGTGCAAACACGGTATCAGCAACCATCTCAAAATGTCGATATTATAAACGTTGCATTTGCAAAAGACTGAAGTGTTGTGAATCTGTTTCCTCTTTTGATGATGCTTGCACATTTTCATACCAATTAAAAAATACCAACATAGAAAATCTAAAAATAACACCAACTGTCAATTAAAGAACTAGTTTTTCTTTTTTGGGGGGGGGGGACCATAGGTCAGTAAAAGCAAATTACAGAGTGCTAATATTATTCTAGGTGGAATGTTCTCCTCTTTCTCCAGCCAAAGATTCTGTAGCAGGGGCAGGAGGGAGGACCACCCCCCCAAGGATGCTGGAGTGTTGGGTTCCCTGCTTGGCAAGGGGGTTGGAACAAATGACCTTTAGGGTCCCTTCCAGCTCTCAGATACTAGAGTTCTTTTTAACACTCGTCTACTTCAGGGCCAGGGAGAGTGCAGGGAGAGGAGCCCTTCCTGTCCACAAACCTCATTGGATGAAGATCAAACATGGGTGGCTGCAGCTCCCCAAGCTCGATGGCTGTGATGCCCACCGCCCAGATGTCGCACAGCTGGTTGTAGCCGCCGTTCTTTTCTACAGCTGCAACTTCCGGAGCCATCCTTTGTGGGGGGAACAAAAACACTGTCAGGCGGCAGCAAGAGCCAAGACCTCCCCCCCCCTCCCCTTGGTGCTTTTGAATGAACCCAAATGCCCCCCCTATGCTTGCAGCCCAGGCATGGGGAACCTTTCGCAGCCCCAGGGCCACATCTTCTCGTGGGCAACCTTCTGGAGGCTGCATGCTGGGGGTAGGCAGTGCCAGAGGCATAAAGCATCTTACCCGAAAGGGTTCTTAATTAATCATCCCTCTCTAGGGCATAGACAGGGTGAAGCAAAACAATCGAGTGCCTTGTGATCCTCAACAGCCTCACCCCTGTCCCTTTTAAACTTATCCTAGTGTTTTGAAATGTTTTAACTCATAATGCCAATAAAGGTATTTGTGTTTGTAAAGCAGGTGGGCCGCTGGATGCAGCCCTTTCGTTTGCACAGAAGGTGGCATTCCCAGTTATGCAGAAGTCAGAGGTTTCTACAGAAACACACACTCTCACACGCATCCTCCCCCGCAAGCAAGCAAGAGGTATTATTGCAGTCCTTTAAGGAGAAGCTAGGGATGCGGGTGGCGCTGTGGGTTAAACCACAGAGCCTAGGACTTGCCGCTCAGAAGGTCGGCGGTTTGAATCCCTGCGACGGGGTGAGCTCCCGTTGCTCGGTCCCTGCTCCTGCCCACCTAGCAGTTCAAAAGCACACCAGTGCAAGTAGATAAATAGGTACCGCTCCAGCAGGAAGGTAAACGGTGTTTCCATGAGCTGCTCTGGTTCGCCAGAAGCAGCTCAGTCATGCTGGCCACATGACCCGGAAGATGTACGCTGGCTCCCTCGGCCAATAAAGCAAGATGAGCGCCGCAACCCCAGAGTTGGCCACGACTGGACCTAATGATCAGGGGTCCCTTCAGCTTTTTAAGGAGAAGCAATGAGGGCACATACCCTGGAAAGAGTAGGGTAGCCTGAGGAGGAAGGCCTGGGGAGAGTCCTAAGGGCTAGACAAAGAAGACTGGAGAACTGGAGCCTGACAGAAACATCCTGCTGTCTACCAGGTGCCAGACATGCCGCCTGGTCCTGCAGACTTTGGAGAGACAGCAAAAAGAGGAGGCTGACTGCGGTGCGGGCAGAAGGCAGACAGGGAGTGCTTTGCGGATCTCTTTTGCAATAAATCACCCGGCGTTTTTTGTCTCCGAATTGTTTAACAACAGCCGCTCAAAGTGGCCGGGGCAGCCCAGCCAGATAGGCAGAGTATAAATAAATAAATGATGATGATGATGATGATAAGCAACTCCCACCCCTTCCTTAATTCTCAGTGTATGTCTGACCTTCCTTGTAAGTCACTCATTTGCGCTTGGCTCCAGCTGGTGGACCTCAAGGAGTCCTAGGGTGGAGCAGGAAGGGGATCCCACATACCCCACCAGGTTTGTGGAGCTTTTGGTAAGCCAGCAGCGTTAAGCTATACTGACTGAGCTGTTGGTGACTCCCTTAAGCAATTTTGGGGACTGCAGTTCTGAGAATGCTGAGCCACTTCTCGGAACAATTCCTTCAAGGAAGACTTGACCATTAGCCCAGCTGAAAGACCTGGTGCACCCATCCTCAATTTGTGCACAACCAACCGGAAGATCAGATTGTTTTTTATTTTATTGAGGGCGCAGTTGCAAATTCAGCCTTGCTTCTGCCACCATAAGGAGAACGAACAAAGTAAAGGCAGGATATTTATAACTCTTTTTTAAAAAAAGAGTAAGCTGAACATAACCTGCATTTCACAAGTTGCTCATCTGTGCTACTTCCATGTTCATCCAAAGGTTGCTTCCTTGGCTGACAAAAGCTGCCTATTCCTGTGAAGAGTGTAGGGTGTAAATCAGGAACCCAAGGTGTATATATATATATTCACCTTCCAATTTCTGAAAGTTGTTGCAGCTGAGATCTGTGTGCTTCTGTCTCACCTGTGTAGACACCTTGTATAGGCTGTTAAAGCAGAGGTGAGACACCTTTTTTTAGCCTGAGTGTCACATTCCCTCATTGACAATTTTTTTTTGGGGGGGGGTGTCACATGCCAGTTGTGAAGGGGGCCAGATGCAAGAGTAGACAGAGCAACGGATGCAACTGTTAAGGTCACACTCCAACCATGCTGCACAAACACACACACCTCCATCCTGTCCAGCAAGCAGCACTGCCATAGTTCAAAGACTGATTCCAGCTTGGCAAAGGCACTGGGAAGGGTCTCAAGGGCTTAACAGAGGACTAGAGGGCTGCATTTAGTCCCCACCTCTGGCTTAAAGTGAATCAGCAGAAGGTATTCCGCAGCAGTGGAAGAGGTGATGCCCAGCCAACGAAGTCAGAAAAGAGCTCAATAGTCTGTTTCTGCCAACTCACTGCATCCTCAACTCCTCTTTCTGCATCCTCATAGCACAGTCCAGAAACCCTGGGTCAGCATCACAGACCCTTGTTTGAATAATCCCAAGGAATTTATTACCAGTAAGGAGTGCCGATAAACGACTTCCTCTTTGCGATGGTGGCCGTTATTTTTGCCGCGACGCCAAAGTCAGCTGTGGGAGAAAGAGTGGAAGATGTTTTCTAGAAGCTGGCATTCCATTTCATGCAGACCAAGGCAAAGGCTCTAAGTAGGCCTTCTTGGGAGGGGTTGGGGAGGGTGAAGAGAGGCATGTGTGCCAAATTTGCAATAGTGCCAGCCACAGGGGCCTCACTCGTTGCCTCCCAAGCTCCCACCCAAAATGGAAGGGGCAGATGAGTGGGTGAAACTGGAGGCTGAATTAAAAGGGAATTTAAAAAAACTGCACAATTCCTTTAGGGGTTGGAGATGGCACAGGAGCTAGCCAATCAGTCCCACCCACATCTGGCTTTTGTGGCATGCAGAGCATGACCTCAAGAAGAGAAGGCACATTTGCACTGCCTGAAGCAAAGATGCCTCCGAGATAGTCTCTGCTGCTCTGCAAATGTTACTCTCTCAAGGAAGTCAAGGAGAGCAAGCAAACTTACCCAGCTTGATGTCCCCATGGTCTGTCAGCAGAATATTTGCACCCTGAAAAATAAAAATAAAACCTTAAGTTTACGGTCACTCACCAACACCCCCCCCCTTTCTTTAATGGAGAAAGAGCTCCATTCAGGAATCACCTACCTTAATATCCCGATGCATTTTGCCTTTCTTGTGCAAATAATCGAGCCCCTAAAAAGAAAGCAGCGGCAAAGATGAGGATGGAACTCCAAGATGGCCTAAGAAATCAAAGGCCAGAGTGACCAGAACCAATTCCCCCACGAGACGACGGGCTGCTGCCTGAGCCCCATTCACCTGCCCTCACTAACATTAAAAGAACTGCTGAGATAATGCATGCAAAATGTTTTTAAATGAATCCTTATGCAAACACATTACTATGCTTTATTTGTGCTATTACTGTCTGAAGGACAGCTCAGTTGGTAGAGCATGAGACTCTGTAATCTCAGGGTTGTGCGTTCGAGTCCCACGTTGCGTGAAAGATTGCTGCATTGCAGGGGGTTAGATTAGATCAGGCACTTCCAACGCCCAAGAGACTGTGATCTACTCCAAGTATAAAATAACTGTCAGTGATCTACCCACCGTCATTGGAGGGAGGGAGGAGTGTGTGTTTTTTTGGGGAGGGTTGGCCACAGTTGTTGAGCTTTTGGGGGGGTTGGCAAGAAGGGATGGCAGTGCAGCAGAAGGAGGGAGACAGCGCTGGAGACGGGATACAGGGATTTTGTTTGCACCAGAATGACCACGATCACCCAGGCGATCTACCGGTTGGACAACCCTGGATAAGATGAACCTCAGGGTCCCTTACAACTCTACAGTCCATGACCTTGCTCCTCTAAATCACTAGAGCTAGAGGAGACATTGTGATTCATGATTTGGGAGGGTCCCTGTTCCCCAGTGTGGTTCAGCAAAGCAGCCCCAATGTACTGGTCCTCTGTCTCATCCACAAAGAATAAAACGGAGCTGTGAAGATGAGGTCCAGGAGTGCGATATCAAAAACATTTGCTTCTGGGTAAAGGTATTTTTAGTACAGGTGTCTCAGTATTGAGCTATCACACTCTCATTCAAAAGTGTTCTGAACAGAGCCTTAAACCGCACGTTAGAAGGGCTTCTTTTAGTGCTGAATTAGACTCTAATTGAGTGTATATTCAAAGATCAACATTTCACACCCACAGAATCTCAGCTTGGGTGGGATAAAAGACCATCTCTGTAACGTGGCTAACAGAGAGAATGGAGAATGGACAGCCCTTCCTGTGAACAGATGGGGTTGCATTGTGGCAAAGCTGTCTCCACTTCAAATTGCAGATGGGCCACTTCCTAAGTGACCTTAGTGTTTCTCAAGCTTGGGTCCCCAGCTGTTATCCTAGCTAGGGATGGTGGAAGTTGAAGCTGGAGCCCCAAATTTGAGAAACAAATTTGGGTATCCTCTTTCACTTGCAAGGTGGGAATAAGAAATGATCACCTACCTTATTAGACAGTTGTGCAGATTCCTGAGAGAAAGCACGTGAAGTGCTTTGAACACAGGAAACCTCTATTAATTCTATGTATATGCAACAATCTCCACTATATAGGTAAGAATGTAAAGGTAAAGGACCCCTGGATGGTTAAGTCCAGTCAAAGGCGTCTATGGGGTTGTGGCGCTCATCTCGATTTCAGGCCGAGGGAGCCGGCGTTTGTCCACAGACAGCTTTCCGGGTCATGTGGCCAGTAGGACTAAACCACTTCTGGTGCAAGGGAACACTATGACAGAAACCAGAGAGCTCGGAAATGCTGTTTACCTTCCCTGCAGATGGTGACAGCAGTCAAGAAATTAAGAGACACCTGCTTCTTGGGAGAAAAGCGATGATAAACCTAGACATCTTAAAAAGCAGAGACATTACCTTGCCGACAAAGGTCCGTATAGTTCAAGCTATGGTTTTCCCAGGAATGATGTATGGAAGTGAGAACTGGACCATAAAGAAGGCTGATTGCCAAAGAATGGATGCTTTTGAATTCTGGTGCTGGAGGAGACTCTTGAGAGTCCCATGGACTGCAAGAAGATCAAACCTCTCCATTCTGAAGGAAATCAGCCCTGAGTGCTCACTGGAAGGACAGATCCTGAAGCTGAGGCTCCAATACTGTGGCCACCTCATGAGAAGAGAAGACTCCCTGGAAAAGACCCTGATGTTGGGAAAGATGGAGGGCACAAGGAGAAGGGGACGGCAGAGGACAAGATAGTTGGACACTGTTCTCGAAGCTACCAGCATGAGTTTGACCAAACTGCGGGAGGCAGTGGAAGACAGGAGTGCCTGGCGTGCTCTGGTCCAGGGGGTCACGAAGAGTCGGACATGACTAAACGACTAAACAACAACAACTGAGCAGTTTATTAGCTAAGATTATTATTGGCGATCTTCTCCTGCTGCCCTGAATGTACTTTGGACTGCAGTTCTACTGAAACAGCTTCGTTCTTCTTACGCCAAAAGTCACCCAAGACCTGCCCAGCAGTGCCTTACCTTCAACGTCTCTCTGCAAACAAACGCAATCTGAAACTCCGACAGTGGCCCCGTCACTGAAAGGAAAATCAAACATAAAATGATGAGGCATGATGTGATGGCATGCTCTTGACCCGTGTGGGGCTGATAAAAGGATGTCCTTCGTTGTGCAGCACATGACTAAAGTATGGAAGTCAACAGGGCTTTCTCATTTGTTGCAGCAGGTTTTGGACTGCAGCACTTTACAGTAATTTGTGCCCCAAATTAAAGAGAAGAAAAGAGTTGCGCATCCCACCGCAACCCCTTGAAGGAAGGGCATGGTATAAAATAATAAGGTTGCCAATTACCATGATAAATATCTTGAAGGGATCCTCCTCCGCAGTACTCCATACAAATCCACAGCTTCTCACGGCTATGAAATTAAGCAGATATTATCAAAAGGAATGCCTGATGCTTATAACGAATCGAAAAACATTTATTTGTATTGCATTGATATTCATAGGTAATCCTGTCCCTGAGGCTCAGGGTAGTTAATAATTCTTACCCATCTCAGACAGGCGCTTTGTAGTGATTAGGTGCCACCTTGTCACCATTATTCCCATTACACAGACAGGAACTGAGGTCGGAGGTCCATTTTTTACGCAGTTAGCTATCATAGGTTCAAGACCCACAGCAACGTCAAGTTCTGACCCCTTTGCAGATTTTTAAGTATCACATAAAACACAACCCTTGATTTCTTGGTGGGGGGGGGGGCATGCAGCAAACTTCTGAATATCAGAACATGCAAGTGCAGGGAAACGGATCAAATCTGTTGAGGAATAAGGGATGTCCCAAGAGATTCACGTCCAATAGAATGCAGAATTATAGCAGACTGGAAAATACGGTGCTTCAGGTTTGGTGAGAAGTACTTCACTTCTGTCCCACCAGAGCTTTAAAAAGCAGCTCTATGTAGCCCCAGCACCTAGGTTCCATCGACTTTGACACTGTAGGACCACTGTATCTGACACTGTAGGACCACCGCAGCAGATAGCAAGCTCAAAAACCAGCGGGGAAATCCACCTTCCCTAGGGCTTGTGCAGAAAAACCTTAGGTCCCTGGCAGGAATTTGGCACAGCAAATCGTTTCTACAAAGCAGAATGCAGAAGGCCTTACCTGAGATAGCTCCCAAAGTAAGCTACGATGTTAGGATGCTTGCATTCCTTAACCATGTAGATCTCTTGCTGTATCAACGAAAAGTCATCCCCTGGGAAAAAACACAAAGCAGATTTGTTATTCACTTTAACCAGGGCTGTTGCCTGGTTAAAGGAAGCCTGGCTGAATGACTGTATGAATCTTAATATGAGGGGGAAATAAACCCAACAACACCAAAGGTGGGAAAGGCATAGTGCTGGCTGGGGCTGATGGGAGTTGCAGTCCAAAATAGATGGGAGGGCTGGTTTAGATAATGTCCTGCAAGGTGTGTAGGAGCAGATAACATCAAAGAAGAGACAACCCCCCTTCTCTCTCTCTCTCTCTCTCTCTCTCTCTCTCTCTCTCGTAGGAGGGAATACTCCTTCCATGATGGCGCTTGACACCTGAAGGTCTCATAAGAGCTTATATTAAAAACTGAATCCTTTTAATTTTTTTAATCTACTGGATTAAATAACTGGAGGCATCTTTCTAGGCAGGATGGATCAGTCTATTTCCACTCTTTGTCAGTTTTGCATGTATTCATTAATAAATACATGCCAATAATAATAATAATAATAATAATAATAATAATCCCATTCTGCATTAATCTACCATTTTTTTTGTTAAATCCTCACGAGAATTCGTATTTTGTCAAAAAAAATACATAATTAGCTATGTATCAGACCTCAATGCATCCATATGTCTTTTTTTGATCCTATAATATGCATTTCGGTGCATTTTTTAAAGCCAAGGGCTATCCTGCATAATTTGGAGAGGTGCAAAATCTGAAGGACAATTATGTTCCGATTCACATCATGACCCAAAGGTGCAGCAGAATCCATGGATTCCTATTCAAATTCCACAAGCAGCGCTATGGACCAATTAAACTAATTTTGACTGACTAATTTGATCAATCAACTAAACACTTCAGAAAAAATGTAACCCTAAACATGACAATTCATAAAACACTGGTAGTGTGCAAGCTCTCTTACAGCTGCAGTTAATGCGTTCATCCTAGTGGTGCAGCAATAAAACGGCCAGCACATTTGCAAAAGCAAGCAGGGTCTGGTATGGTTTCCATAAGGATGGGGGACCGTGTGCTGAGATTCCTACATTGCAGGGGTTGGACTAGATGACCCTTAGGGTCCCTTCCAACTCTACAATTCCATGATTCCGTGATTCTGTGTTATCACGGGAGAGCAGCTGGGTGGGAGTTGAGCTCTCAATATGTTTAGCCTGGAGAAGAGGAGGCTAAGGGGTGATATGATAGCCATGTTCCAATATATAAAAGGATGTCACATAGAGGAGGGAGAAAGGTTGTTTTCTGCTGCTCCAGAGAAGCGGACACGGAGCAATGGATCCAAACTACAAGAAAGAAGATTCCACCTAAACATTAGGAAGAACTTCCTGACAGTAAGAGCTGTTTGACAGTGGAATTTGCTGCCAAGGAGTGTGGTGGAGTCTCCTTCTTTGGAGGTCTTTAAGCAGAGGCTTGACAACCATATGTCAGGAGTGCTCTGATGGTGTTTCCTGCTTGGCAGGGGGTTGGACTCGATGGCCCTTGTGGTCTCTTCTAACTCTGTGATTCTATGATTCTCTCTTCCTACTCACTGACCTCTTCATCATGCGGTGGTGAGGGTAGTTACCTTTTTCTCCCTTGAATTGTACACAGACATGACATGGGAAGTTGGAAGAGAGTTGCTCTTTCCCACTTCCTCTTTCAGCTCTCTATGCTTTTCAAGGATTAATTCCCCCAGGATCTGACTTTTACCCAGGGAAATGTGTGCGAGTGCATTTTCTCGCTCTGTCAATGGGACTGCGAATCTTATCTGAGGCACAGGAGTGACCAGAGGCGGCACCAACCACAGCACTCGCTTTGAACCCAGCATTTGTCATCCTAGCTCAAGGTCTACTCATCAACTGGCCGCAGGGTAGGGGTTGGCACCCCAGTCTAGGTGTATGAAAAGCAGACTGCTCAGGCAACCAAAGCGACAAAAGACTCAAGCCTGACAAATATATCCCATAACATGTTTGCAATTATTAACAAAACAATACAATACAGAATGCTACAACTGCTCGACGGATGCTAAAAAAAGTCCCCTCCACCGCTACTTCTCCCCCTTAAACGAATTCCACTCTACTGGTTTTCCACGTTTTATTACTTTCTCTGGCTGAAGACAAAACTGCTCCTCAGAGGGCTGGGCTGGCAGCCTCGGGGGCTCAAGCGCCACAGTGACTCTGGAAAGAATGTGCTCAGGACCCGCAAGATGGGCTGGGAGCCTCTTAGGACGCCTGAGGGCGACAGCACTGCCTGCTGTTTTACAAGGGAATAGCCCAGTTATGCAAGGAGCTGTTCCAAGCTTCAAATTGGCCGGCAGAAAAAGCATGCACATTCTCAGGGAGAGACGAAGAACTCAGGAGATGGTCCCTTGCAACCTGCTAAGCCAGGCATAGGCAAATGCGGCCCTCCAGATGTTTTGGGATTATAACTCCCATCATCCCTGACCACTGGTCCTGTTAGCTAGGGATGATGGGAGTTGTAGTCCCAAAACATCTGGAGGGCAGAGTTTGCCTATGCCTGTGGTAAGCCTTGAAGAGGTTGGATGTGCTTCGTCCATGCTCCACCTCAGTGCAACATGAGACCTCTGGCTCTCCACCTCCAACAGGGCTCTGGCACCCACCAAGAGGAGGGGCCTCTCACACCGACATAACCACTTCCATCTGAGACCCTACCTGCCTGTGCCCTGTCTCGCCAGGGGGGCACAGGGCGGACATCTCCCGCTTGGACTACTGCAATGCACTCTATGTGGCACTACCTTTGAAGGTGACTCGGAAACGACAACTGATCCAGAATGTGACTGCTGGACTGGGAGTGGCCGCCAGAACCATATACAGTGGTGCCTCGCAAGACGAAAAGAATCCGTTCCGCGAGTCTCTTCGTCTAGCGGTTTTTTCGTCTTGCGAAGCAAGCCCATTGACGGATTAGCGGATTAGCGGCTTTTAGCGGCTTAGAAAAAGAGGGGGGGGAGGAAAAAAAACCCGCAGGAACTCGCAAGACATTTTTGTCTTGCGAAGCAAGCTCATAGGAAATTCGTTTTGCGAAGCACCTCCAAAATGGAAAACTCTTTCGTCTAGCGAGTTTTCCGTCTTGCGAGGCATTCGTCTTGTGGGGCACCACTGTAACACTAGTCCTAAAGGATCTTCATTGGCTGACATTTAAAGCCTCGGCCCAGTATAACTGAAGGAGCGTCTCCACCCCCATCGTTCAGGCAAGACACTGAGGTCCAGCTCCAAGGGCCTTCTGACAGTTCCCTTGCTGCGAGAAGTGAGATTACAGGGAACCAAGCAGAGGGCCTTCTCGGTGGTGGCACCCTCCCCGTGAAACGCCCTCCCATCTGAAAGCAGCCCTGTACAGGAAGTTTTGTTTTTGTATATTCTGCTGGAAGCCGCCCAGAGTGGCTGGGGGAAACTCAGTCAGATGGGTGTGATACAAATAGTAGTAGTAGTAGTAGTAGTAATAATAATAATAATAATAGCAGCATTCTTCTCACTCATGCCCACCCCACAATTCCTCCGCCCCCCAAACTTGGGCCCTTCTACCCACTTGGCTTTACTCAGCAGCACCAATCCAGCAAACAACAGGAAGCTGGTCTCCAGCTTCTCACCCATTATAAACGCCGTCCAAAGCAAGATACCAAGACGAGAGAGCAACCGTCAACAAGTATGGAGAGGGGAAATTGAAAACAGCTTTTGATCCCCTGCCAGGGCACAGCATCCAGTGTCTTGACTGACTGGGCCCTGACCGCAGTCTTGCTGTGGCCTTCAGCTTCCCCCACCCTACCCACGCAGACGAGGAGAAGATATGGGGAAAGTCCCCGAACAAGTCAAAAGTCACGCAGATCACGACCTTCTGACATCCTCGTCCTTGATCAGGGGAGGGACTCAGCGAGGGCCACCGCTGATATGTATGTTTTGAACATAAACAACATCTGTATGTCGTTTTTAGGAAAGCAGATGAGGAGCCCCCCGCCAGAACACACACAAATGGCTTTCCTGTGCACAATGGCCCCATTCAAAAGCCTATTGCCCTCAAATACAACAAGCTCAGCCAAACCCTGAAAAATGGGAATGAGCTGGAGCTTCACATTTCTTGCCTCTATGTTTCCAAATTCTTCTTTCGTGGTTTCTGAAGGGCTGAAGGCTAGCTTCATGCCTTCGTGTTTTTGGTTCTGCTTCCAGATAATCCAAGAGCGTTGTGTTTTTTAAAATGTTGAGGGCTAGCTTCATGCCAAAAAGCTAGTGACACACAGCTATCCTATTTTTACAATTCCTTCTGGTTTTGTTTTGTTTTTAAATAAAATAAAATAAAAGTAGAGATTCTCAGGACAGGATGGGCATATGCACAGTGAAGGCACATAGCTCCAGTTACATGGCACAGTGCAAAGATTCCCATTAGTCTAATTTCAGAATCAGCGTTAACAGCTGGTAACATTCGAATTCAACATCCACCGCTTAACTGGGGGAGGAGAAGGCTGCTTTTCTGCCCAACTCTTTATTAACTGAGCACAAGCCAACACCTAGATAATTCAGGACACATGTAAAAAGGATTCAGAGCGCTGCCAAATGTGTCAGTTACATACCCCAAACAGGAACTATAGAACTGACATATTTGCTTTCTTACAGTAATAATGGAAGCGTTAGTTGCATTCTTAGTACAGGGGATGCCGTTAAGTGACAAGCTCCTCCTTTGTAGGCATAAACTCCCAAATACAGCCCTTAGCATCTCCTCTTAAGGTGGGCACCCAGGTAGGCAGGGCGATGCGGAAAATCCATTTCAGAGGACCTGGATCAATGTGTGAACCTGGGCAATCGTTCCCTAAAATGCTCACGGATGCATGCTACGTAAGGCTTTGCAATGCTTCCAAGTTTCAAAAGCATTTCCTCCATTTCCCACCCGATGGGAGATTTTACAGTGAACAAAGTTCCTTCGAGAGCAGTGTGCCTCTTTGTTTGCCTTTCCTTCTCATTGTCTATTTCATCTTGCAAGCTCCTTGGGGCAGAGACTCATTTATATGTCCCTATGAAACTCTGCAAAGAACACCGGAACATTGGTGGCGCTGTGCAAATAATAAGCCGGAGGAGGATCCAACCGTGTCAGCTCTGCTCGAGTTAAAACGCTGCACGTTTCTTTATTTAAATACGAGGTCTTTGGGTCTGCTTGGAAGCCACAAACCCCGAAAACGGAAGTTCTGAATCCCACATGCAAGAGAGTGAGCAAAACAGCAAGCAGTTGCTGGCTTGTGCAGATAAATGAGGCTGTCTGGCTGCAAGGGCTTCTCTTTCTCACACAGTCACCACAGCTGAACCCTGCAGCAGAGAAACAGGCCCTTCAGGCTCAGCCCCGGCACCAAGAGAGCAACCCCTGGCTCCAAGGCAGGCCTGGAAACTTGTAAATAGCAGCGGTGGCTCAAAAGCTGAACGCAAAACCTCAAATACCAGACAGAAAAGTCAGCTTAGCAGCAGCAGCAGTAGGCAGGGAGACTGCGAGGAGGCAGACAAGACAACGTGCCTCTCTGACAGGCCTTGCTTTTATTTTGTCCCGTAATCACGGAAACTTCACAAAACATTCCGGCTGTAAAACCAGTTTTATTCCCCTGGAATCTGGCGAGGAGACCTTGGGAATGTCTAAGGCGGAGGAAAGAAATTCAATGGGTGGCGTGGAGGAGATGTTTCTGGCTCAGAGGTCAACTGAAGATTATATCTGGGAGGGGGAGCAGGAAGGTTGGTGGGCTCAGGACAACAAACTGGGATGGTGACAATTTTGATGATGATGAAATTTATTACCCATCCTTCACCAACAGGCCCCAGGCTACAACAATTTAAAGTTCAGTACTAAAAACCGTGAAAACAAATGATAGCCGCAGGAATAATAATAATAATAATAATAATAATAATAATTGTCACGGCTAAAATGGCCGCTGTTTATTTAATGCGAATAAAGCTGGGTCAGCATGACTCAGTGGCCTGCAGCAGGTTGTATATATAAATTGAGAAATGTTAGTTTGTGCTGAGGCTGGTATTTGGGTTGGTTGGTGCTGGTGTGTATTCTTATTCAGTCGTGTTTTGCACAAAGACTTTTAAGAATAAAACTCTGCAAGGATATTCACGTGGACTCTTTTTGTGCTGACAAGGGTCCGAGGACCAGGCTGAGGAGACAAAGGGAGGTCAGAACCCTTTCCTCCTTTTTTTTTTTTTTTTTTTGCTTTTTACAAACACTGATAATTATTATTATTATTATTATTATTATTATTATTATTATTATTATTAATTATTTATATCCTGCCCATCTGGCTGGGTCTCCCCAGCCACCCTGGGTGGCTTCCAACAAAGTATTAAAATACAGTGGTCTGTTAAACATTAAAAACTTCCTTCAAATGTCCCCTAAAATCTGGTAGTTGTTCTTCTCTTTGACATCTGGTGGGAGGGCGTTCCACAGGGCGGGTGCCACCACCGAGAAGGCCCTCTGCCTGCTTTCCTGTAACTTGGCTTCTCATGGTGAGGGTACCGCCAGAAGGCCCTCGGCGCTGGACCTCCGTGTCCAGGCAGAACGATGGGGGTGGAGACGCTCCTTCAGGTATACTGGGCCAAGCCTGTTTAGGGTTCCCTGCCTTCTCCTGCACAGGCACGGGGCAGATCCTTCTCCGGCCTACCGCAGCTCAGAGAGCAGGACGGCACTTCTGAAGCTCTACAAACAGAGCAAACGCTCCTCTTCTTCCTCCCCATGTGTGGCAGCTGGCTTGCGCTGGTTGCCTGAGGAACCGTCCCAGCACCTGGTGACTGTGCCCCACTCACAACGGCTTAGAGGGCAGAGCCACAAGACGGCAGGCATTCCCAAATGGCATCCAGGTGAACCCTGGGGGCATCTTGTCAAAAGGAGATGGCCATTAACGGAAGGCAAGCTGCCCAGAAGACTGACAAGCCCAGCACTATTTATGGCATATAATTATTATTTGCTTAACGCTTAATGCCCAAACAGACTTGTGACTTTCCCCTTGCAGGGGTGTTGCCTAAGGCGCTGGCCTTCAATTTTTTTCAGACTCAGGATCCATCTTAAACCCAAACATGCATTTCGGAACCCATTTCTTCATTTTTTTCACCATATCTTTACATGCTGGCTAGTGCAATTCACCTTAGAACAGGCTGTGACCTGGTTGTGGTCTGAGACTACATCTCCTATTGTCCCTGGCCATGCTTGCTGAGGCTGATGTGAGCTGTGGTTCAGCAACATCTAAAGGGCCAAAGGTTCCCCACATCTGGGCTAAAGGGCATTCTCGTTTCATATGCAGTGGAGGCGATTCTTGGGGCTCTACCTCCAACCTAGATCAATGAAGCTACTGCTGGCCACAAGTAGCTCTGAGACCCCTTTTGGCTGAAAGGGTGGAGGAGGAAATCCTTTCAATGAGAAAGAAAGAACTAAGGAGTTGCTTCGCAGACAAAGGGTGCATCTAACACAGCCCTGTTTACATGAGCTGAAAGAGATCCCCGCCACAGTATATAAACTGTTTATTGTGGAAAGAACTTGTTTCATCGGATGCATGAACTCTCTGAGGCTCGACGTTGTCCTTTTCCTGCAGACATGATTAGTCTTATGGGGGAATTTTTATTTCTTAATACTGCTTGTTGCACAATGAATAATTAACTTATGGAATTCACTTCTGCAAGATGCACCAATGGCCTTTGGCTCGCATGGCTTTGGGATTTGTTTTTTTTTCCAATCATGATTACTGCTGGTATAAAGGTCTTCCTAAGACTGACAAGTTTGAGGGTATCTGATGGTCTCTCCTGGTGTTTGTTACCTGGTCAGAAGGGCTCACTCAACCTCCACTCTCACAGCTGAATTTTTGGAGACAGTTCAGGACAGCAATCACCCATGATTCTTGGTATAACTCATATAATATTTGTATGACACTTTACAAATTTAGCTTTGAGGTGCTTTCTTCCAAAAGGTATGTAATGCTAAGTATTTGTAGCTTTGCTGTATAGCCTACTTTTCTCTCTTTCATTGTATTGTTCTTTTATTGTATTGTTCTTTTCCAAACGTTTTCACAATAACCTTCAAATCAAATACAGTGGTACCTCGGGTTACATATGCTTCAGGTTACAGACTCCGCTAACCCAGAAATATTACCTCGGGTTAAGAACTTTGCTTCAGGATGAGAACAGAAATCGTGCTCCAGCGGTGCGGCGGCAGCAGGACGCCCCATTAGCTAAAGTGCTGCTTCAGGTTAAGAACTGTTTCAGGTTAAGAACGGACCTCCGGAACGAATTAAGTACTTAACCCGAGGTACCACTGTACATTGTTTCATAAGTCGACTTCCCACCTTCACCTTCACAGTATTTTTACTCAAACCTTTCCTATTGCGTTATATCTTTATCCATCACAAAAAACTATTACAATTATTTTGTCATTGTATTAATATTTTTCATCCATTTTCTTGTTCTGCTTGTCCTTCTTTGCAGTTTGTAGCTGCCTCCTCTATGTCACAAAATGATATAAAGACATATTTGATGGCGATGGGGACGGAGGACTACGATTAGACAAAATCAATGGCTACGAGCCGCACAGAGCTTCTTCCACTTATGTGATTAGGAAATACTGGAGGAGAACAAGAAACCGAAGGTGGGCGGGTCCTCACCATCCAATAGCTGGAACTTATTCTAAGGTACCTCTTTTGATCTTAAAATACCAGAATCTCCCAGCCATTTCACCAAAGATCCCAGGAGACCTAATAGGAAAAGTGCACAGTTCCCTGCAACAGAAGACCCAGTCACCGGCGATGCATGCCAAAGCAACTCAAGATATAAGGAATGGCTCTTGCATTCTGCATTGTACACAGGCATTTAGATGCCGGTGTTTAACTTCCAAAATGGTATCTGCCCTGGCTTGATTTTTATCCTCCAATCCACAGCTAGTATGTAATCTGGTTTGGGCCACCCAACGGGGAAGGAGATACACCCTGCACATGCTCAGAAGTACTGTTATTCATACTACTGTTATTCATTGATTCAACCATCCCAGGAACGAGAGTCCCAGCTCAAATGAAGCTGCGACTGTTACCTAGCAAAGAATAAACATCAAAAAAGCAGAAATTGTTGACTGTGATATGAATTAAGAGTCAAAAGACATCTTTGAGCACCTGATCTTTCGTACCTCTTTTCATAGGAATAGAATGGATTGCTACTACAAAGACAGAGAGGCAGGCAGAGAGAACTCAGTCAATTTGACAGCCACAAAGAGCCAGGATGATAGAGCAAACGAACTGATAGATATATGTTGTTACCTGAGCATGTTATAGGGTTCAGCTACCTACTGAGCCAAGAGTCCCTTGAGCTGGCTTGGTTAAGACAAAACCCCTCAGTCCAACCAGCCTCATTGTGTGGCACAGTATTGTGGAACGGTGGAGATGGATGAGGGAGAAGCAGGTTCAAACCCCTGCCATCCTAGCGTACTTCACAGGGCTGATGTGGGGATAAACTGGGGGGTAAAGGGAAAGCTACCCAGAGCGCTGTGGACTAAGAGTGTGATAGACAGGCTGTCAGGGAAACAAATCCATCAAAAATGAGTATTTTTTTGAAGAGAAAAGAAGGGAAGAGCTCACCTGGTTCTAACTTGATAATTTTTACTGCAGCCAACTCTCCGCTGTGCACATTTCTGGCCTAGGAAAAAACAGAATGACAGCAGATTTAAGCAGAGTGCAAAGGAATGTACACGTGTGTTAAACCAAGAGGCTTATGTGTCAGAATGTGCATCATTTGGGGAAATTGCTACCTAGAAAGATGAAGCGGGCAGGGAAGAGCAGCCAGGTAGCAGGAAAACATTGTAGGACACGCACAGGCCCCTCATCACTTAAATCTTTGGCAGTCAAGCCACAACTATAGTACAAGTGCATCTTAGGGGCAGTTAACTTGTGTGATCTCAACCATATGTAGTTAAAGGCCGGCTGGTTAAAATTTCACAAGTTAAATGCAAGCAAGGCAGAGAGCTTAAAAGCTCTTTTTGCTCTGGGTTTTCCTGGCACAGAAAGAGCTTTTAAGCTCTCTTTGCTTGTGGGGGGCAAGGCCTTGTTGGCACACTGGTCCTGGGATGCTCTTGCGAGATCTCATGGAGCTGTCCAAGTTCCCGTGAAATCTTGCACGGACATCCCTAATCTTCCAGAGCCAGTGCCTGGGATGCTCGCATGGAGGTGGTTAGAGTACGCATTTTCATTTAAGTATGTAGCCTTTGGAACCAAATCCGTGCGTAAGATGTGGCTGTACTGTACTCAGAACAGTGGCTACACATGCACAACCACATTACGCTCTCACTGTTATAGACCTCGCTGGCAGATGTCGAGTCCATACCATACAGAAATGGGGCTACCCATATAAAAAGCAAGGCCACTATAGAAAAGGCAAGTGAAGCAGTGATTCGTAGTGACATCCAGCCTATGGAACTCACTGCCCCAGGAGGTTGCAACATCTCTTTATTTATGGGTATTGCACCATCACTTAGAAAACTTTTCCCTTCCAGCTAGATTCTGACTTTTGACCTTCTTGCTGCTCATCTCACTTGGATGGTCTTTAGAGCCAATCTAGCTCTCTGCTGGCTTATTAACCCGTGCATTTTTAAATCTGCTGCTCTGGTTTTTCTGTTTTTAATATGTTTGCTGAGATTTTCATATTGTAGAGTTGGAAGGGATCCAGAGCGTCATCTAGTCCAAGCCCTTGCAATGCAGGAATCTCAACATGTGGTCCCCCATCCAATTTGAAACCACACTGGACTCTGCTTAGCTTTGCAAATGTGCTCTCAGTTGAAAAATGATGCAGAAGAGTCTTATTTCCCTACTCCCCCCCGCTGCTTGTCTTCCTTCTGCCCCTCTCCACATCCGAGCCAGGCCTTCGGGGTCACACCCCCACCCACCCCTTCTGCATCCCCCACTGCCTCCCTGACTGCTCAACAGGGTGAAAGGACGACGAGGATGACCCTAAATCCAGGAAGACAGCTGCTTCCTTCCTTGCCTGCAGGAAGCACATGATATCTGTGCCAAACCCGGGTACATTCAGTCCTTTGCAAGTGATAAAAGAGTGAAAAAAACACACATAAAACATTACCAAAAAAAAAGGAGGAAGAATAAAATTAAATACCGTATTTTTCACACCATAGGGCGCACCGGACCATAGGACGCACCCAGTTTTTTTGGGGGGAAATAAAGGGGGAAAAATTAGTTCCCCCCCAGGTGTGGGGCTGGGACGGGGGAAGCTCGAGCTTCCCCCGACCCCAGGCCCGAAACAGGCAAGTCTCCGCAAGCCGTGCGAGCGCTCCCGCTGCTTGCGGAGAGGTCCGCGAAGCCTGGACGCGCTGAGCTCAGCGCGCGCAGGCTTCAGCATGCAGGCAAGTCTCCGCAAGCAGCGGGAGCCCAGCGCTGTCCCCCGAGTCTGCGAGGCTGGCGACGGGGAGGAGCAGGCTTCTCCCCCCACCAGCCTTCTAGCCAAGTCGGGGGACAGCGGGAAGGGCGCGCTGCGCCTCTCCCCTGTCCCCCGAGTTTGCGGGGCTGGCGACGGGGAGGAGCTGGCTTCTCCCCCCGCCAGCCTTCTAACCAAGTTGGGGGACAGTGGGATGGCGGCGTTCCGCCTCCCCGCTGTCCCCCAAGCTTGTGGGGCTGGCGGTGGGGCTCTCCTGAAGCCTGGAGAGCGAGAGGGGTAGGTGCGCACCGACCCCTCTCGCTCTCCAGGCTTCAGCGAAAGCCTGCATTCGCACCATAGGACGCGCACACATTTCCCCTTCATTTGTGGAGGGGAAAAAGTGCGTCCTATGGTGCGAAAAATACGGTAAAGGGATTGCAAGGAGCCTGCTCTACAGCTACAGATAACAGCAAAGCTACAAGCTTGGGCTGGCAGATTTAGGGCATAATCCTGGGATCCCAGGGTCCATAAAACAGAGCAACCCCCCCCCCAAATGGGGGGACACTGAAATCAGATGGTGAGGATCAACAGCCTCCCCCTCCAGCCGTATATTCTGTCCTCCAGGTGTGAGCTCTCTACCTGCCACTTGGACAGCTGGATATCCAAGGATAGCTGAGCCTGGATAGCTCAGTTGGTTAGACCATGGTGCTGATAACGGCAAGGTTGCAGGTTCGATCCCTGTATGGACCAGCTGCATATTCCTGCATTGCGGGGGGTTGGACTAGATGATCCTCAGGGTCCCTTCCAACTCTACAGTTCTATGATTCTATGATTCACTTTTGGGGATTGCTCAGCTCACCTTAGGGGACGCAGGTGGCGCTGTGGGTTAAAGCCTCAGCGCCTAGGGCTTGCCGATCGAAAGGTCGGCGGTTCGAATCCCTGCGGCGGGGTGCGCTCCCGCTGCTCGGTCCCAGCGCCTGCCAACCTAGCAGTTCGAAAGCACCTCCGGGTGCAAGTAGATAAATAGGGACCGCTTACCAGCGGGAAGGTAAACGGCGTTTCCGTGTGCGGCTCTGGCTCTGGCTCTGGCCAGAGCAGCGATGTCACGCTGGCCACGTGACCCGGAAGTGTCTCCGGACAGCGCTGGCCCCCGGCCTCTTAAGTGAGATGGGCACACAACCCCAGAGTCTGTCAAGACTGGCCCGTACGGGCAGGGGTACCTTTACCTTTACCAGCTCACCACCGATACTCAAAACATTCTCCCTCAATTTCCCCACTGACTTGCCTACCTTTAATGTCCATTACTGTTTGCAGAATATACTGTAGTGGGTCCGGGGTAGATGGAGCAATGGTCCTTTCAAGTATTAGGAAGACAGTGCACATGCCTTATTATTATTATTATTATTATTACTCCTACTATTATCTGCATCTATATCCCTCCTTTTTCTCCCAAGAGCTCGGAGTGGCATACATGGTTCTCCCCCTCCTCATTTAATCCCCACAAACAATCCTGCGAAGGAGGTTAGGCCGAGGGGCAGCGACTGGTCCAAGGTCACCCAGTGAGCTTCATGGTTGAGTGGGGATTTGAACCCTGGTCTCCCAAGTCCTAACCTGACACTATACCACACTGGCTATCAGCACAAGACACCCCATTGCCAGGCCTATACAACCTGAATCCACCAGCCCAAATAGTTTGGGGAGCCCCTGCTAGATCATAGTGCATGTCCGCTGGTCCTGGCCAATCAGAAGTTGTGCAGGCCTCCCCAGGAGCATTGAAGCATCTCCAGCTTAGCTTGCAGCTAAATTCCATTTCCTCCCTTCTGATTTAATTTATATACAGTCATACCTTGGTTCTGGAACGTAATCCATTCCGGAAGTCTGTTTGACTTCCAAAAATGTTCGAAAACCAAGGCGCAGCTTCTGATTGGCTGCAGGAGCTTCCTGCACTCAACTGAAAGCAGCGGAAGCCACAGAAGTCGCATTGGACGTTCGGGTTCCACAGAACATTCGAAAACCAGAACACTTGCTGTATTTTTCCATGTATAAGACCATATTTCCCCCCAAATTTTTAAGTTTGAAATTGGGGGTCGTCTGATACACGGAATGTTGCATTCATTTATTTCTTAATTTCTTAATTTGGGACTCAAAAAATAGGGGCTGTCTTATACATGGGGGCGGAAAAATATGGCACTTCTGGGTTTTCGGCATTCGGAAGCCAAAATGTTCAAGTACCAAGGCATTTGAGAACCAAGGTACGACTGTAGATGCAAACCCAGCTTCAGTCTCCTGAATAAATGAGGCACATTTACACAGCTTCCCATTTTGCTTAATTCTTCTGCTGGCTTGCACCCCTCTTCACCCCTCCTCCCATCACCTTCCTTCAACCCCCTATGACTACGATTCTCTGCTACTAGAGACCATCTGCCACCGCTCCTTGCCCCAGTGTGGTGTAGTGGTTAAGAGCGGTGGACTCGTAATCTGGGGAACCAGGTTCACATCTCCGCTCCTCCACATGCAGCTGTAGAAGGTGCCAGCTTCCATTCCCAGCATCTGCAGGTAAGGTTGGGAGAGGTCCCTGTCTGAAAACCCAGACAGCCACTGCCAGTCAGTGTGGGCAGTACTAAGTTAGATGGACCACATGACCTGACTCAATATAACCTCCCTTTCTACATTCCTTAAGTCCCCAGAAACCAGCTCGGGACTTACTGGCTCTCCTCGCGTTAGGAAATGAAATCAATCTGGAGGTTATTTTAAGGATTTGACAACGTTTTTATTGGTGGCTGCTAGGGTGGAATTTGCAGCTCAATTAGGGCTTACGATACAAAACCGTTTTGCCAGAGTCTGGGAAATGGCGTTTCTGGAGAGGTTAGCTCAGCATAGCAGGGTAGTCAGAGGTCAGGTTAAGAAGGCAAGTTTACTTGGTTTATGTTTCTCGCTTATGTTAATAAGTTTGCCACCTTAACTGAACTGCCTGTGACACATGTACCATTATGGAGAGATCTGATTCCTGGATAAGATGTAACTCTGTGGCACTGTAACTTCGTTTTGTGAAAGATAATCTGCACTCCGTGTTTTGTACTGTTTATTTTTCCTTTCCTGTAGACTGAGAATCAATAAAATGCATACTTAAAAAAGGAAACCTGCTCTAACCAGTGTTAGAAACTCAAACATACAATCTAATTGCCAAACGGCACCTTAAACCTAGGGATTTGTTGTTGCTGTTTTTCATTTCATTTCTATAATGCTTTATATTCTAAAGAACAAATCTCAAAGCAGTTTACAACACATTAAAACAACACATAAAACACTCCAGAATAAAACAAATTCAAGCTTCAAAGGAAATATTTCAGATCCTTCTCTAAGTGAAATTTTGCTTTCCCTAGGCGCCAACCTGGCTTCCAGAGATCTCCACATGGTCACAACAGGACCTGTGCCAACTTGCAAAACATGCCTGGCACCTAGCTAGTTTCTAACACTGGCTCTAGCTCTGCACAGACCCTCCTGTGTTGAAACACCTCAACGAGGATCTCCCAAGGCTTGCCTAGAACAGTTTGGCAGGCTGGAGGCTCCCCGCTGCTGGAACACACCGCTCCAGATTAGTACCCACTCCCAACCCTGGCCAAAATTTGGCCTGTGGCGCCTTCCGCTCCCTTCCCCTGCCCTGCACGGCCACTGAGCGAAAAGGCGTAGAATAAACAGCTTGGTGCTGGCCACCCCTGGAACTATTTCCAAGATGCAGTCATTCACCACCCACTGGTATTCCCTTACTCATCTGGGCGTTTGGTGCCCACAAGTTAAGCAAATATGAAGCCAGCGCCGGCTGCCAGGGGGAAAAAGGGAGCCCCGGCGGCCTTTGTAGCTGTAGTTCTTTTCATTTTTAAAGCTCTGCCAGAGGCCATTGTGGATTCTGTGCCCTAACCACCCCAGCTGGAGCTCGGAGAGACAGAGCCGTGACAGGCTCCATTATTATCGCCGTGGAGGGCGTTTGGGCATTTCAGAAAACACAGCCGAAACAGAGACTTTACAGACTCGCCACCGTTAAAGAGATCTGTCTCTTGGAACTGGCACCCCTGCTCCTTTTCAAGGAAAGGAACAACAGCAGCAGCAGCAGCAGGAACAGCAACAACAACAACAACACACACACACGTGGGAAGGGAAGGAAAAAAGGCAAACAGGGGGAAAAAGACAATTATTTTGCTTCCCCTCCCCCAAACCACAAATGTATATTTGAAGATTACGGTGGGGACTGATGCGCACTCAGGTTCTGCTTGTGGGTTTCATACAGGGTTAAACTACAGTGGATCCTTGGGTTGCGAACGTGATCTGTGCGGAAAGCATGTTTGCAATCCGCGGCGTCCGCAACCCGCAGCACCGCGTCTGCGCATGCGTGGGTTGAGATTTGGCACTTCTGTGCATGCACAAAGCGCGACTTAGTGCCTCTGTGCATGTGCAAAGCACCGAAACCAGGAAGTAACCCGTTCCGGTACTTCCGGGTTCGGAGGAGTGCGCAACCCAAAATCGCGCAACCCAAGCGTCTGTAACCCGAGGTATGACTATAGTTAAATGTAAGAACATAAGAAAAGCCTGCTGGATCAGGCCAATGGCCCATCTAGTCCAGCATCCTGTTCTCACAGTGGCTGACCAGATGCCTCAGTGGGAAACCAGCAAGCAGGATCTGAGAACAAGAGAACTTTCTCCCCTCCTGTGGTCTCCAGCAACTGGGATTCAGAAGGATTGCTGCCTTCAACTGTGAAGGCAGAGCATCCTTAAATGGCATCGGCCCAGTATACCTGAAGGAGCATCTCCAGCCCCATCATCCAGCCCGGACACTGTGGTCCAGCTCCAAGGGCCTTCTGGCGGTTCCCTCTCTGCAAGAAGCGAGGTTATAGGGAACCAGGCAGAGGGTCATCTTGGTAGTCACACCCACCTTCCCAACAGATGTCAAGGAGATAAATAACTGTACAACTTTTAGAAGATACCTGAAAGTACCCAAGTGGCTGAGACAACCCAGTCAGATGGGCGGAGATTCAAATAATAAAATCATCCTCATCATCTATGGCTATGGAATTCACTCCAGCAAGGAGGGCTTCAAAAGAGGATTTAGGCAGATTCATGGAGGATTAGGCTCCTAATGGTTACTAGGCACAATGCCCTAGGAGGACTACGCAGGTGGTCCCAGGTCCCATTTATTTATGTATTTATTGGAAATACTTATATAGGCTTTTCCTGTCACAGACCAAATTAATTTACAGAAGAAGCGAAAAAGCATTTTTAAAAAACCAAAATAGCATATCTAGCGAGTAACAGTTTTAAAATGGCAGCCATAAAAATATAGTAAGGTATCTGTAGGAATCATTCAAATAGAAAAGGGCAAATGCAATTCAATTAGGACCTTAAGGAGAGCCCTGATGGAATAGTCCAAGGGCATAATCCTGTCAGCATTGGCATCACAAGGGGGGCAGGCGGTGCGCCCTGGGTGCCATGTCGGGGGTGTGTGACAAAAAGGCACCCCACGGGGTACTCACCCCACCGCCCCCGGGCGTGGCGGCACAAGCAGCCATTGCACTGCCACAGCCATTTGCGGCTGCAGCTGCAAGCAGAGGATCCTACCACTGTCAGCGGTGCCGGTGTCAAACCACTATATACGCTGCATGTGCGGCATCGCTACATATGGCACATGCGTCGTACATATCGGTGTCATGCATGCGCAGCTGACGGTTTGCCCCGCCCCAGGTGTCGGTTAGCCTTCGTTCACCCCTGCCTGTCAGGACCTGTTTCCCATAGAGGGCAAACCCACAAGCAGCACCAAGGCACAACAGCAGCCCTCTCCCCATTTGTGCTCCCCAGGAACTGGTATCCACAGGCGTTAAAACAAAACAAACACCCTCACCAAACAGAAATGCATGCTGTCCCCACCTCCGGCCCCGCCCAAAAGGGATAAGTCTCTTCGCTGCATGTTGGAGAGCTTGATAAATAAAGCCTGGTAACCTCTGATCTTTTGCACTAAAATAAATAATGATGATTTATTTTAATGTTCACACCCTCAGGTACAGAAATTCCCAGAGTGGAAAATGGTAGTGGAAGTCAGTGAGTGAAGGGAGGCAGCAGAGAACACAGCATAGGAACATTCTTGCAAGCGCCGCCACCAGCGTGGACGGGAAACATGGGAAAACCTATGAAAAATGTGTAGAAATTATTTGTGATCTACTGCAAACCACCCCAAGATCTACCAGCAGATTCAGATCCAACTTCTCCCCACCTCTGCTCTGGAACTGCAGTCCAGAATTTTATTTAAGAAGGCACAGAAGAACAGGAACCAAATTCTTGACCTTCTGCAAGATTTGCACACTACCCAAACAGGTTTGTCTTCTTGAGTTAATGACAACAAACAAAAAAACCCACCTAAACCATAAGAGACTTTCAGGGTGGTGCAAATTCCAACTGAAGGTTAACGAGAGGAGGAGAAAGAAACACTTCCGTCCTGCCTTTCAACCCAAACAGGAGCTCCCCAGGTGACTCAGAATAACTGCTAAAATGACATGAAATACGAATCAATAACAAAAGACAAAACTAAAAAAAAAAAAAAAGGAAAAATGATACCAAGAGGAAGTACAAAATCCTAGAACACAGCTAGTTCAACTTGGCAAAGGAGAACGCAGCCAGCCATGTGGGAAGAGGGTGAGGAACAGAACAGGCTCTGCTTTGGGGGACCATCAACAATTCATCTAGCAGTTCCAGAAGTTCAGATCTCCAGCAGATACAGCCAGATGGCTGGGCATGTCTAGACAAGGCAGATTTTTCTCCTCCGAACCATTCCTATCCTACACAGTGCTATTTCCTGCATTTCTTCCCAAACGCTGTCTTCTGGCCCATCGCTTGTTGCACTAGTCTAGCACAGTCTATGAGATACGAAGCTGCCTTCACACCACATCAAACCCCCTAACCCAGCACAGCCCCTTCTGACTGCCAGCAGCTCTCCAGGGTCTTCATCACCTGCAACCTGGCCCTTTTAACTGGAAGGTGCCATGTATCAAACCTGGGACCCTTCACACGCAAAGCACCCAACACAGTGCACAGAGGTGCTCCACCAGACTGCAAAACCTTTGGGTTTTGCCTTTTTCCAACGTACAATTCCAGCACTTGCAAGGCCAGCTGAAAACAGCACAACACACCAGGCCAGGAAGGAGAGGAAGCAAGAGCAGGGGAGAGAGAGAGAGAGAGCACAAGCATCTCCTAGACTGAACTAGGAATATGGTTAGAAAATCAAAGGAGTGGGGGAGAGAGAGAAAGGTTGCATGAATATCAACTGGCTCCAGGCAGCACAACCCTTCTCAGGTGACATTCAGTTTACAGAGACCAGCCATGTTTGGAAAGGAAGACATCCAGTTCCTGCCTTGGGTCGAGGTCGAGTGGCGGGACTGAGCCCTGAGTACAGTGGTGCCCCGCAAGACGAATGCCTCGCAAGACGGAAAACCCGCTAGACGAAAGGGTTTTCCGTTTTGGAGGCGCTTCGCAAAACGAATTTCCCTATGGGCTTGCTTCGCAAGACGAAAATGTCTTGCGAGTTCCTGCGGGGTTTTTTCCCTCTCCCCCCCCCTTTTTTCTAAGCCGCTAAGCCGCTTATCAGCTGATCCGATAAGCCACTAAAAGTCAATGGGCTTGCTTCGCAAGACGAAAAAACCGCTAGACGAAGAGAATCGCGGAACGGATTAATTTCGTCTTGCGAGGCACCACTGTACAGTGGTGCCCCGCAAGACGAATGCCTCGCAAGACGGAAAACCCGCTAGACGAAAGAGTTTTCCGTTTTGGAGGTGCTTCGCAAAACGAATTTCCTATGGGCTTGCTTCGCAAGACGAAAATGTCTTGCAAGTTCCTGCGGGTTTCCCCCCTTTTTCTAAGCCACTAAGCCGCTTATCCGCTAAGCCAATAAAAGCCGCTAAAAGCCGCTAAGAGCGCTAATCCACTAAGCCGTCAATGGGCTTGCTTCGCAAGACGAAAAAACCGCTAGAAGAAGAGACTCGCGGAACGGATTATTTTCGTCTTGCGAGGCACCACTGTACCTCAAAATTGGAGGCCTGGACAGCAAAGCCTGCTAAGCTACCAAAGACTATGGGCTGACACGCATGGAATATTGTTCACCCTCCACACCAGCCTTCCCCAACCACAGACCCTCCGTCTCCCATCCAGCCCTGAAAAAAGCTGTTGGGATGGGAAGGGAGAATAACACACCATTTGATCCCTGTAGAATTGCTTAAGGATTCTGGAGTGGAGGGCAGATAGATCTGAGCCACAGGAGAAGGCTGATAGCTCAGTGGTAACCCATCCGCTTGGAATATAGAAGGCCCAGGGTTCAATCCAGAGAGGTTGGCAATATCCACCATCTGGAAACTCTGGAGAGTTGCTGTCGGCCCGTGCAGACAAGACTGAGCTAGATGGACCAAATGGTCTGACTCAGAATAAAGCAGCTTCCTGAGTTCCTCTGAGCCATGGACCCAATAAAAATACTTACTGGCCGGCTTTCTGGACAGAACAGATCTTCGGCAGAATCTCATGCTGAAATCAATGGGAGCTGGTTGAAAGGAGGAGAGGGGAACTTCCCAGGGGATCTCACCTAGGAATAGGGAAAGTAGGGGCGGAACGCCATCTGGTCTGCAGTGTAATGTGAGCCTATCTAATCTGCACTTCCCAAAACAGTAAAGCAAACAGAAATGCGGCTCTCTTTTGAAATTTGCACTTCCCCAAATTCAGTGATGCCATTCTTGAAGTGAAAAGCCTATACAGAAATGTGTCCATTAGGAGGAAGTATGTAGAAAATATATTTATTGCAGGAAACAACACACAGAAATGTGCTGGAGAAACTGCTTGCAAAATTCCATATATTAAAGCAAGACTATATCTAAAAATGTGTGTATTAGGAGACATGAGCACTAAAATGCTAAGAAATTCTCATTAAAAATATAGCAAACTAATGCAGCAATGTGGAGAACTGAATCGAAGAAAAGAAAACTGAGAAACTGAAACTGACAGACTTCGCCATCTCTAATTGTACCCCATACAAATTAACTGGCGGGGGTGGGGAGCACACCAAAATGCGTTGACCGGTCCTGGGATTTCCTCTTTTCTTTAGCAAGACCTAATTCTGCAGCCTTGAGCAAGGCCTCTGTCTCCCTCTCCCCCAACCCCTGCAGCTCCCTGCTTACAGAACAGGAGCGATGGAGACATAGCATGCAAGGCTGTTGCAAGGATGGAGACAGCCAATGTAAGGCACTGAGCCACTTAAGTGTGTCAGGTGTGGGATTAGTGGGGATTCTACACTTCCAGCGTGACAAAGCAACAGCCTTTAAGCCCCACATTGAGAAGTGTATGGGTTGAAGCTGAACCTTTTCCATGAGAAGCTCAAGGAGAGTCAGTGACCTGACCGCATGAAGCTGAATCAGAACAACAGTTCAACACAACTTACTCTGCCCTCTTGAAATATTTTACTCTGCTTTAGGAGGGATCTGGCTGAGATGTTTCCCAGCCCCACCTGCAGAGATGCGAGAAACTAAGCCTAGGACATCCACACCCATTTACAAAGCAGGTGCGCTACCTAGTGAGAGAGGGTCCCACCTTGGCCGCCGCTGGCTCCACTTTGCCACATCCAAGCCCACACCATCTCTTTTATGGCATTGCAATTTTTCATGCCTGTCTTTGTGCAGAAGCCCTTGACGGGAGTCTTACTTTGCCCTCCGGCAAAATAATCAGGTAGCTCCTGAGCTAGTTGCCACCTAGCAAGCTGCAGGCCTCAACAGGTAGTTTGTTGATGTCAAGAGCTGCGCACAGTAGAGAAAGGCTTTATCTTTCTGAGACCTGCAGCGGCCAATGCCCAAATCCAGCAATCTGAATTCAGGTCCCTTACATAACTGCCTGCTGGGCATGGCTGGTGCAAGAGGAACAAGTTTGGCAGCAAAGCCTAGTGGCGAATGAGCATTAGATGATTAACAGAACTGAGCCCTCCCACCCACTCTAAGCCAAGCTTTCCAGATGTGTTGGGCTGCAACTTCCACCAGCCCGGGGCTGAGGAGAGTTGGCCGATGGGAGTTGTGCTCCAAAACAACTGGAGGGCACATGGTTGGGGAAGGCTGCCCTCGGCTGTAGCTGTGTTGCAGGGCTTTAATAAGCTGGTTGCCTCTGATGGTGAAGAAACTTTTAAAGACTTCACACACACGACTGACACAGGTACACGTGGTGGGTTAGTCCTTTTTTGTGAGCTAAAACTTATTTGTTTTATGCCTGCAAGATTGCACATTTTGCCAGGAAGGTAAGTGGGCAAGTATAAATTTCTACTACAATCTGATAAAAAAGGCAAGATTATTCCCAAGCAGAAATGTTCCCTATGCTCACTTCTCTCATCTAAGCTTCCATCTTTCTCATTCTTACTCTTCCAATGGCTGCTCTTTTCCTTTCCCTTTCCTCTTCTTTCCTGAGCACATTTGCTTCCATGGGGTGAGCTGGGGTCATGGAAAGACCCCAATGTGGGGCAGGGAGTGGTGACTTCCCACCCTGAGAGGGATTATAGTTGCATTGTGGCACACAAAAATCTTTCAAGAGGACATATAAGCTGCAGAGTTGCAAACTTTGCACAAACCATGCCACTGCCGTGTGCATACAGCACTGAAATGCTTGGAGCAAACCCAAAGCCATTATGCAACAGATGCTTAGTCAAACGCCAGAGAATTGTACCCGACTGCTGCCTCAGCTCCACCCAGCAGAAGCCCCTTTGTATAGCTTTTCACCAATATGATTGCACAAACACTGTTGTACACTACAGCAGGACAACTAATACCCAGTGTGAAACACCTAGATTTCAGTTTCAATTAGCTAAATAAACGAATTAAAACAACAGCCACATATCTTCAAGTTGGCCTTGCAAATAAGTCTACAAGTGATACTAGCCCACAAGGGGGCTTCTGTCTTCCTGCCCCCTGCCCGCCCTGCACACGTATTTAATTGTGTGAGTCCTAAAAGAGGGTGGGTGGGAATCAAGATTAATTTGGCTAATTAAACAATCTATGGCCTTTTTAAACTGTGGGGGCATATTGTTTTTGTTTGTTATTATGTTATATATTTTTATGTTTTTATACTGTAAACTGCCCTGTAATCCTTGGATGAAGGGTGGGATAGAAATGTAATGAATAATAATAATAATAATAATAATAATAATAATAATAATAATGGTGGTGGTATTCTACTAAATTGTTCTGTCAGTGCAAGGATTACCACTAGTGCAAGGGGACTTTCTCCCCTCTTCCCCCCCCCGCCCTCCCCCAATCTGCCCCGGAGAGTAGGGGAACCCCTAGAAAAGATTTAGGGGGCGCACAAAGCGTAGGGGTGCAGGTTCTGCTGCACAAGTGGAACAGATACAAATACTGCATACTATGCCATTCTCAACAGCCTGGTTACCAAAGGATAAATTGCTTATGTAGCTTTAAAAAAAAAGAGCCCAACGGAGAAGAATCTTTCTTCTAACTTTTCCATATTGAGCCTGACAACCACCGGGCCTTTCTGTTAAGTATCTTAAATGCAGGCAAACTCCTGGCTCTGACAGCCAGAGGCAACAAAAGCAAATCTAGGTCTCTGGCCTAGCCATCCAGAAATGATTTGAAAAATCCTAGCAGCTTAGCCAAAATGTAACATGAAAAAGAAGGTATCTTCTGATTTAACACTAACAACTAGCAGCCCTCCAGATCCAGCAAGCGAGCAAGCAGGATTTGACTCTTGAACTGTCTGAGCAGCAGCCATTAAGACATTTCAGGAGTGGCAGACGCACAGAATCATAAAATTGTAGAGTTGGAAGGGACCCTGAGGGTCATCTAGTCCAACCCCCTACAGTGCAGGAATATCAACTAAAGCATCCAGGACAGACACCTAGTACGCCTGCCAATCCATCGTTAAGCAGCACACTTCTTCTCCTAGCCTTTTCCTCTTTGGAGCACAAATTAACCTCCTTGGTCTTCGCCATGGTGAGCATTGCACTGTTAATTGCACATAAGGCTAACTAGGTTCCCCCCTTCACCAGGGTTGTTAACAAGCATCTTACCCTGGTTAGCCCTAACCTTGGTTAAAGTGACACATGAGTTCTTGCTAGAGTGGGGGTTTGAAGAATGGGCTTCTTGGTTCCTAGCTCAGCCTCCCAACCAATACTGTATACCAGCTTTCTATCTGCTTCTGCACACAATTCATTCTGCCTCTGCTTGATACGTACAGGCAGGGGCCCGTGAACTGCAAAGCATTCCGGTCTGGCCGCACTTGGGTGGCGAATCTCCTGCTCGACCCCACCAACACCCTGCTGCACAAATCATTTTGCAGGGCTCACTTTCTGGTTTAACTCTGCAGCCGTGAGGGATAGAAACTTACGTCCTACACAAAGTCTAGTATACATCAGGAGCAACCTCCTCTAGCAATGCTGCCATGGGAATATCACCTGGAGCAGATAGCACAGACAGTGCTTGCTAGCCAGTTCTGAGATCAAAAGACTAAGTCAGAAATATCTGCCAGTCCACAAAATACTACATGCTGGCAGATGGGGGGGGGGGGGAGGCAACCTGATTATTCTTAGATGCACTTATGCACCAGCAAAAAGGGTTGTGCAATGTATCACATATTCACACCCACTCTCGGCATTTGATTATTACACAGTTGAGCAACTGAGGCTTGGAGAAGTCTGCAGACACCTGGCGAGGCCTCTGCCTGAACTGGGATGGCAACCCAGAGTCACACCAAGCTCTCAGCCCCCTGGCTTTGCTCCAGGGAAGAATACGCAGATAGCCAGTGTGGGACTGAACTTCACAGTAGACATGAATTTCCTCATCCATCTAAAGGACAAAAAATGTTGGAAATGCAAAGAGGCCGACGGTGACTTTTATCACATATGATGAAAACTTGTGGCAAAGTTAAGAACTTTTGGGAACTAATTTATAATGAACTTAAGAAAATATTTAAATACACCTTTCCCAAAAAACCAGAAGCCTTCTTGCTGGGTTTGATGGGGAAGGAAATTAAGAAAGTGAACCAAATACTTTTTTTGTACGCCACAGAAGTGGCAAGAAATATGCTTGCCCAAAATTGGAAACTGCAAGAAATTCCTACTATTGCGGAGTGGCAGACGAAAATTATGGGCTACGCAAAGATAGCCGAACTGATGGGAAGAATTCGGGATCAGGAAAATCAGAGGTTTAAAGAAAGTTGGAGTAAATTTATGGTGTATATAAAGGATACTTGTAAAAATTTAAGAACACTGGCAGGACTGAAACAGCTCTTACAAAGTACGACAGATATAGGGGTTTTAAAAAAAAATAGAATACGCAATTTAAGAAAATAAGGGACACTCGCTGAAGTGATGGAGGGAAGTCACAAGCTCGGCAGAGCTAAAAGTATTTAAGTGATTTGTTGCAATGTATTGTAAAAATATGTATAAGGAAAATAATAAAAAAATATTTTTTAAAAAAAGAATTTCCTCGACCCGCAGTGACTGACAGCATGTGTTACCTCTGCAACAAGAAGGGCTAAAAACCTGATTAAAAACCTAATCCAACCTAATCCAACCCAACACCAAACCATCAACTGAATTCCTTAGGAAGTAGACTTCTGTGCTCAGTACCAGATTTAGAGGACCGACCGTGGTGGCAAGCAGCACCCCACGCATCAGGTTCAATTATATTAGGTCCAGAAAAGGCGCTTGTCCGGCTCTCTGGTCAAAAGCAACAGGTATTTAGGGCTCAGAGTGGTCATCAAAATTAGCCCGAACTCAAACCAGAGGTCTCTTGGCCCAATGCTGAGTTACTCAACAGATACTATATAAGCCCACTGGCTACCTCCATTATGATACACAGCCTCTGGATACCAGTTACTGGGGAACACAAGCGAACACAAACTGGATACTAGTTGCTGCAATCCACAGGGGAGGGTCCTGTTGCGCTCAGGTCCTGCTTGCACTCTTCCCACAAGGAATCTGGTTGGCTACCATGCAAACAGGATGCTGGACTAAAAGGCCAACTGGTCTGATGCAGCTGCAGGATTCTTCTTATGTGCTCAGCTGTGCACAGCCCAGTACTGAAAGCAACTGGCAAGAAGGCCATGCCCCCAAAAGCATGCATTTCCTTGCTCCTGAGTTCAAACAACAACCTCCTGACTCTCAGCTGTGTGGACAAGCTCAAGCCTGATGCCCCTTACCTCAACTCTACCCAGTAACCCAACAAAGAGCTAGTACAATGATAAAAGAAAGGCATTAAGATGAGCGTGTGACATGGTTTTCCAGAGTAAAGTCTCTAATCACAGACGACAGGTTGGCTGTGCAGCTGGGGGGGAGACTAAGCAGCTAAGACAGCTCCCGTCATGTTAGATGTTTGGTGGGAAGTGCTTCTCCCTTCTCTTAACAGCTATGATCTTCTTGGGGGGTGGGGGAATGGTTTTACTTTCAGGGCCAGCAAATCCGGACTGTTTCCCTGCTTCTCACAGGCCAGTGTGGTGTAGTGGTTAAGAGCAGTAGACTCGTAATCTGGGGAACCGGGTTCGCTTCCCTGCTCCTCCACATGCAGCTACTGGGTGACCTTGGGCCAGTCACACTACTCTGAAGTCTCTCAGCCCCACGCACCTCACAGAGTGTTTGTTGTGGGGAAGGAAGGGAAAGGAGATTGTTAGCCGCTTTGAGACTCCTTAGGTAAAGCGGGATATCAAATCCAAACTCCTCTTCTTCTTCTTCCTAGTAAGAATCCCACCTGCCTTTTGTAGTAAAAATGCACCGAGAAACAAGCTATGCAGGAACCAAGTTGGATCTATAAATCGCAGCTTCCCATCCTTTATTTTGCTCGCCAATCCCATTCCTCCCCCCCCCCCCGACTATCCGTTGCCCTACCTCTTTCCCCAACTGATTTTCTATAACTATTTCGATCAGGGTTCAGGCCCCGTCTTGGCACAGAAGCTGACTTAGTCATCCTGCTTGATATCCTTTGTCAGGAGAAAATCAGGGGGAGAGTGTCCCTGTTAATTCTCCTTGATCTCTCTGCAGCTTTTGATCCCATCGGCCACAGCATTCTCCCCGAGTGACAGTTCAAATTAGGGGTGGGCAGCGTTGGTTTGTGGTGGTTTCAGTCCTACTTGGATGGCTGTCTCCAACGGGTAGTGCAGAGGGAGGGTGTTCAGGACCATTGAGCTTTCGGTGTTGGGTGCTGCAGAATTCGAGCTTATCCCTCGTGCTGTTCAATGGCGTGCATTGTCAGGGCAATGGCTCTAGCTCCTAGCCCAGTGTAGGGCTGGGGATGTCCCTGAGTCTGAAACCTCAGAGAACCACTGCCACTGACTATTTGGAGAATGGTCTGACTCAGTAGAAGACAGCTTCCAGTGTTCCTATAGGCTGATGATATAGAATCATAGAGTTGGAAGAGACCACAAGGGCCATCGAGTCCAACCCCCTGCCAAGCAGGAAACACCATCAGAGCACTCCTGACATATGGTTGTCAAGCCTCTACTTAAAGACCTCCAAAGAAGGAGACTCCACCACACTCCTGGGCAGCAAATTCCACTGTCAAACAGCTCTTACTGTCAGGAAGTTCTTCCCAATGTTTAGAAATATGCAGCCCTATTTCTCCTTTACATCTGCAGGTGTGGCAGCGGATGCTGTGGAACAGGGATGTCCAACTTCCGAGAGACCCCATTGTATTGACCAGAGTTGCTGAGCTTTTTTAGGGAGCCAGAGTTGTTGAACATTTTGGGGGGGGGGGGTCGGGGTCTCGCAATCAACCAGGATCGACCAAAACACCCCGTGATTGACCGGTAGATCGCGATTGACCTGTTGGACATCCCTGCTGTAGAACAACGGCTGGTCTCAGTAAAAGACTGGATGAGACCCAATGGAAGCTTAATCCAGGTAAGAAAAAGGCACTGTTAGTGAGTGGTTCCCTAGACTGGATGAGCAGGGTTCAGACTGTTCTGGGTGACACTACCTTCCCTCTGAAGGAGCAGGTGCTTAGCATGGGGTTACTCCTGGATCCATCACTGTCACATGAGCCTCAGGTGGCACAGAGTGTTTTCCATCAGCTTCGGCTGGTGGCCCAGCTATGTCCCTAGCTGGATAGGGACAGCCTAACTTAGGTTATCTATGCTCTGGTCACCTCTAAGTTCTACATTGCATTTGAAGACTCTTCAGAAACTGCAGCTGGTGCAGAATTCAGTGGCTAGATTGCTGACTAAGGCAAGTAGACCTGGACTTATAGCCCCAATCTTGGCACAACTGGACGTGCTACCAATTAGTTTCTAGGCACAATTCAAAGTGCTGGTTTGGAGACTCACGGCCGCCAACATCTCAAGGACTGCTTCTCCCCACATGAACCAACCCTGGCACTGTGGTCATCAACTGAGGCTCTTTTTCTGTGTGTCCTCCTCAAGGGAGATCTGGATGGTGGTGGCACAGGAATGCGCCTTTTCCGTGGTAGGTTCCTCAGGGAAGCATGCCTGGAGCCATTGCTATCTGTTTTTAGGTTCCAGGCAAAAACAACTTTGCCTACCCAGGCCTTTGGTTTTTCATTGGGAGGACAACTAGTTATATTTGTGCTCACCCTTTTAAGTGAGATGGGAAAATTTAGCCCCCTTTATGTTTTTAGATGAGCCTTAGAATCATAGAATCATAGAATCATAGAGTTGGAAGAGACCACAAGGGCCATCGAGTCCAACCCCCTGCCAAGCAGGAAACACCATCAGAGCACTCCTGACATATGGTTGTCAAGCCTCTGCTTAAAGACCTCCAAAGAAGGAGACTCCACCACACACCTTGGCAGCAAATTCCACTGTCGAACAGCTCTTACTGTCAGGAAGTTCTTCCTAATGTTTAGGTGGAATCTTTTTTCTTGTAGTTTGGAACCATTGCTCCTTGTCCGCTTCTCTGGAGCAGCAGAAAACAACCTTTCTCCCTCCTCTATGTGACATCCTTTTATATATTTGAACATGGCTATCATATCACCCCTTAACCTCCTCTTCTCCAGGCTAAACATGCCCAGCTCCCTTAGCCGTTCCTCATAAGGCATCGTTTCCAGGCCTTTGACCATTTTGGTTGCCCTCCTCTGGACACGTTCCAGTTTGTCAGTGTCCTTCTTGAACTGTGGTGCCCAGAACTGGACACAGTACTCCAGGTGAGGTCTGACCAGAGCAGAATACAGTGGCACTATTACTTCCCTTGATCTAGATGCAATACTCCTATTGATGCAGCCCAGAATTGCATTGGCTTTTTTAGCTGCCGCGTCACACTGTTGGCTCATGTCAAGTTTGTGGTCAACCAAGACTCCTAGATCCTTTTCACATGTACTGCTCTCAAGCCAGGTGTCACCCATCTTGTATTTGTGCCTCTCATTTTTTTTTGCCCAAGTGCAATACTTTACATTTCTCCCTATTAAAATTCATCTTGTTTGTTTTGGCCCAGTTCTCTAATCTGTCAAGGTCGTTTTGAAGTGTGATCCTGTCCTCTGGGGTGTTAGCCACCCCTCCCAGTTTGGTGTCATCTGCAAATTTGATCGGGATGCCCTTGAGTCCATCATCCAAGTCGTTGATAAAGATGTTGAATAAGACCGGGCCCAAGACAGAACCCTGTGGCACCCCACTAGTCACTCTTCTCCAGGATGAAGAGGAACCATTGATGAGCACCCTTTGGGTTCGGTCAGTCAGCCAGTTACAAATCCACTGAGTGGTAGCATAGTCAAGACCGCATTTTACCAGCTTCTTTACAAGAATATCATGGGGCACCTTGTCAAATGCCTTGCTGAAATCAAGGTAGGCTACATCCACTGCGTTCCCTTCATCTACCAGGCTTGTAATTCTGTCAAAAAACGAGATCAGGTTAGTCTGACACGACTTATTTTTCAGAAATCCATGCTGACTATTGGTGATCACAGTATTCTTTTCTAGGTGCTCACAAACTGTTTGCTTAATGATCTGCTCCAGAATCTTCCCTGGTATTGATGTCAGACTGACTGGGCGGTAATTATTTGGGTCCTCTCTTTTCCCCTTTTTGAAAATAGGGACAACATTTGCCCTCCTCCAGTCGCCTGTTCTCCAGGAATTCTCAAAGATGACTGCCAGTGGTTCTGAAATCACACCTGCCAGTTCTTTTAATACTCTTGGATGCAGTTCATCTGGCCCTGGAGACTTGAATACATCTAAACTAGCCAAGTATTCTTGTACTATCTCCTTAGTTATTCTGGGCCGTGTTTCCTCTGCTGAATCATTTGCTCCAAATTCTTCAGGTTGGGCATTGTTTTCTTTATCGGAGAAGACTGAGGCAAAGAAGGCATTGAGGAGTTCAGCCCTTTCTGTGTCCCCTGTTTGCATTTCACCATCTTCTCCTCTGAGTGACCCCACTGTTTCTTTGTTTTTCCTTTTGCTACGAACATACCCATAAAAGCCTTTTTTGTTGCTTTTAACCTCTCTAGCAAGCCTGAGTTCATTCTTTGCTTTAGCTTTTCTGACTTTGTGTCTACACGTGCTGGCTATTTGTTTGAATTCCTCTTTGGTGGTTTCCCCCCTTTTCCATTTTTTGTACACATCCTTTTTTAATCTTAACTCAGTTAAAAGTTCTTTAGATAGCCACCCTGGCTTCTTTAGGCACCTTCCATGTTTCCGTCTCATTGGTATTGCCTGAAGTTGTGCTTTTACTATCTCCCTCTTAACAAACTCCCAGCCATCATGAACTCCCTTTCCTTTTAGTATTACTGTCCATGGGATCTCACCCAGCACTTCCCTAAGTTTTATGAAGTCGACTTTCTTAAAGTCAAGAAATTGAGTCCTAGTATGCTTGGCTGCTCCTTTCCGCTGTATAGTAAACTTCAGAAGAGCATGATCACTCGCGCCTAATGATCCTTCCACTTCTACCCCACTAACCAGGTCATCAACATTGGTTAGGACCAGATCTAAAATGGCTGTTCCTCTTGTTGCTTCTCCCACTTTCTGGACAACAAAGTTGTCTGCAAGGCCAGCGAGGAATCTGTTTGACCTTATGCTCTTGGCCGAGTTTGACATCCAGCAAATATCCGGGTAATTGAAGTCCCCCATTACTACTATCTCCCTTCCTTTTGCATGCTTGGCCATCTGTTCCAGGAAGACATCATCTATGTCCTCCGTTTGGCTTGGGGATCTATAGTAAACTCCCACAATGAGGTCCCTGTTATTCATCTCTCCCTTAATTTTGACCCAAATGCTCTCACTTTGGCTTTGAGGTTCTAAATCTTGGATCTCTTCACAGGTATACACATCCCTGACATATAACGCCAGTCCTCCTCCTTTCTTGTCTGGTCTGTTTCTCTGAAATAGATTGTAACCCTCCATTATTACATTCCAGTCGTGGGACTTATCCCACCAGGTTTCAGTGATGCCTATTATGTCATATTTAGTTTGCTGTACCAAGAGCTCAAGCTCATCTTGTTTATTACCCATGCTTTGCGCATTAGTGTACAGACATTGAAGTCCATTAATCATTCCCCCGTGTCTCTTATTTAAGGATTTTTTCCTCCCACCACTAGGTCTGCGTGCTGTTTGCTCCATTTGGTCTATGACATTTGGATGATCATGTTCATCAATTGATAGACTCCTACCTTCAGGAGCACTGTCTCCCTCCCCCACATTAGTCAGTTTAAAGCCCTCCTGATGAGGTTTCTGAGATTTTTGGCAAAAACATTCCTCCCAACCGTTGTGAGGTGCAGCCCATCGCTTGCCAGAAGTCCATCTTCAAGAAACTGCAGTCCGTGATCTAAGAATCCAAACCGTTCCTGTTTACACCATTTGCGAAGCCAGCTGTTCACTTCCACTATTTTTCCCTCTCTCCCTGGGCCACGTCGTTCAACTGGGAGGACAGATGAGATGACAATTTGTGCATTTAATTGCTTCAATTTCCTGCCCAGAGCCTCATAGTCTCTTTTGATCTTCTGGAGGCTATTGCTTGCAGTGTCATTGGTTCCCACATGAACCAAGAGAAAGGGGTATTTGTCGGTGGGTTTTATGATTCCTTGTAGTCGTTCAGTTACATCTTGGATCTTAGCCCCGGGGAGACAGCACACTTCCCGAGACATCTTGTCAGGCCCACAGATCACTGCTTCTGTTCCCCTCAGTAGGGAATCCCCTATCACCACTACACGCCTCCTCTTAGGTTTGTTCGGGGTTCTTCCGTAATCTGTCCGTTCCAAGGTCGCCTGCACATTCCCTGAGGACTGACTTTGCTGCTCGTCTTCATATACCTGATCGACTGTAACGAGGGAGAGATCCTCAAATGGAGTCTGCTCTTCGTCTTCCATTCTAGGGGAGAGGACCTCAAAGCGATTGTGTATTTCTAAACAATCAGAGCGAACCCTGGGCCTCCTACTTCTTTGAGTCACGTTTCTCCATATATCTGGCTCCTGTGTTGGTGAACTAGCCTCCTTCTCAGGGGAGTCCCCTGTCTCCTCCTTGGTGGAGACGGTGTGCTCTGTTGCTTCCAAGAAGAGCTCCAGCTCTCTAATTCTTTGGAGAGTAGCCACACGTTCCTCCAGTTGCTGGACTTTGTCTTTTAAGAGGGCAATCAACATGCAATTGCTGCAGGTAAAGCTGCCTGCAACCTTTGGCAAGATGGCAAACATTGTGCAGGAACCGCAGGCGACTGCAGCTGTTCCCTCACTCTCCATCTTGAGAACGTGTCGTTGGGGCTGGCTACAGTGGTCCTCCATCATAAGAAGCGTGCAGACAGGGACAGGTAACTCCCCCTCAAAAAACCCTAGGTCTCCCCCCACAAACGTTTGAGACTAGCTCCCCTAAATCTAAAGATAGATCAAATTGCGCGCGTCTGGCGGCGCGCGCCGCTGCCCTACAAGCTCTGATAAGCTCCTCCCACAGCTAATCACCTGCCTCAACAGAAACCCTGCCCCCTCTGACCTTTGCACAGGGAGAACAGCTAATCAGCCACAAGAAACACACACAGGAGAAAACCCTTTTTGCTCCTTCTTCAGCCGCTGCCCTACAAGCCTTGTGCTGCTGTTTTCATATTTGGTGTTACTATGTTTCATTATTTCTATTTTTATCAAATCAGATACTTTGAGACACTTTGGTGTGCAACTCTACAAATGCATATAATAATTCATAAAACTGGGGCTGTCCCAGGCACCTCCTCTGGGAATAGCAGCAGGGACACAAGAACATAATTCAGCCTCTGAAGGCCAGTCTTGGCTTAAACCGGAAGACCTTTGCTCCTTTCCATATCAAGGTTCTATGGGCTTAAAAGATGAAGGGAGGATTTTGGAACCAGTCGAGATGACTCTCTCCCTGCAAACTGAATGTATGCAGAGTCAAATCCAAAAAAGCTTTCAGAACACATTCTCTGCAACAAAGAGGCTCCTTTCACACTTTGAGAGTGTGATGGCTCAGCACCAAGGTAAATGGCGTTTCTGTGTGCTCTCGTGTTGGTGTTCCATTGTGCCAGAAGTGGCTTAGTCCTCCTGTCCACATGACCCGGAAAAACTGTCTGTGGACAAACGCCAGCTCCCTTGGCCTGTAAAGCGAGATGAGCGCCGCAATCCCAGAGTCATTCGCAACTGGATTTACCGTATTTTTCGCTCCATAGGACGCACTTTTTCCCCTCCAAAAATGAAGGGGAAATGTGTGTGCGTCCTATGGTGCGAATGCAGTCTTTCGCTGAAGCCTGGAGAGCGAGAGACATCGGTGCGCACCGACCCCTCTCGCTCTCCAGGCTTCAGGAAGCTATCCGCAAGCCTTGCAAGCCCAGCGGGAGTTCCCGCGAGCTCACAAGGCTTGGGCAGCAGCCTGCAGCCCCAGCGAGTGTCCACAAGCCTGGTGCGCCCGGCGGGAGGTCCCGCCGAGCGCACGAGTCTTGGGGCGGCAGCCTGTGGCCCAAAGCACAGGGAGCCCTTCGGAGGGCTCCACGTGCTTCGGGCGAGTTTCTGCAAGCCTTGCGCGCCCGGCAGGAGCTCCCGCCGGGCGCGCGAGGCTTGGGGTGGCAGCCTGCCGCCCGAAGCACACGGAGCCCTCCGGAGGGCTCCCCGTACTTCGGGCGAGTGTCTGCAAGCCTTGCGCGCCCGGCAGGAGCTCCCGCCGGGCGCGCGAGGCTTGGGGTGGCAGCTTGCCGCCCGAAGCACGCGGAGCCCTCCGGAGGGCTCCCCGTGCTTCGGGCGAGTGTCTGCAAGCCTTGCGCGCCCGGCGGTAGGTCCCGCCAGGCGCGCGAGGCTTGGGGCGGCAGCTTGCTGCCTGAAGCACGCGGAGCCCTCCGGAGGGCTCCCCGTACTTCGGGCGAGTGTCTGCAAGCCTTGCGCGCCCGGCGGTAGGTCCCGCCAGGCGCGCGAGGCTTGGGGCGGCAGAAGGGTCTCCTTCTGTTCCTTTTCCAGGTTCGCTGAAGGGCGATGCCCCTTCTCCCTCTCTGCGCAGCACCTCTCCTGTGAAGGAGGGGCGCTGGGCAGAGAGAGAGAAGGCGCAGTGCTCCTTCAGCGACGCGTCTGTCCTGGCTTCTGCTTTAGCCCTGTGCAGCCTCTTTGGGCAGGGGGAGCCTTCATCCCGCTGCCCTGAAGAGGCTTGGCGCGGTTACCCCAGAAGCCAGAACAGCCACACGGTATCCCAGAAGCCAGATCCCTCTTGCTGTTCTGGCTTCTGGGGTTCAGAATAATTTTTTCTTGTTTTCCGCCTCCCAAAACTAGGTGCGCCCTATCGTCCGGTGCGCCCTATGGTGCGAAAAATACGGTAACTGTCAGGGATTCCTTTACCTTTTAAAGAAGACACTGACATCCTGCTCTTCTGAAAACTTTCTGAGGACCACGTTTACAATATCAATAAGAATACCATGAAAAGCACTCATCGCACTGCCTCTCTTGGATCTTATTCTGCCTATCCTATCCCTACAATGCTTCTGCATACTGGAAATGTCATCTGGCCAGCATGCTCTGCTTCCTGTGGGAAAATCATATTTTTCTGCTGCCTGAGACCTTGGAGAAGTGCTGCAAACCTTGACGGACAGCATAAGGTAAGGAAGCATTGTGCATTCTTCCCAGGAGCAGCCAGCAGGCTTTGCACTAGCGGCAGTGCCCCACTGGGTACCAGTTCCAGAACCAGGGCAGCCCATATGAACAATCCTGAGCAAAGATGGAAATGGAATTAGAGCAACCAAAACAAGCACCTCTGGAATTGGGCGTATCTTAACTCCAGTCATGCTGCAAGCCGCCTGTGCACCTTAATCTGCTTCCTGTGAGCTATTCTTAACCTAGGGATCAATTTGTGTCCTTTTAATCTGACCCTATAAATGCCACATTCTCACAAGAGAGAGACAAATATACAGTCACCTGCTCTGAGAGGGTCAGGAATAGAGAAGGCAGCAGTTTTAGTCAGGAGTTCTGCAGCTTTTTAATACTTTGTAATGCTTCACCCAATGTGTTAAAACACAATGTTTCTTCATATAGAATGATAAGTGCACTGATTTAAAATCAAATCAAGTTCAGGCTGACTTAGGCCAAAGTGATGCAGGGGCCTCTTTTTTGACAAAGTAAAAATGTAACCACTCTTTTTTTAAAAAAGGATGAGCGCATATGAAGTAGCCAATTAATTAAGGGCAGCAGTGCTTACTACAAAAATCCTAATTCCATGCCAAGGAAAAGCCAATTTCTTTTATCTGAATTATTTATTTAACCGATTTTTATCCCACTTTTTAAGAGGAGAATCTCACATAACAACAATAGCAAAAGCACAATGGAAAACACCAAAAGACTTTAAAATCAGCCAAGACATAAAAACGGACACACACCCCGTCCCTCCACAAAGCGAAACTATAACTTATCTGCATAACTTGACCTAACCTGTTGGCCTCTGGGGCTGTGCCAAACACTAAAGTCTCCTGCCTTTGGGGCAGTAACAACCACATCACCGGCTCCTCCCAACCTGCTCTCTCTGTCTCCAATATTATCTTCCTCTGCTCATCTTAAATGGCCTCAGCCCAGCATACCTGGCGGAGTGTCTCCACCCCCATCATTCATCCCAGACACTGAGGTCCAGCTCTGAGGGCCTTCTGGCAGTTCCCTCCCTGCGAGATGTGAGGTTACAGGGAACCAGGCGGAGGGCCTTCTCGGTGGTGGCGCCCGCCCTGTGGAATGCCCTCCCATAAGATGTCAAGGAAATAAACAGCTACCTGACTTTTAGAAGACATCTGAAGGCAGCCCTGTGTAGGGAAGTTGTTAATGGCTGATGTTTTAATTTGTTTTTATATTTTGCTGGAAGCTGCCCAGAGCAGCTGGGGGGACCTAGTCAGATGGGCGAGGTACAAATATCAATATCATCGCCATCATCTGAATGGCAGGGGATGGGGCCACATAGCAATGGCAACCTCACCATTATGGAAGCATTGCCAGCTGGGCCTAAGGCCTGTTTTGTTGTCTTCTAAGGCTACAGGAGCTGCTCTCTCCCATCTCTGCTGCTGGCACACATGGGAATTTATTTGTGTGTTTCATTGCTTCAGTGTCTTGATATTTTAAAGGTGGTTTTATTTCATTCACCACCCTGGTGTTTCTTGAGCCAAAAGCTGGATTATAAAATTTAGTTAGTAGTGTAATTTATTTGTTTTTTTAAATGAAAACTGCATTTCTGAGGATTCTGGAATTCTGCAATAAGCATTGAATTCACAGAGCCCAAAGGACTGTTTACAGAACGCCGTAACAGTTTGAAGCATATAACAGGGGTCAGCAAACTTTTTCAGAAGGGGGCCGGTCCACTGTCCCTCAGACCTTGTGGGGGGCCGGACTATATTTTGAAGGTTGGGAAATGAACGAATTCCTATGCCCCACAAATAACCCAGAGATGCATTTTAAATAAAAGGACACATTCTACTCATGTAAAAACACACTGATTCCCGTCCGCGGGCTGGATTTAGAAAGTGATTGGGCCAGATCCGGTCCCCGAGTCTTAGTTTGCCTACCCATGATATAAAAGAAGCAGAATTAATCAGCCTTTAAAGCTGGACTTCACTTTGCTGACTTGTAGGGCAAGTTTATTAAAAGTTTGTGGAGCAAACCTTTGGGGCAGCAGTCACTGTGACCATAGTCGAACGTTTTACCAGATCACATCAAAGATATTTGGAGCCAGAGTTGAAAAATCACAACCATGCCTCCTCCTTTATTCAGTGAGAAATTCACCCCTGCACAAGCCTGGTGAGCAGCCTTCTGCTCCTTCCCACTGGGTCTTGTGCAGGAGAACTTCCCAGGGGATTGTGACTCATGGGACGGATCCATCTTGTATCCTGCCCTGCTGCCGCTGCTCTTCAGAGCATCTAAACGTCTCCACTTCACTTTGCCTCACAGCCTCTGACTATCACATTTAACTTGGGACGACACCTAGTCATATAAAATCAAGTCAAAAGTCCAAATGAGTATACTCATGAAGAAGGGAAGGGCACAAGGAGAAGACAAAAGTGAGGTCAATCGCGCTGCAGTGATGGAAGGGGACCTGTGGCAATTGAGCCGATTTCAGGGATGTCACAATTTTCTTAGACAAGCATGGATGATCTCAAACTCCAACAACCCTGACCCCTCCCATTGCAGATCCAGTTTCTTCTTTTCCTACCCCCAGCCTGCCCAGTCCACCAGGCTAACTCTGACCAATTGCCTCTTTCCTCAGAGCTAAATCAGACAGCAAACCTTTCTTTTTTAAAGAAAAAATATGGGGGAATTCTCCTCTCTTCGCTAGTCAGAAAAAAGCACCCCAGCTTTCTAACAGCAGCCTCATTTATCAGCGCTGAGTCAAGAATCCTCACCTGCGCCACAGCCAGGGTTTCAAAATTAATGCTGAACAAGCACAGTGGTACCTTGGTTTATGAACTTAATCCGTTCCGGAAGTCCGTTCTTAAACCAAAGCATTCTTAAACCAAGGCATGCTTTCCCATAGCAGCGGGGGACTCAATTTACAAATGGAACACACTCAACAGGAAGCGAAACACGTTCTTATTCCAAGGCAAAGTTCACAAACCAAAAGACCTACTTCCGGGTTTGCAGCGTTCTTAATCCAAGTTGTTCATAAACTAAGCTGTTCTTAAACCAAGGTACCACCGTAATGTTGAACCCTTGAAGTAAGGAATACAGGGCGCTCTCGCTGCTCTCCTTCCCTCCATTTCAAACTGTTTTACAGTGTTGGGGTGAAGAGAACAATGAGCAAAAGCCCCATTAAGAAATGCCAACCAATTCCGTGACAAAACCTGGGGAGCCGCAGGTGGAATTCAGCCTTGCGCTGTGTACCAATGTTCTGTCTGCACAGGCATATCAGCTTGCCAGATGAACCGATGAGCCCCCGCCCTGAACCTGCTGTTCTGGGGGTTCCCCCACCCCACCCTGAGCCAATTGCAGGGGGCAGGTGAAGGGGAGAAGAGGGGGGGCAACTCTCTTGCACAAGCAGAAATCCTCACGCAGGGCTTCCGCTGATGGGCTTCGCTAGGTGAAGCCCACCCAACACACAGAAAGGGTTGATTCGTATAATTTAAGACAGCTACTTGAATCTGCATATTGTAACAATTCTGTAGGCTGGTGAAAATGCGACTTCCAATGCAAAAGTGGGGCGAAGAGACCAGCTACCATGCCCATGACTCTCCCCACAGAAGCAGTTACAGTGGTACCTTGGGATGAGAACGGGATCCGTTCCGGAGCCCCGTTCGCATCCCAAACGGAACGCAAGACGCGATGGCGTGTCCGCGCGTGTCATGTTTCGCCGCTTCCGCACATGCGCATGATGTCATTTTGAGTGTCTGTGCATGCGCGAGCGGTGAAACCTGGAAGTAACGCGCTCCGTTACTTCCAGGTTGCCGCAGAGCACAACTCGAATGCGCTCAACCCGAAGCACATTCAACTCGAGGTATGACCGTATGTTGATTTTACCCTTCCTTAACGGTAAAGCAGCCCAAGCTGCCACATGAGGCAGGGAGAGAGAAATCCCAATTTGCAACGGAAATGACCGCTGCGGAAAAGGCCTTGGCATTTGGACTCTCACCTTGTAGACATCTCCGTAAGTGCCGCTCCCCACGCGCTGGACCAGCTCGTAGTCTTGCTGTGGATTCCGCCGCATAATATCCCCACTCGAGCGGGCCAGAGGATCCATTGTCCCGTAATGCAGCCTCCACTTCCTCCCCCCTGCCCCCCCTCCACGAGGGGGAACAGGAATGGTGTGCAGCCGCCTCTGCCTTCCCCTGCTTCTGGCTTTTGCAATACCGAGAAGCAACGCAAGCAAGGTCCTAGCGAGGTGATCCCCTGGCGGCAGGCATAGCTTCCGTCCACTCTTCTTTCGACCTAGCAGATTTAAGGGGAAAGGAACATCCATGAGAGCTTGTTGGAAAGTAGTCAAATCGCTCTGGTGGCTCAGGCAGAAAATCCAAATGGAATCCCTGCTAGCTAACATGGGGCAGCCCTGCTGGGTACAGATTCCATTCACTTCAATGGGCCTGCGCAAGAGAAAAATCTGGAAAACTGTGGCCCATGGGTTGGATCTTTCCATCAATTATTATAAATCAAATAAATAATAATAGTAACAATGATAACATCGAAAGATCCGAGGGTGCTGTACAACATTATGAACACATTTTACAGAGCATCAATAATAAAAACATAATACAGTGGAACCTCGGTTTTTGAACATAATCCATGCCGGAAGTCTGTTCAACTCCCGAAACGTTTGAAAACCAAGGATCAAGGAGCTGGCTGCAAAGTCAACAGGAAAAAATGAAAAACACGCCTTGGAAGCCATTTGACTTCCAAGGCGTGATCAAAAACAGAAGCATTCACTTCCGGGTTTCCGGTGTTTGGCAGCTGAGACGTTTGAAAACCGAGGTTTGACTGTAAAAAGCATAATAACAGACAGCATAGCAATAAAATAATCATAATGATAGCTTTAACAGGGCAATTATTATTTAACAGCTAAAGGCCTGGGTAAAGAGGAACGTTTTTGCCTGGTGCCTAAGGACATGTAATGATGGCGGCAGGCGAGCCTCCCTGGGGAGAGCATTCCACAGACAGGGGGTGACCACAAAAAAGGCCCATTCTCTTGTTGCCACCCTCCAAACCTCTCGGAGAAGGGACATAGAGAAGGGCTTCAGATGCCCTGCTGTCTGTAACTGGCAGAGGAGGGTCCCCTCACCTGGCCTCATGCCACAAAAAACAGCCTCACCAACCCAGGCTAGCTAACCCACGCTTCTGTCTTCGAAGGCAGTCAGTGGCAAGGGCACTGACCCGTGACAGAGCCTTCTTGGAGGCAGTTTCTGCAATGCCCACCCGGGTGAGGTGTGTCTGTCTTCCAGGCGTTTGATGGCAAAGATACTGTTCCTAGCAACCTTGAGATTACTAGCTGTGAGGGGTATGTGATTGATTTAAATGTTTTAGAGACTTTAAAGTGGTTTTCAGCTTCCTATTTTTAGCTGTATTGTTTTAGCGCTACTGTGCATGGTGTCGCCTTGGGCTCCTTTGGGAGGAAGGGCGGGATATAAAATTAATAAATAATAGTATTTCAAACGCTTGACATGGGCTACCAACCTGATCCCCACAGAGGCCTTCCCTGGTGCCCTCCCTTCCCTGCCCTAGAGATTAGGCTTGAAAGAAGCATCCTATGGTAGCTGTGGGGTGTGTTTGGTCACAGGATGCATGTACATCTAGTATTGTCCACCACAGTTTCTCCAGCTTGCAAATGTGCCCATGGGCCAAAAAGGCTGGAAACCCGTGACTTACTACAAGAACCCAATGCCAGTAGCGTTATCTGCATATCGCAAATGAGAGAGCTGATGTGGAGAGAAAAAAACCTTGCCACTTTCGCAGCTGAGGCGAGACTTAAACTTCCAGCGTCATGGGACACCATATGTCACGCCCAAACAAGGCCGAACTCATCTGCTAAAATAACAGAGCCTTACGAGGGTACTGGGAGCACAGGCAAGGCTCCATCACAACATCTCGTTTGTCCAAATTAAAAAGACATGCACTAAAGAACAGCTAAAACTCTGCGCCACATAACTCAAAGTCTCTGTATAAATGAAACTCTGTGCCCTCTGTGAAGTTTGCTGCGTTCATCATTGATTCTGTTTATTTTTCTCATATCTATAAGCTCATCTTTCTTCTCTCAGAATACATCTGACTCCCATCCCTCTACTAGTTCCAGGAAAAAATTGTCTTGGGGGGTCACTTTGCCCCCAGTGACTAGAACTCATGTGGTACCCCAAACCAACCACACTTCAAGAGTGTGCCAGCTGATGCTTGAACACTTTCAAAGCCTAAATGAAACAGGAACATAATGAGACCAATAAAATACTAATTGTCCAGAGGGACAGATTGCAAAGAGCTCCCTCTGGAGCAAGAGAAGGCAGACACTTGTGAACATCTCTCATAATGTTGGGAGAGTAAATAGCAATTGACCCACACTGGTCTTGATATTTCATTACTTAATAACATCTATTTCCTACACAGATGCAAATCTTGTTATAAAATGCTGCAAGCACATCTCTTAGGAACTTGGGTCCTTCTTAAATGCAACTCAAGATTCTTAGCCTGGCAGGTGCTACATATCAGTTTCTTCTGTCCACACACTGTGAAATCATGAATGAAGGCAGCCCTACCTAAGATTATTGTACATGGACGAGAATAATTACAGCTGCAGGAATGTAAAAAAGTGAAAAACTTCTGGGAAATGACATATAATGAGATGAAAAAGATGTTGAAATATACATTTATTAAAAAACCAGAAGCATTTTTACTTGGCATTGTAGGGGAGGACATTAACAAACAGGACTGTAAATTGTTTTTATATGCAATAACGGCAGCAAGACTACTACTGGCACAAAAATGGAAGCAAGAAGAGTGGCAAATGAAAGCAATGGACTATGCAGAATTAGATAAATTAACAGGAAAGATTTGAAACCTGCGGGACCAGAGATTCTTAGAAGACTGGGGTAAATATTTGAATTATTTGAAAAGCAACTGTAATAAACAGATTACACTAGTAGGGCTGCAAGAAGTTCTGTAAGGAGGATTATGTGAAATATTGCAACGAAGACTGTGAAGAGAACTATTTGTTAATGATAATTAAAATAGAGAAATTAAGAAATGCAGAATAAGTGATAAAGTGATAAGTGATAAAGAACGGAAAATCTTCAAAATATTGTATAAGATAAGAAGTTATGTTAAATGATTGTTGGAAATGATATGTTAAAAAATTAATAAAAATGTATTAAAAAAAGAATAATAACAGCTGCAGTATCAAGGTCCCTTCAAAAGGTTTACACGTGCATTGGCTGTGTTCAGCCCCTCCCTGAAGGCACAGGGACAGAAACATCAGTCAGCTTAGAAGCATCCCAACTGCAGTGTCCCAAGGCAGGTTACATGCCCACTCGGGCATCTGGGCCACAGCGATCTTTTGATCTTCTGGACACACCAAGGAAATGTGCAATGGGGAAATGGTGCAATGGCTGTTAAAAGCTGCCTATGGAACGACGGATGACGGAACCCAGCTCTGGGCCTTACGCAGACAGAAACACAAGAAGCACTACATTGTAAACCTCGGGGGGGGGGGAGTGCAGAAACACCTTAAGCAAACAAATAAGTCAATGACCACAACAGAGGAGTGCCAGCTGCCTGGTTCTGAACAGCAGAAAAGTCTAATAACCCTTGATAGCTGGAGAGATGGGGAAGAGAGAGCATTAAGGCTCCCTTTGGAGAACAGATATCAAGACTGGGAGACGGCCCCAGGTGGTGATCTGATCTTGCAGGCAGTGGCATGGGATTGGCTATGCACAATCACTGGATTCCCAGGAACCAGAAGGCTCTTGTCTTTAATGTTTGCATCCCTGACTTGACATGCCTATAGGTCTTTCCTTCGACCAGGAAATAAACTGGCACAGGAGCTGTCAGTTACCGGCAGGAGATACTGCATGTCACAGGGGTCTAAATAGCCACCCATGTGTTATATTTATAGTGGTTTATCTGATGCTTTTATCATTTTCTGATTTTTATGTTCAGCTGCAACAGATATTACTGAAGGCCCAGAATATATTAAAGGCAGATAAAATAAGCAATACTGAGCAGCTAAGAGTATCACTTATTAACTAGATGAAGCAATATAACAGGGATATTGGTAAGTATACAGTATTCCTTCCAGGTATTCTCTCTTTGCCAAGCTTATTAATGCATTATCCTGCGCATGTCCGTATTTACCAAAAAATAGAAATGCAAATGCCAATTAGGTAGGTAGCTCCCGGGATGATAATGTTTCATTACAATTATTAGTTTTTATGTTTGGATGCATCTGTGGTATTTTTGAATTATATTTTATAAATATATTATATGAAAGTAACAGATTGCTCACCTGAGTGAAGACTGGGGAAATGAAACACAACGTATGTACCCTTGCACACACTGTCTCCTACAGGTTTGCCTTCCGTCTCTCCATGTTCCAAGCCTTTACCTGCTGCTTTTCCAAATGCCAGACAAAACAGTCAGGGGAGAGGCAGAGCAAGCTGGCAGGCCCCATAAGGATGATGACTGCTATGGATTCTCCCACAAGAGGAAGCCCTACATTTGCCAGTGGAAAAATCTCTCACAGTGACCAAGGCTAAACGTTTTTTTGCAAGAGAAACTATTTGGCTGCTGCGCTTTGGTTCAAAAAGTGTTTTCCCCATACAAATAGTAACCAGAAAGGAGAAAAGAAAACTATTTACATAACAAAGGATCTATTTCAGCCCTCATAATGTTTAATATCAAAGAGAAATTCACCAGAAATTCCCTTTTTAGAATGGCAAAATACATTTTATGGTCAGGGTGCCAAGTATGCTATGGCAGGATGATTGAATGCTGAATGTATGCACAGCAGAGAATTCAGCAATTTGAGAATTTCAGCTTTTACAAACACATGAAGCTTCTAGCCCTCAAGACCATAAAGGTGGGCTTGAAAATATATGTACAGTACAAGGCTTGGTGAGATCTAACAAAGCAGAACTGACTAAGTCAAAAACATTTTTAGTTTATTAATGGCCTTTCCTATCAAAATGAATTTGAGTATTACAGAAACTTCAATACAGACACCTTTTTGAGACACAAAAGGGCATGCAAGAAATCAGAATTCAATAAACAAAAGCAACCATTCGCTGTCAGCCAAACAGACCACAATCCAATAGAACTGCAATCGCTTCCAAAAAAACCCCCCACCTACCAAAAATGTGTGCCTGCCCTTAACTTTCAGAGCCTTCCCTCTTGATCTTCCACCACTGAAGAGGCAATTAGAGCTTTAGCTGACGATTTTACCAATTAAACTTGCAAGAGCAGAGCCAGAGCTGAATTTCCAGCAATCAGGAGGCACGAGTCAATACAAAAGCAGACTTGGATACAAGGGACAGACATAACTCACATTTGCTTGCTTGGCTGACCAAGAGAGGCTACTGCAGCCTCCAGCTTAGCCTGGCACAGACAGCACGGATGCTGAATTTGGATTCGCTTAGCACGGAGCTTACTCTGCTCCTGTTAAAGGGGTTTGCAACAAAGCTAATTGCTTTCACATGAATCCCTGCACAGTCTCTTACTAAACCATATAAACAGGAGGCCGAAGATAAACCCCTTGCTAGCAGGAAGACCCTGAGCGGGCTTCTGAGCCAGGAAGATTCCATCAGAGGGAGTCAGATCTTCTCAAACACATCACATGGCATCAGAAGAGCACAGGCCCAATTGGGGTTGCAGATTAAAAAGCAAAACATCAGGAACTTAATTGTCACCAGGGGTTGTGCTGGAAATTGTGGCATTTCAATATGGGCAGCAGACTTTTCCTTAAGCGCTTCCAACACGTACAGACCAGGGTTTTCTAACCCAGCACAGCTTCTGTCTCACGAACCTAGTTATTTGAGAGTGTCAGCAAGCATATCAACAGAGGTGATCCGGCTTACATTGTTTACTTGGACTTTCAAAAAGCTTTCGACAAAGTACCTCACCAAAGGCTCTTGAGTAAGCTTAGCAGTCAAGGAATAAGAGGAGAAGTCATCTTGTGGATAAGGACTTGGCTAAGTTGCAGGAAGCAAATAGCAGGAATAAATGGACGGTTCTCTGAATGGAAAGAAGTAGGAAGTGGAGTCCCCCAGGGATCAGGACTGGGACCTGTGCATTTTAACGTGTTCATAAACGATCTAGAGTTAGGAGTCACTTGTTAAAATGAGATTGCAAGGAGCTCCTAAAGGACCTCTCCAAGCTGAGTGAATGGGAAGTAAAATGGTAATTGCAATTCAATGTAAACAGAGATAGATACATGTAGGAGCCAAAAATATTTTTTTTCACATATATGCTCATGAGATCTAAACTGGAGGTGACGGACCAGGAATAAGACCTTGGAGTCGTAGCAGAAAGCTCAGTGAATATGTCGACCCCATGTGTGGCACCCATGAAAAAGGTAAATTCCATGTAAAGAATCATCAGGAAGGGAACTGAAAATTAAACTGCTGGTATCATAATGGCATTATACAATCTCAAATACTGTTTACAATTCTGGTAGCCTCACCACGAGAAAGATATTGTAGAGCTTCAGAAAAGGGCCACCAAAACAATTAAGGGTATGGAGTGACGTCCTGATGAAGAAGAGTTGCAGCATTTGGGACGTTTAAGTTTAGAGAAAAAGCAAGTCAGAAGCAATATGATGGAGGTTTATAAAATTATGCATGGCAAGAAGAAAGGAGAGAAGAGTTTCCTTCCCTCTCACAGTACTAGAATTCACAGGCATCCTAATAAGCTGAATGTTGGAAGATTTAGGACAGATAAAATAAAGTATTTATTTACGCAGCGCCAGTTTAAACTACGAAATTCGCTCCCACAGAAGGCAGTGATAGCCACCAACATAGATGGCTTTAAAAGGGTATAAGACAAATTGATGGAGGAGAAAGCTACTGATAGCTACTAGTCACTAGGGACGCGGGTGTCACTGTGGGTTAAACCACAGAGCCTAGGACTTGCTGATCAGAAGGTCGGTGGTTCGAATTCCTGCAACGGGGTGAGCTCCCGTTGCTCGGTCCCTGCTCCTGCCAACCTAGCAGTTCGAAAGCACAGCAAAGTGCAAGTAGATAAATAGGTACCGCTCTGGCGGGAAGGTAAGCAGCGTTTCTGTGCGCAGCTTTGGTTTGCCAGAAGCGGCTTAGTCCTGCTGGCCACATGACCCGGAAGCTGTACGCCGGCTCCCTTGGCCAGTAAAGCAAGATGCACGCCGCAACCCCAGAGTTGACCACGACTGGACCTAATGGTCAGGGGTCCCTTTACTAGTCACTGGTCTGCTTCCATTGTTCTGCTTCTGAATACAGTGGTACCTCAGGTTAAGTACTTAATTCGTTCCGGAGGTCCGTTCTTAACCTGAAGCACCACTTTAGCCAATGGGGCCTCCTGCTGCCACCGCACTGTCGGAGCACAATTTCTGTTCTCATCCTGAAGCAAAGTTCTTAACCCGAGGTAATATTTCTGGGTTAGCAGAGTCTGTAACCTGAAGTGTATGTAACCCAAGGTACTACTGGACCAGATTGCTGGAAAAACTACAGGAGGGGAAAGAGCTCAGGTTCTCAGGTCCAGCTTGCGGGTTTCCCACTGGGATCTGGTTGGCCACCTGGAGGACAGGATGCTGCACTAGATGGGCCATGTCCGGATCCAGCCCACCAGAGACTGTGACTGCATGCAGGGCGGAATGGAGGAGAGAGCAAAAGGATCTCAAGGGGTCTCAAAAGCAAGAGGAGGTGGGAACCCACCAAACCCAGTCATTCAGCCCTAACTCCAGGGATAAAGGCAGGGGCTTCACCCACCTTACCCCAAACCATCTTGGGGAGGCATCTTTCCATCTTGGCAGACTTCAGGCTTGCAGGGTCTGGTTTTTTTTTGGGGGGGGGGGTTGTGTGTATTTTTGCTAGGCACCCGCCCCCCGCCCCCAAAAGAACCACCACTCAGAACCTGGTGGTCAAGACATACACACAGAATTTAAATTTCCAGAGTCCAGGGGTTTGTCTTGAGCGGCAGAAGTGAGTGGATCTCACCCCCCCCCCCAAACCCACTCCAGGTCCCTCCAAGCTTTCTCCATCCTTCTCTTTTGGAGACAGCTGCGTCTGTTCCAGATCCCCCAGAAAAGATCCTCCAGGAGAGGCAGATCCACTTTCCACCTATCTGGAGACCATCCGTTCTCTTGCGGTGCGTGCGCACACACACACACATACGTGTACACGTGTGCACAAGAAGCCTCGCTATCCCCCGCTTTCACACGCCCTTCCCTCACCACCCCACCTCGGGGGTGCAAAAGAGGGGGTATCCCAGCTGCCCCCCCAAACCCCCCACACACACCCACCCTGGTCAGCCTGTGTTCTCTGAATGGGGGGCAATGGACTCCCCGCACCCACCTCCTCCCGCCTAGCCTGCGAGGAGAGCCTCCCTCCGCCTCGCAGTCTACCTGACCCCCAGGCCTGAGGGGCCTCTAGTTGGGGGGCTCTGAACCCCCCAATTCCCCACCAAGCGAACTCCTTTCTCCTCAGGCCCGGCCCGGGTCCTTACCTCTCTCAGCCGGCCTCGGAGGGAGGAGGAGGAGGACGAGGCCCCTCTTTGTCCCGCCGCCGCCGCCGCCTCAGCCGCGCCACTCCGGCCTGGTCTCCTCAGGCTCGGCCTGGTCTCCTCAGTCCGCGCCGCCTCGCCCCACACCGACGACGCCGCCGCCGCCGCTCGAACCCTCTCCGGGCCACGCCAGACCCAGGCAGCCGCCGCCGCCGGTGCCGCCTTCGCCTGGCCTTCCCCCGCCCTCGGCCCGGCCTCCTCGCCCGCCGCCCGGCTGAGGCGGAGCCACAGCGCCCCGAAGCGGGGCTTCCGCCGCCCAGCCAGCCTCCTCCTCGGGCCTCGGAGGAGCCATGGTCCCCGCCGCCGCCGCGCTCTCCTCCTCCTCCTTCCCACTCCGAATTCAGGAATCCGGAGTGAAGGAATCCGGATTAACGCCGCCCGCCAGGTGGATCCGCCAGGACCGCGCTGCTTCATTGGGAGAAAGTGACAGGCGGCAGGATGAAAGCGGGGGGAAAGGAGAAAGGGAAAAGGGTCTCCCATTCCCTCGGGGACAACCCTGGAGATTCAAGGCAGAGGAAATGGAGGCTGTTGGTTTCCCCCCTCCGCGAAGCAGCGCGTTGTTAACCTGCGGAACTCCTGCCCACAAGGAGGCAGCAGCGGGGGCCACCAACCTGGGCGGCTGCAAAAGTTGTTGTTGTTTAGTCGTGTCCGACTCTTCGTGACCCCATGGGCCAGAGCACGCCAGGCCCTCCTGTCTTCCACTGCCTCCCCCAATTTGGTCAAACTCATGCTGGTAGCTTTGAGAACACTGTCCAGCCATCTTGTCCTCCATCGTCCCCTTCTCCTTGTGCCCTCCATCTTTCCCAACATCAGGGTCTTTTCCAGGGAGTCTTCTCTTCTCATGAGGTGGCCAGAGTCTTGGAGCCTCAGCTTCAGGATTTGTCCTTCCAGTGAGCACTCAGGGCTGATTTCCCTAAGAATGGATAGGTTTGATCTCCTTGCAGTCCATGGGACTCTCAAGAGTCTCCTCCAGAATTCAAAAGCATCAATTCTTTGGCGATCAGTCTTCTTTATGGTCCAGTTCTCACTTCCATACATCACTACTGGGAAAACCAGAGCTTGAACTATACGGACCTTTGTCAGCAAGGTGATGTCTCTGCTTTTTAAGTTGCTGTCTAGGTTTGTCATTGCTTTTCTCCCAAGAAGCAGGCGTCTTTTAATTTCGTGACTGCTGTCACCATCTGCAGTGATCATGGAGCCCAAGAAAGTAAAATCTCTCACTGCCTCCATTTCTTCCCCTTCTATTTGCCAGGAGGTGATGGGCCCAGTGGCCATGATCTTTGTTTTTTTGATGTTGAGCTTCAGACCATATTTTGCACTCTCCTCTTTCACTCTCATTAAATGATTCTTTAATTTCTTCTGGCAATCTTAATTCCGGCTTGGGATTCATCCAGCCCAGCCTTTCGCATGATGAATTCTGCGTATAAGTTAAATAAGCAGGGAGACAATATACAGCCTTGTCGTACTCCTTTCCCAATTTTGAACCAGTCAGTTGTTCCCCTTCATGGATCACTGCCTTGTCGTGGCGAAGGGGCTTGAATAACTCAGAGAAGCTATGAGCTACGCCATGCAGGGCCACCCAAGATGGACAGGTCATAGTGGAGAGTTTTGACCAAACGTGATCCACCTGGAGCAGGAACCGGCAAGCCACTCCAGTATCCCTGCCAAGAAAACTCCATGGACAAAGACAACAGGCCTCAAAAGAGGAGGCGACAAATTTGTGGAGAAGGCAGCTAGCTGCCTGTGGCTACAACTGGCCACAATGGATCTGCTCTCCCTCCAGGGCCAGAAGCATTTTCGGAAGGCCACTTGCTGCAAACCACCCCGGAGAGAACTGCTCTTGTGAGGATCCTAGGCTAGAGGGGCCATTGGCAGAGTTCTTGTAATGTTCCAGATTAACTCATAAGGAGTAGCAGGCAATCTTTATCTCTCATGCACACGTGCGTCCAATGGGCAAGCTCATAGTAATAATAATAATAATAATAATAATAATAATAATAATAAGGGACCCTGAGGGTCATCTAGTCCAACCCCTGCAATGCAGAAATCTCCGCTAAAGTATCCCTGTTTGAGGGCCACCCAACCTCTGCTGAAAAATCTCCAAGGAAGGAGAGAGTCCACCACCTTGCTTGGGAGTCTGTTGCACTGCCAAACAGCTCTTACTGTCAGAAAGTTTTTCTGAATGTTTAGTCTGAATCTCCTTTCCTGTAACTTGAAGCCATGCGTTCCAGTCCTACCTTCCAGATCAGGAGAAAACAAGCATGCTCCCTCCTCCATGTGACAGCCCTTAAGATATTCGAAGCTGGCTATCATATCTCCTCTCAGTCTTCTCTTCTCCAGGCTAAGCATCCACAGATCTTTCAACCGTTTCTCATAAGGCTTAGTTTCCAGACCCTTGATCATCTTGGTCACCCTCCTCTGCACACCTTCCAGCTTGTCAACATCCTTCTTAAATTGTGATGCCCAAAATTGGACGCAGTATTCCAAGTGTGGTCTGACCAAGGCAGAAGAGAGTGGCACTATTACTTCCCTTGATCTAGACACTAGACTTCTGTTGATGCAACAGTGGGATTTGTAACTGGCTGACTGACCGAACCCAAAGGGTGCTCATCAATGGTTCCTCTTCATCCTGGAGAAGAGTGACTAGTGGGGTGCCACAGGGTTCTGTCTTGGGCCCGGTCTTATTCAACATCTTTATCAACGACTTGGATGATGGACTCAAGGGCATCCTGATCAAATTTGCAGATGACACCAAACTGGGAGGGGTGGCTAACACCCCAGAGGACAGGATCACACTTCAAAACGACCTTGACAGATTAGAGATTAGAAACAAACAAGATGAATTTTAAGAGGGAGAAATGTAAAGTATTGCACTTAGGCAAAAAAAAATGAGAGGCACAAATACAAGATGGGTGACACCTGGCTTGAGAGCAGTACATGTGAAAAGGATCTAGGAGTCTTGGTTGACCACAAACTTGACATGAGCCAACAGTGTGACGCGGCAGCTAAAAAAGCCAATGCAATTCTGGGCTGCATCAATAGGAGTATAGCATCTAGATCAAGGGAAGTAATAGTGCCACTGTATTCTGCTCTGGTCAGACCTCACCTGGAGTACTGTGTCCAGTTCTGGGCACCACAGTTCAAGAAGGACACGGACAAACTGGAACGTGGCCAGAGGAGGGCAACCAAAATGGTCAAAGGCCTGGAAACGATGCCTTATGAGTTACGGCTAAGGGAGCTGGGCATGTTTAGCCTGGAGAAGAGGAGGTTAAGGGGTGATATGATAGCCATGTTCAAATATATAAAAGGATGTCACATAGAGGAGGGAGAAAGGTTGTTTTCTGCTGCTCCAGAGAAGCGGACACGGAGCAATGGTTCCAAACTACAAGAAAGAAGATTCCACCTAAACATTAGGAAGAACTTCCTGACAGTAAGAGCTGTTCGACCGTGGAATTTGCTGCCAAGGAGTGTGGTGGAGTCTCCTTCTTTGGAGGTCTTTAAGCAGAGGCTTGACAACCATATGTCAGGAGTGCTCTGATGGTGTTTCCTGCTTGGCAGGGGGTTGGACTCGATGGCCCTTGTGGTCTCTTCCAACTCTATGATTCTATGATTCTATAACCTAGAATAGCATTCGCTTTTTTTTTGCTGCTGCATCACACTGTGGACTCATGTTCAGCTTGTGGTCCACCATGACCCCTAGATCCTTTTCACATGTACTGCTAGTATGCCAGGTGTCACCCGCCTTGTATTTGTGCTTCTGATTCTTCCTAAGGGCGGAACCTGACATCTGTCCCTATTGACATTCATTTTGTTAGCTTGTGCCCATGTCTCCAATCTGTTGAGGTCATTTTTAATTCTGATTCTGTTTTTTGCGGCATTAGCTACCCCTCCCAGTTTGGTGCCATGTGCAAATTTGATGAGCATCTCCTCAATTCCTTCATCCCATACTCTGTGCATTGTGTAGAGACAACCAGAACCATGAGTTGTTCCCTGCAGCTGGTTCCCTCCCTTGGTTTCTTGCCCTTTAGCAGGTTTCTGGAACACCACCTCACTTTCCTGTGCATCAATGAAGCTGTTGCCCCCAGTCCCAGGTGTTCTTTTGTTGTCCGTATTGTTTTCTCCCTCCCCAAGATCTAGTTTCAAGCTGTCCCGATCAGATTCTCAAGACTCTTGACAAACACATTCTTGCCAACTGCTGTGAGGTGCAGCCCATCTCTTGCCAGAAGTCCTACCTCAAGGAAGCGGAGACCATGATCCAGGAAGCCAAAAGCCAGTGGTTCACCTCAAATACTTTCCTCACTCCTCTTGGGCCACGGCCTTCAGCAGGAAAGACTACCTGTGCACCAAATTCACAAATATAAAGGTCACACTGTGCATTTAAAGCACATCCAGCCCACATTTAACATGCATGACTTTCCCCAAAGAACTCTGGGAACAGTAGTTTGTTAAGAGGGCTGGGAATTGTGGCTCTGTGGGGGTGAAACTGCTGTTCCCAGATTCTTTGGGTGAAGTCATGTGCTTCAAATGTGTCTTGCTTTAAACGCACATTGTGGCTCTGCTCTGTATAAACACCACTCCCCTGGTTCTGTATTCACACAAACACTTACTTGGATTGGAAGCCCGATTGACTACCCAGCTTGATATGAGTGTGTTTCCACTTACAAAGCATCCTGCACAAGGTATAGGGTAAGGAGAAAGTCCATTATGCTTTCCACTTAGAATGTGGATAAAGTTAAATGGCTAATCTCTGTGTGTAACTCATCTGCACGCCGGATGCTCCTGCCTGTATCTCCCCCCTCTAAACAGACTTATAGAAGCTTAAAAGTAGCAGATTAATTTTGGCATAAGTAGATTAGAGCCCAGTTTATCAGATTAATGAAGTGCTACCGACATCTTGCAGATATGCTGTATGTATGCATGCCTATACCAACAGACGGACATATTCATGGGTGGGGATTATAACAGTGAAACTAAATGGTCATGAAATGCAAATAATAATAATAATAATAATAATAATAATAATAATGGCATAGTTCTGTATCAAGCTGGAACTAACTGACCACTCAAATATTAGCATTTTTATTGATTGTTGCAGGATCAGCTATTTTTAAAAAACGCCACTGAAATGAGTGCTTTTAGTCTCGTGATGAGTGTTTGTGAGTGGCTGAGAAAATCCTGCATTAACTCATTGGGGGTGGGGGCTGTTGGGGGAGCAGCAGAATAAGCTGCTCCCCCGATATAGCAGTGGCATTCTCTGCAGGGCCTGTGGCTATACATGCCCACCAGAAATATAATCAGTACTCTCATCAGAAACCATTAAAAACCCACCTGCCAAAGACAGGAAGTGGTTCTGTAATGTAATGTAAGACTCCAACCAAAGCAATTATGTGGGTTATCACTGAAGCTGATAATTAGACACTATGGGCTAACAAAAGGGCTGTTGCTTACTATGGAATGCTACTGGTTCAGCTGCCGTGGTGTCATGGAATCATAAGTAAACATATATTAGAAATATGAATCTCCACGAACCTTAAAACAGCGGTGGAGAAGTGTCAGCAATATAATTTAAAAAAATTAAAACTCTAGGCCAGGGCTGGGGAGCCTCTGGCACAGGGATTGGATGCAGCCCCCAGGCCTCTCTAACTGGCCCTTGGAGTTCTCCCCAGGCCACACTCATCACTGACCCTACTTCTCATCCTATTTAGTTTTGGCTAGAACTCCCGCCCTGCCCTGGCCACAGTGATCCACACGACGGTCACCTACAGGCTTGACTACTGTAATTCGCTCTACGCGGGGCTGCCCTTGAAGCTGTCCCAGAAACTCCAGCGGGTGCAGAATGCTGCAGTGAGGCTCCTCACGGGGTCTCTGCCATGGAAGCACATTCACCCAGTGCTTTTCCAGCTGCACTGGCTCCCGGTGGAGTACAGGGTCAGATTTAAGGTGCTGCTTTTGACCTTTAAAGCTCTTCACGGCCTAGGACCCTCATACCTACGGGACCGCCTCTCCCAGTATGCCCCATGGAGGACCTTAAGGTCCATAAATAGCAACACCCTGGGCCCCAAAGAAGTCAGATTAGCTTCAACCAGAGCCTTCTCAACACTGGCTCCACCTGGTGGAACACTCTGTCTCATGAGACCAGGGCCCTGCAGGATCTGATTTCTTTCCGCAGGGCCTGTAAGACAGAGTTGTTCCACCTGGCCTTTGACTTGGAGTCAACTTGATTCCCTCTCCCTCTTTCTTTTTCCTTTCTCCTTCTGTGATGAGGCTGCATTTTAATTGTTTTAATGTTGTATTTTAATCATGTTTTTAAGTTGCATTCATTCAACTCATTTTTATTATTGGTTGTTAGCCGCCCTGAGCCCGGCCTTGGCAGGGGAGGGCAGGGTATAAATAAAATTATTATTATTATTATTATTATTATTATTATCATCATCATTATTATTGATAATGCCTTTTTCTTGCCTGGATGGAGGAGGATACAAAGGGGCGGGGGTGAATGTGTATGCAAACTAATCTCCTGTACAAAGGTAACATTTACATTTGTTGTGCTACCTGTTTTTGGTTCCGCCCACTAACAGCATGTGGCCCCAAGGAGATTGCCCAGAAAGCAATATGGCCCTTGGAAGTCACATTCTTGGGGTGAGCCGCATAAAATCTGTTCTTGCACATGGGTTCAGTAAAACAGGCTTCTTCTGTCACAGCCTGCCCAGAAAAACACGCACAATCACACACATATTCTTGCTCTGCCGCATTGTATCTCTAACATGCAAGACCAGAGTGGGCCAGATCCCCCTGCCTCTGTTCCTTTATTTCTGAGAAAGCAAAGCGCAAGATTGTGCCAATGAGGCAGACAGAGGGGGGAATTAAATATTGCACTCTTCCAGTCATTCTGTCTGCTTCGAGCATCCAGGCGGATTGACAACCCCCCCCCTTTTCCCACCCCATGCCCTCCCAAACACTCAAAAGCCACTTTGGGGGTACCTGGGGGGGGGGGGAGCCCAACTGCAAAAGCAAGCAGGGCTGGTTAGGAAGGGAATCCCACCCACTTTAATGACGCACCCTAATCCTTTGCATAAATCTTAAAATGCTTTTTTGGATTGTTTCGATGGTGGTCTTACTCTGGGTAGGTCCAGTGAAGTTAATAGACACAACTGCACACAGTGTGGGATTCCCCCAGGCCATCCAGAGCAGATTTAGGATGGGTGGGGTGGAGTGAGAGAATGACCCTTTGTGTGAGCGGAATCATAGAATCATAGAGTTGGAAGAGACCACAAGGGCCATCGAGTGCAACCCCCTGCCAAGCAGGAAACACCATCAGAGCACTCCTGACATATGGTTGTCAAGCCTCTGCTTAAAGACCTCCAAAGAAGGAGACTCCACCACACTCCTTGGCAGCAAATTCCACTGTCGAACAGCTCTTACTGCTGTCAGGAAGTTCTTCCTAATGTTTAGGTGGAATCTTCTTTCTTGTAGTTTGGATCCATTGCTCCGTGTCCGCTTCTCTGGAGCAGCAGAAAACAACCTTTCTCCCTCCTCTATGTGACATCTTTTTATATATTTGAACATGGCTATCATATCACCCCTTAACCTCCTCTTCTCCAGGCTAAATATGCCCAGCTCCCTTAGCCGTTCCTCATAAGGCATCGTTTCCAGGCCTTTGCCCATTTTGGTTGCCCTCCTCTGGACACGTTCCAGTTTGTCAGTGTCCTTCTTGAACTGTGGTGCCCAGAACTGGACACAGTACTCCAGGTGAGGTCTGACCAGAGCAGAATACAGTGGCACTATTACTTCCCTTGATCTAGATGCTATACTCCTATTGATGCAGCCCAGAATTGCATTGGCTTTTTTAGCTGCCGCGTCACACTGTTGGCTCATGTCAAGTTTGTGGTCAACCAAGACTCCTAGATCCTTTTCACATGTACTGCTCTCAAGCCAGGTGTCACCCATCTTGTATTTGTGCCTCTCATTTTTTTTGCCCAAGTGCAATACTTTACATTTCTCCCTATTAAAATTCATCTTGTTTGTTTTGGCCCAGTTCTCTAATCTGTCAAGGTCGTTTTGAAGTGTGATCCTGTCCTCTGGGGTGTTAGCCACCCCTCCCAGTTTGGTGTCATCTGCAAATTTGATCAGGATGCCCTTGAGTGCATCATCCAAGTCGTTGATAAAGATGTTGAATAAGACTGGGCCCAAGACAGAACCCTGTGGCACCCCACTAGTCACTCTTCTCCAGGATGAAGAGGAACCATTGATGAGCACCCTTTGGGTTCGGTCAGTCAGCCAGTTACAAATCCACTGAGTGGTAGCATAGTCAAGACCGCATTTTACCAGCTTCTTTACAAGAATATCATGGGGCACCTTGTCAAATGCCTTGCTGAAATCAAGGTAGGCTACATCCACTGCGTTCCCTTCATCTACCAGGCTTGTAATTCTGTCAAAAAACGAGATCAGGTTAGTCTGACATGACTTATTTTTCAGAAATCCATGCTGACTATTGGTGATCACAGCATTCCTTTCTAGGTGCTCACAGACTGTTTGCTTAATGATCTGCTCCAGAATCTTCCCTGGTATTGATGTCAGACTGACTGGGCGGTAATTATTTGGGTCCTCTCTTTTCCCCTTTTTGAAAATAGGGACAACATTTGCCCTCCTCCAGTCTGCCGGGACTTCACCTGTTCTCCAGGAATTCTCAAAGATGACTGCCAGTGGTTCTGAGATCACATCTGTCAGTTCTTTTAACTGACAGATCTGATTTAATCTGTCAGGACTTTGATTGTTTCCTGCAGCAACTTGACTGAACCCCAACTCCTGGAAATTCAGTTGCACCTGCATTTTTGATAGCAAAGACTCCACTGAGGTATGTGGACAGAATCAGTGAATGAAGGGAGTTAGGGTACAGCAGGGCTGACCAATGTGGTGTCCTGCAGATCTTGTTGGACTACAACTCCCACCAGCCTCAGGCAGCATGGCCAACAGACAGGGGAACTGCAGTCCAACATCTGGAGGGCAGCTCATTGGCTATTCTGGGAATACAGTCGCTTTGTTTACCCGTCGCCCTGCCTCCAACACATCCGTCCCCTGCCCATGGCGTAACCCCCCTTTTTGGCCTTCTATACCAGTGTAAAGGGACGCAGGTGGTGCTGTGGGTTAAACCACAGAGCCAAGACTTGCTGATCAGAAGGTGGGCAGTTCGAATCCCCGCAACGGGGTGAGCTCCCGTTGTTCAGTCCCTGCTCCTGCCACCCTAGCAGTTCGAAAGCACATCAAAGTGCAAATAGATAAATAGGTACCACTCCGGCAGGAAGGTAAACAGCGTTTCCGTGTGCTTCTCTGGTTTGCCAGAAGCGGCTTAGTCATGCTGGCCACATGACCCGGAAGCTGTCTGCGGACAAACGCCAGCTCCCTCAGCCTATAGAGCGAGATGAGAGTGCAACCCCAGAGTCGGTCACAACTGGACCTAATGGTCAGGGGTCACTTTACCTTTACCTTTATACCAGTGTAACGCCTGCCAGTAAGCCCTTCCCTCTGCCATGTTAAGTAGATATGCCGGGGAAGTAATTTACATGGGATCAGGCTTCTGAATAACACTTGCTGGAGACCACAGGTGAGCAGAGTGGTTCTTACGCTCGGGTCCCATTTGTGAGCCTTCCACAGGCATCTGGTTGAGAATCCTCCGGAAAAAATAATCTCTCAAACCTGCGGTCAGGTTGCCCCCGTCTAGAAATTGCTGCAGCACTCCGAAGAAATCTCACTTGGGTCTCTAGTGGGTCTCTGAGAATCCTCCGGAAAAACAATCTCTCAAAGGACCTGTTGATGGCATTTTACCATTGTACAGTGGAGAGTGTATTCACTTATGGTCTGTGTGTGTGGTTTGGGAGCTGCACGGTCAGGGGAAAAACAATGCTGTCCAGGGTTGTAAAAACTGCAGAGAGAATAACTGGGTGCACTCTTCCCACCTTAGATCAAATCTATGCTTCCAGGTGTCATAAGAAAGCTGCACAGATAGTACAAGATAGTGCACACCCCGGAAATGATCTCTTTCAGCTTCTGCTTTCTGGAAGAAGGTACAGGGTTATAAAGACTAGCCGCCTAAGAAACAGTTTCTATCCAAATGTGATTTTGGTTTTAAACGCAGTGTAAGGTAGTCTCTTCGGGATGCGGGTGGTGCTCTGGGTTAAACCACAGAGCCTAGGGCTTGCTGATTGGAAGGTCGAATCCCCGCGACGGGGTGAGCTCCTGTTGCTCTGTCCCTGCTCCTGCCAACCTAGCAGTTTGAAAGCACATCAAAGTGCAAGTAGATAAATAGGTACCACTCTGGGGAGAAGGTAAATGGCGTTTCCATGTGCTGCTCTGGTTCGCCAGAAGCGGCTTAGTCCTGCTGGCCACATGACCCGGAAGCTGTACGCCGGCTCCCTTGGCCAGTAAAGCGAGATGAGCGCCTCAACCCCAGAGTCGGCCACTAATGGTCAGGGGTCCCTTTACCTTTAAGGTAATCTCTATGGGAGTATATTGTATTTAATATATTGTATATATTTATATATATATCAATTTATATATTTAGCATATTGTATCAGAGTTTTTAGGGGGTTAACCAGGCTGGGGGTTAACCAAAGAAGGATGTTCTTCTCATTATAGGGCATTGGAATGCTAAAGTAGGGAATCAAGAGATAAAAGGAACAACTGGCAAGTTTGGCCTTGGAGATAAAAACAAAGCAGGGCAAAGGCTAATAGAGTTCTGTCAAGAGAACAAGCTGGTCATCACAAACACGCTTTTCCAACAACACAAGAGACGACTCTACACATGGACATCACCAGATGGGCAGCATCGAAATCAGATTGATTATATTCTCTGCAGCCAAAGATGGAGAAGCTCTATACAGTCAGCAAAAACAAGACCTGGAGCTGACTGTGGCTCAGATCATCAGCTTCTTATAGCAATTTCAAGCTTAAACTGAAGAAAGTAGGAAAAACCACTGGGCCGGTAAGATACAATCTAAGTCAAATCCCTTATGAATACACAGTGGAAGTGAGGAACAGGTTTAAGGATTTAGATTTGCTGGACAGAGTGCCTGAAGAACTATGGGTGGAGGCTCGCAACATTATACAGGAGGCAGCAACAAAAACCATCCCAATGAAAAGGAAATGCAAGAAAGCAAAGTGGCTGTCCAATGAGGCCTTACAAATAGCGGGGGAGAGAAGGCAAGCAAAATGCAAGGGAGATAGTGAAAGATACAGGAAATTGAATGCAGATTTCAAAAAAATAGCAAGGAGAGACAAGAAGGCCTTCTTAAAGGAGCAATGCAAAGAAATAGAGGAAAACAACAGAATGGGAAGAACCAGAGATCTGTTCAAGAAAATTGGAGCTATGAAAGGAACATTTCGTACAAAGATTACCATAATAAAGGACAAAAGTGGTAAGGACCTAACAGAAGCAGAAGACATGAAGAGGTGGCAAGAATACACAGAGGAATTATACCAGAAAGATATGGATGTCTCGCACACCCCAGGTAGTGTGGTTGCTGACCTTGAGCCAGACATCCTGGAGAGTGAAGTCAAATGGGCCTTAGAAAGCACTGCAAATAACAAGGCCAGTGGAAGTGATGATATTCCAGCTGAACTATTTAAAATTTTAAAAGATGATGCTATTAAGGTGCTACACTCAATATGCCAGCAAGTCTGGAAAACTCAGCAGTGGCCAGAGGATTGGAGAAGATCAGTCTACATCCCAATCCCAAAGAAGGGCAGTGCCAAAGAATGCTCCAACTACCGCACAATTGCACTCATTTCACACACTAGCAAGTTTATGCTTAAAATTCTACAAGGCAGGCTTAAGCAGTATGTGGACCGAGAACTCCCAGAAGTGCAAGCTGGATTTAGAAGAGGCAGAGGAACCAGAGACCAAATTGCAAACATGCGCTGGATTATGGAGAAAGCTAGAGAGTTCCAGAAAGACATCTACTTCTGCTTCATTGACTATGCAAAAGCCTTTGACTGTGTCGACCACAGCAAACTATGGCAAGTTCTTAAAGAAATGGGAGTGCCTGATCACCTCATCTGTCTCCTGAGAAATCTCTATGCGGGACAAGAAGCTACAGTTAGAACTGGATATGGAACAACTGATTGGTTCAAAATTGGGAAAGGAGTACGACAAGGCTGTATATTGTCTCCCTGCTTATTTAACTTATATGCAGAATTCATCATGCGAAAGGCTGGGCTGGATGAATCCCTAGCCGGAATTAAGATTGCTGGAAGAAATATCAACAACCTCAGATATGCAGATGACGCAACCTTGATGGCAGAAAGTGAGGAGGAATTAAAGAACCTTTTATTGAGGGTGAAAGAGGAGAGCGCAAAATATGGTCTGAAGCTCAACATCAAAAAAATGAAGATCATGGCCACTGGGCCCATCACCTCCTGGCAAATAGAAGGGGAAGAAATGGAGGCAGTGAGAGATTTTAGTTTCTTGGGCTCCATGATCACTGCAGATGGTGACAGCAGCCACGAAATTAAAAGACGCCTGCCCCTTGGGAGAAAGGCGATGGCAAACCTAGACAGCATCTTAAAAAGTAGAGACATCACCTTGCCAACAAAGGTCCGTATAGTTCAAGCTCTGGTTTTCCCAGTAGTGATGTATGGAAGTGAGAGCTGGACCATCAAGAAGGCTGATCGCCAAAGAATGGATGCTTTTGAATTTTGGTGCTGGAGGAGACTCTGGAGAGTCCCATGGACTGCAAGAAGATCCAACCTCTCCATTCTGAAGGAAATCAGCCCTGAGTGCTCACTGGAAGGACAGATCCTGAAGCTGAGGCTCTGATACTTTGGCCACCTCATGAGAAGAGAAGACTCCCTGGAAAAGACTCTGATGTTGGGAAAGATGGAGGGCACAAGGAGAAGGGGATGACAGAGGACGAGATGGTTGGACAGTGTTCTCGAAGCTACCAGCATGAGTCTGACCAAACTGGGGGAGGCAGTGGAAGACAGGAGGGCCTGGCGTGCTCTAGTCCAGGGGGGCACGAAGAGTCGGACATGACTAAACAACTCAACAACAACAACACTGCATCCCGACAAGGAACTGGTTGTAAGTGTGGCATTCACCAGTTTGTGTTTTTGTTTTATTGCGTACTGTATTTTGTATTCTCATTAAGTGTGTTTTTTCTGTTGTGAACCGGCCTGGATCTTCGGATGAAGCGCGGTATACAACATAAATGCATGCCTGCCTGCCTTGGTCGTGAAGTTTTGGGTACAGCTACCGAGATGCCCGGCCTTAAGAGATGCTGCATCCTCTGTTTTTCCGGTACCCAAAACCGGCCTTGGCATCCTCCGCCCCTCCTGTTGCACTTTAACACACCTGCAGAGATGCGGAGACGGCTGTCGTCTGGGCAACGCCTGTTGCAGAAGACCCCACTCCCAGAAACACGCGTGTGCCGTTCACACGTGCGCGCGCGCCCTTTCCTGTTGACCCCAGCCTCCCTCTCCGGCAGGGCAGCGCACCGCAGATTGAAGGCTGCCCGGGGCAGGGGCTTGTCCCAACAAAAAGCCAAGCCGAGGTGCACCCGGCTCTTGGGACAACCCAAGGGGCGTCCCCCCCCCCGGGACCCAAGCTCGAGGGGTCCCGCGCGCCCGGCTGCGAGGCTGCTTCTTGGGCGCATTTGCAGTGCCGGGAGCGGCGCCTCCGCCGCGCGCGCGCGCGTGGCCGCGGCCGCCTCCGCCGCCTGCAGGTGCTCCCGCGCTGCGGCCTCCCCGCGATCCCCGACAAGCGCGCGCGCGCGCGCCCGATGCAGGCGGAGGCTGACGCCGGCGGAGGGGGCGCCCCGTCCCCGCCCAGCCGCCGTTGCGCCCCAGCCGGATTGCGCCGCCACTCCCTGCGCCCTCCCGCCGGAGATGCGCAGCTGAGCGCCGCTTCCCTCGGCCAGGCAGCAGCGCTCGTCCTCGCCTCGCCGCCGCCGCATCCCCAGGCCCGGCCCAGGCTCCCCACCGCCTTCCTGCGACGCGGCAGCCGCAGCCGCAGCCGCCGCCACCGGGCGCGGCGATCATGGCCAAGCAGCGCAAGGAGAGGAACAGCTGGGGTAGGTCTGGCCCGGCCGCGTTGCCTGCGGCCTTCCCCGCTTCTCCCCGGAGATCCTGGAGCGGGGCCCGCGGTAGGAAGGCCAGGAGGAGCCGCCCGTCCCTGCGCCCATCCCCAAGGTTGCTCCACCAGGCGGCCCCGGCTGTGGCTCCACCCCGGGGGCGCATCGCCCAGGGCGCAGGGAGGATGCATGGATGGATGGATGGATGGATGCAGCCCCGCCAGCCGGCAGATTGTGGGGCTGGGAGTGGGGCGGGGGGGGGGGGAGAGTGAGAGGATGAACAATGGGGCCAAAGAGATGCAAGGGGTGGGGAGTGGGGAGTCATTGTTTCTCCTCCTCGCCCTTGTCAGAAGTAAACAAACCCTGAATTGGAAGACGGTGGTCGAGACAGGGTGGCCTTGCCAAAAAAAGGGGTGTCTGGCAGTTAGATGCATTTTAGTAGCCCGTTAGCACTCCTTGGTGGCCAGTGTTTCTCTGTGTTTAAAATAATGTGTGATGGTTGCTTTTGCAGGAGTGGGTGCATCCCGACGCTTTTTAAATCATGAATTTTAGGCGTGATCTCCCTGCACAAGGAGGCACCGGATTCTAAGCCCCCTTCCCCAGGCTTGGGAGTTTTGTGCAGGGTGTCTGCGTGTTGTGATAATGTGTGAACTGATGGACCTCTCGGAAGCCAAAAAGGTGTGGTGCCGAGTGTGTTTGCTAGGAGGTTGAATCAGCAGGAAAGGGGGGTGAATTTTAATGCACGTGCATATTTACTGCATTTTGTGGGCAGCCTTCCCACCCAGAGATGCTCCAGGCAGCTAACGGAATAAGGTAGCATTATGTAGAAATTCTGGGCATCGCATAACCCTTGTGAAATTAGCGGATGACACAGAACTGGGAGGAGCACCTGACACCGCAGGAGTCTGGGATAAAGCTCAAAACAGACCTTGATAGAAAGGAGTAGAAAACAGAGGTCCAACAGAGACCAATGCAAAGTTTGGGGAGGAAGCAACAAACATGACGAGGGATCCCTGATGTGTTCATGTGAAGGGTGTATTGGAGGTTGCACTTGATCACAGGTCAAACATGAGTCAGCTAACACAGTTTTAAGGCTGCATTAAGAGAAGCTTTGTTTCTGAGTCACGAGGAACAAGAGTTTGACTTAATTCTGCACTAGTCGGACCATTTCTGGAGTGCTGTTTCCTGTTCTGGGTGCTGCGCTGTAAGGAGGATATTGATCGGGGTGGAGAACCTGTGGCCCACCTGATGCTCTTGGACTCCAACTCCCAGCAGCCCCACCTGGCAGGGATGATGGATGTGGGAGTCCAGCTGCATCTAGAGGTTACCACTTTCCCCAGCCGTGGTTCAGAGCTTTAAATGTAAAGTCCAGGACTGAGACAACTGAGCCCAGGAATGAATTGGTAGTCAGTGCAGCTGGAACAAAAAAAGAGGTCTCTTCTTCTAGGGAACTCAGTGCCATCTTCTAGCGCTTCCTTAGCTACCCAGTCATTTAAAACAACAACAACACAACACCCTTATCCCATGCACACTTATGACACATACCTGTTGTAGGTAAGATTCCAAACCATATCAATAGTGGTGACCATTGAACTGGGAGCTTGTTCTAAATGCCACATTAATTAATCCTGATTAAAATGGTGGTGGTGGACTGTGCACAAGGGAGGTGGTTTACGTGGAATAGATCCACTGTGTGGGATTGTGGGTTTGGAACTGGGGGTTTGCCTTAAAAAGGGGCCACACACCCAGTTATTGGAATGCTTTATTGGGGATTCCCCTCCCTTTCCACCCCATAGCTTTCCAGATACATTATCTGGTTGTGCTTGCAGAACAAAGTACGAAGTGGGGAAGGTGAGTTGAGTTTAAGCGACTCATCGTGACTGTGCAGTGTTGCATTTGAAGGAGGAGGAGCTGTCCAGGTGAGAGGAGGGGAAGCAGAAGGAAGAAGGGGAAAGGCGATTGTGGTGTTTTCCAGTTGGAACAGTCCCCCCCCCCCCCTCTTCTGCCCCTCACCAGGATTTACCAGCTAGGGAAGAATATCAGACAGCAAATCCCCAGGGCTGATGGGGTGGGTTGCTGAAGGAAATTCTAAAGTGTTGCATACGGTTCACCAGTCTAGTTCACTGCATCCAGAATTGGCAAAGACCCTTATTAATTTTAAAATATATATTTTTTCAAAAAAAAAAAATCTATTTGCAATTTATAAAAATGCACATGAAACCATTACTCATTTCTGTACATTTCCATAAACAGGCACTGGGAAAATAGCTTTGGTATTATATTTTTTAAAATGCAGCTGCTGTCCTAGACCAGGGTGGTTCACATTAACTGTGTCAGAAGCAGCCACAAGAACTTTTATTTTTTTAAGATGGAACATACAGCCTTTGGCACTGCCCCATCAATCTCAGTCTGGCCTGCCTGCCTTTTCACGGGGTAGTTCTGGCGGTCACTGCCTGCATATTGTAGGTCTCCCTGCCTTCTGTCCTACCAGCTCAAACCACCACCAGCCACCACTGGCTACGACCTTATGGCCTGGATCATGTGAAACGCTGGCCAGATCGGTTAGTCTTCCCTGTTCCAGCCTCCTCCAAAGTGAAAATGGACCCTGGAACACCCTTAGTATGTTCCACAAAGGCTGCATGTGGCTGGGTTGTGGAGAGCCAGCTGCTTTCAAAGGCAACAGATCCGCCTTCCCCCCAAGAGAGGTCCTGGAGCACAGTTTGTAGACTCCACTCATCACTGTGAGGAACAGCTGAAGGAGTTGGGTATGTTCAGTCTGAAGAAGAGTGGACTGAGAGGTGACATGATAGCCAGCTGCAAACATCTGAAGGGCTGTCAAGAAGATGGAGCAAACTTGTTTTCTGCTTCTCCAGAGGGTAGGATCCCAACCAATGGATTGAAATTACAAGAAAGATCTCGACTAAACATTAAGAAGAACTTTCTAACGGCAAGAGTAGTTTAACTGTGGAAAGGACACCCTCGGAAGTGGGTGGATGTTTTTCAATAGAGGTTGGCTTACCAGGGGTGCTTTAGCTGCGATTCCTTCAGTGCATGGGCTTGAGCTAGATGCCCTTTGGGGATCCCTTCCAACTCTACAGCACAATTCAAAGTGTTGGTGCTGACCTTGAAAGCCCTAAAAGGCCTCGGTCCAGTATACCTGAAGGAGCATCTCCACCCCCATCGTTCAGCCCAGACACTGAGGTCCAGCTCCGAGGGTCTTCTGGCAGTTCCATCCCTGCGAGAAGTCAAGTTACAGGGAACCAGGCAGAGGGCCTTCTCGGTAGTGGCACCCGCCCTGTGGAACGCCCTCCCACCAGATGTCAAGGAAATAAACAACTATCTGACTTTTAGAAGACATCTGACAGGCAACCCTGTTTAGGGAAGATTTTAATGTTTAACAGACCACTGTATTTTAATACTTTGTTGGAAGCCGCCCAGAGTGGCTAGGGAAACCCAGCCAGATGGGCGGAGTATAAATAATAATAATAATAATAATAATTATTATTATTTTCTATGATCTGCAACCTACAAATAGTAATGCCGGCCTGCTGTTTTTGTAGAGAGTGCTGAGATCAAGTATGTGAAGTGCCTTCAAAGATGGAAAAAATGCGCCGTGTAAGGGGTTATGATTTATTTGTAACCAACCGTGTTTCTGAATATGGCTGCCGAGTGTCATGTGCATCTTTTTTTAATGTCAGAAAATGATTTCCTCCTAAAAAAACAAAATAGCCTTTATGCTAGCTAGAGTGACTCCTCCATCGCCCATTTCCCCAGCCCTGCCTCACTCACGTTCTTCTACTTTGCAAGCAACTGCAAACCCCGAGTAGCAAATTTTGTCTTTGCAGCAAGTCCTCGGATGCTAATTCCTCTGGAGCAGCTGTGAAGATTGACAGAGCTCTTCCCATACTGCTCTCCCTCCCTCCCTGCCTTAGCCACGCAGCTGCGATGGGGAGAAGGGTCTGTTGAGTTGCAGGCTTTTCCTTTAAATACTACAGAGAAGTAGAACAAAGTGGTGAGCTGTTCTTCCTTGGAGAAGAAGAGTTTTGGATTTGATATCCCGCTTTATTTTTATTTTTTTATATATATTTTTATTAGTTTTTTAACATATCATTTTCAACAGTAATTAAACATACTTTTACATCTTATACATTTTTCTTTACTTTCATCAATCTCATCTGAAAATTTTCCAGTCTAATCTCTTAGTGTACATTTCTTACTTTCTCTATTACATTTAAATCTCATAACTAATATCTCTCTTCTTTATCTACTTTGTAGCACTTCATATATTTCTCCTTACAGAACTTCTTGCAGTCCTACTAAGCGTAATTTGTTGATTACAATTGCTCTTCAGATAGTTCATATACTGCTTCCAATATTCTGTAAATCTCTGGTCCCGCAGGTTTCGAATCCTTCCTTTCATTTTATCCAATTCTGCGTAGTCCATTAATTTTGTCTAGCTGTGATTCCTGCATTTAAGGGGGTTGGACTAGATGACCCTCGGGGTCCCTTCCGACTCTACAACTGTATGATGACATGACTTAATGATGGAGTTCACTGTCACTGACCACGGACGCTAGCTAAGATCTCACCAAAGCTAATTTCCTTTTGGCAGCAGCTGCAGCTAAAATGGAATGTCAATATTCCCAGAAGACAGCTTAGATTAAACAGTATTTCCTTCCTGCCTGGAAGCTGGCATCAACTGGAAATGTTTTGCCAGCTCCGTTGCCTCTTGGCCTAACCTCCCTCACAGGGTTGTTGTCCCTTCCAACGCTGTGATTCTTTGTGTGCCACAAAATGGTGGGATATAAATGGAATAAGTCAAAGATGCCCAACTATTATGGTTGAAGTTTCTGTTCAGCTTTGTGGCAAATTGCACATGTGATAAATACAGGTTTGGTGTATAGAATCATAGAATCCTAGAGTTGGAAGAGACCACAAGGGCCATCGAGTCCAACCCCCTGCCAAGCAGGAAACACCATCAGAGCACTCCTGACATATGGTTGTCAAGCCTCTGCTTAAAGACCTCCAAAGAAGGAGACTCCACCACACTCCTTGGCAGCAAATTCCACTGTCCAACAGCTCTTACTGTCAGGAAGTTCTTCCTAATGTTTAGGTGGAATCTTCTTTCTTGTAGTTTGGATCCATTGCTCCGTGTCCGCTTCTCTGGAGCAGCAGAAAACAACCTTTCTCCCTCCTCTATGTGACATCCTTTTATATATTTGAACATGGCTATCATATCACCCCTTAACCTCCTCTTCTCCAGGCTAAACATGCCCAGCTCCCTTAGCCGTTCCTCATAAGGCATCGTTTCCAGGCCTTGGACCATTTTGGTTGCCCTCTGGACACGTTGTTTAAATTATTTAAGGAAAACTTCCCTGGTGACTTTTAAAACCAAACAGCTTAATGGGCGATATACAGTAATTGGAGAGGTGACATTGCCAAAGCAAAGGAAGACCCGATTGGCTTGAAAGCACATCTTGGGTTGTGTGATAGACCAAGTCCCTTTATTTCCAGGCAAATGAGAATCAGTTGGGGCCAGAAATAGCTTTCTTGGAAGTCACTTTCTGTGCTGGCTCATGCCAGGGCGGGGGCTGGTTTCTCGCAGTGCAAAAGCAGCTTTAAAATGCTGCCAAATTCACCAATAATTGACAGTGAGTTTGCAACCAGATTGAATGGCAAGGATGGAGGGGCCCATAGCTCAGTAAAAGAGTGTGTATGTACTTTGCATGCAGAATAGCCAGGGCTCAGTCTTTTGTCTCTCCTTAAAAGAAGGTTCAGGTAGCAGCTGGTGCAAAAGACCTTTGTCTGAGATCGAAGAGAGCCACTTCTGGTACAGGAAGACTACCTGGGTTTGTTGTTGTTTAGTCGTTTAGTCGTGTCCGACTCTTCGTGACTCCATGGACCAGAGCACACCAGGCACTCCTGTCTTCCACTGCCTCCCACAGTTTGGTCAGACTCATGTTTGTATCTTGGAGAACACTATCCAACCATCTCGTCCTCTGTCGTCCCCTTCTCCTTGTGCCCTCCATCTTTCCCAACATCAGGGTCTTTTCCAGGGAGTCTTCTCTTCTCATGAGGTGCCCAAAGTATTGGAGCCTCAGCTTCACGATCTGTCCTTCCAGTGAGCACTCAGGGCTGATTTCCTTCAGAATGGAGAGGTTGGATCTTCTTGCAGTCCGTGGGACTCTCAAGAGTCTCCTCCTGGGTTAGGTGGTTTCTAAAGGTAAAGGTAAAGGACCCCTGGGTGGTTAAGTCCAGTCAAAGGAGACTATGGGCTGCGGCGCTCATCTTGCTTTCAGGCCAAGGGAGCCAGTGTTTGTCCGCAGACAGCTTTCCGGGTCATGTGGCCAGCAGGACTAAACCGCTCCTGGTGTAACGGAAAACCGTGATGGAAATCGGAGCACACAGAAGCGCCATTTACCTTCCCGCCACAGTGGTACCTATTTATCTACTCGCACTGATGTGCTTTCGAACTGCTAGGTTGGCAGAAGCTGGGACCGAGCAACGGGAGCTCACCCCATCACGGAGATTCGAACCACTGACCTTGTGATCGGCAAGCCCAAGAGGCTCAGTGGTTTAGACCACAGTGCCATCTGCGTCCCTAGGTGGTTTCTACAAGGCAAACATTGTTGGTCTCTAAAGTGCTACTGGACAATTTTTTATTTTTTTTCTAATATTTCAACTGCGTCAGACCAACACGGCTATGTACCTGAATGTAGAACCTTCCCCCAGGTGTTCTGGGCTACAAATCCCAACACGAGAGAATCAGGCTAAACATCAGGAATAACTTTCTGACAGTAAGAGTTGTTAGACAGTGGAACAGACTCCCATGAAAGGTGGTGGACGCTCTTTCCTTGCAGGTTTCTAAGTAGAGGCTGGGTGGCCATCTGTCAAGGATGTTCTAGTTGAGATTCCTGCATTGTGTCAACAACAACAACAACAACAACAACAACAACAACAACAACAACAATAATAATTTATACCCCACCCATCTGGCTGGGTTTCTGGGCGACTTCTAACCGAATATTAAAAACAATACAGCATTAGACATTGGCCTTCAGTTGTCTTTTAAAAGTAAAATAGTTGTTTATTACCTTGACATCTGATGGGAGGGCGTTCCACAGGGCAGGCGCCATTACCGAGAAGGCCCTCTGCCTGGTTCCCTGTAACCTCACTTCTCGTAGTGAGGGAACTGCCAGAAGGCCCTCAGAGCTGGACCTCAGTGTCTGGGCAGAATGATGGGGATGGAGACGCTCTTCCAGATATACTGGGCCAAGGCCGTTTAGGGCTTTCAAGGTCAGCACCAACACTTTGAATTGTGCTCAGAAACGTACTGGGAGCCAATGTAGGTCTTTCAGGACCAGTGTTATGTGGTCTCTGCGGCCGCTCCCAGTCACCAGTCTAGCTGCCACATTCTGGATTAGCTGTAGTTTCTGGGTCACCTTCAAAGGCAGCCCCACGTAGAGCGCAGTGCAGTAGTCCAAGCGGGAGATAACCAGAGCATGCACCACTCTGGCGAGACAGTCCGCAGGCAGATAGAGTCTCAGCCTGCGTACCAGATGGAGCTGGTAAACAGCCGCCCTGGGCACATAATTAACCTGAGCCTCCATGGACAGCTGTGAGTCTAAAATGACTCCCAGGCTGCACACCTGGTCCTTCAGGGGCACAGTTACTCCATTCAGGACCAGGGAGTCCTCCACACCTGCCCAACCCCTGTCCCCCCAAAACAGTACTTCTGTCTTGTCAGGATTCAACCTCAATCTGTTAGCCGCCATCCATCCTTCAACCATCCTCCATCCTCTGCCATCCATCCTCCAGTGTATGACAATTGCAGAGGGTTGGACTAGATGATTCTTGCGGGTCCCTCCCAACTGTACGATTCTATGATTCCTGGCCATTGGGCATGATGGCTGAGGCTGATGGGAGCTGGAGGGCGGTGGTTGAAGCGGCTGATTCAGCTCTACCCTCTGTTGCTGGGACCTGACCCTGGGGGCTGCTCTCTCCCGACACAGGCGGGTTCTCTGAAAAGAATTATGAGTGGAGCTCGGAGGAGGAGGAGTCCGACGGGAAGGCCCGCCCTGTGCAGGTACTCATTGTGAAGGATGACCACTCCTTTGAGCTGGACGAAGAGGCCCTCAACCGCATCTTGCTTTCGGAAGCCGTCCGAGACCGCGAGGTGGTGGCCGTCTCCGTGGCGGGGGCTTTCCGGAAGGGCAAGTCATTCCTGATGGACTTCATGTTGAGATACATGTACAACATGGTAGGTGGGCCTCACATGGCATCTTCAGGGCCTCCCCACAAGGGCAGGACCAAATTAGCTTTTGGGATCCATCCACTGCCCTTGCAATATTATATCATGGGCTGTCCTGTGAATCTGTTGGATGAAATAGCGGAAGAACGTTGCCTCAGGAGAGTGAGGAAAATTCTCAGGGATGATTCACACCCTGGCCGGCACTTTTTTTTTATTAGTTGTGCCAACAAGGTAAAGAACAGCTTCTATCCGTGGGCTGTTAGGCTGCTGAATGAAAAGATAACAACAGGGCAACTGGCTTTCGGGTTTGGTGGGTGTGCGTCAGTAAATGAGGGGAATTAAGACAAAGAGAGCTGAGTGAGGGGTGCTTGCATAGCTGTCAACTTTCAGATTTGAAAATAAGGGATCAGCAGCCTCACCTGTCCTGGGGACAGTCTACGGGATATCTAACAATGCGGGAAGCAGCAGGAAACGGTGCTGGAATAAGGGGATTTCCTGCAAAAAAAGGGAAGGTTGACAGCTATGGGTGCTCGTGTAATCTCACTGTATACAAGTTGTACAAGTGACAATAAAGAATTTCAATTTCAATAGGTGAGGTTGGGCAGATGTTCTGTTCTTATTCATTCATACTCCTCCTTTCGGCAGAAAAAAAAGCACCCCAAGGCAGCTCACAAACAGTGCAAATGCAAATTTGTGTCCGTCTGGAGGGCCTTTTCTGTGCTGGCTCCCTGCTTGTGGAATGATCCCCCCAGGGAGGCTTGCCTGGCACCGTCACTCACTACACACCTTTAGGCAGGCACCAGGCAAAAACATTCCTCTTTCACCAGACCGTTGGCCTTTATCTTGAATGTGTTAAAATGAATTCTTGATTTTATTTATGAACGTATGTGGGATTTTGTTTGTTAGGGTGTGGTATGTGTTTGTGTATGTGTGTAAGCCACTCTGAGTCAGGCTGGCAGGGAAAAGCGACTAATAAATGAAATGAAATGAAAAATGCAAATAGAAATAAACCAATGCAAAGGTTTGATGGATGTCATAGATGCCTTAGTTGACATTCCTGCCTTGCAGGAGGTTAGATGATCCTTGGGATCCCTTCTAACGCTACGATTCTGTGCTGCTATGAAATAAATGTAATAAGTAATAATATTTTGGTGGGGGGTTGGTTTGTTTTGTTAGGCTTTTAATTTTGAATTTCTTTTACAGTCATACCTCGGGTTGAATGTGCTTCAGGTTGAGGGCTTTTGGGTTGCGTTCAGCGGCAACCCTGAAGTAACGAAGCGCGTTACTTCCAGGTTTCGCCACTCACGCATGCGCAGACGGTCAAAATGACGTCATACACATGTGCGGAAGCGGCAAATCACGACCCGTGCATGCGCAGACGCACTGTCGCGTCTTACGTTCCATTCAGGATGCGAACGGAGCTCTGGAACGGATCCCGTTCGCATCCCAAGGTACCACTGTATATTGTAAACTACCCCGCAATCTTTGGATGAAGAGTGGCATATAAATTTAATAATTTAAAATTATTAAATTTAAATAAAATTAAAATTATTAAATTTAATAATTTAAAAAAATAATTTAAAAATTTAATAAGCAACAATACAATACAAGTAATGCTAAATCTGAACATTTCAGAAGCAATAAAATGCATTTGTTTTCCTGCCAAAAAGACAGCAGGATTACTATTCCACATAAAAACATTTAAGAGAGAGCAAGAATAAGTACCAAAACAACAACTCTTCTTTTTAAGGGTCCCAGGCAATGGAGGGTGGGGATGGGGGGGGCAGTGAACTGGCTTGCTCCTGATGGTTCCCGCAGGCTTTCTCCTGCTGGGGTGGTGGTGAAGCGTGAGCTGTGTGTCAGGAGTTCAGCCTACACTCGAGTAGGACCCTGGCAGAGACACATGCCTGACTGGCATGTTCTCTCCCTCCTGGTCGATCGTTCAGGAGCTTCAAAAGCTTTCTTGTGCCCGAACATCACAGCGACTGATGCCAACCGACACCGGCACACTTAGGGATCCGCAGAGTTTGCACATCATACACGTGACAGACCTCAGCAACTCAGCATTTTGGCTAATCTACTTTATTTACATATCAACACACACGGAGCACTGCAACATGGCTCCCTCTCTCTCTAGCATCAGACAGCAAAGAGAAAGGACAAAGGACAATAGTCCCACTTCATGGAACACAGGAACACAAACATCTTGTCCCCGTCACTTCCCACTCTGTGGAGTCAAAACATACACCGTCATGTGAAAGACAACAATCCCATGACTGCAGTCATGGAGCAGGAATTCTAACACCATGCCCTTGCCACTTGGGGGTTAAGCAGGGAAGGTGCTGTAAGGAGCAATGGCTGGCTCCCCTCTTTGGGCTAGGGGGTGTGGGCTAGGGGCCAGCTCCTTGTCCCAGAACTCACCTAAATGTCTGGCCAGTCCTAATGTTGAGGGGATCTGTCCAGCGTCCAGAATGCAACACAGCGGGCTGTTCTGACAGCTCCGGGGACGCCCCAGACATTTGGCACCCTAAGCAGACACATTGCCAAGATCTTGAGAGCTATTGATCTGCGTGTAGCCCCAGCTTCCCAGCCATAATAGTAGTGTGTGTTTTCATTGTCATTGATTTATTTCCTTTACCCATCAATATCCACATGGCATCCCGGAACAATTTACGGTGCAATAAAAGCATGCTCAGAACAATTGTGCACTTGAAGCGAGGCTGCTGGAACATTTGCATCTATTTAAGCCATTATAGGTAACTATAAAAACAATTTAAAGCAAAAAGAACAGGAACACACGTCTAAAAGCCATTCAAATGCAACAGAGACGCCAGCCAGGATCTTTTTACCGTATGGTCCCAGGACATGTTACAGCACTGTAAAGATGAAATATTACATCCAATTAAAAGAACACGGTGGATCTGGTATGCTTCCTGCTTTTCCCATTATTTTTTAGCCTGGGCAACTTTTCCACTGGAAAAGCCTCCGAAGTAAGCCCTTTGGATTGTACTTGGGACAGCACTAATGTGGGGGGACGCAGGTGGCGCTGTGGGTTAAACCACAGAGTCTAGGACTTGCCGATCAGAAGGTCGGCGGTTCAAATCCCCGCAATGACGGGGTGAGCTCCCGTTGCTCGGTCCCTGCTCCTGCCACCCTAGCAGTTCGAAAGCACATCAAAGTGCAAGTAGATAAATAGGTACCGCTCTGGCGGGAAGGTAAACAGCGTTTCCGTGCGCTGCTCTGGTTCGCCAGAAGCGGCTTAGTCATGCTGGCCGCATGACCCGGAAGCTGTACGCCGGCTGCCTCGGCCAATAAAGCGAGATGAGCACCACAATCCCAGAGTCGTCCGTGACTGGACCTAATGGTCAGGGGTCCCTTTAACTTTTAAGGAAGGCATTTCTTATTTCTCCTTGAGCAGTGGGACATTATCCCCATTGCTCCCTCTAAATCTATTCTGGGGGAGCCTCCACCCCCCAGAGCAGATCTGGGCTTGGTTCATGGGGAGGAGAGATCCCATTGCACGAACACTAATCCTTTTCCGAGTGCTAATATTTCATGGAATAACGGCCCGTATGATGACACATACCCTGCAGTCCCTCTCCCTCACCCCTACATGCAGGCTTGCATATCTAGTGACACACACACACACCCTGGACCAAAGCGACTCTCCAGCCATGCTTTGTGGCCTGTGCCAGATTCTTGACAGGTAGCAAAAATGGGAGATTGGTTTAGCCTCTAGGTAGGATACTAATCTCGGCCTGATTTGGCCCGCCAGTTACGGGAACTAACAGAATCAACTACCGCTTGCCATCTCTCCACCTTGCAGGAGTTGGCAGACTGGGTTGGCGACTACAATGAGCCTCTGACGGGCTTTTCCTGGAGAGGCGGCTCAGAGCGGGAGACGACAGGTATCCAAATCTGGAGTGAAGTCTTCCTCGTGGACAAGCCCGACGGGAACAAGGTGGGCAGCTCCTTGGTGCTATTCTGTCCCATGAGACCAGGGCCCTGCAGGGTTTAACTGTTATTCTAAAGCAGCAATGCTGCAGCAAGCAAAGGCACCAGCAGCCAAGTCTGCTGCTTGTGGCTGGAAAGCCAAACAGGAAGTATGTGACTGTTGCCATGGAAACAAAGGGGCAGTCCATTCTGTACTGAGCACCGGATGTTAGCTCAGTGTGTGTGTCTTATGACCTGTACAGGATGTACATGGGTGGAGTTTGGAGTTTTCTCTCTGTTTGTTGAACAGAGCAGACATGTTTTCTCTGTACTGAAGTGAAAGACAGGAATAAATGCAATGTAGATACATTTCTGTCTGAGTCTGATTCCCCTCCCTGGGGACATGCTGGAGAGCAGGGAGGAGGAAAGCAGTTTGGTGTGTTTTTCTCACAGCCTGAGGAAAATCGCCGGAACGGACCTCGTGTATTTCGCCTGCCGGGAGTCGCCGGAGGGAGGTCAAAAGAATTCAGCCGGTGCCTGGAGAGATAGGCACATACCTCTGACCGGCCCTGAATTCTGACAGTGGTAGCAGAGGATGGTTGCTACGATCCATGGGAGTCTGCATCAAGGAGACTGTATTCATCCCTCTCCATGGAAGCCTGAGATGGAGGCTGCTTCTCTGCAGCTAGAAGCTGACCAGAAGAAGCTGAAAGCCAAGCTACGGAGCCCAGGTATGAGATTTTCGGGCTTAAGAGTGTGAATGCAGATGGATTAATTCTCTGCTTCATGGGAGCAACGTTTGGGAAAAACAGCTCCGAGAGAGAAGAGTCTGCATTCCAAACATTCCTGTGGTTTTTCCTGTCCAAGGAAAGGAATGTGGTTGCTTAGCAACGCAGATAAGGGCTGGAAGTCAGGCTATGCCCAGAGTGGCAAAAACAGCTCGTGTTTAGACTAGGCCCTTACAAAGGAACTGTTGGAAAGGGACTTTCCAAGCAGCCAGTGTTATTGCTGCCAGGTGCACAGAGTGTAAACAAGCCAGCTATTGGATTTTAGAGGCTTGTGTTTGAGAGTCAATGCAAGGACTCCAAATGGATGCCAAGAAGGGGGAAGGCCTGCCTTCTCCACCCCTTTTGACCAGTGACAATTATGCATCTTGGTCTATTAAGATGAAGGCTTTGCTGCAGAATCAGAGACTGTTTAGGGTGATTGAGAACCCCATCCCTGCAGCACCAACGCCTGTTTGGGAGTCACAGGATGTGAAGGCCAGAACTGCTATAATTCTGTGCGTGTCAGACTCTCAGCTTGTTCATATACAAGATTTAGAGCACGCGAAAGATGTTTGGGACACGCTGAGAAGGACACATCAGAGAGATGCAGGTTCTTCAGCGTTGCTGTATTTTGAAAAGCTGACTAACCTGAGGCTTGCGCCTGATGGAGATGTTCAAGCGCACCTGACGGAAATGAAATTTCTGCGTCAGCAGATGGTGGAACGCAATTTCCGTCTGCAGGAGGAAGTGTTTTGCTTCATGGTGATCAACAGCCTGAATCGGACTTACAAAATTGTTGCCAGTCAGCTGGGGTCTCTCCCAGCGCAAGATCTAACGTCGGACAGGGTCTTTGCCGTTGTCCTGAACGAACATGACAGACTTGCCGCACTGGAGGTCAAGGACAGGGGGAGGGAAGAACGGAGTTCAGACACCCCCACTGCTGTAGCTACTGGAGGAGACGCCGTAGCTTTGAACGTTGTCCAATGCCACAATTGTGGACAGACTGGGCATCTTCAGCGGTACTGCAAGAAGCCACGTCAGAACAAAGGAGCCAAGGGAAGCTCCACGAAGTCTGAGGCGTCAGGCAGAAGTCATGCCAAGTCACAGGCGAAGCCTGCAAAGGCTTTGATGTCCCTAAAAGCCACACCGGAAGCGGGGAATTTCTTTGCCCTAGACACCGGGTGTATGCAGCATATGTGTCGACACAGAGGACTATTTTCGTCGTTTAAGAAGCAAAGCTTCGTTGTACAACAAGCCAACGGTCAAGAGCTGGAAGCCACCGGAGTAGGGACTGTGTATCTTAAAAGTCTGAACTTGACTATAAACAATGTTTATTTGGTTCCAGAGTTGAAGTACAATCTGCTCAGCGTTTCGCAGATTGCCAAGAAGGGACTAAAACTGTCCTATGATGATCAACACTGCGAGATCTACAAAGATGGAGAGTTGTATCTTTCTGCCAAAGAGAAAGATGGACTGTATTTGTTGACTTTTGATCAAAGTGATTACATGGAATGTAATTCTTGTGATTCTAACATGATTTCTTTTGCAGGTGTAGCCAAGAAGAACACCAAGCAGGTCACCTCGAGGGTTGACAAGGCATTTCAGCGGGTGTATGCTGATGTGATTGGTCCTTTAGCACCATCTAGAGGCAATGCAAAGTATTACCTAATATGTGTTGATTCTTTTACAGGTTTTGTCTGGATTTATCTTTTGGAGAGACCGAAAGAAGCCTTAGAAAGGTTTAAAGAGTTTTGTGACAAGGTTAAAAATATGCATGATGCTGACATAGATTGTCTTTGCACAGATGAGAAGCCAATTTTTCTCTTACAGGATTTCCAGAGGTTCCTGAAGAAGAAAGGGATAAGACACAAAATTGCAGCTTCCGAAGAAGCTTGGAACAGATGTGTCTGTGTTAGGGTGAACAAAGAATTGCAAAAGGGAATGGAAGCGCAATTGCTTAGTTCACATCTGCCACATGAGTACTGGGCTGAGTCACTAATGTCATATTGTTACACGTGGTTGAGAAAGTTTTCAAAAGAGTTGGGAAGTTCTCCTTTTGAGAAACTGTTCCACAGAAAACCTTCAGTTGCCCATTTCAAGGTTTTTGGGTCTCATGTGAGGACAGAAGCTCCAGGTGGAGTAAAGAATGCCAGAGGCATTTTTGTGGGTTATGAAAAGGGTCTCTACAGAGTAATTTTGTCTGAATCTGGTAAGGTGATTCTCACAAAATTCCTAGAGAGTGCTCCTGAACAGGAGAGAGTGATTGTTCACACATTTCCCACAGGAGATGATGATGATTCTGATGATGATGATGATGAGTTTGATCTTATTGAGTTCAGTAGTACTGATGATGACAGCGATAGCTCAGACAGCTCAGTTGTCACAGTCATTGAGAAGAAATCTCACACAATGACTAGACCCTCAGAAGAGGAGGATGAACCACTGATTAAGCTTAGTACTGGTTCTTCAGAGAGTTCAGAGGCTGAACCAGAAAGCAAGGGAGAGCAGCACCTCTTGCGTAGGTCTGAGAGAGCAACGAAGGGTGTACCACCCAAAAGGTATTCAAAGGAGTTTGCAAACCTAGCTATTGCATGTGTTGCTGTTGTAAACGACCAAGGTCAAATTGAAGCTGTGTCTGAGTCAGAGACAAAGGCACAACAGAGAGTTGCTAACCAAGGTAATGCAGAAGCACTCATTCCTTGGAAGTCACACAACCAGAGAGGTACATTGGTAAAACCAGTGGCGGGTAGTTCCAAGGGTGGAACTGAAACAACAGGGGAGTGTTATACATATAACAACTGTTTGTTTTCTTCTCTGGATGACGCTTTGCTCGCAGCACGCATTGATACTTTAGGGGGAGTATGTTATTCTAAAGCAGCAATGCTGCAGCAAGCAAAGGCACCAGCAGCCAAGTCTGCTGCTTGTGGCTGGAAAGCCAAACAGGAAGTATGTGACTGTTGCCATGGAAACAAAGGGGCAGTCCATTCTGTACTGAGCACCGGATGTTAGCTCAGTGTGTGTGTCTTATGACCTGTACAGGATGTACATGGGTGGAGTTTGGAGTTTTCTCTCTGTTTGTTGAACAGAGCAGACATGTTTTCTCTGTACTGAAGTGAAAGACAGGAATAAATGCAATGTAGATACATTTCTGTCTGAGTCTGATTCCCCTCCCTGGGGACATGCTGGAGAGCAGGGAGGAGGAAAGCAGTTTGGTGTGTTTTTCTCACAGCCTGAGGAAAATCGCCGGAACGGACCTCGTGTATTTCGCCTGCCGGGAGTCGCCGGAGGGAGGTCAAAAGAATTCAGCCGGTGCCTGGAGAGATAGGCACATACCTCTGACCGGCCCTGAATTCTGACATTAACTTCCTTCCGCAGAGCCTGTAAGACAGAGCTATTCCGCCTTGCTTTCAATTTGAACTTAGCCTGGTCTTTCATTCCCCTTCCTTCCCTCCCTCCCCCTCCCCTTTTCATGAAGATTACCCGCTCTGGGATCCCACAGCTAATTTTCTTTTTTTTAAAATAATATTTATTCAAATTTTAAAGGTTACAAAAAGAAAAAGAAAAAAAGAAAAGTAAAAAAGACAGAAAAAATACAATCAGTAAAAAAAAAAGAACAATTCAAACCTTTACATAGCTTTCTTTCCTTTACTTATTTCCTTGACCTCCTCACACCTCCCATTTTTGTATTCTATTCAAATTATTGTTTCAGCAAATCCTTCCAACCTTGTTTTTATCTTAATAATTTGTCTTTATATACTATAATTTTACATTCTCTCTTTCACCAATTCATATTTACTTAATCCTTTATGTCCTTTCTGCCAAAACCACATAATTTTCTTTTTCCAACATCTTTCTAACAATCCTTAATTTTACAATATTTTTGAAGATAAACTTTAATTTTTTTCCAATCTTCTTCCACCAACTCTTCTCCTTGGTCCCAGATTCTGCCAGTCATCTCAGCCAGTTCCATGTATTCCATCACCTTCACCCACAGCTAATTTTCCCCGGTCTCCTCGCTGTCCCAAACAGGACTAACTTAGCCAGCTAGCCCTGGTGATCATCTAATATTTATTGGATGGGTTGCCCCCCTAAATTGATTTTTGAATTCTGAATTTATTGTTATTCACGTTTTATACTGTATTTTATGCTGTTTTGTGTTGCATCAATTAAGTGTTTTAAATTTGTTGTTAGCCACTCTGAGCCTGGTTTTTTGAACCGGGAAGGGTGGGCTATAAATAAAAAAATATTATTTATCATTATTATTACAGCTATCGCCGTGCAGTCATTTCGGCTGATCCGGTTGGTCTACCTCAGTGGTTCCTAAAGTGGGTGGTACCACCTCTTGTGGAGGAATAAAATTGTAAATTGTGGGGGAATTAAAATATATCTATCCCTGTGGATCTGCATGTGTGGGTGAACAACAAACGAAATGGCTGGCTGCCTGGATTCAAAATGCAGGGCTAGCATACAGAGATCCCCCTGTAGCAGAGTCTTAAACTAATAAAAGTTAAGCAGTAGTATAGCATTGGGAACATAGATTGTTAAATCTTTTTATCCTGTCAGCTGAACACAGCAGCTGACTCTTTCTACCCCTCTTGCAATGTGCAGAGTACACACTGTTAAGTAAGTTTAAAATGCTTTACTTACAGATTCAAGGTCTGTCATGCATTGTTCCTTGCAGCAGCAAGGGAAGCACAGGCAAAATACTTTTGGGCAGAAAATACAGAATATAGTTTCAAACATGTGCTATAAGCTTGGGAGCAAGCTTACAAATGCTCTTCTTCATTACATGCTGCAGAGAGAGAGAGAGAGAGAGGAAGTAGAAAGAAACTTTGCTTCCTTTCCAGAGGAGAGGGGGCATGACCTAACTGAGTCTATCTAGTAATACAACTCTGTGGTTCTTAACCCCTTCATGCACTAACTAGCAGTCGTGCATAGCTTTGTTTGACTGTACTCTCCCATGCAAATGACTCAGACTTTGGAAAGCTGGTATCACTGGACCAAGTTCATCTATTTTGTTTAATCAAGTAAACCACATAGTTTTGGATTTTGAAGAAATGTGCAATTAATTGTTATTGGTTTGGATTTTATTGTGTTATTATCTTCCTTAGTGGGTAATGCAAACTGATATTCTGCATAATGCTTTATTATTATTATTATTATTATTATTATTATTATTATTATTATCATTACTATTATTTTTAAAAATAGATTACAAGCATAAAGTCTAAAACAAAGCAGAACAAACAAGATAAAGCAAAACAAAGATAAAAACAAAACAAAACAAAAAACAAAAAGAAAAATCACACCTACAAAGAAAACCATATCGTCATACTAATCGTTACGTACATATACAGTACACATATTGACTTCCTTCCTTTGTTCTGAGACCTCATAGTTTTTAATCTTTCTATATTGCTGTGTCTAGTGTAGATTACCTCTATCTTTTATTCCAATTTCTTTTATTCCAATTATTTCAATTTCTTTAACCCTTACTCCAGAACAAGGTTTTTTCATATATTCTTTAACACAATCCCATTCTTTTACTAATTTTTGGTCCGATTGTCCCCTTAAGAATGCTGTGAATCTTGCCAGATATATATATATATTCACAAAATTTGATTTGCCATTCTTTTATTGATGGGATTTTTCCCCCTTTCCAATTTTTTGCAATGAGCATCCTGGCAGCTGTTGTTGCATAGAGGAATACTTTCCTTTGATTGCCAGGAATATAATTTGTGATTATACCTAAAAGGAATGCTTCTGGTTTTTTACTAAAAGATATTTTAAACATCTTTTTGATTTCTTCATATATTTCATTCCAAAATTGTTGAATAGGTCGGCAGTGTATAATGCTTTTTATAGAGTAGGGTGGCAAGGGGCAGTGGGGATGAGATCATGGAAACAAGGAGGCAGTGGCCTGGAAAAGTTTGGGAACTGCTGCTCTAAATAAATAAAGGACAATCCTGGAAACCCTTTTCCCAAACGTACTGGGACCCTCCCTGCCCGCGGACTGTCTCGCCAGAGTGGTGCATGCTTTAGTTATCTCCCGCTTGGACTACTGCAATGCGCTCTATGTGGGGCTACCTTTGAAGGTGACCAGGAAACTACAATTAGACAGAATGCGGCAGCTAGACTGGTGACTGGGGGCGGCCGCCAAGATTACATAACACCGGTCTTGAAGGACCTACATTGGCTCCCAGTACGTTTCTGAGCACAATTCAAATTTAAAGCCCTAAACAGCCTCGGCCCAGTATACCTGAAGGAGCGTCTCCACCCCCATCGTTCAGCCCGGACGCTGAGTCCAGCGCCGAGAGCCTTCTGGCGGTTCCCTCGTTGCGAGAAGCAAAGCTACAGGGAACCAGGCAGAGAGCCTTCTCGGTAGTGGCGCCCGCCCTGTGGAACGCCCTTCCAGCAGATGTCAAAGTGATAAACAACTACCTGACATTCAGAAGGCATCTTAAGGCAGTCCTGTTCAGGGAAGTTTTTAATGTATGACATATTAGTGTATTTTTGGTCTCAATGGAAGCCGCCCAGAGTGGCTGGGGAAACCCAGCCAGATGGGCAGGGTACAAATAATAAGTAACAGTAATAATAATAATAATAATTTCTGTCTCCTGCAGGTGGCTGTGCTGCTGATGGACACTCAGGGGACCTTTGACAGCCAGTCAACCCTCCGAGATTCAGCCACCGTCTTTGCTCTTAGTACCATGATCAGCTCCATCCAGGTAACTGCGATGTTGGGACTGGGGGTTGGAGGGGATTTGTGTGTGAAGATGGCATGAGCAGAGGATGGGCAGTGCTCTGTGTTCGACCACCTGACCTTAGTAAGCAGGATGCAAACAGCTGCCAGCCTCCCTAAGCCCCAGCAAAGGACGCAAGGGGGTGTTGATTTCTGCTCCGTCCTGCGTTTCTTGCAACCAGAGCTGTTTCTGCTCGGCTGCAGTTTGGTTTCTGCTAAAACCTGCCTGTTTGGTCTTCCAATCCACTGTGGCTGGAATGAACGTCATTTGTTATGCAATCACATAATTAACTCCAGCGCATTTCAGTGGAAGGGATGCGGGTGGCACTGTGGGTTAAAACACAGAGCCTAGGGCTTGCCGGTCAGAAGGTCGGCGGTTCGAATCCCTGCGACGGGGTGAGCTCCCGTTGCTCGGTCCCTGCTCCTGCCTACCTAACAGTTCAAAAACATGTCAAAGTGCAAGTAGATAAATAGGTACCACTCTGGCAGGAAGGTAAACGGCGTTTCCGTGCGCTGCTCTGGTTCGCCAGAAGCGGCTTAGTCATGCTGGCCACATGACCCGGAAGCTGTACACCGGCTCCCTCGGCCAATAAAGTGAGATGAGCGCCGCAACCTCAGAGTTGGTCACGACTGGACCTAATGGTCAGGGGTCCCTTTACCTTTACCTATTTCAGTGGAAGGGAATCTGTGCCCAAAAGAATGCAGAAAATAACGTAACTCTTTACGTAATGTTTGCGGACTTAAACAATGCTGGCGGGTACCGCTCATATTTGCTCGTGTGATTTCCCTTCCTGACCTTTGCTGAATTTGTGAATTGTGACAGTTTCCGCTCCTCTTCCCGTTTCCAACAGAGTTCTTCAACATCTCTAGACCTGGCTGGTTAGCATAATTAATGGCACACTATATTGTCTAGTAAATTGATTTCTAGGGGAAGGTTTGTAGTTCAGTGGATAGAGCTGAGTTGGGGTGCCTCTCCTCACCCCTTCTGAAAAATCGCTGATTCTGGGCAAAGAGGCACAAGATCACATGCAGGGGGGAGACACCCACCCACTTGCCATAGTGGGGTGGAATTCTGGCAACGAAAGAGAAGCCAGGGTTGCTTTCAGTTATTTTTACATGCTTGTGGGTTTTTTTTGCACCCAGGTGTACAATTTGTCCCAGAATGTTCAAGAAGACGACCTCCAGCACTTGCAGGTAATATCACCCTCTTCTCTTCTCTCTCTCTCTCTCTCTCTCTCTCTCTCTCCCTCCCTCCCTCCCTCCCTCCCTCCCCCATTTATGGTGTTTCGGTTTGGGCAGAAGTAGCACAGAATGGGCACTGAATGAACCTCACTGGGAATCTCTCTCATTTGTCTGTAGGAAAAGAGGTTTCTGGTCCTTGCTTGGTTTCCAGGCTCCTTTAAAATAACGCTCAAATTGGTTTTATTCCGCTACTGCTTTGTTTTATTGGTTCTGCTCTTTTAAATGTGTTTTATATATTGCTTAGATATGCTTCTTCTATTGCTTTTAGCAGTTCACTCCACCCACTTTCTCCATGCCATGTATGATTTCAGAAACCTCTATAATAAGATGTCACAAGACTCCTTGTTTTTACAGATTAAAAAGGTAAAGGTAAAGTAAACGGCGTTTCCGTGAGCTCTGGTTTCCGTCACGGTGTCTCATTGTGGCAGAAGCGGTTTAGTCCTGCTGGCCACATGACCTGGAAAGCTCCCTCGGCCTGAAAGTGGAGATGAGCGCCACACCCCATAGTTGATTTCAACTGGACTTAACTGTCCAGGGGTCCTTTACCTTTAAAGATTAAAATTGTTGTTGTTGTTGTTTAGTCGTGTCTGACTCTTCGTGACCCCCCTGGACCAGAGCACGCCAGGCACTCCTGTCTTCCACTGCCTCCCGCAGTTTGGTCAAACTCATGCTGGTAGCTTCGAGAACACTGTCCCACCATCTCGCCCTCTGTCGTCCCCTTCTCCTTCTGCCCTCCATCTTTCCCAACATCAGGGTCTTTTCCAGGGAGTCTTCTCTTCTCATGAGGTGGCCAGAGTCTTGGAGCCTCAGCTTCAGGATCTGCCCTTCCAGTGAGCACTCAGGGCTGATTTCCTTCAGAATGGATAGGTTTGATCTTCTTGCAGTCCATGGGACTCTCAAGAGACCCTGATGTTGGGAAAGATGGAGGGCACAAGGAGAAGGGGACGGCAGAGGACTAGATGATTGGACAGTGTTCTTGAAGCTACTAGCATGAGTTTGACCAAACTGCGGGAGGCAGTGGAAGACAGAAATGCCTGGCATGCTCTGGTCCAGGGGGTCACAAAGAGTTGGACACGACTAAACAACAACAACAACAGAACAAGGTCTGGCAGCGCAACTGGACTTCCCTTCTGTGTGCCTCCTGCACACCTTTTAAATCTGCTCTGGGGCATGACACATGGCCTGAGCAGATCTCATCCCCCCACGCTTTCCCCACTTTGGTCTATGTTGAATTCTACCCCCTTTCAACACAGCCCCTTCTCTGACACATTCATCTCACTCAAATTTTTTATATACGTATACCTTTCAAATTTATACATTTCATTAGTTTTACAATCCATTTAACATTTCAAAATTTGAGATCCTTTCCCCTCTTTCAGTGGTTCCTTAAATATCTTTGGATACCTTCTGCATATCTAAGTTCGCTTACTTGCTCATTTAATTATCTACTGTAAATATATTTGCTTATAAAACTGCAGGTTATTACAATAATCGTGCTAATGTCTTTATCTGCTTACAATTTATCTGTAAATATTCAATAAACCATTTTTATTCTTTTATATAAAAAAAGTTTGTTATCTTGATTTCTTATTCTTCCAGTAAGTTTCGCCATTTCCTCATATTCCATAAGTTTATGTATCCATTCTTCCTTTACTGGGACTTCTGCTTCTATACTGGTAGCATTCTTGCTGCTATAGTAGCATACATCAATAAATTTCTACACAATTTAGGTAGTTCTGTCCCTATAATTCCCAAAAGAAAAGCTCATCTTTTCTGCCCTGGTCTGCTTCTTGTTTCAGCTCTTCACAGAATATGGGAGGCTGGCCATGGAGGAGACGTTCCTGAAGCCCTTTCAGGTAAGGGGGGGGGGCATGGAGGGAGCACCCCAGTTCATCTGTGTTGCTGGGTGGCAGATGATCCAAAAGCCAGGCTCCAGCTCCCAGCAGCCCCAGTTTTTCTGGCCGATTGCCAGGGAATATGGGAGCCGTACCCAAAACCTCTGGAGGGCCACAGGTTGGAGAAGACCTTGATGGTGCAATGGGCAGTATCTGTGGGAATGTTCAGGGAGGCAGGGGAGGATATATTGTTTATTAATATCCTTTCTGACTTGCACTAGCAAGTTCCTTTACTTACATTATATGTATTTTTATTAAAGATTTTCTTAGTTTACGAAAGCACCGTATTTTTCGCTCTATAAGACGCACCAGACCACAAGACGCTCCTAGTTTTTGGAGGAGGAAAACAAGGAAAAAAATACTCTGAATCCCAGAAGCCAGAACAGCAAGAGGGATCGCTGCGCAGCGAAAGCAGCAATCCCTCTTGCTGTTCTGGCTTCTGGGATAGCTGCACAGCCTGCATTCGCTCCATAAGACGCACACACATTTCCCCCTACCTTTTAGGAGGGAAAAAGTGAGTCTTATAGAGCAAAAAATATGGTATGTGCAATGTCTCTCTCTCTCTCTCTCTCTCTCCCAAGTAACATTTTTTACAGATCAGTTTCATTTGTTGAGACATTAGGAAGAAAAAGGGGAAAGGGGGGGGTGGAAGATGGGTGGGGGTGGGGGTGGGGTCGGCTGGCGATGTTTCTATTTTACTTAATATATGTGGGGGTTTGTGTCAGCGTTGCTTGTGAAGGTTCTGTACTGTTCACTTGTGTTCATTTGGTGGTGAGAGAGGTTGGGGTTGGCCTAGGGTGTGGTTGTTCATTTGTGGTTGGCTGTGGTGGTCTTTGTTTTCGTGTGTGAGTGGGGTGGGTGGGTGTTTTGGATCAGGTTAGCCATATTGATTTGTATGCTGTTGGTGGATTTTTGTCATTGTCTTGTTGGGCTGTGTATTTGATAAAGGGGAGCAAGTTCCTTTACTTAGCAGAGTTTACATTCCCCTTTTAAATGCACAGCAAATAGCTGGTTGCAGGCTTGTTTATGCCTCTCGCTGTTAGATTCCTGGTAAGTTCCCTTTTATCCCTCTTAAAAGAATAAAGGCGCCACAATCTTATTCATAAGTAACAAGAAGAAAGTTTACTCACAAATCATCAGTTCACAGTTGGATCCCTGAAGGCAGACATAGTTACATAGTATATACATGTGGATCTATCCCATATGGGGATAATCCCAGTGGAGCATCTCTAGCTAAAAAGCTGCTCCAACGACGGAGGAAGTCAAAGAGAGAGAGATGGTAGCATGCCTTGTCCCTTTTGTTACCTGGACAGGTAAGGTCACGCCCACCTCTGGTCACACGCAAAAGGAAGTATGTCCCAGTCAGGAGGAAACAGGAAGTTTTCGACTGGCTGGACCAAACATTCCCCTGCATGTCCAGGAATGTTGTACTTGACTGCTACTTATGTATCACATCCCACAGTATCTGTGTATTCTCAGCTCTGTTCTGCAGAATGACTACCCACCCCCCTTGCACTGTGGGGTAGAGAGGGGCGTCTTTGTGTGGTTATAAATTTGGAGGGGGGGAGTCAGTCTGGATGATGCCCTGAGTTCCTTCCAGCTCTTGGGATCCTGTATCTGTGGGGGTAGACTAATAATACAACAACAACAACAATAATAATTTATTATTTATACCCCGCCCATCTGGCTGAGTTTCCCCAACCACTCAGGGCGGCTCCCAATCAAGTGTTAAAACAGTACAGCGTTAAATATTAAAAACTTCCCTAAACAGGGCTGCCTTCAGATGTCTTTTAAAGATGTGATAGCTGCTTTCCTTCACATCTGAAGGGAGGGTATTCCACAGGGTGGGCGCCACTACTGAGAAGGCCCTCTGCCTGGTTCCCTGTAACCTCACTTCTCGCAGTGAGGGAACCGCCAGAAGGCCCTTGGTGCTGGACCTCAGCGTCCAGGCAAAACGATGGGGGTGGAGACGCTCCTTCAGATATACTGGACCGAGGCCGTTTAGGGCTTTAAAGGTCAACACCAACACTTTGAATTGTGCTCGGAAACGTACTGGGAGCCAGTGTAGGTCTTTCAAGACCGGTGTTATGTGGTCTCGCCGGCTGCTTCCAGTCACCAGTCTAGCTGCCGCATTCTGGATTAGTTGCAGTTTCTGGGTCACCTTCAAATTAGCCCCACGTAGAGCGCATTGCAGTAGTCCAAGCGGGAGATAACTAGAGCATGCACCACTCTGGCGAGACAGTCTGCGGGCAGGTAGGGTCTCATCCTGCGTACCAGATGGAGCTGGTAAACAGCTGCCCTGGACACAGAATTAACCTGTGCCTCCATGGACAGCTGTGAGTCCAAAATGACTCCCAGGCTGCGCACCTGGTCCTTCAGGGGCACAGTTACCCCATTCAGGACCAGGGAATGGGAGAACAAGGTATGAGAACAAGCTTCCCAACTAGTCCCTTTGTTTTGGCAAGGACTTTAGTTCATATACTTGTCAAGTTGGAAGGGGCCCTGTGGGTCATCCAGTCCAACCACAATTAGCATAACCAAATAAGTTGCTCTGTGCTATAGAACAAATGGGTAGGTATTCCCTCGACCCCGCTTCACCTAGCCAGGAGAACAAGAGAGAGAGTGTGTGAGAGAGAGCTGAGCTGGAACAGGCTGGAAGCTGGAGACAGAGAGACCTGCTTGCTCTGTGCTGGATCCAAAGCTAATAGAGAAGCAAGATGTGCTGGGGTGTTGATTCTGTGAGCCCTTCCATCTTATGCTCAGGGTGGCGCTGTGGTCTAAACCACTGAGCCTCTTGGGGTTGCCGATCGGAAGGCCGGCGGCTCGAATCCCCGTGACAGGGTGAGCTCCCGTTGCTCTGTCCCAGCTCCTGCCAACCTGGCAGTTTTAAAGCACACCAGTGCAAGCAGATAAATAGGTACCATTGTGGCAGGAAGGTAATTGGCATTTCTGTGTGCTCTGGTTTCCGTCTTGGTTTCCAGTTGGACCAAAAGCGGTATAGTTCTGCTGGCCACATGACCCGGAAAGCTGTCTGTGGACAAACGCCGGCTCCCTCGACCTGAAAGCGAGATGAGCACTGTAACTCCATAGTCGCCTTTGACTGGACTTAACCATTCAGGGGTGCTTTACCTTCTTAAAGGTAAACGTAAAGGGACCCCTGACCATTAGGTCCAGTCGCGGCCGACTCTGGGGTTGCGGCGCTCATTTCGCTTTACTGGCCGAGGGTGCCGGCGTACAGCTTCTGGGTCATGTGGCCAGCATGACTAAGCCACTTCTGGCGAACCAGAGCAGCGCACAGAAACGCTGTTTACCTTCCCGCCGGAGCGGTACCTATTTATCTACTTGAACTTTGACGTGCTTTCGAACTACTAGGTTGGCAGGAGCAGGGGCCGAGCAACGGGAGCTCACCCCGTCGTGGGGATTCGAACCGCCGACCTTCTGATCGGCAAGTCCTAGGCTCTGTGGTTTAACCCACAGCGCCACCCGCTTTACCTTTACCTTTACCTTTACCTTTACCTTTACCTTTACCTTTATATGTGTGTAAATAAAGCCATATATCCAAAAGACAGCACAGTCTCCACTGACCCTCATTCCAAGGAAACCAAACCTGGGGGAGCACATGGAACCCCCCAGAGTCCTTCCAGAGCTTGGCTGTGTAATTGGGGCAACTTATTTCACTTTGCACACGAGTAATTCTCTTTGTCCCTTTTGCAGTCTCTCATTTTCCTTGTTCGCGACTGGAGCTTTCCCTACGAGTTTTCCTACGGGGCAGATGGTGGAGCCAGGTTTTTGGAAAAGCGCCTCAAGGTTGGTCTTAACGCTTTTGTTTTCTCCTGCTTTTTTTTAGAAAAAATGTTCAAAACTCCCAACAATTTAAATCCCATCAAGTAGTAAAAAATAAAAATGAGCAAATTAAAATGGGAAGTGGAACAAACCACACTTGCGACTAACTGTTGCTAAAAGGCAGCACCTGGTCAATTGCAGGTGTGTCATGTGACTCAGTTGGGCAGTCAGGTGACGATGAATGGAGCATCCTTGTGTGGGAGCCTTTGGATGTGGGTGGGGCGGGGCTTGGATAAGAGATACGACAAGGGGACACCCCCCCCCCTTTTGAAACCTGCATTCTCAGCCAGTTTGGAGAAGGAGGTGGCAGCATTTCCTTGTGCCTTTAGGCAGGGCCATCTTAAGCATAACTGGTGCCATGGTGTAAATATCTCTCCAGCGCCCACCCCACCCCCCCATTTCCCAGAGTTGTCAACCATTTTTTAAGGGGGGGAGACACTTCGGTCCGGCTCATTTACATCGCATGGTCCGACGCACGAACTCGGCGCTGCACGTAAGTAAGAGGCACCTGGATTGCAGCCCAAATGGCCTCCCGCGAAGCCTCCCTCTAAATGCCTGGTGCCCCTTACCTGTCCCCGTCTGGGGAAGTCTGCGCCACAGTGGAGAAATCTGAGGGCTCCCTTGGACAAAAAACAAGGACACCAGCCAGGAATACCAGAGCAAAACAGCAGCCAGTAGGTTTGGTCTTTATTGAAGACTGTCGCGACAAGACTCCCACCTGCCACAAGGTGGAACAAGATGGAAGCCCCCAACAAAAGAGCCCCCAAACTTTTATTAGCTGCTAACCCCCATGTTACACCCTCCCCAAACTACATCACTCATACATCATGGTTACATCATGAAAGGGGAGGTCTGGTGGCAGTAATCTGAGCATCCTGGACCCTGCCCCATGGTTCTCTTTGCCCTCCACCAAACACCCATCAAGTGGAACAAAAGAGATCTTTACATTTCCCTGTTTCCCAGCCAAGTTAATTACACCCTTTTGTCTTCATCTGGGTTTGTTATTTCTGGAATGGCTACCTGTCTGGCACTCAGGTATCAGGATGCCAGGGATTATCACTCGGGCAGAGGGGCTGCTGAGTAGCTGAGCTCACACGTCTATATGAATTTCTGAAGTTTTCCCAGTGAGCCAGTACATAGATACATTTATCAGTGAATTCTTACATTTGGTATCGTGCAGCAAAGGCCCTTTGAATAGATAGGAAGAAACTGTGGTGAAGTGTTTTGTGGGGACAAATCACAAAAGCGATTGTGCTGATTTTGGTAGTGGGCTGCATGTGCATGATATCTGCTGGAGGGGCAACCCCCCCCAACCTATACACAGATTCCTGCAACAACAGGAGGGCCAGCAAGCAGATCAGGTGCCTCATTAGCTGTGCCATCCTCGCTGGGCACCGGGATCGCACAGGGAGCTTCCCTGCTCCGCTCGCAGACTCCACAGGGAGGCACGCAGGCAGCGACGTGGCCAGAGAGGGGTGCCCTGTCCCTGCCCCCGATCGCACCCATCAGGCACCCAGGCAGCCCTGGCAGGAGGGGGTGCAAAGGGGCTTCCCTGAGCCAGACGCAGCACGCTCCGGTGGGTGGCTGAGAGGAGGGGAGTGGGCTGCCCCAGAGCGAGGAAGGGAGCGCACCCTGACTCTCCTTTCCGGACACTCAGCCTGTGGTGCCCTCCAAAATCTGGCACCCTGGCACCCAGCGCCACTTAGGTCTATGCGTAAGACGGCCCTGCCTTTAGGCCGGGGTGGGGAACCTTTCTATCTGGCAGAGCTCCCCGACTCCAAAGGAGCAAGGTTGTCGACTGTGGAACAGGCTCCCTCTGGAGGTGTTTCCACAGAGGCTGGATGGCCACCAGCCAGGACTTCTTTAGCTGTGATTCCTGCTTGCAGATGGCCCTTGGGGGTCCTTTTCCAGCTCTACGATTCTATGACTTCCCAAGCCGTTGGTCCCCCTCTAAAGAGTGGCCTTGCTAATCCGCCCACCCTCTTGCTCTCAGGTCTCGGGGAACCAGCATGAAGAACTGCAGAACGTCCGGAAACACATCCATTCTTGCTTCACCAACATCTCCTGCTTCCTCTTACCTCACCCGGGCTTGAAAGTGGCCACCAACCCAAACTTCGACGGGAAACTCAAAGGTAGGTTCGTTTGCAAGTTTCATTTCTCCAATTGCCTCCTGTGTGCCAGGTCTCTCTCTCTCTCTCTCTCTTACACACACACACACACACACACACACACAGCCACAGCCACACACACACACACCAGATATGGGTCCCTTGCACTTTGACTCCCGGTAGCTCTTGCAAACTCCTCTCTTCCCATCAGGGCACCTGCAAGCTTATGCTGTAATCTGGCCTTTCCCAACCTCGTGCCCCCAGGTGTTTTGGCCTACAAGGCCATGAGGCTCCGACCTGCTGGCCTGATCCGTTTTCTCATCCGTGATTTGTTTTATTGAAATGTATTTGTATCCCTCCCTTCACTGTAAGATCCCAAGCTGCATCTCAAACACAATCGAAGCAACAGTTCCAGAACCGACGAGAAAAGCTAAAACATAATCAAATCAAATCCTACATTTTTTAGCAGCAACCAACCTCTCATCTGCAAGGGTCTAAACCACAGAGACTCTTGAGCTTGCTGATCAGAAGGTCGGCGGTTCGAATCCCTGCGACGGGGTGAGCTCCCGTTGCTCGGTCCCTGCTCCTGCCAGCCTAGCAGTTCGAAAGCACGTCAGTGCAAGTAGATAAATTGGTACCACTCCGGCGGGAAGGTAAACGGCGTTTCCGTGCACTGCTCTGGTTGGCCAGAAGCAGCTTAGTCATGCTGGTCACATGACCCGGAAGCTGTACGCCGGCTCCCTCAGCCAGTAAAGCGAGATGAGCGCCACAACCCCAGAGTCGTCTGTGACTGGACTTAACAGTCAGGGGTCCCTTTACCTGTACCTTTAACCTCTCATCTATGGTAGTTCTCTGCCTGGTGCTGAAATGATGAAAGCATCAAAACCAGACATGCGCCTGCCAGTTGCTGCTGCTGCTGCTGTTGTTATTATTATTATTATTTTATCACAAATAGATGGACAAACTAATGCATAATCTTAGAAACAATAAGAAAACCATAAATGGCACATACTCAGTGTAAAAAAACAAATCACAGAGATGCACTTACATATAGCCAAGTTGTTAAGATGAGTTCATATAGCACAACCACAACCAGGCGTGCACCATCATTCTATATTAAAAATAGTCATTAAATTTGTATCCCACCCTTCATCCGAAGATCTCAGGGCAGTTCACAACATAAAAATACAGAATAAAAGCAGAAAATGGGAAGAGTACTTGCATGGCTCCCCTAGCGGCTGGGGCAACCCAAGATTCACACGGTTCAAATCATAAAATTGTTGTCGTCGTTAAAATAAAAAATGGAGACCAGTCCATCTCCGGCTCCATCAAAACTGCCTGATTTGGCTTCGCTCCAGACTACATTTCTAACTAGACAATCCAATAAATACTGTATTTTTCGCTCTATAAGACACACCAGACCACAAGACGCACCTAGTTTTTGGAGGAGGAAAACAAGAAAAGAAATATTCTGAATCTCAGAAGCCAGAACAGCAAGAGGGATCGCTGCGCAGTGAAAGCAGCAATTCCTCTTGCTGTTCTGGCTTCTGGGATATCTGCGCAGCCTGCATTTGCTCCATAAGGTGCACACACATTTCCCTTTACTTTTTAGGAGGGAAAAAGTGAGTTTTATAGAGCAAAAAATACGGTAAATCAATGTTTCCTATATTAGCGAACCATGTCTTCCACATGGCGATTTCCAGGACCAGCAGGCTATTATCCACCTGGCTGCTGGTGTTAACATAAGCACTAGATTCTTTATGAGCCGAAGGATTGACGTCATTCTCCAAAGAGTTTGACGTCACTCACCTGCTTGCAAGGACTGCTTTTTCCACTGACTCACCTTCCCCCCACAGAAATAGACGAGGACTTCATCAAGAACCTGAAGGTGCTGATCCCTTGGCTGCTCAGCCCCAAGAGCCTGGACGTCAAGGAGATCAACGGCAACCAGATCACCTGCCGAGGCCTGGTGGAATATTTCAAGGTGAGCCTCAAGGTGTCAGGAGGCTGACTCAGGAACCCCATTCTTGCTGGGCCGCCTTGGGCAGAACGCCTCCTTCCTCCTCAGCCTCAAGAAGAGGGCGTCCTTTGTAAAAAGCTTGAGGGCAGGGCCTTTTTCTTCGTAGCACCTGTGTTGGGAGGTCATACAGCAGTGGGTGGGGAACCTTCTGCCCTCCGATGGGAGTTGGACTCCAACTCCCATCTGCCCCTGCCAGCATGGCCAGTTGTCAGGGATGATGGGAGTTGTAGTCTAGCACCCCTGGACCTTGGTGGCTTAGAAGAGCTTAAATGTCAAAGCCAGCACCTGAAGGTGAACTAATAATAATAATAATAATAATAATAATAATAATAATAATAGTAATATTTATTTATACCCTGCCCATCTGGCTGGGTTTCCCCAGCCATTCTGGGTGGCTTTCAACAGAATATTAAAATACAGTACTCTATTAAACATTAAAAGCTTCCCTAAACAGGGCTGCCTTCAGATGTCTTCTAAAAGTCTGGTAGTTGTTCTTCTCTTTGACACCTGGTGGGAGGGCATTCCACATGACGGGTGCCACTACCGAGAAGGCCCTCTGCCTGGTTCCCTGTAACTTTGCTTCTTGCAGAGAGGGAACCGCCAGAAGGCCCTCGGCACTGGACCTCAGTGTCCAGGCAGAATGATGGAGGTGGAGATGCTCCTTCAGGTATACAGGACCGAGGCCGTTTATGGCTTTAAAGGTCAACACCAACACTTTGAATTGTGCTCGGAAACATACTGGGAGCCAATGGAGGTCTTTCAAGACCGGTATTATAGGGTCTCGGCGGCCGCTCCCAGTCACCAGTCTAGCTGCCGCATTCTGGATTAGTTGTAGTTTCCGGGTCACCTTCAAAGGTAGTCCCACGTAGAGCGCATTGCAGTAGTCCAAGCAGGAGATAAGCAGAGCATGCGCCACTCTGGTGAGACAGTCTGTGGGCAGGGAGGGTCTCAGCCTGCGTACCAGATGGAGCTGGTAAACAGCTGCCCTGGACACTGAACTGACCTGTGCCTCCATGGACAGCTGTGAGTCCAGAAGCATACAGGAAGGCACTGCAGCCAACAAGCCAGGACTGCAGTCATGTGACCCTCTTGGTCCTCACAAACTGGTAGCCTTGCAGGTCAACCAGTTGGAGCTTCCTGTTTTCCTGAGTTTTTACAGACCTTTGTGGACTTTTCTGTGCATGCATAAACTCAGCCTGTCCTGTCTTCTTGTCTTGTTTTCTTCCCAGGCCTATATAAAGATCTACCAAGGAGAGGAGTTGCCTCACCCCAAATCGATGCTGCAGGTAAGTCGCACGGCACTGATTACAGTTATTAAACAAACTGAGGTGTATTTATTTTTACTCACATTACATGACTTGGATTGTTCTCTCCACGGTGGGTTAGGGTCCTCCTGACTGGTGGGGTTGGTTGGGTTTTTTTACAGGTGCCATCTGCAACAAAACTGATGCAATAGCTGTGCACTAGAGATGCATTTCCTTGCCAACAAAGGTCCATATAGTTCAAGCTATGGTTTTCCCAGTAGTGATGTATGGAAGTGAGAGCTGGACCATCAAGAAGGCTGATCGCCGAAGAATTGATGCTCTTGGATTCTGGTGCTGGAGGAGACTCTTGAGAGTCCCATGGACTGCAAGAAGATCCAACCTATCCATTCTGAAGGAAATCAGCCCTGAGTGCTCACTGGAAGGACAGATCGTGAAGCTGAGGCTCCAAGACTTTGGCCACTTCATGAGAAGAGAAGACTCCCTGGAAAAGACCCTGATGTTGGGAAAGATGGAGGGCAGAAGGAGAAGGGGACGACAGAGGACGAGATGGTGGGACAGTGTTCTCGAAGCTACCAGCATGAGTTTGACCAAACTGTGGGAGGCACTGGAAGACAGGAGTGCCTGGCGTGCTCTGGTCCAGGGGGTCACGAAGAAGCGGACACGACTAAACGACTAAACAACAACAACAAAGAGATGCATTTGTTCTGAATGGTCCACATGACATCCTGTTGTAAGCCAAAAACGGCTTATCTTCTGAGTTTACGCCAATAAAACTCAGAGACAAGAGGAGTTAGGAGTCCATTGTTGTTTATTGCAAAGCAATAGGTTACAGTCAAATCTTTTAGCAAAACTGCAGCCCCACCCAAGGGGCCGGGCAGGTGTATTTATAAATTTCATGTTTAACACACATGTGCAATAAGCATTGCTGACTAAGCTTTGATATTCACTGTGATCAGTTACGTTGTGTTAGTATGCATGTTGGGAACCCGTGTTACGTGTAGCCATTTGCACCATGTTTATGAACTGTATTTTCATGATTTACGTATTAACTGTCCTTCTGTCCCAGTGGGGGACTGCGACTTGCAAAATCACCAGTTTCTTAAAGCAATAGGTTACCATAACTTCTCTATTAGAAGCAGATTCAAGGATTTATAGGGGTTCACACTATCACATTCATTATGGCCCTTTGGGCCACTACCACAATCCCACTTTCTTCATTGTTTTGCAATGCTTCCCCGGGCTTCATTGCTCTGGGGTGTGTGTGTGTGTGTGTGTGTGTGTGTGTGTGCACGCACTAGAGTGCTGCAGCAGTGCAACAAAAACCGAAAACCAAAACAAAAGTGGAACAAGAAATAAACTGGGACATTTGAGGTATGCCAAGTTATAGGATTTCAGCAGGAAGCTACAAGATGTGCACGGATTGGAAGGCACAGTGTTGTAACTGCCCTGATGCCGTCGTGAGCACAACTGATTGTGGCTGCGCAATGGAAAAGGTGTTTGGAGGAGCCCTTAAAGATGCTCCTCTCCACTCCCTCTCCTTGGTGCGTTTTTTTCCTTGGGCCCAGTGACCCTTTTCCCTCCTCCTGGTGGTGTCAGTGTGGTGTAGTGGTTAAGAGCGGTGGACTCGTAATCTGGTGAACCGGGTTCGCTTCCCCGCTCCTCCACATGCAGCTGCTGGGTGACCTTGGGCCAGGCACACTTCTCTGAAGTCTCTCAGCCCCACTCACCTCACAGAGTGTTTGTTGTTGGGGAGGAAGGGAAAGGAGAATGTTAGCCGCTTTGAAACTCCTTCGGGTTTTGATAAAGAGGGATATCAAATCCAAACTCTTCTCTTATTCTTCTGGTTCCCTCTTCTGACCTTTCCTCCTGATCCCTTGCAGGCCACAGCAGAAGCAAACAACCTTGCAGCTGTAGCCACGGCTAAAGACACTTACAACAAAAGAATGGAAGAGGTAAGCCTGATACTGCGTCCTCCATTAACGAGCGTGGCTCCTCCATGATTCCACTCGGCCCCCTTTGGGCTGCAGTGGATGCCTTCTAAGGGGCCGTGGGAAAGCCCTCTGTGTGCAAGAACTGGGCAAGATTCAACTGGCAGAGAGTCTGAATTGCGCGACAGGATGGCCCAACCCCGTTCTGGGTGGGGTTTGACTCCATGGAAGGAGCAGGAGTCACAAAATCACAGAGCTGGAAGGGGTTCCGGGGGGTTCATCTAGTCCAGGCCTTGCAATGCAGAAATCTCAGCTAAAGCATCCATGACAGACAGCCTCTGCCTCTGCTTAAAAGCCTCCAAGGAGGGAGAGTCTGAAGGAGTCCGTTCCACTGTCCAGCAGCTCTTACCCCAGCTTTTAAGGTCCTCAACTTGAGAGCACTCCTTGCTCCTTTCTTTCCAGTACGATACGATAATCTTTATTGTCATTGTCCCATACAGAACAACGAAACTGAAAAAAATCTGCATCAGACATTCAAAAACCAACAAGCCTGCTATCCCTGCCTGGTTAGCCCCCTAAAAACTCTGATACCCCATAATTAAATACAATATACTCCCACAGAGACTACCTTACGCTGCGTTTAAAACCAAAATCATGTTTGGATAGAAACTGTTTCTCAGGCGGCTAGTCCTAGTCTTTATAACCCTGTACCTTCTTCCAGAAGGCAGAAGCTGAAAGAGATCATTTCCGGGGTGTGCACTATCCTGCGCTATCTCTGCAGCTTTCTCATGGCACCTGGAAGCATAGATTTGATCCAAGGTGGGAAGTGTGCACCCTATTATTCTCTCCGCAGTCTTTACAACCCTGGACAGTGTTGTTTTTCCCCTGACCGTGCAGCTCCCAAACCACACACAGAGATCATAAGTTAATACACTCTCAACAGTACAATGGTAAAATGCCATCAACAGGTCCTTTGAGAGATTATTTTTCCGGAGGATTCTCAGAGACCCACTAGAGACCCAAGTGAGATTTCTTTGGAGTGCTGCAGCAATTTCTAGATGGGGGCAACCTGACCACAGTGATCCGTGCATGGGTAACCCTGAGCCTTGATTACTGCAATGCCCCTTATGTGGGGATGCCCTCTTTTCATAGCCCGGATGCTGCAACGACTGCAGAATGCCTGCTATGCTGCAAGCTAGGTCCCTGATAAAGGCCAACTGAACCTCAAGGCACAGGTGGACTTGGGTCTTTCAAATTTCAGCAGCGCCCCATGCGAGGCCAAAGTTCAGTGTGTGCCCCTGCATCTCGCCTTCTGTTCTGCTCAATTCACTACATCAGTGGTTCCTAACTGGTGGTCCCGGCATTTGTGCCACCATTCACCATATCAAAATTTTCAAATATGGGGGTCTATGGCTTGGCATTTCAAAAATAGGGAGGCTGCAGTACTTAGCTAATTGGGGACCATTGAACTAGGCCCTGGGGCACCCCTAGGCTCAGTGCCCAGCGCGGCAGAACCGATTGCACTGCCCTAAATCCGCCTCTGCTCAGAGGCAGGTGGGGGAGGTTCTAGAAGCGCCCCATGAGAAGATCCTGAATGGGGCAACTGTGCCCCTGAAGGACCAGGTGCACAGCCTGGGAGTCATTTTGGACTCACAGCTGTCCATGGAGGCACAGGTCCATTCTGTGTTCAGGGCGGCTGTCTACCAGCTCCATCTGGTACGCAGGCTGAGACCCTACCTGCCCGCGGACTGTCTTGCCAGAGTGGTGCATGCTCTGGTTATCTCCCGCTTGGACTACTGCAATGCGCTCTACGTGGAGCTACCTTTGACTCGGAAACTACAACTAATCCAGAATGTGGCAGCTAGATCCATGATTGGGAGTGGCCACCAAGACCATATAACACCTACATTGGCTCCCAGTATGTTTCCAAGCACAATTCAAAGTGTTGGTATTACCTTTAAAGCCCTAAACGGCCTCAGCGCAGTATACCTGAAGGAGCGCCTCCACCCCCATCATCCAGCCCGGACACTGAGGTCCAGCTCCAAGGGCCTTTTTGTGGTTCCCTACCTGCAAGAAGTGAGGTTGCAGGGAACCAGGCAGAGGGGCTCTAGGTAGTGGCACCCTCCCTGTGGAACAGATGTCAAGAAAATAAAACAACTATCTGACTTTTAGAAGACATCTGAAGGCTGCCCTGTTTAGGGAAGTTTTGAATGTTTGATGTTTTATCATGTTTTTTAATATTCTGTTGGGAGCTGCCCAGAGTGGCTGGGGAAACCCAGCTAGATGGGCAGGGTATGTTATATTATTATTGGGGTGCAGCATAAGCAACCGGGCAATCCTTTAGATCAGCGGTTCTCAACTGTGGGTCCCCAGATGTTATTGGACTACAACTCCCATCACTCCCGAGCTCTGGCCTTGCTAGCTAGGGGTGATGGGAGTTGTAGTTCAACAACATCTGGCGACCCACAGGTTGAGAAAGGCTGCTTTAGATATTTGGGGCCCATGTAGCTCAGGGCCTTGTGAATTAATGCAGAAACTGTGAACCTGCAGGTGTGTGGAGGCGACAAGCCCTTCCTGGCGCCCAGCGACCTCCAGAGCAAACACCTGGAGCTAAAGGAGGAGGCGGTGCGGCAGTTCCGGTCCGTGAAGAAGATGGGGGGCGAGGAGTTCAGCCGCCGCTACCTCCAGCAGCTGGAAGCCGAGATTGACGAGCTCTACGTCCAGTACATCAAGCACAACGACAGCAAGAACATCTTCCACGCCGCCCGCACGCCCGCCACGCTCTTTGTGGTCATCTTCATCACCTACGTCATTGCCGGGGTTACTGGCTTCATCGGCTTGGACATCATAGCCAGCCTGTGCAATATGATCATGGGCCTGACCCTGATCACCCTCTGCACCTGGGCCTACATTAGATACTCAGGGGAGTACAGGGAGCTGGGCGCCGTCATAGACCAAGTGGCCGCAGCGCTCTGGGACCAGGTGAGCAGATGTCAGGTGTCAGAGTATCCAAACCCCCCCACGGTAGGTTGCCAGGAGTGGACAAGACAGGAGAGGTCTTGCCAATTGCTTTTTATTCAATAGTCACAGAGAGAGGCTTAGGAATGCAGCCTCCGAGTGAAGCCCCACTCCCTGCATCCCTCCCACTTCCCACGAGTCATCTCTACGGTGCTGAAAAGCACCTTTGGCCTCTGAGCCCTCTGCTCTCCTACTTTCAAGGCATGCCGTGTTCTGGGAGAGTAGGGGGACTGGAATGCTTTCTAAAGACACTGAGTCCGTCAGCTGTCTCTCCCCTGGTGCTTCTTGGTCTTCCTCCTGTCCCCCCTCATCTGCCTCTGAGCTGTAACCTCCCTCAAACCCCTGTTGTGGTTCCGAACTGTCTCCTTCTTCTCTGGAAGGTTCAGGCTGGGGAGGCGATTTCCACCATTCCTCCTTGCCCAGTCCCTGACAGCAGAACAAGCTGCCCCTGGCCAGCAACTGGCAGCCTTGGGCACTTCCAGGCTGCCTCTGTTTCCGGGGGGGGGGATTCAGTCGCACACCAACAAATTCAGCTTCCACATTTATAGCTGGCTAGAGAGAAGTGCCCAGCGTTGCATGGGAAGTCTAAAAAACCATAATAAGTCAGTGCATTTTAAAAATCAGCGCAGTTTTACATGGTTCCATCCGCCATCTTTATTCCAAATGGCACCTGATGGTATCCAAATATAGGCCGAGACTCTCTCCTTCATCTTGGCGATTGTGCCACCAAATGGGGCGACGGTATCTTCAGAGGCTTGGTCCGCCATCTACCTTCAGAATGGCATCTTAAGGGCATTCAAACGTAGACAAAAGCCTCGTGCTGCCATGCCACGTTGGGCAACGGTGTCCCAAGAGGTGTGCGAATGCATAGAGGACAGCTGGACAGACAGGCAATAATATAAATAGTAGACTGGGGGGAGTCTTGTGTAACAAGCCCGCTTCCCCCAAAAGATTGGATTTTTTTTGCAGGAAGGAAGGTGATGGGGAAATACTCTGGAATGCATTGGGGTAATGCTTGCTTTGATGAAACGCTGTCTAACCTCCCTGCAAACAGATCAGAATAATTGCTTGTTGAATAGCCGACGTTGTCTAATCTCCCTGCTCAATAAATGGTTCATCTGGAAGCCCCCCATGGGATTAGGAGGAGGAGGAAGAAGAAGAAGGAAGGGAGGGAGACAGGATTAAGTACAAGGAGAAAACTCAGCTTTGACAGGTGAGGGCAGAGGCCGACAAAAGTATGAATGGTGAGGAGTGAGAGGACAGAGAAATTTTAGAGCCTCGGAGTCATCCAGTGAACCTTATTTACTAGGATGTCCACAAGGAGGTTGCACTTCTACAATGGGGAATCAGTTTATCTGCATGGGAGGCTGGGATGGCTGCCAGCAGCATGGCTTTAAAAAAGGACCAGGCAAGTCCATGGAGGAGCTGCCTGCCTCGCCAACAGAAGGACCGTAGCTCAGCGCTGGGTACCTGCTCTGAATGCAGAAGGCCCTGGTTGGGTTCCTGGCATCTCCATGTGGGGTTGGGTGAAACTCCAGTCTGAAAGGTTGGAGCTGCTAAAGGTCAGGGGTACATCCTTTGCATCTGGAAGTCTCATGTTTATTAAAGGCTTCTAAAACACTTTTCGGGGACGCAGGTGGCGCTGTGGGTTAAAGCCTCAGCGCCTAGGGCTTGCCGATCGAAAGGTCGGCGGTTCGAATCCCTGCGGCGGGGTGCGCTCCCGCTGCTCGGTCCCAGCGCCTGCCAACCTAGCAGTTCGAAAGCACCCCCGGGTGCAAGTAGATAAATAGGGACCGCTTACCAGCGGGAAGGTAAACGGCGTTTCCGTGTGCGGCTCTGGCTCTGGCCAGAGCAGCGATGTCACGCTGGCCACATGACCCAGAAGTGTCTCCGGACAGCGCTGGCCCCTGGCCTCTTAAGTGAGATGGGTGCACAACCCCAGAGTCTGTCAAGACTGGCCCGTACGGGCAGGGGTACCTTTACCTTTACCTTTAAAACACTTTTCAGTTCAGACACCAAGAGCAGTTCAGTTGCTCATGTGGTTTTGGTCATGACTCCTGAAAAGGTGGGGTATAAATTAGAACTGGAATAAATGCCTGCCCACCACTTCCCATTTCCACAGGACCATTCTACTCCCATGAAAGTTGGTGGGGAGATATTTTGAAATTTTGGAGGGTGGGGAGCAAATTTCTAAGTATTTTCATCTTAGGCTTAAGTCAGAGGTGGCCAAGAGATTCTTTGCCCCCTTTTAAAAGCCACACCAACTCTGTCTGTGTTCCTGGAGAAACCCCGGGGTTATTATTTATATTGTGTGTGGGAGGGTTATCCCTCTCCTCATTAAAAAAAGTAGTTCTCAACCACATTGTATTTATGCCTACGATAAAATGAACTTTTAAAAAGAAGCCTGACTACCAACACCTGCTGCAAAATTAATGCCAACAAAACTTTGCCCAGAACTAATATATTTATAACATCTGTGTATATTTGACATTGTTGTCTCTCGACTTTCCTGACAGTTGAAGCATCAGATGTCCGAAAGCGGAATCACCATGACAGTCTATAGCGACCACAAAAAAATATCCAAAACAAGAATAAATAAAAGTAAACCTCCAGTGAAAAAGGTGGCAGAATTTGTGCCAGGAGGCCTGTTTTCAGCACAGTCAGCCATTCCCCAACCCTGGTGCCCTTCTGCATGCTTTGGACTACAACTCCCATCACCCCCTGGCAGCACAGCTGTGCTTCCACAGTTAAGAGCATCATATGGCTGTGCTGGCTGTGACTGATGGGAGTTGTAGTCCGAACCCTGCCTGGAAGGCACAGGGCTGGATGAAGGCTGTGCAACCTGGGCTGATGGCATGACGCTTTACAAGGGTTCAGATAGCAGGGAGGGGATGGAGGAAGGAGTGTCAAAATTTTCCGCCAGGATGCCCTTAAGTGGACAGAGGTCTAGAGGAGAGTGCACATGTCTTCTTTCTCTCACCTTGTGTTTTTCCCCCCTTCAACTGCCTTACCTGCAGGGAAATACGAATGAGGTAAGCCCATTACTCTTTATGTAGCAGCAGCAGCTGCCCTTCTCTCAGTGTCCGTCTGTGTGTGCAAACTGTGCTATATTTGGGGTGCTTAAATGCTTCAACTTCCTGCCTCCTTTGTCCAAGTGGGGAAGGAGAGGCAGGCAGGCTTGCTTTGCTTCATGACTTCCTGGCTTGCAAGACGCGCCTCCTGCACAATTTTTGGCCCAGGGCGTTGATTGCACAGCCCCATCGTGCATCTCCTGCGACCTGTCCAGGGCTTTTCAGCCTCCCTCCTCGCAATTCTAGGCAGGAGGCCTTGGGTAAGGGCCATAGCTTGGTGGTGGAGGCTCTGCTTGCATGCAAAAGGCCCCAGGGTCAGTTCCCAGGTAAAGCTGGGGTTTGGCTCCCGTCTCAAAGCCTGGAGAGCCACTTTGACAGTGCTCTGACTCTGTATATAAGAAAGCGTCCTATGATCCTTCAGCAGCATTGAACAAGCTTCTGGCTGGCCTGATCCTGGAGGGCTCAAGTTCTCTGGTGGGCTCAACGTTGAGTGGGAACTGATGTTCCCAGGTAGTAGTAGCTGAAACCAAGCTGAAATTGTGTATTGGAGGCAGCAATGCTTATGAATGTTGGAAGCCACAGGAGGGGAGAACTGCTTGCCAGAAGAGGCCTTTGACTGGCCACTATGGGTAAAAGATGCTGGACTAGGTGGACCATCGGCCTAACCCAGCAGGCCCTTCCCATGTTAACCATAAGTGTGCATGGTGCCTTCTAGTAGTAGCCGCTGGAACTGTGCTGGCTGGGACTGATGGGAGATGTAGTCTAAATTATTAGGAGGGGACCAGGTTGGGCAAGGCTACTCTAGTTGCTCCTGCTAGTTCGCTTGGCAAGTGCCATGGTAAGTTTCTAGCAATCATTTAGACGCTGTTGCAGAAAACCCCAGAAAAATGTGACAACCGGTGACATTGCAGGAGGACCGAGGAACAACTTTTAAGAATAAAAGTTCAGATTAAGGACACTCGAGCTCTTTTTTCTGCCTTTGGGATTCGCTGATAGATGCTTATGCACCACAGTTAAGAGGCTGCTTGTTTGCTAACCCCGACGGCAGTGGGCCATGTCGCTTCAGGCAGGGTGAAATTGTTCCTTTCTTAGCCTAGGCTCAGCCACGAGCACAACCAGGTTCGCACTGCCTGATTTCAGGGCTGTTGCACTGGAGTTGAAATCCACGCTTGCTGAGTGTGCTGCTTTGTGTGAGATGGTGGCTTTTTGCGGGACTGAACCCTCGGTGCATCTGGAGAAGCTTGCCGGGCAAAAACAGCATTTCTATTTTCACAGAAATGAGAATCGTGGCGCAGAGTATCAGATGTCTGATCCATAGACTTGGCCTCGATCCTAAACTGCGGCAGGTTCTCTCTCCCTTCTACCACACCAGTGGTGTTAGGCTGGCATGTTCTGTGCCTGCCTTCAGCTGAAGGGAAACCGCTGTCTTCCTTGGCGCATTCTGCCAAAGCTGTTGAGAAGAGGAGAAGCGCACCTAGAATTATAGTGACAGCTGGGAGACTATGCAGAGGCAGGAATAAACTCTAGCAGCTTAAACCTAGCCCACTGTGATGGTCTGCCTCATGCAAATAGGCAGCAGGATGCTGGAGCTCCAAACTAACAGGTTCCACGCCGTAGCTGAAAATATTAAGTGAGTTATAACCCAAACTCAAACAAGGACAGAATTCTGCAGCTACTAGAAGTTACGCAGATTATATAATGGATTGGCTCGCTTTGCCCTATTTATGTTGCACTTTTCCATGTTTTTATAGGGACGCAGGTGGCACTGTGGGTTAAACCACAGAGCCTAGGACTTGCCAATCAGAAGGTTGGCGGTTTGAATCCCCGTAAAGGGGTGAGCTCCCGTTGCTCGGTCCCTGCTCCTGCCAACCTAACAGTTCGAAAGCACGTCAAAGTGAAAGTAGATAAATAGGTACCGCTCCGGCGGGAAGGTAAACGGCGTTTCCGTGCGCTGCTCTGGTTCGCCAGAAGCGGCTTAGTCATGCTGGCCACATGACCCAGAAGCTGTACGCCGGCTCCCTCGGCCAATAAGCGAGATGAGTCGTCCGCGACTGGACCTAACAGTCAGGGGTCCCTTTACCTTTTCATATTTTGCATTAATTATTTTGCTTCTGCCAGCAATAGGAAGAGCAAGGTTGCAGGGACCAAGCAAACTGGAATCCTTGGCCATTGGCAATATTATCTGGCCAAACACTAAAGCATATATATGCAGACTTGAAACTATATTTTTTTAAAAAGGAGAGCTGAATTCTGCCACCAGTGCCAAGAGTGTAGGACTTTTTGGAACTTTTGCAGAATTGAAGTGCACCTCCAGAGCCCTGAATGTATCTTTTAAAACATACCCCCCTCCTTTCCACTAACCTTTCTGTGCTTTTGTGTGCAGGCTTTGTACAAACTTTACAGTGCAGCTGCCACACACAGACATTTGTATCACCACGCTTTCCCCACGGCGCAGAAGGCTGAGTCCACCGAAGGCACGGAAAAGAAGACAATGTAAACCCGGCTGTTTTCCACAGAGGTGCATGAAAACACATCGTTAAAACATGTTAATCATTTTGCATCCATGTATGAGACTCTGCCACTCCTTGAAACGACGACAGAGGAAAACAGATAACTCATTCACTTGTACCAATGGCTTAAGTGTGGCTGCTTTAATTTGGACAACGCCCTGCTTGAAGGGGGAATGAGTCAGCATGACTTTCATTTTCTTAAAACTTAATTTTGCTGCAGATACATTACTGGTTCGGTTCTGCAGAACACTTGGCCCTGGCCCAGGACTTTTCAAGACTGAGGTTTGGAGCCAGAGAAGGCAGTGGTTTCTACCTTCCTTTTGCAATGGTGGCAGCCTGCCATCCCTGAGTACGCATTCATAGCCTCCTCTGGATCCAAGCTCCTATGCCATTAATCCAACGGCCAGTATTCTGAAACGGAATGTGGCTCATTTTCAGGAGGCACCACGTCACATTAACATATTTAAATTTGTACTCAAGAGGTTTTTATTTAACACCATTCCCTTCATGCAGCTGTGAATGATAATTTATTCACTTTAAGACTGCCTTCTCAGAAGCTACAAAGAATATTTCTTTTGCTATGGTATGTTAAAAGAGATGGGAAGTATTTTTTTTCTGTACATGTATTTGAGAGTTTCACTGTATATATTTTTGTTTAGTGCATAAAGAGTGTATCAAGTTTTTATTATTTAATTGTCAATTAAAAGTTTGGTTCCTAAGACAATTACCTCATTTGTTCCTAATTCATTATCACCTAATCCCAACTGAACCCCACCTGCTTCCCGTTACATGCTAAGCACTGGATGGACATGATCCTGCCACCTTTTGCATCTTTCAGCTCTTCCTTCAGCATCAGGAGAAAGCACCTGTACTTATATGCAATAGACCCTTCAACCGGAGTAAAAAGTATTTTGAACCACCTGTACTAAAACAAACAGGTTCTAGCTTTGAATAGCTATTACATATGACAAGCTGGTTTTTAAAAGCTGTTTTGGAGTCCAGAGTTTTAAGAAAAGGAAGCCTAAAATCCGCTTGACATACAGTTTCAGATGCTTCAGGGTTACAGACTCCGCTAACCCAGAAACAGTACCTCGGGTTAAGAACTTTGCTTCAGGATGAGAACAGAAATTGTGGCATGGCGACAGCGGGAGGCCCCATTAGCTAAAGTGGTACCTCAGGTTAAGAACAGTTAAGAACGGACCTCCGGAATGAATTAAGTTCTTAACCCGAGGTACGACTGTACTTGGATCAGGGTCCTCAATTCTTCAGTGCACACACTGCTAAACGCCAATTGCAATTAAAGGTGCTTGTCCTTATACAACTCAAATATTATTCTCATTGGAAGGTGGCAGGCCTCTGCTCAAATTACTTTTGGAAAGTAAAGTGCCTGCACATTTAGCTTCAACAGGGAATTACATGGTACGCCTTCAAGGGGAAGTTTATAAGATAGGCTTCATTGTGCCAGAACACGGTCAGGTTCTGTCCTAAAACCTTCCAACTTTAAGGGCTAGAAAGCAAATTACTTCACCCAAGCATGGGATCAGAATGTGTGTTCTGGCCAAACAATCCCACGATTCTGCCTGTTTGCTCTTAACAGGCTCTAGCCACTCTAAAGGTAAAGGTAAAGGTACCCCTGCCCGTACGGGCCAGTCTTGACAGACTCTGGGGTTGTGCGCCCATCTCACTTAAGAGGCCAGGGGCCAGCGCTGTCCGGAGACACTTCCGGGTCACGTGGCCAGCGTGACAAAGCCGCATCTGGCGAGCCAGAGCCGCACACGGAAACGCCGTTTACCTTCCCGCTGGTAAGCGGTCCCTATTTATCTACTTGCACCCGGAGGTGCTTTCGAACTGCTAGGTTGGCAGGCGCTGGGACCGAGCAGCGGGAGCGCACCCCGCCGCAGGGATTCGAACTGCCGACCTTTCGATCGGCAAGCCCTAGGCGCTGAGGCTTTAACCCACAGCGCCACCTGCGTCCCCCTCTAGCCACTCTAGTAGGTAACAAAACAGTGGCCTCATTTGTTCCCAATGCTAACCCATGGTTTGTTTTCAAACTGCTTTTGGCTTGAGCCTTAGTAACTTGGTAAGCAATCTGAGATGATGACAGCAGCCACGAAATTAAAAGACGCCTGCTTCTTGGGAGAAAAGCAATGACAAACCTAGACAGCATCTTAAAAAGTAGAGACATCACCTTGCCAACAAAAGTCCGTATAGTAAAAGCTCTGGTTTTCCCAGTAGTGATGTATGGAAGTGAGAGCTGGACCATAAAGAAGGCTGATCGCCGAAGAATGGATGCTTTTGAATTATGGTGCTGGAGGAGACTCTTGAGAGTCCCATGGACTGCAAGAAGATCAAACCTCTCCGTTCTGAAGGAAATCAGCCCTGAGTGCTCACTGGAAGGACAGATCGTGAAGCTGAGGCTCCAAGACTTTGGCCACCTCATGAGAAGAGAAGACTCCCTGGAAAAGACCCTGATGTTGGGAAAGATGGAGGGCACAAGGAGAAGGGGGCGACAGAGGACGAGATGGTGGGACAGTGTTCTCGAAGCTACCAGCATCAGTTTGACCAAACTGCGGGAGGCACTGGAAGGCAGGAGTGCCTGGCGTGCTCTGGTCCAGGGGGTCACGAAGAGTCGGACACGACTAAACAACAACAACAACAAGCAATCTGAGCAAGGACAACAAACCATGGTTAAGTAAGGGTGCTACTGGGTTTCCACATAATGCCAAGCCACGCTTAAAACAAGCCAAGGTCCATCAGCCAGCAACAAGCCATGACTTCAGCCTTTGGTTTGTTAGCAGCTACTTAAACCATTGGAAGGGACGCGGGTGGCGGAAGGGACGCGGGTGGCGCTGTGGGTAAAAGCCTCAGCGCCTAGGGCTTGCCGATCGAAAGGTCGGCGGTTCGAATCCCCACGGCGGGGTGCGCTCCCGCTGCTCGGTCCCAGCGCCTGCCAACCTAGCAGTTCGAAAGCACCCCCGGGTGCAAGTAGATAAATAGGGACCGCTTACCAGCGGGAAGGTAAAGAGCAGCGATGTCACGCTGGCCACGTGACCCGGAAGTGTCTCCGGACAGCGCTGGCCCCTGGCCTCTTAAGTGAGATGGGCGCACAACCCCAGAGTCTGTCAAGACTGGCCCGTACGGGCAGGGGGACCTTTACCTTTACTTAAACCATTGCTAGGCCACCAGGCAGCATTCAACCGCAGCTTAGTGTCATGTGGAAACCAGAGAGAAATTTGTTCCAGCCACATAAACAAAAACAAGTTTATTTGATTGCTGAGATTTACAGGACACAGATGTTACAGAACTTTCATACACATTGCAGGATGACAGATCAAAATGTGAAATGAGATACAAAGGCAACTTTACCACTGGATGGAAGTTTTCACAAAATCGTTCCTTGCTGGTTTGATTAGGGTGAGACTTGCTCCAAATGGCTAAGGCAGGCGGCTCGGTTCTCCAGTTGCTTTTCAACGCAGCCCACTTGCGCCAGCCTGAATATGGCAAAACGCTCCTGAGAGGATCCGCAGCAAACTAGAAGGATGAGTTCAACAGTCAAAATAAGGCAGTCGCTTATTCATTGCTTGGGTCCAACAGAACCGTATTTCTGCAATGTTTTTATAATGGAAGATCATGTGGACCTTTTGCATATTAAAGCTGTGTCCACAGCCACAGAGCTGCAGCAGAAAAACAGAACCTCCTTTTCCCCTGGAGGCAAGGCAGCCCACAAGATCAGCAGCCGGAAGGCAGCAAACAGGCTTCATCTAACTTTCAGGGCGTTTCTCGCACTGACATCATTCGAAAATAAAATTTCTTCTCCAAGGTTCAACCGTTGCTAGAAAAAAAGGTTATCAGACAAAATAATAATAATAATAATATAAAACGTGGCTTTTCTTGAATTTTCCCACCACACTGGCTCTCAGAATAAGAAACTAACTTTCTTTATACAATATAACAAACATCTTTTGTATTCAATAAACATGATACACAAGAAGGTAATTACAAAAGGTGCAAGGTCAACGAGAGAGAAGCTGCCTTTTTAACCAAAGCACTTGTTCACGGTTTTTCCTTTTTCCCTCAGAGTCCGCTGCGAAAGGGAAGGAGCTCAGAAGTTCTTGCCGTGCTGCTGCTGCTGGGCATACCACTGCTGCCTCTGCTTGCGGTTTTCCAGCTCGGTGAGCAGAGCCTGGCGGTAGGCTTCGTACAGCTTCACTATCCGCTCCAGTTCCTTCATGAAAAGCAGCTTCAGCATCCCCTGGTATGTATCCAGGTCAGCCAACTGGAAGAGCTCCCACTTCAAGATGTGGTCGTATCTGTTGCAAGAGACAAGAGAACAACGTAACCGACTGGAAGAGCACTGGATAAAGATAAGGAGAGCTTTAGGCTGCAAACCGCCCTGAGATTTTTGGGTGAAGGGCGGTGCACAAATTTCATAAATAAATAAGAGCCTGTTGGATCAAGCCAATGGCCCGTCTAATCCAGCCTCCTGTCACGAGGAAAACATGGAAGCAGGATTGGAGCACGAGGACATTCTCCTTCCCTTCCTGTGGATTCCAGCAACTGGTATTAAGAAGCACTGCTGCCTCTGACGGTGGAGGCGAACAGCCCTCCTGGCCAGTAGCCAACAATAACTAGGAATCTTCTGGACATGACCTTAAAGCAGGCCACTGTGAGAACACGATTCTGGACAAGATGAACCTCTGGTCTACTCCAGAGGTCTTATGTTCTTATGCTACTTTGGATAATCAGCCAATACTGATTATATTAAGAGCATATCATTTCTTTTTAAGATGCTACACAAACTTAACGTTCTGGATACATTCAAGATGTCCCAAACAAAATGCCTCCATTTTTTTTTTAAATACAGGCTTATAGTCAATGAATTGCCCACCACTGGGCAGAAATAAAAATCGAAGTTCATAAGACAAGTGCGTAATGCTCACTTTACAGGAGCCCTGGCATAAACCTGCAGCCAATCTGGGATCTCCGCAGTGTGGTAGGGATTTGCAGGCACAAGGATAGGCTGGCTCCTCTCGGCTGGCTGTGGCTGATACGTCATCGGAGGTGGCTGATCGTAACGGGGAACGCTGCACAGAGATACAGCAAAGATCAAACTCAAGTCACTTCAACACCAAAAATGGCAGCAGCAACTCTCTTAGGCTGGGGTGCAGAAACTTGGAGTGAGCAAATTCCCATTGCAGTTTGTTTGTTTTTTGATTTAGGAAATGCCAGCCCAGGGATCAACCCATACTTTGATACAAAAGGTTGTATTGGAGTTCCCCCAGCTCTCCAGGGCTGATCTGGGGAGGGTGCAGGGGGGGAGAGAGGAGGGAAGTCGCACTGCAAGTCTGGGATTAGCCATGTCTCTAGGGTGTGTTTCAACAGGTGAGAAGCCAGAAAAACTAAGGATTTAAGCAGACAATGGCTCTGCGCTGCCTGTCATGGAAGTAGAGAGCAAGTGCCGAGTACCACCAATGTGTTGTGTGCTCTGTCATCTACCCTTGGCAGACTTTGCTAATGGAGGCTCAAAGTTCTGAGATTGGTGATGTGATGTTGGGTTCTTTTCCACTCTTCCTTAGGAGCTGGAAACCAGTGAAAGTCCTTCATGCATGCTAGCAGTAAGGCATTTGAGGTTCATTCTCTTACAGTGCGATCCTACACAGGGTTTTTCAGAGGTCTCACAGAGTTTAATGGGGATAAGTCACAGGTAAGTGGTCACAGAATTGCAGCCTAAGGCATTGGTTGAAACTCCCAAGGGAAGCCCACAGACGACTTACCTGGGGGCACAAGGGTGTTTGTACTGTGCTCTTTTATTGATGTGGTCGACGTAGTACACACCAAACTCAGCTGATTCCACACGCTCCCACCCTGGAGGCAGCCCTTCTCTCTCAAGTGGATGACTCCAGTGTGTTGTGTTGGTGTTATGGTCTATGTAGTATTTCCTTCCTCTAAGAGTCCAGTCCACAGACCAGCCAGGAGGGAGAGGTAAATCTTCCGAACTGTGGTTTGTTAAGTTTCCCAGCGATGTAGCAGCCACTCGCCCGATGCCTGGAGGGAAAAAAACAACCCCACAACAGCATCAGTAAAGCAGACACTCATTTAACGGGTTTCTTGCAAAGTTACACAACTTCTTTTCCTCAGAAAAGCAGCAAAAGATTGTCATCAATTCCACAATACACCCCCTTCTCAGTGCCTAGATTTATCGTTTCCTCTCACAGACATTCCTGCCTTGAGAGCATTGGTGCTTTCTATGCAACATGCTCCTTTTGCTTGCAGACGTTCATTAGTTAGTAAAGTCAGAAGTAGTTGGGTAGCTGCCTCCGTGCCACATGGCTGCTAAATCCCAGCTCACCTCAGCACATAAGACCCAGCCTCCCAGAACAGAAGGCTATTCTCCAAAGAGAACTTTTTAAAATGGGAAGACTTGGTATCATGGAAGGCCGAGTGAAGATAGCAACTATCAAAACATACCCCAAAACATAACAGACATACTAAGCCAGATAAGGGGATAAGCAGTTGAAAGAGAAGTATTCAAAGAAGTTCAAATTGGGAAGTATTCCATGTTTTCAAGACTGACAAAACACAGACACTTGACCCATAGCTATTGCATAACATGGCTGCTTATCACAAAAAAGATGGTTCTTGATTGTGTAATCTGTTTCCCAGGACATCCAAGAGCAAATGTTGGAATGAAAGCCTCAAGTTTTCAGCCCCAGCCTCCCAATAAACCAAGAGACAGATTATGGAAGTGGGAGGGCGTTCTCTAGATATGAATTAAGCCCTGCTTAAGAGGCAAGGCTGCCAGGGAACACGGCAAGCTGTCTTACACTGACTCAAGACCACTGGCTTCACCTACTCTGGCAGGCAGCAACCTTCCAGCTCTCAATGCTGGCAGATGCCTTGCACATCACTTCCTACCAGGTCCTTCCAGCTGGAGATGCCAGGGACTGAACCTGTGACTTTTGGCATGCAAAGCATGTGCTCTGCTTTTCAGCTATGATCCCTCAATGGTGGGGAGGAGAGAAAGATAAAGGGGCCCAGAGGAAGCAGATGAAAACTATTTGGCTTGCAGAGCTGGCATTCCACACCCCTGATGTGAACAAGCAGGAGGCCTGAATGGTTCGTGTGAATACAGTGCACAGCAATGGGGGGGGGGGAGAGGCCTGGGTAAAGAGGTGCATCTTGATCAACTGTTGGAAAGCATAGAGTGATGGGCATAAGAGGGGTGGGTCATTCCCTCTCAAGTGCTACTGCCCCTCAAACGACAGAGAGTAGCAGTGCTACCAACAGAGCTTCCCCTGCTGACCTTAACAGGCAAGCAGCTTCATTTGGGAGAAGGCACTCTTTCAGATACAGTACACCCTCGGGTTACGTTACTCTTGAGTAACGTTTTGAAAGCGGTAAACCAGGAAGTATTTTTCCGGGTTTTGCCGCTCGCACATGCGCAGAAGCGCTCTATCTTGCTGCATGTGTGCGCAGAAGTGGCACCCCTGGATATGGATTTTTCAGGGTGCGCACGGACCCCCAGAATGAATTAATTTCGTATCCAGAGGGTCCACTGTATTGGGGGCTTCATATTTCAATATTAGCACCTTTAAACCGGGCTCAGTAGTGACTTGGCAACCAACGGAGATCACAGATTCGTAGAACTGTAGAGTTGGAAGGGACCGTAAGAGCCATCTAGTTCAACCCCCTGTAATGCAGGAATCACGGCTCAAGCATCCTGGACCTCTAGCTTAAAAACCTCCATGGAAGGAGAGTCCACCACCTTCCCAGGTAGTCGACTATCGAACAGTTCTTACTGTCAGAAAGTTCTTCCTAAGGTTTCTCTTCCAAAACCGGTATGGTACGTACCCAGCTAGGAATATTTGCCAGCAGCCTTGCTGCCGCATCTTGCACGAGTTGCAGCTTCTGAGATGGTGAACCAACTGTAGCTTGAAATAGCCTTTTCCATCCAGAGCACTGCAACCCTGAAGGGAACTAGCCATCTCCCAAATTCCTAGGCTCAAGAACCTGCAAGAGACTGTGCTTCAATTTCTTGGCTGGATTCAGCTTCAATTTATTGGTCCACAACCAGCCCATTCCCACCTCCACTACCACTGCCTCTCCTGATTCAGATGCACCAAGAGACAGCGATGGGTATCATCAGTATAGTAGCTGACATGTCACTCCAAATACCCTGATGACACCTCCCAGTGGCTCCATGCAGAGGGGCAAGATAAACCTTTGGGGAACTGTAAAAACAAGCTCCTGAGGCACCAAGGGGTAATCCCCAACTGTTACACTCTGAAACCAGATTCAGAGGCCGGAATGGAGCCATTTTAACAAAGTGCCCACAAGTTCCCAGACTCGGGAGCTGCTCCAGGAGCATGACTTGGTCAACAGTATTGGAAGTTGTGATCAATAAGAGCCAAAAGGGTTGCACTCTCCCTGCCCGTCTCTGAACAAAGGTCACCAACCAAGGTGAGGAAGGCAGTTTTGGGGCTGCATCTGATTGCAATGGGTCCAGATAAGACACTTTTCCAAGTATGTCTTTAATGGGATCACCACACCCCCCCCCAGTCTGTCTCCAGCAAGCTCCAGCTGCAGCCCTTTCCCTTTGCTTCCTCATCGACTTCTAACCTGTTCTGTGTTTCTTTGGAGTAGACCTATAATTTTTCAGCTGCCGTCAAAGCCAAATTGTTGCCCGCTCATACACAATTGCTTCAGCCAATGCTAAAACACAACAACCCACCTCCTTCCTCTAAAGGACGCATGTTTCCTTTCCTTAAATGTGGGGTTTGCATCCCAAATCTCCCACCCAGCACAGCCTCCTGCTACCTCACTAGAGCATATTACTGTCTCTCATGCCAACAAACTGCTTTAAGTGAAGGCCTTCAAGAAGCTGCGTCATCTGTGGCTTGGCTTTCCCCCTCTCTGCCATCATGTACACTCCATGGTGGCTGGCAGCCAGGCAGCCCAGCAGCTTCCAACTCCATTCCCACAACCAAGCCACTCCCACCAGCAGACGCCTATGAGCTCATGTTCTTCAAAAACTTCTCTCCTGCCAATCAGCAGGAGTTTGGTGGGGTGGCAGATTAATGGAGGCCACGGGAAACAGATAGGGGTTATTTGGTTTGCAAACTCGACATTCCCTCCTGCTAATCTGAATAACCCATATACACCAAGTATCATTCCTAAAACAAACCAAAATTAAACATTATAGAACAGTCAAATGCACAGGCATTTCATTTTCCACAACACAGAACCAGTCTCTAACTCTTTGGAGCTCAGCCTCTCTTCTTCTAATAATAAAAAGCCTTCTGAGAGAAAAGCATCTATTTCTCAAAAGCGGAGTTTCATATTTGAGGTCAGTAACCCTAAAGTTTTGACATTCTTGCCTGCAGATTTATTTCCCCCTCTGCAATCTGCACAAGATGGTCAACTTGAATGCAATGTGTTTCATAACCAAGGAAACTGGGGGAAAGTATCACATCCTTACATATCAATCTGTTTATGTTTACAACATAAATACCACATTTTAGAGCTTGAGAGTCTTTATGCTGTGCCCAGTACTGTGATTCCACAAGCGCTACTCAAGAATTTCACTTTGTCTGATGAGCTTCCTTCAGTAAACACAAGTAAACCACATGAAAAATGTGATCCGGAATGCTGTCGCGCCCAGGAAGAGTCACATTCCAAGGCAAACATCTGATGTCTTCTCACTCGACTTCAAAGGCCAAATGCCCCCTCACTCTTCAATTCAAGAACAAAATCACCAGTTTTCTGAGGAAACTAAGATAACACTCAACATTTCAACTGCATATAAAAAAGGCCTGTGTTTTCCCATCTCTCTCGCCCACGTTCCTTTTCCTGCAAATTGCAAGTTTGCAAACATTGCCCTGGCTGTATTTAAAAACCGTTCACAGAATTACCCCTCGAGAAGACAACACAGAAACACACACAGGTCACCAGGCATTTGTGAATGCTCCCATGGCCTCGCCGCAGAAGTCAGCAGACAACTTGGTTTCTCTCTCAGGAGGAGCTTTCTGGAACTTGCTTGGAAGAAAAATCCCCCACACCTTACAATAATGACCTATATGGACCAATAGTCCCACTCCCTTCAAGGCAGCTTGAGATGCTGAAAGGTATTTATGCACAAGTAGATCCTTGTTTACTGCCACCAGTATGACACATGTCTTAGGGACGCGGGTGGCGCTGTGGGTAAAACCTCAGCGCCTAGGACTTGCCGATCGTATGGTCGGGGGTTTGAATCCCCGTGGCGGGGTGAGCTCCCGTCGTTCGGTCCCAGCTCCTGCCCACCTAGCAGTTCGAAAGCACTCCTAAGTGCAAGTAGATAAATAGGTACCGCTTTATAGCGGGAAGGTAAACGGCGTTTCCGTGCGCTGCTCTGGTGTTGGCTCGCAAGAGCAGCTTCGTCACGCTGGCCACGTGACCCGGAAGTGTCTCCGGACAGCGCTGGCCTCTTAAGCGAAATGGGCGCGCAACCCCAGAGTCGGTCACGACTGGCCCGTACGGGCAGGGGTACCTTTACCTTTATGACACATGTAGACACAAAAGCTGTACTTCGGAATGGCAAATTCTGGAAAATAAGCTCAGATACTTGCCTGAACTATGCCTTCCCTGATTCTGTGACATCCTTTGGGCAAGGTCATTGTTATGTTCATAGTATCTATATTCCTCCTGCACATGATCCCCCAGCTGGTGCCGCCTCTGACCATTATAAAAGTGGTGGTCATAATAGTGACGGGATCCGGCATCGCCGTTTTCAGTTACAGAGTTTGCCTCTGTTAAAAAGGACTGGGAAGATACGCCATATTCCCGCGGGACGTCGGCCAGGCTCCTGGCAAGGTAGGAAGGGGCAGAGAGTCTGTTGCTTTCCCGCCTCACTATCTCGTGAGGAGGCCTCTGCACTGGAGTCCGAAGGAAGCTCTGGTTTCTGGAAACTGCTCCATCCCCACCCGCAGCGTAGGCAGAAGAACCCGGGTCCAGAAGGCAGAGATCTGTTCGTCTTGGAATGGTTGGACCATGACGGATGAATGAAGGCATCAGATCTGCAACAGAGCATTGCAGTAAAAATTGAAAAGTCTCAACATGGTCAAAGTAGGCACATTATTTCATTAAATTTTTAAAACTACTACATTTGTGGGGGAGACAGAATTGAAACATGGTAGAAACAATTCTCTTTACAGGATTTTATTGTACACTGACTTTGCGAGGCATTTGATCTACAAATTGGTTAGTAAGTTCTGTAAATAAACAGCTTCAAAGCAGAGGGGAAGTATCTCTGCAGAAATCTCTTCGTGAAAATATGCAAAAAGTAGTCAAGCAATTTTCAGGATACAACTAGAATGTGGTCCTCAATAGCTTTCCACTAGGGTAAGGCAAGTCCTTGGCCCAAAAAAGATCTCCCAGCCCTGTCAAAATCCCCGCCCCCTGGAACCTCCTTCACCCCATTCCATTAGTTACCAATGTGGTGATCTCCAGATGCTGGAAACTACAAGTCCCATCAGCCTAAGGCAGCAAGGCCAATAGCCAGGAATGATGGTCACTGTTGTCTGAAACATCTGGAGGACACCACATTATGTGGCTAACCCTGCCTTATGGTGTAAATTACACTGGGGTTGTATGTATGTATGTAAATGAATAATGGAATAAATACAGAGGGAAATCAAATGCAAAACAAACCAACGGTGAAAAGTACAAAAAAGCAACATAGTGACAGGTGAGGTGGCTCTGCTTTCCAGCAGCAGGATGCATGTTACCATGCTCACTATTCGGCTTTTAGGGAAGGAAAACTGCCCTTCTGCACCTTGCTCCCCTCTGGTTTCCCTCTTCTCTGTCCCCCACTGCCTGCCCTGCACCCATGTGTGCCAACTTAGGATTGCACTTCAGGCACAAAGCACAGGGTCTATCCACAAGATGCTCACACCATAAATACGTGTGGTGGGGCGTAAAGTGCCACAAGGCTGTGTCTCCATTTACATGTGCGTGCACCTTCAATTCCCTTCCTCGTTCAGAATTCCCAACTCCTTTTAACCGTTGCAACACATTCAAAACAGGTGCTGAACGCTGCAGATAACCAGAACCCTCCTTTAACCTGGGAACCAACCCCACTGAATTTAGCAGGGCTACGACTGCAACCTGAATCTTCCGAGTGCCAGTGCAAACCCTGGTCTCCATACTGCCCCCAACAATAAACCCACCCACCACCATAGATTGAAGTCATTCATGCACACACCCCTTCATGGGAGTTTTTTGTGCTGAGGGGCTGGACGCTTTCACCTGCCATGAATGCTTTCTTTGGACTGGGGGAGGGGGCTAATGAGCCCTTGGGCGTCCACAGTTTCCTAGGATGGGAAGGGGGTGAGCTCTCCTCTGTTGGAGGTTTATGAACCACAGGCGTTGGGTGGCCACCTGCCATTCATTCCTGCACTGCCGGGGGGGGGGGGCTGTTAGGGCCAAATGGCCCCTTGGTGCTGCCGCTGCTGGGGAAGTCCCCCTTTCCATCTAACCTCACCTACCTCACAGGGTTGTTGTGGGGATTAAATGAGGGGGAGGAAAGAACCATGTATATGCCGCCTTGAGCTCCTTCGAGGAAAAAGCGGGATGTAAATGCAATAATAAAAATGATTGGCTCCCAGTACGTTTCCGAGCACAATTCAAAGTGTTGGTGCTGACCTTGAAAGCCCTAAACGGCCTCGGTCCAGTATACCTGAAGGAGCGTCTCTACCCCCATTGTTCTGTCCGGACGCTGAGGTCCAGCGCCGAGGGCCTTCTGGTGGTTCCCTCATTGCGAGAAGCAAAGCTACAGGGAACCAGGCAGAGGGCCTTCTCAGTAGTGGCGCCCACCCTGTGGAACGCCCTTCCAGCAGATGTCAAAGTGATAAACAACTACCTGACATTCAGAAGACATCTTAAGGCAGCCCTGTTTAGGGAAGTTTTTAACGTGTGATATTTTACTGTATTTTTGGTTTTTATGGAAGCCGCCCAGAGTGGCTGGGGAGGCCCAGCCAGATGGGCGGGGTATAAATAATAAATTATTATTATTATTATTATTATTATTATTATGGGGAAGAGGGGAGAACACTCCCGAGCTATAGCAGCCGACTCCTAGGGGCCGAGGTCCCTTCACCCCCAAATAAAATATGTGAGGGAGGGCCAGCCCTCCCCAAAGCACATGACCATTTAAATGGGGTGCATCTTTGAGACCGATTATGTGGGAATGGGGTCAGTGCCGGATTTACGTATAAGCTAAACAAGCTATAGATTAGGGCCTCACTCCCTTGGCCCCCCCCCCAAAAAAAATAAAGGGAAAAAACCTGGATGTACATTTCCAAAATTTAAGATAAAAAACAAATAAAGTGAAACCTACATACAGCAACAGTGTTTTGTGTTGTGTAGGCTCCTACTTGTTATGTGCAAATGGCTTTAGATACCTATTAGGTCCATAAAATACCATACAGGGTTACCTCTGGTTAAGAACTTAATTCGTTCCGGAGGTCCGTTCTTAACCTGAAAATGTTCTTAACCTGAAGCACCACTTTAGCTAATGGGGCCTCCTACTGCCGCTGCGCCGCCAAAGCACAATTTCTGTTCTCATCCTGAAGCAAAGTTCTTAATCCAAGGTAATATTTCTGGGTTAGAGGAGTCTGTAACCTGAAGTGTATGTAACCCAAGGTACCACTGTATAGCATATACAAAATAAATAATAAAAAAATATTCCTTCCAGTAGCACCTTAGGGACCAACTAAATTTGTTATTGGTATGAGCTTTCGTGTGCATGCACACAAGAACTCATACCAATAACAAACTTAGTTGGTCTCTAAGGTGCTACTGGAAGGAACTTTTTATTATTATTGTTTTGTTTCCACTACGACAGACCAACACGGTTACCTACCTGTAACTAGACATATAGCATATATTCAACACACAAAAAACAGCCACAATTTGTTGTTGGCAAAGGACAGCTGGGCATATAAAGGGCCCCATTACCTCCAGTAGCTTAGAAGTCAAGGGACCCTTGACCGTTAGGTCCAGGGGCGGCCTCATCATACCTAAATCTGGCCCTGGGTGGGGCTTACCTGTCTCTCCACCCCCCCCAATACAGTGGTACCTCTGGTTACATACTTAATTCGTTCTGGAGGTCCGTTCTTAATCTGAAACTGTTCTTAACCTGATGCACCACTTTAGCTAATGGGGCCTCCTGCTGCCGCCGCACGATTTCTGTTCTCATCCTGAAGCAAAGTTCTTAACCCAAGGTACTATTTCTGGGTTAGAGGAGTCTGTAACCTGAAGCATATGTAACCTGAAGCGTGTGTAACCCGAGGTACCACTGTATTTGAATCAAGTTACCACCCAGCCTCTCCCCACAAGAGACCAGGTGATGTCGGTACTGAATTGCCGCCCCCCCCCCGGGTTCATCTGACCCCCCCCCCCCGTGATAGGAATTTTATGGTCTTAGATATACGGCAACGTTCATAACCACACGTACATAGATCAGCACAGGAAAGCCAACCTGGAACCATTTTGATTCCTAAACTGAGCAAATGTTTCTCTGCATGGTCAAAATGGAAAAGCCTCCCCATTGTCTCTTTCCTCATAAATCCTTGTCTGAGGATATGTCTGTTTGAATAAGGGGTGAGCCTGTGACCTGGCCCAGGAAATAAGTATTTTACCACTACAAAAGAATGGCCAGGCTCCCCAGGCAATCCAATCAAGTAACTTGCCAGACAGGAGATAAACTGTGACAGGAGAAAAACAACATTTAAATTTCTGTGATGCAGGTGGGATGTATCTGAGGGGTGGTCTTAGGTTACACCCCTTCTGTGAAGTAGGTATGATGTTTCTGGGGGGTGGTATTGATCTAGGTAAAGGTAAAGGTACCCCTGCCCGCACGGGCCAGTCTTGACAGACTCTGGGGTCGTGCGCCCATCTCACTTAAGAGGCCGGGGGCCAGCGCTGTCCGGAGACACTTCCGGGTCACGTGGCCAGCGTGACATCGTTGCTCTGGCGAGCCAGAGCCGCACACGGAAACGCCGTTTACCTTCCCGCTGGTAAGCGGTCCCTATTTATCTACTTGCACCCGGAGGTGCTTTCGAACTGCTAGGTTGGCAGGCGCTGGGACCGAGCAGCGGGAGCGCACCCCGCCGCAGGGATTCGAACCGCCGACCTTTCGATCGGCAAGCCCTAGGCGCTGAGGCTTTAACCCACAGCGCCACCTGCGTCCCTGTGACAGGAGAAAAACAACATTTAAATTTCTGTGATGCAGGTGGGATGTATCTGAGGGGTGGTCTTAGGTTACACCCCTTCTGTGATGCAGGCATAATGTTTCTGGGGGTGGTCTTGATCTACAGGATGGGAATTCCAAAAGTCTTTATAAGCCCTTGCACAGCATTTTTGTGGGTCCTCCTCCTTTCCTGCGTGTGAGGGGAGCACCCTGTTGCAACAGATCAATAAAGATCAAACTTACTCTTGAAGTATGGGTTCCCCCAACAAAATTTAAAAATTTGGCTTTGTAATTCGGAATTTATATGATGTGATTTAATTTGATGTGATTGGCCAGTTAATAAAAATTATTTAAAAAAAATAAAAATACAGATCAGGCTTACTAGCTACTTTGCTTCTCAATATTCTCTGGTTGGCCTCTGTTATTTTCTCCTACCAATAGGGAACCTATGCAAGGACTCCATATGGGCTCTTGGATGCCCCATAAGGGGATAAACGGGCAGATTTTTTATTTACAACCCCCCCAGCCCAAACCACCCGGGGAGGAAGGAGGAAGGAAGGGCTTGTGCACTCACTGCGGAGCAAAGGGCTGGTCTCCTTGATCACGTACTTGCCCTGCACCTCGCCCGGTTTGGAGAGCTCGGCGCGCGTTTTCTTCCGGGACAGCATCCCCTCCCCCACCCCCCGCAGGCGACGCCGCCGCCGCCGCCGCCCCTCCCCCCCTCCCTCAGCCCGCCGCGCCGCCGCCGCCCCCGGGCCCCTCCCGGAGGGGCGCCATGGGGGTCCAGAGGCCGGGTGGGGGCCTTTCGGGGAGGGGGCGCCGACAGACACGCCCGCCCGCCGCCCTCCCGGCGGCTCCCTTTCTCGCTTCTCTCCCCTCAGCGCCTCACGCAGCCCCTCAGGCAGCCGAGGAAACTTGCTGGCCACGCCCACCGCCCCGGCGCCGCCCGATTGGCTGGCCCGCGCGGGGGCCGCTGGGAAGGCGAGCGCCGAAAAGGGGCCCCCAGGAGGAGGAGGAGGAGGAAGAGGACGGAGAGAGAGGACGGCGGGCTCCGAGGAACAGCGCCCCCCGTGGCAGGGAGGGGGACTGCTCTGCGCCCAGCTGCTGCTGCTGCTGCTGGGCTATACTGTACTATTATGTTGTTAAAACAAAATAAAAGAAAAAAATTCCTTCCAGTAGCACCTTAAAGACCAACTAAGTTAGTTCTAGGTATGAGCTTTCGTGTGCATGCACACTTCTTCAGATACACACGAAAGCTCATACCTAGAACTAACTTAGTTGGTCTTTAAGGTGCTACTGGAAGGAATTTTTTTCTTTTATTTTGTTTTGACTATGGCAGACCAACACGGCTACCTATCTGTAACTGGTATTATGTTGTTGTTTCGTCGTGTCCGCCTCTTCGTGACCCCCTGGACCAGAGCACGCCAGGCACTCCTGTCTTCCACTGCCTCCCGAAGTTTGGTCCAACTCATGCTGGTAGCTTCGAGAACACTATCCAACCATCTCGTCCTCTGTCGCCCCCTTCTCCTTGTGCCCTCCATCTTTCCCAACATCAGGGTCTTTTCCAGGGAGTCTTCTCTTCTCATGAGGAGGCCAAAGATTCAGGATCTGTCCTTCCAGTGAGCACTCAGGGCTGATTTCCTTCAGAATGGAGAGGTTTGATCTTCTTGCAGTCCATGGGACTCTCAAGAGTCTCCTCCAGCACCAGAATTCAAAAGCATCCATTCTTCAGCGATCAGCCGCCTTTATGATCACTGCCTTGCCGTGGCGAAGGGGCTTGAATAACTCAGAGAAGCTATGAGCTATGCCGTGCAGGGCCACCCAAGATGGACAGGTCATAGTGGAGAGTTTTGACCAAACATGATCCACCTGGAGCAGGAACCGGCAAACCACTCCAGTATCCCTGCCAAGAAAGCTCTATGGACAAAGACAACAGGCCCCATCTGCACTAGCCATTTAAAGCAGTATCATACCGCTTTGAGCATTCAGGACTTCTCCCAAAGAATCCTGGGACCTGTAGTTTGTTACAGGTGCTGAGAGTTGCTAGGAGAGCCCTTTTCTCCCTGAAGTGCTTGAGCTCCGTGACAGCGTGGCACAGTGGTGCCTTTGCAGTGGACATCCTTTGGGTGGCTCAGGGTGGTGGAGCTGGGAAGTATTGGGATATAAGCATGGGGAGGTAATGGCGGGGAAAGGCCACAGATGCTTTGAAGGTCAGGCCAGGGCGCTTTTTGCTAGATCTGGGTGCATGTTGTTGTTTAGTCGTTTAGTGGTGTCCGACTCTTCATGACCCCCTGGACCAGAGCACGCCAGGCACTCCTGTCTTCCACTGCCTCCCGCAGTTTGGTCAAACTCATGCTGGTAGCTTCGAGAACACTGTCCAACCATCTCATCCTCTGTCGTCCCCTTCTCCTTGTGCCCTCCATCTTTCCCAACATCAGGGTCTTTTCCAGGGAGTCTTCTCTTCTCATGAGGTGGCCAAAGTCTTGGAGCCTCAGCTTCAGGATCTGTCCTTCCAGGGAGCACTCAGGGCTGATTTCCTTCAGAATGGAGAGATTTGATCTTCTTTCAGTCCATGGGACTCTCAAGAGTCTCCTCCAGCACCAGAATCCAAAAGCATCAATTCTTCGGCAATCAGCTTTCTTTATGGTCCAGCTCTCACTTCCATACATCACTACTGGGAAAACCATAGCTTGAACTATACGGACCTTTGTTGGCATTATTATTATTATTATTATTATTATTATTATTATTATATTTTTTTAAAAAAATAATTTTATTGGGTTTTCACATTTTAAAAACACACAAATGAAAACAAAAACAAAACATATATAATTTCATAACCTTACTTTCTTAACCCCACTCCCTGACTTCCCCCCACCCCCCCTTCATACATCCCAGATCCAATAATTAGCTCAGCAAGTTCTTATCTCTCTTCTTTAACATATTATTGTTATTTTTAAAGTTAATTCTTATTACTTGGCCAAATTTTACTTGTCCAATTTTCTTATAAATATTAAGTCCTTTTCTAAGATCGACCCAAATTCCCTTCCACGAATTTCCCCCTTTTTATATTGAATGTAGGTCATAATGGGACGCAGGTGGCGCTGTGGGTTAAAGCCTCAGCGCCTAGGACTTGCCGATTGAAAGGTCGGCGGTTCGAATCCCTGCGGCGGGGTGCGCTCCCGCTGCTCGGTCCCAGCGCCTGCCAACCTAGCAGTTCGAAAGCACCTCCGGGTGCAAGTAGATAAATAGGGACCAGCGGGAAGGTAAACGGCGTTTCCGTGTGCGGCTCTGGCTCGCCAGAGCAGCGATGTCACGCTGGCCATGTGACCCGGAAGTGTCTCCGGACAGCGCTGGCCCCTGGCCTCTTAAGTGAGATGGGCGCACAACCCCAGAGTCTGTCAAGACTGGCCCGTACGGGCAGGGGTACCTTTACCTTTACCTAGGTCATAATAGCCAAACACAAAAGTCATAAAAGTTTTAAAATTCTGTTCTCCCCTCCCTCCCTACCCCGGTTTCTGTCCCTTCCCAAATAAATGTCCACAAAACAGTTCTTAGCCTGGATTCCTCACATCAGAGGCCCTCAGATCTCTGTCAGTCTCTCTCTGCCGGTTTTGTTGGTAGCCCTCTTTGTTGGTCCTCAGTTCTCGAAGGAGCTCTGGCACAGTCTCATCAAATTTTCTTCCATCCAAAATACTTGGTAACAGCTGCTGCAACAAGCCAACTGATCTCCCATACTCAAAGAGGAAGCCCCAATCATATTTCTTGTTTCTTTTAAGTTCCAGTATTCCAAGTGTTCCATGGGCTTCCTCTTTCCACTTTCCACTTTCGTATCTTTCGCAGATTGGTAATCCCAAGATCTTCTTCTTTATGTTCTAGCAGTGTAGGCTTCAGATTGATACTCTCCTGTAGTTTCTTATCTCCTCCTTCCCCCTCCAGTTCCAAGAAAGTCTCCTCTGGTTCAGCTGCAGATTTTGTTTCAGTCAGATCCTTTTATGCATTCAGCAGAGTTGCTTATTTTAGAGTTCAAGGTTGTAAGTTGTTTGTTCATAGCCATACTTTGCTCTTGCAGTATTCCCACGAGAAAAAACATTCTTTCTATCTCTGCCTGTAATTTTCCATCTGTAGCCATTGTAATGTTTCAAAGTTTCCCCTAGGGGGATTCTAGTTACTTAATAGTCCTTTCCCAACAATCTGTTACTTTGTTATTTGTAACTACTTTGTTCCCAAGCACTTTAATTCAAATATAGCAAATTTAGTCCAGAGAGATGTTAAACAATGGAAATTTTTAACTTTAACTGCCGGTTTGACAGCTCCTTTGACACACACAGGGGCACTCCCGGGTCGGGGGGGGGGTTAGACAAAAGCTTCTAAAGTTCAACTCTTACTCTCCAGCACAAATCTTCTTCTGTCAAATTCGTGGAATTAATGTCTTTTAACTCGTACCAAAAAAAAAAAAATCTCTCCACCTTAGTTCTCCGATCCTTGCTTTAAATCTTTTGTAAATAGAGGGGGTGCGGACTTCCCTTTAGCACATCCCCCGGTCGTACCGAATTTAAAGATAAAAATTTTAAAGTCCAAATTCCATTCTACTCATGGGTTATTTCAAGTCCAAATTTCAGGGAAAAAAGTCAGCGCTCTCCGGCCATGGCTCGCGGCTTCGCTCCACTGCAGTAGCGGTCTACTCACAGCACCACGCCACTCTCCGTACCCTCTCCGTAGCCTTTAAAAAGGCTCTTCGTGGGTCGGGGGGCGCTTGAGGTGCCCACTGAGTCACCAAGTCCGCAGGCTTCCGCGCCTGCGGTTTCTGAGGGTCCCCGCGTCGCCGTCGCGATGAGACCCGTCTGCAGCGGAGCCGATTCCCTCCGGAGCTCGGAGGGAATCCGCCATTAGCCGATCGCGCTAACCCGGAAGTCTATTATTATTATTATTATTATTATTATTATTATTATTATTATTATATTATGGTACGTATAGAACCTTTTAATGAGGGTGAAAGAGGAGAGTGCAAAATATGGTTTGAAGCTCAGCATCAAAAAAAACCCGAAGATCATGGCCACTGGGCCCATCACCTCCTGGCAAATAGAAGGGGAAGAAATGGAGGCAGTGAGATATTTTACTTTCTTGAGCTCCATGATCACTGCAGATGGTGACAGCAGTTACGAAATTAAAAGACGCCTGCTTCTTGGGAGAAAAGCAATGACAAACCTAGACAGCATCTTAAAAAGCAGAGACATCACCTTGCCAACAAAGGTCCGTATAGTTAAAACTATGGTTTTCCCAGTAGTGATTTATGGAAGTGAGAGCTGGACCATAAAGAAGGCCGAAGAATTGATGCTTTTGAATTCTGGTGCTGGAGGAGATTCTTGAGAGTCCCATGGACTGCAAGAAGATCAAACCTCCATTCTGAAGGAAATCAGCCCTGAGTGCTCACTGGAAGGACAGATCCTGAAGCTGAGACTCCAAGACTTTGGCCACCTCATGAGAAGAGAAGACTCCCTGGAAAAGCCCCTGATGTTGGGAAAGATGGAGGGCACAAGGAGAAGGGGATGACAGAGGATGAGATGGTTGGACAGTGTTCTCGAAGCTACCAGCATGAGTTTGACCAAACTGCAGGAGGCAGTGGAAGACAGGAGTGCCTGGTATGCTCTGGTCCAGGGGGTCATGAAGAGTCAGACATGACTAAACGACTAAACAACAAAGACAGCAAAAATCAAGAAAAACATTCTTTAGAATGCTACAAGAAAACACAAAAAGGTTGTTTTTTTTTTAAATACCCAAACAGGTTAAAATGCACACCAACTTGCCTTGGAGAAGATGACACACCTCCAGAGAGGCAGCTAACTATCCATTTTGTGTTCTTCCTTATTGCAGGTCCATTATCCATACCTGCCCTTTGCTGTTTCTGAAGCCAGGAAGTTTGGCCTTCGCTTCTTAGGGCACGAGCTATTTTCAAAGCCGCAGAGGGTCTGCTTCGCACGATGCAACACGACACAAGCAAGACAATTGCCCTGGTGGAGATTCACGTGGACCTGGGAAAAAGTCAGGTCATATTGCAGCTGCTACCTGGAGATGGTGGGACTTGAATCCGGACCTTCTGCATTCAAAGCTTTGCCTCTGAGCTACACTCCTTACCCTGGCTTGAACAACTAGACCATTGTTGCTGTTTTTCTTAGCACTGTAAATAATGCGAATATCGATTTAGTACAGCGTTCTTCTGCTGCCATCTCCTGGCTGATGGGCAATCTGGGTTTTGTAATCCCGCTGCAGAGCGCCAGCCGGGCATGGTGGCTGCTGCCTGTGATCCCAGCTCCTTGGGAGGTTGAGGCTGGAGGATTGCTTGAGTCCAGGAGTTCTAGGCTGCGGTGGCTACGTGGAGCAGGTGTCCTGGCCAAGGTCAGCATCAACATGGGGGCTCTCCGGGGAGCCAGGGGCTACCAGGTTGCCTAAGGAGGGGCGAACCGGCCCAGGCTGGCGACAGAGCAGGCCAAAGCTCCCGTGCTGAGCAGTGGTGGGATTGCACCTCTGAGTAGCACCCTCAGTCTAGCCTGGGCAAGAAAGCAAGACCCAGCCTCTCTCTTTTGGAGGCTTTTCATGTCTCCGAGCACAATGTGATTCCTTTTCTGAGCAATGTGATTCCTTTTCTGTAGTGGAAGGTGTTGTAGGAATTCTAAGGTCTCTGAGATATATATATCTTATTGTAAAATCTGGGTGCAAGGCTGCTCTGCCACCCAGCTCGTCGGACTACGTCCGCGGGTCCCTGCGGAGGAAAATGAGCTCAGCCGGAGACAGGAGCAAACAGCAGAAGATCCAAGTTTATTGCGCAACAGGTTCAAGGCGAGATTGAACAGCGAGAAAGGGGTGACATGAACTTTTGAAACTTCCCTCCATGTCGCAGAATACAGTGCAAAATACATCCCAGTTGCAATATGAATACATTAAGAAGAGGTTGGGTTACACAGGATTAACATATGGAGGAGGGAGGGGGGAATATGCAGAGCTGGAGATATGCGCAGATAAGCACATCCTGAGTGCCGGTGATGAGAAGACAATGGTCCATGTACTGGCATTGCCCGGAGGAAAGGCTTGGCAGAGTGATTTGACAGGATTAGGGTCTTGACACCTTGCTTGAGGGATTATGGAGGACAGGGGAGGTGTCATGGAGTCCTAGAGAAATTGAGCAAATTGGCTCGTTGATTTTCTATGAATTTTATAGATTTTAGTCCCTTTTGACATTGACAATTGGAAATAAATGGATATATTGTAGCAAAGAAGGTGAAGAAGACATGCCCCCCCCCTTCCATATCACTTATACAGTCATACCTCTTGTTACGTTCGCTTCAGGTTATGTCTTTTCAGGTTGTGTCCCGCGGCGACCCAGAAGTACCGGAAAGGGTTACTTCCGGGCATAGCTGTCAATGTTTTTTAAGGGAAATTCCCTTATTCCGAATAGGATTCCTCGCAAGAAAAGGGAAAAGTTGACAGCTATACTTCCGGGTTTCGCCGCTCGAGCATGTGCAGACACACAAAATGACGTCACACGCATGTGCAGAAGCGGTGAATCGCGACCCGCGCATGCGCAGACACGGGTTGCTTTCTCTTCAGGTTGCGAACGGGGCTCTGGAACGGATCCTGTTCGCAGCCAGAGGTACCACAGTATATATAAATCATATGTTCATAAATGTTCAAGGCAAATACATACATCAGTATGTAAATAGTACAGGAGAGCCTCCAGGACACGTGCCACGCCCCCAGGACGCACACCAGCCATGCCCCCATCTGCTCTCTGCCTCCCCCCCTGCCAAAGCTTGAAGCACATGTCTGAAATAGTACAGGAGAGCAATCCTGAAACCATTTTGACTCCTCCAGTGACCTCAAATAATTCTCTGCAGTGAGGAAGGAAATGGGAAAAGCCTCCCCACTCACTGGCGGAGGAACAGGGGTGCGGGGGGAGCGTACCATGGCTGCCCCCCCGCTGGGCGTCACATCCCTGCAGGTGGTGCACCACGCCTCCAGGACACGTGCCACGCCCCCAGGACGCACACCAGCCATGCCCCCATCTGCTCTCTGCCTCCCCCCCTGCCAAAGCTTGAAGCACCGCCACTGTCTCCATTGTCTCTTTACTCACAAATCCTGTCTTAAGGGGGTATTTGTGCATGAATAGAGTGAGCCTGTGACCTGGATTCAGGAACTAAAGTATTGACCATTATAAAAGAATAGCCAGGCTGCCCAGGTAAAGCAATCAGTGACCGTTATCGGGTATCCTGGCAAACAGGATTTCTGCTGTAGACCACCTCTTCTGCTATAATACGCCTCCTTCTGTGATGTATGTATTATGTTTTGGGGGGTGGTTTTGAGCTACAGGGTGGCAATTTCAAAGGTCTATGTAAGATCTTGCATGCCAATGTTCTGGGTTCCTCCTCCCTCCTGCGTGTGGTGAGTGAGCACCCTGTTGCAACAGTTTAATAAAGATCAGGCTTATGAGCTGCTTTGCTTCTCAACATTCTCTGGTTGGTCTCTGTTATTTTCTCCTATCAGTTACAGATAGGTAGCCGTGTTGGTCTGCCATAGTCAAAACAAAATTAAAAAATTCCTTCCAGTAGCACCTTAAAGACCAACTAAGTTAGTTCTTGGTATGAGCTTTCGTGTGCATGCACACTTCTTCAGATACACATGTATCTGTGTGTGTATCTGAAGAAGTGTGCATGCACACGAAAGCTCATACCAAGTACTAACTTAGTTGGTCTTTAAGGTGCTACTGGAAGGAATTTTTTTGTTTTATTTTCTCCTACCGATAGAGAACCTACAGGAGGACTCTATAGGGGCTCTTGGACACCCCATAAGGGTAAAGGAGCCGTTTTTTCTTATAACAAAGGGATTTGGAGGAATGCAACTCTGGGACATCCCCCTGCCCCACTGAGCAGGAGCTATACCATCATCTGCTGGAGCACTGGGGCAACTGGTGGCCTTGCTCTGACGGTGATAAAGAGGCTTTCAAGTTTGCTCAGAGGAAGTCTCAGACTGAGAAATAGCCCTGAGCCAGAGGCTGGGACCTCCTTCCTCTTTCTTTGATCACTTTCCCCTTTCGCACGAGCAGTTTTACAAACAGCAACACTTCTTTGCAAAATGCTTTCCGTTTTTCATTTTGAACTTTTTTTGTTCGTTTGTTAAAGCCTCAAGGTGTTTTACATGCTTTGCAAACTTTTATGGAACGAAACGCAGCCGTGATTGAAAACGGAAAGAATCTGCACTTTCAAAAAATGACAACACTTGCCTCATTTTATTTTATTGATTTCTATTTATTGCCTGCCCGAAGGGCTCAGGATGGGATGACAAGGCAACGAAAATGCATGAGAGTTACCATTAAAATTAGTCCCAGCGGACGTAGCAAGGCCAAATACACAGAGGTAAAACTGCCCAAGAGAGTCCATGTGAACGAAAACTAGGTTTGCAGTGCTTTCAAAAGAGACTCAGGCTAGGACTTTGCTGAGCCTCTATGGAGCATTTTTTCACCACGAGGCTGTTTCTCAGGCCCCTAGAGTTTCAATCACGTCATGGGAACCATAGATGGTGAATGGCTTGATTCCCCTAAAACTGGCATCCCCAAGGAGTGTGTGGGACTTGCCCCTCTGAACAGGTTAGGGGAATGCACCAGCTCAATTGCAGGAAGAGGAATAATAGAATTGTGGAGGGACCCCATGAATCGTCTGGTCCAACCCTCTGCAATCTCAGCTGGTGCCTGGTCTCTGTATTAAGGCAACTGGTGGGTTTCAGCATTCACATCCTCCAGGGTATAGAGTGTAGCAGGAACCCCACCCCCCACCCCAATCATTCTGTTTGTACAAACTTCACACACACTCACACTCACACACTCCATACGCCACACTTCTGTTACAAATTCATAGAAAATCAACCATACATCGGATTTGCACTGTTCCATTTTTATTTTACTCCATATGACAAGGACTATCAAAAGGGGGTGGCTTGGTTCTGGTCAGCCATAATCCCTTAAGCATCCCAGCACATCCACAGGAGCCCTGCCCAGTTGCTATGCCAACCCTGATGGTCCTAGACAGAAGACAATCAAGATCACAAAGAACTTGCATATGGGAGTGGATTCAGCATGGACTGAAACAAAGGACACTGATCAGATCTTCCCTCTGGGGGCAGGAAATTGCAAACTCCCCTTTGTCTCCTGGAAGTGACTCATGGGGAGGGGGAGAGAAGGGAACCAGCCAGGTGACAGGACACTCAGGTTAACACCACAACTCCTCCCTCAACCCCTCCTTTCTGTAATGTATGCATGATGTTTCTAGGGGTGGGCTTGACCTAGAGGAGGGGAATTTCAAAAGTTTTTATAAGGTCTTGCACACCATTTTCCTGTGTCTTTTCTCTCACCTGCAAGTGAGGGGAACACCCTGTTGCAACAGTTCAATAAAGGCCAAGCCTACAGGCTGCTGATTTGCTCCAATTTACTCTGGTTGGTGTCTTTACTTTTTGTCCAAGGGAGCCCTCGGATTTTTCCGGTAACAAGAGGGAATATGTGGAGCTGCCTTGTGTGGTAATAGACTAACAAGCCTTGGACATGGGCCAGAGGGCTCCCTGTTCTGGCTGGCTGGCGATGGGTCTCCTAGCAGCAACTCAGTAGAGGGTTTGGTGTTCACGTAAAGTCAGAAGAAAGGACTCACGCAAAGCTACATGGCTATAGGATCTGTGTGCTGTTCCCTGAGCATTCCCCTCTGGCGTTGACACGGCAGAGGTGAGGCCACAGCTAAATGCACGAGTTAAGGCATGTTCAAGTTTCATTGTCTCTAAGCTGCTGTCCACGGCAGGGTGGCCAACGACTCTTTGCAACCTGAGGGTGGGAAGGCTTCTCTTAGAGCTCCGTTTTCCCACGGAAAATTGCCATACCTTTGGCAGTAACGACGGGACGCAGGTGGCGCTGTGGGTTAAAGCCTCAGCGCCTAGGGCTTGCCGATCGAAAGGTCGGCGGTTCAAATCCCTGCGGCGGGGTGCGCTCCCGCTGCTCGGTCCCAGCGCCTGCCAACCTAGCAGTTCGAAAGCACCTCCGGGTGCAAGTAGATAAATAGGGACCGCTTACCAGCGGGAAGGTAAACGGCGTTTCCGTGTGCGGCTCTGGCTCTGGCCAGAGCAGCGATGTCACGCTGGCCACGTGACCCGGAAGTGTCTCTGGACAGCGCTGGCTCTCGGCCTCTTAAGTGAGATGGGCGCACAACCCCAGAGTCTGTCAAGACTGGCCCGTACGGGCAGGGGTACCTTTACCTTTACCTTTACCTGGCAGTAACGACAACCAGGCGCCAGCTGCAAAAAAGTATCGGGCAAACTTGGCGTTTTACGAAGTGGTCCGTTTTGTTCGTAAAATAAAATGTGTGAAATGAACCGGCTGAGTGAGATCACTTAGGTCATCTGAAAACTTTTGGATGCAACTGACCCCTAATTTGCACAGAAAATTTCCCAGAAAACCCACAGGACTCATGGTTCCTGATTGCATCATGGAACTGTTTAACCTGGCCTGCAATGGTCAGCTGTGACTCTCAGCAACTACCCAGAATGCAGGCATAATTTTTATTTGCCCTTATGATGCCATAGTGGGGCGGTTATACACAACCCCGCTTTCAATATTGTTTGTGCCTGCATAAGTTTTGGAGGTAGACATACTTATTTACCTCCAGTCCTGTAACTTTTCAGAGTGCCCCCCCAGACAGCAATAAATCACTGGCGAAACATTGCAAAATAATAACACAGGAGGGAGGGTGGGTGGTCCAATGTTAATCCACTACGAAAGCACTATTATTGCGTCAATGGCATGTTGCAGAAGACACCCATGGAAAATCAGGAACTGAAAGCAAGGCTGAGAATGTGCGCACCACACATTTAAAACACCCAGACCACATTAACTGAAGCACCTATCCTGAGACAGCATTCACAGCTGTTCATCTGAATATGTGCATGGAATTTGGGTTATTGAGAATTTTGGTATTCGCAGAATTGAAGAGTTGGGAGGGGACCCTTGAAAATCATTTAGTCCAATCCCCTGAAATGCAGGGATTGCAATTCACTTTGGGGCAGATGAATAAAAATGGCCAGATATGCCTTAAAAACCAGACAGGCTCAATAAAGCCTTTATTTGTGAAGCGGGAGCTACTACTGTTCATGAGTGGCCATTTGATATGATACTGCGATATACAGACTATGGCTCCCTGAGATTCCTGAGGTTGAGGCAGGAACCGGCTGCATGCACCAAGTGCCTTTGACCACCCAACGATGCCCCTTCCGATCTGAAAGTCAATTATTCCCCCCCCGTCCGAACAGTTTGCAGAATTCTGTGGGTGCCACCTGCAGAAAGGAGGGCCTTAGGACTTCTCCTTGGCTTCCATTTGTGGTGGGCAACCATCTCCCCTTGCCCACACAACCACCCCACAACCCCATGATGTGCTTCTCCTCTTTCTGCCACGCTGACGTTGGGGTTGGGGAGGTGGTCTGAGGCGAAGAGACCCACCTGCAGGCTCCCCTTAATCCCAAAAGGCAAGAGTGGGGAACCTTTTTCAACCCAAAGGTTGCAGGGCAATTTGGGCAGGGCTCTCAGAGGCAGAGCAGAGCACTGGATGCAGCCATTACACTTATGTAAAGTAGGTACTCCCAGTAGTGATGTGTGGAAGTGAGAGCTGGACCATAAAGAAGGCTGATCGCCGAAGAATTGATGCTTTTGAACTGTGGTGCTGGAGGAGACTCTTGAGAGTCCCATAGACTGCAAGAAGATCAAACCTCTCCATTCTGAAGGAAATCAGCCCTGAGTGCTCATTGGAAGGACAAATCCTGAAGCTGAGGCTCCTAGACTCTGGCCACCTCATGAGAAGATAAGACTCCCTGGAAAAGACCCTGATGTTGGGAAAGATGGAGGGCACAAGGAGAAGGAGACGACAGAGGGCGAGATGGTTGGACAGTATTCTCGAAGCTACCAGCATGAGTTTGACCAAACTGCGGGAGGCAGTGGAAGACAGGAGTGCCTGGCGTGCTCTGTCCAGGGGGTCACAAAGAGTCGGACACAACTAAACAACTAAACAACAACAACAACTGTAGGTACATTCCAGGCACATGAAAGCCAGATATATTCTCTCTCTCTCGCTCTGAGATGCACACAGGCACCTCACAGCCTTAAACTGAATCAGACCACCGGTGTGTGAAGCAGGGCTGGAGAGGGGCTGTGGCCAGAGGGGCATCTAGAGAGGCAAGGATGGGGTGCAATTGGTTCCCCGGCCTGTGGCTCTCCACCCTTTATTGAACGTTCTCCAGGCTTGGTTCACCTTTCTGAGCAACGTGGCCCTGTGGGCAGTGATGCTTGTGGGCTATGGGGCACCCTGAGGTCCACGTTTGGATCCTGGCCCTGAGATTCCCTGAAGAGATCCATCTCCAGACTTCCCCTCAATCCCCAAGAGCCTGAGGTTGAAATCTCCCTTGTCCTCAGCTGGTCCTCTCTGCTCTGGCAGCGTCCCATCTGTTTTCTCACCTCCGCTGCCCCATCAGATCAGGAAACGAGATGCTCTAAGAGCTCTGGGTTTTCCTGAACCCCCTGATGAGAAGATAAACCTCGATCTGGCCACCTTCTAGGGCTGGCAGAGCAACATTGCGCCACAACGCATGTGGGGATAATGTGCACCTAAGAACAGAATCAGGGTTTCTTTGGGGCAGAGAAGGAACAGCCCAAAGGGCAGCTGTTGTCACTAATGTTAAAAAGGCAGCATTGAAAAGGCAGCTTTAAGTAAAGTGCGTCCCCAGCTGTGCAGAGACAGGCGATTATGGCTTTGCTAAGACCCCAGCTGAGCCGCGGAGCCCAAGGTGGGCGAGGTCAGGTTCTTGACGATCCTGCCAAGGTTGGCAATCTTTTCTTCCAGCAAGTAGTTCTTCTTCTCCACGGTCTTCTGCCTCCGCTCGGTCATCTCCAGGGCCTTCAGGAGCTGGGCGTTCTCCACAAAGAGGTCCTTCACCATCTCGTCGGCTTTCGTGTTCTTGGCAAGCTGGAAAACACAGGCAGCAAATGTGGGCTTGCTCCCCAAGGGTGCAAAAACAAGATCTGTGTTCCATAATGCTCTACCCTGACCCCACAACCCCAGGTGTGTTATTCTAAAGCAGCAATGCAGCAGCAAGCAAAGGCTCTAGCAGCCAAGTCAGCTGCTTGTGGCTGGAAAGCCAGACAGGATGTATGTGACTGTTGCCATGGAAACAAAGGGGCAGTCCATTCTCCTTATTGAGCACAGGATGTGAGCTCAGTGTGTGTCATATGACTTGTACAGGATGTACATGGGTGGAGTTTGGAGGTTTCTCTCTGTTTGTTGGTGAGAGCAGACATGTTTTCTCTGTACTGAAGTGAAAGACAGGAATAAAAGCAATGTAGATTCATTTCTGTCTGAGTCTGATTCCCCTCCCTGGGGATATGCTGGAGAGCAGGGAGGAGGAGGAGAAGCAGTTGGTGTGTTTTTCTCACAGCCTGAGGAAAATCGCCGGAACGGACCTCGTGTGTATTTCCTGCCGGGAGTCGCCGGAGGGAGGTCAAAAGAATTCAGCCGGTGCCTGGAGAGATAGGCACATACCTCTGACCGGCCATGAATTCCAACAATGGTAGCAGTTGACGGTTGCTTCGATCCATGGGAGTCTGCATCAAGGAGACTGTATTCATCCCTCTCCATGGAAGCCTGAGATGGAGGCTGATTCTCTGCAGCTAGAAGCTGACCAGAAGAAGCTGAAAGCCAAGCCACGGAGCCCAGGTATGAGATTTTCGGGCTTAAGAGTGTGAATGCAGATGGATTAATTCTCTGCTTCATGGGAGCAACGTTTGGGAAAAACAGCTCCGAGAGAGAAGAGTCTGCATTCCAAACATTCCTGTGGTTTTTCCTGTCCAAGGAAAGGAATGTGGTTGCTTAGCAACGCAGGCCAGTTTCAAGATAAGGGCTGGAAGTCAGGCTATGCCCAGAGAGGCACAAACAGCTCGTGTTTTGACTAGGCCCTTACAAAGGAACTGTGAAAGGGACTTTCCAAGCAGCCAGTGTTAGAGCTGCCAGGTGCACAGAGTGTAAACAAGCCAGCTATTGGATTTTAGAGGCTTGTGTTTGAGAGTCAATGCAAGGACTCAAAATGGATGCCAAGAAAGGGGGAGGCCTGCCTTCTCCACCCCTTTTGACCAGTGACAATTATGCATCTTGGTCTATTAAGATGAAGGCCTTGCTGCAGAATCAGAGACTGTTTGGGGTGATTGAGAACCCCATCCCTGCAGCACCAACGCGTCCTTGGGAGTCACAGAATGTAAAGGCCAGAACCGCTATAATTCTGTGCGTGTCAGACTCTCAGCTTATTCATATACAAGATTTAGAGCACGCGAAAGATGTTTGGGACACGCTGAGAAGGACACATCAGAGAGATGCAGGTTCTTCAGCGTTGCTGTATTTTGAAAAGCTGACTAACCTGAGGCTTGCGCCTGATGGAGATGTTCAAGCGCACCTGACGGAAATGAAATTTCTGCGTCAGCAGATGGTGGAACGCAATTTCCGTCTGCAGGAGGAAGTGTTTTGCTTCATGGTGATCAACAGCCTGAATCGGACTTACAAAACGGTTGCCAGTCAGCTGGGGTCTCTCCCAGCGCAAGACTTGACTTCGGACAGGGTCTTTGCCGTGGTTCTGAACGAACATGACAGACTTGCCGCCCTGGAAGTCAAGGACAGGGGGAGGGAAGAACGGAGTTCTAACACCCCCACTGCTGTTGCTACTGGAGAAAATGCCGTAGCTTTGAACGTTGTCCGATGCCACAATTGTGAACAGACTGGGCATCTTCAGCGGAACTGCAGGAAGCCACGTCAGAACAAAGGAGCCAAGGGAAGCTCCACGAAGTCTGAGGCATCAGACAGAAGTCATGCCAAGTCACAGGCGAAGCCTGCAAAGGCTTTGATGTCCCTAAAAGCCACACCACAAGTGGGGAATTCCTTCGTTTTAGACACGGGAGCGACGGTTCACATGACCCATCGCAGGGATTTGTTTTCGTCGTTTAAGAAGCAAAGCTTCGTTGTACAACAAGCCAACGGTCAAGAGCTGGAAGCCACCGGAATTGGGACTGTGTATCTTAAAAGTCTGAACTTGACTATAAACAATGTTTATTTGGTTCCAGAGTTGAGGTACAATCTGCTCAGCGTTTCGCAGATTGCCAAGAAGGGACTAAAACTGTCCTATGATGATCAACACTGCGAGATCTACAAAGATGGAGAGTTGTATCTTTCTGCCAAAGAGAAAGATGGACTGTATTTGTTGACTTTTAATCAAAGTGATTACATGGAATGTAATTCTTGTGATTCTAACATGATTTCTTTTGCAGGTGTAGCCAAGAAGAACGCCAAGCAGGTCACCTCAAGGGTCGACAGGGCATTTCAGCGGGTGTATGCTGATGTGATTGGTCCTTTAGCACCATCTAGAGGCAATGCAAAGTATTACCTAATATGTGTTGATTCTTTTACAGGTTTTGTCTGGATTTATCTTTTGGAGAGACCGAAAGAAGCCTTAGAAAGGTTTAAAGAGTTTTGTGACAAGGTTAAAAATATGCATGATGCTGACATAGATTGTCTTTGCACAGATGAGAAGCCAATTTTTCTTTTACAGGATTTCCAGAGGTTCCTGAAGAAGAAAGGGATAAGACACAAAATTGCTAGTTCCGAAGAAGCTTGGAACAGATGTGTTTGTGTTAGGGTGAACAAAGAATTGCAAAAGGGAATGCATGCGCAATTGCTTAGTTCACATCTGCCACATGAGTACTGGGCTGAGTCGCTAATGTCATTTTGTTACACGTGGTTGAGAAAGGTTTCAAAAGAATTGGGAAGTTCTCCTTTTGAGAAACTGTTCCACAGAAAACCTTCGATTGCCCATTTCAAGGTTTTTGGGTCTCATGTGAGGACAGAAGCTCCAGGTGGAGTAAAGAATGCCAGAGGCATTTTTGTGGGTTATGAAAAGGGTCTCTACAGAGTAATTTTGTCTGAATCTGGTAAGGTGATTCTCACAAATTTTCTAGAGAGTGCTCCTGAACAGGAGCGAGTGATTGTTCACACATTTCCCACAGGAGATGATGATGATTCTGATGATGATGATGATGAGTTTGATCTTATTGAGTTCAGTAGTACTGATGATGACAGCGATAGCTCAGACAGCTCAGTTGTCACAGTCATTGAGAGGACATCTCACATAATGACTAGACCCTCAGAAGAGGAGGATGAACCACTGATTAAGCTTAGTACTGGTTCTTCAGAGAGTTCAGAGGCTGAACCAGAAAGCAAGGAAGAGCAGCACCTCTTACGTAGGTCTGAGAGAGCAACGAAGGGTGTACCACGCAAGAGGTATTCAAAAGAGTTTGCCAACCAAGCCATTGCATGTGTTGCTGTTGTAAACGACCAAGGTCAAATTGAAGCTGTGTCTGAGTCAGAGACAAAGGCACAACAGAGAGTTGCTAACCAAGGTAATGCAGAAGCACTCATTCCTTGGAAGTCACACAACCAGAGAGGTACATTGGTAAAACCAGTGGCGGGTAGTTCCAAGGGTGGAACTGAAACAACAGGGGAGTGTTATACATATAACAACTGTTTGTTTTCTTCTCTGGATGACGCTTTGCTCGCTGCACGCATTGATACTTTAGGGGGAGTATGTTATTCTAAAGCAGCAATGCAGCAGCAAGCAAAGGCTCTAGCAGCCAAGTCAGCTGCTTGTGGCTGGAAAGCCAGACAGGATGTATGTGACTGTTGCCATGGAAACAAAGGGGCAGTCCATTCTCCTTATTGAGCACAGGATGTGAGCTCAGTGTGTGTCATATGACTTGTACAGGATGTACATGGGTGGAGTTTGGAGGTTTCTCTCTGTTTGTTGGTGAGAGCAGACATTTTTCTCTGTACTGAAGTGAAAGACAGGAATAAAAGCAATGTAGATTCATTTCTGTCTGAGTCTGATTCCCCTCCCTGGGGATATGCTGGAGAGCAGGGAGGAGGAGGAGAAGCAGTTGGTGTGTTTTTCTCACAGCCTGAGGAAAATCGCCGGAACGGACCTCGTGTGTATTTCCTGCCGGGAGTCGCCGGAGGGAGGTCAAAAGAATTCAGCCGGTGCCTGGAGAGATAGGCACATACCTCTGACCGGCCATGAATTCCAACAAGGTGCTCATCCCAACTCAACCCGAAATATTCATGTTGTGTGCTTTTTAAATCATAGAATCATAGAATCATAGAGTTGGAAGAGACCACAAGGGCCATCGAGTCCAACCCCCTGCCAAGCAGGAAACACCATCAGAGCACTCCTGACATATGGTTGTCAAATGTTTGGTTGTAATTGGCTTAAAAGAAAAAAAGGGAAATTCCTCACATTTCTAGATCCAGGTTGGGGACAAATACTCTCTTGATGAGAGGCAAGCAAAGAAAAGTGTGCAAATATAATTTGTTAGACTTTATAATCTCCCCTCCTAAGTTTCTTTCCAAAGTTCCCCTTTCTTCCCTTAGCATTGAAAGAGACCACCTGTTTGGTAAGTTAAAAATGCTTTACTTACTAACTCTTCAAAGGTCAGATTCATATGCTTTTCCATACAGCAGCAAGACAACACAATCAGCAAAACTTAGTTTCAAAATTGATAAATGTTTCTAAATTATTTGTATAGAAACACAAAGACGATTTGGTAAAGCCACATGGTCTGGCCTTAGATCAATCAGCCCAGACAATTCACCCAGTTTTGCCAAAATTTTCTCCCAAAGTGAGGGGTGGTGGGTGACCTAGCAAAGCCTGGGAGGATGGCTTACTCTGTGGTCTTAACCCCTTCATGCATTAACTAGAACTAAGCATACTGGTTATTTGCAGCTGATATTTATCCCACATATTGGTGATTCCTTGAGCTGTTGAGGAACCATCGCTCGATGACTGAAACAGGAGCGGGAACCATTTGCGTTCCATTTGTTGCTGGACTCCAACTCCCATCAGCCCCAGAAGCCAGCATGACCAGTGGTCAGGGATGATGGGAATTAGAATCCTGCAACCACAGGTTAGCTGCTCCAGATCGAGGGCAAAGGCTCACCTGTTCTTTCAGCTGATTGACTTTGTCTTGGAGCAGCCTCTTCACCAGCCTCAGCTGCTGTTCAACATCCATCATGCGCTTTTCCATGGTTTTGAGCAGATGCTCTTGTCCACCCTAAAATGGAACATAAGGGCGCAATATGAAGACTCAGTCCTGCTAGGCTGCAGGGCAATTAACTGGTCTTTTTTCAAAATTAGTTTTTATTAAAGATTTTCTTGTGTTGCAAAACAAATAACAAGGAAAAGAGCAATTTAAAACACACACCCCAAATAAACATCACCCACCCAAGTTAAAACCCCATTCCATGGGTGTAGCCAGAATTTAGGGGGCGGACAGGCATGGGGGGGGGCAAAACTGAGCTCTTGCAATGCGACTGGTCATTTAGTTACAGTAAGTATTTTCATATGCCTGTTGTCTTTGTCCAGGGAGTTTTCTTGGCAGGGATACTGGAGTGGCTTGCCGGTTCCTGCTCCAGGTGAATTCGAATTCTGGTGCTGGAGGAGACTCTTGAGAGTCCCATGGACTGCAAGAAGATCAAACCTCTCCATTCTGAAGGAAATCAGCCCTGAGTTTTCACTGGAAGGACAGATCGTGAAGCTGAGGCTCCAAGACTTTGGCCACCTCATGAGAAGAGAAGACTCCCTGGAAAAGACCCTGATGCTGGGAAAGATGGAGGGCACAAGGAGAAGGGGACGACAGAGGACGAGATGGTTGGACAGTGTTCTCGAAGCTACAAACATGAGTCTGACCAAACTGCGGGAGGCAGTGGAAGACAGGAGTGCCTGGCGTGCTCTGGTCCAGGGGGTCACGAAGAGTCGGACACGACTAAACGACTAAACAACACCACCATGCATAATTCTGGCCACAGCGATCCATGCGACGGTCACCTCCAGGCTTGATTATTGTAATTCGCTCTACACAGGGCTGCCCTTGAAGCTGACCCAAAAACTCCAGCAGGTGCAGAATGCCACGGCGAGGCTCCTTACAGGGTCCTCGCCTCAGGATCACATTCACCCGGTGCTATACCAGCTGCACTGGCTCCCGGTGGAGGACAGGATCAGGTTTAAGGTGCTGGTTTTGACCTTTAAAGCCCTATGCGGCCTAGGACCCACGTAGCTACGGGACCGCCTCTCCTGGTATGCCCCGCGGAGGACATTAAGGTCCACAAATGACAACACTTTGGAGGTCCCAAGTCTCAACTAGGGCCAGGGCCTTTTCAGTACTGGCCCCGACTTGGTGGAACGCTCTGTCCCAAGAGACAAGGGCCCTGCGGGACTTGACATCTTTCCGCAGTGCCTGCAAGACAGAGCTGTTCTGCCTGGCCTTTTGTTTGGACTCAGTCTGACCCTTATGTTTCCCTCCCCTTATGGTCTTGATCTATCGGCTACTTTTAAAATAAGGCTGCATTTTAAATTGTATTTTAACCTGTATTTTAAATTGGTTCCCCGGCATTATGTTTTTACTGTGATTTTATTGCTGTTAGCAGCCCTGAGCCCGGCTCTGGCCATGGAGGGTGGGGTATAAATAAAAATTATTATGACAGTATTACAGTGGTGCCTCGCAAGACGAAAAGAATCCGTTCCGCGAGTCTCTTCGTCTTGCGGTTTTTTCGTCTTGCGCAGCAAGCCCATTAGCGGCTTAGCGGATTAGCGTTATTAGCGGCTTAGCGGATCAGCTGATAAGCGGCTTAGCGGATCACCTGATAAGTGGCTTAGCGGATCAGCTGTTAAGCGGCTTAGCGGATCAGCTGATAAGCGGCTTAGCGGATCAGCTGATAAGCGGCTTAGCGGATCAGCTGATAAGTGGCTTAGCGGATCAGCTGATAAGTGGCTTAGCGGATCAGCTGTTAAGCGGCTTAGCGGGTCAGCTGATAAGCGGCTTAGCGGATCAGCTGTTAAGCGGCTTAGCGGATCAGCTGTTAAGCGGCTTAGCGGATCAGCTGATAAGCGGCTTAGAAAAAGGGGAGAAAAAGGGGGAAAAACCCTCAGGAACTCGCAAGACATTTTCGTCTTGCGAAGCAAGCCCATAGGTAATTCGTTTTGCGAAGCACCTCCAAAACGGAAAACCCTTTCGTCTAGCGGGTTTTCCGTCTTGCGAGGCATTCGTCTTGCGGGGCACCACTGTATTATTATTAACCTCTATCATGCTGTTGTCGGTGTCCCATCACCCTTTATGGAAGGCTTCTAACCCGAGGCTGGATGGCCGCTTGTCAAGGGATTCTTTAACTGTGATTCCTGCACTGCTGAGGGTTGGACTCGATGACATTTGGGGGTCCGTCTTCCAATTCTATGATTTCAGCTGCTCTCTCCTGTACTTTCCCCAAAGCTATAATGTCCTTTTTGAGGTGATCAGAGCCGCATGCGGTATTCCAGATGTGGTTGGGACGCAGGTGGCGCTGTGGGTTAAAGCCTCAGCGCCTAGGGCTTGCCAATCGAAAGGTCGGCGGTTCGAATCCCTGCGGCGGGGTGCGCTCCCGCTGCTCGGTCCCAGCGCCTGCCAACCTAGCAGTTCGAAAGCACCTCCGGGTGCAAGTAGATAAATAGGGACTGCTTACCAGCGGGAAGGTAAACGGCGTTTCCGTGTGCGGCTCTGGCTCGCCAGAGCAGCGATGTCACGCTGGTCACGTGACCCGGAAGTGTCTCCGGACAGCGCTGGCCCCTGGCCTCTTAAGTGAGATGGGCGCACAACCCCAGAGTCTGTCAAGACTGGCCCGTACGGGCAGGGGTACCTTTACCTTTACCTATAATGTCCTTTTTGAGGTGATCAGAGCCACATGCGGTATTCCAGATGTGGTTGCACCATAAGAACAGAGGAAGCTGCCTTTATACAGAGCCAGCGCACTGCTCCATCTAACTCAGTACTCCCTACACTGACCGGCAGCGACTCTCCAGGGTTCCAGAAACTGGGAGTTTCCAGTTCCTGCCAGGAACTGATCCTGGTACCTACTGCACGCAAAGCAGATGTTCTTACCACTGAGCCACAGCGCTTCCAGCAAGACAGTGCTACAATAAAGGCAGTTGCTTCGGTTGAGAGACCTGCATTGTGTGGGGTGGACTAGATGACCCCCGGGTCCCCTTCCAACTCCCCACTTCTATGCTTCTACAATCCCAGGTGTGGGATTTGCCTTTCACAGCTGAAGCAGATGGGGCTGATGCTTCCATTGAGTTATCCCCCACCACGACCCCAAGATCCGTTTCCTCATAGGCCACAGATATCTGAATTTCGTCTGTCCATGTGAGCAGGGCCGGACTTAGGTTTGATGCGGCCCTCAGCTACTGAAGGTAATGGGGCCCTTTCTATGTCCAGCTGTCCTTTGTCAACAACAAATTGTCCCCGTTTTTGTGTTGAATATATGCCATATGGTCATTTATGGACTTAATAGGTATATATGTATATTTTCATAAAATTTTTATTGAATTTTCAAATTATAACAACAAATTTTCCATAAATCTTAATTAAATAATTTATATATCCATATTTCTCCCCTCCTCCCTCTTTGGCTTCCCCCGTATTTCCGTACTGATTCATTAAACAAATTCTGTACCCTGCTGATTTTGCCTCTTACACAGTTGTGAAAGTTTAGTCAAAATCTGCCAATAAGTCAAAATCTTTATACAGTGGTACCTCGGGATGCGAACGGGATCTGTTCCGGAGCCCCATTCGCATTCTGAATGGAATGTAAGACTCGATGGCACGTCTACGCGGGTTGCGTTTTGCCGCTTCTGCGCATGTCATTTTGAGCACCTGCGCATGCACGAGAGGTGAAACCTGGAAGTAACGCACTCCGTTACTTCCAGGTTGCTACAGAGCACAACCCAAAAGCGCTCAACCTGAAGCACATTCAACTCGAAGTATGACTGTACTGTCTTTTTATATAGTTTATAAATGGTTCCCACTCTTTTATGAAATCAGTGTTGTCTCTCTCATGTATCCTCTCTGGCAGTTTAGCCAGTTCTGCATAGTCCATAAGCCTAGCTTGCCATTCTTCCTTTGTTGGCCAGCAAAGGACATAATAGGTATCTAACGCCATTTGCACATAACAAAATATGTATTTTATCAAAGTAATTGTTGGCCAACAAAGGAGCTAACAGGTATCTAAAGCCATTTGCACAAAAATACAATTACCGGTAAGATAGTAAAATTCATGTTAAATTGCTGTTTTAGGGGTTGCTTTTAAAAGTCTGTAACAGATTAATCCGTTGTGCATTACTTTCTATGCGAAAGCGTACCTTGGTTTTGGAACGCTTTGGTTTTGGAACAGGCTTCCGGAACGGGGTAAGTTTGAGAACCAAGGTACCACTGTATATAGAAAGGAGCAAACCAGTGACGTTTTAGGGAGCAGCCTACACAACACAAAACACTGTTGCTCCATGTACGGTAAGTTTTATTTTATTTGTTTTTTATCTTATATTTTGGAAATGGAGGCCTGAGAAGAATTCCAAGGGCCTGGAGGGCGTAGCTGTCAACTTTTCCCTTTTTTAAAGGGAAATCCCCTTATTCCGAATAGGATTCCTCGCAAGAAAAGGGAAAAGTTGACAGCTACGCTGGAGGGCCAGATTGAGCCCCTGGAGGTCCCCACGCCTCCCCCCCCCCATGGTTTAGTAAGAGAAGACGACACACACATATTTAAAATGTGTATTTTATTTGTCCAATTAAAATAAAAAAGTGTAGCTCTTTCCCTGCTTAAAAAGTATTGATACATCTTGTACAAAACTTTGTATAAATAACCCAAATTTTCTCCTTCAAATCCAATATATAAAAAATTTGTACCTTTTCGTTCAAAAAATAGTTACAGCATAAAATTTGAGGGCAAAAAAATAACCTTTCTCTTTCCAAACTCCCCTGGATAAGCAATTTTTAAATAACATAAATAAATTAAAAAAAACACAAATGATTCATAAGAAATTTAAGAAAAAAAAATAGACAACAATGTGTGATTCTCTTTTTTCTCCCCACGCAGAAAAAGAAACAAAAATAGATTATGAGGAAAAATAAATAAGGGGGAAGAAAACATAATACTGGAGAGGTTTTAAATTAAAGTAACTTTAAAAAAAAAAAAAAACAAAGGAAAAAGAAAAAGAAAAAGCAATTTGATCCCTGGGTTTCTCCGCTTATGCCAGTATGTGTGAGTAAGGAATGAGGTGGATTTAGCAGCCAAGGGAAGTCAGAGGTGACCGATCCGTCTGTACGTATCTGCGTGAACCGATCTCTGCTCCGGAAGCAAGGCCTAGGGAGAGAAGGCAAGGAGGACACGCTTCACACACAGCCTTTTGCAAAACAGCACGTCACAGTTAGTAATGCAGACAAACAGCGCCGCTTAAGCCATCACAGCGAGACAGACACATCAGCGAGTGCTGGGGAATAAAGAGGAAAGGACAGCAAGCCCAACATTTACGGAAGAGCAAGCCCAGCTCCTGGGGAATAGCAAGCTTAACATGCAGCGGAATCGCAAAGAACATTCGGTTAAAGATTAGTCTCAGCTGTGGCGAAAGGGCAAGCAGGGAGACACCTGTGCCATTATTTCCATTTGGGGAACTCGCCACGCAAAGCCACTTCCGCACTTCAGAGGAGGTGGGGTTGCGGGTTTCACAGCCCAGCCCCACGGGATTGGGGGGATTCCCGGCTGCGTCACCAATCGGCTGACTCTGGGGGCGTGGCCTGCCCTATTTAAAGCATCTCCCTCTTTGCCGCTCATCAGCTGTTCCGGTTTCCCACCCTCCCGCCCTTTAAGGTTTCCGTTCTTTGACCTTTCTATGGACCTCGGTTGGTCGCCATTGAGGGGCCTGGTAGGAATTTCCCCACTTGGCAAACTGGCACCAGCCACTTGATTTTCGCCTACCTCATAGCAAATCGTCACAACTTTCTGGGTATTGGCAGTTAGGCATTGGTATAGTTCGGTAATTGGAAGAGGGGAGGTAATGCCATCACCTGCCCCACATATTGAAGGGTAGTCCAGTAAAGGATTCCGGGGGTGTGTGGCTCTGTCTGAAGCCTAGGGAGGTGGGGGCCTAAGCCACGCCCCCTATCGGTAACCCCGGGGGAGTTCCTAGTTGATGTGCATCAGCAGGACTCCCCTTACTGGTGGTTAACCCTTCCCGGACTTCAAGCGGACGGGCTGGAGTCGGATATAGTTGGTTAGGACCAGTGCCTAAGCCAATACCGCTCATCACCTGTAACCAATAAAAGTTGTGGCCTTTTTTAGCCTATTAACCTTAATAATTGTGTCACGTGTCATTATTTCCACCGGGGGGGGGGGGAAGAACTCGCCACGCAACACCTGCCAGCTACGCGATGCTTCTGGAGAGCTTGCAGGTTCTTTTTTTTTTTTTTTACATCTTTTTATTCATTTTCTATAACCAAATCACAAAAAAAGAAAAACAAAAATAAACAACACACACCAAAGAAAACAGAAAACACCAACCAATACAAAACACATGAACAAACCAGAAGACAAACATTAATTAACAACAACTAACGGTTGACTTCCCTCCATCTCGGTTTTGGGTTATGTAAATATTAAATCCATTCTGCAGTTTTTCATTTTATATCGTCTACACATCGCAAGGGTCATATTAAACCTACTGTGATTTTTACATCTCTAGAATTTGTTTCCATATATGTTATGAATTTGGTCCAATCGTCAATAAGCTTTGTACCTTTTTGCTGTCTGATGTTCTGTGTCATTTTTGCCAAATCCATATATTCAAATAATTTAATTTGCCAATCTTTAACGGTTGGGATATTTGGGGTTTTCCAATTTTGTGCTAACAGAATCCTGGCAGCTACAGTTGCGTATTGAAACATTATATGATCTTCTTTCTTAATCTCGTCTCCGATCATTCCCAGAAGGAAGGCTTCGGGCTTTTTAACAAAGGTGTATTTAAGTATTTTTTTCAGTTCATTGTATATGGATTCCCAATTTTTTTTAACTTCTTCACATTTCCACCACATGTGGTAGAAACTTCCCTCTTTAGATTTACAGGTTCTTATGCCCAATTCACACATTAGACCAGTTTGGTCACTGAGCCTCTGCCTTGGGCTTGTGCGCTCTTGTTGTGGGCTCCAACTCTCCCCCCGACGTCCCTTCTCAAGCAAAGTCTCGCTTTTGCGCATCATAATCTGCCTGCCTCGTGTCCTACCTTGGCCCTGTCGGACTGACTCCTTGGATTCGAGACTGGACCTGGACTGCGTCACTCAGGTTACCCCTGGGCCCAGCACATGAAGGGACCACGAGGGTCATCTAGTCCAGGCATAGGCAAACTCCAGCCCTCCAGATGTTTGGGATTACAATTCCCATCATCCCTAGCTAACAGGACCAGTGGTCAGGGATGATGGGAGTTGTAGTCCAACCCCCTGCAGTGCAGGAATCCTTTGTCCAACACAAAGCTCAGACCCATGACCCTGAGATCAAGAGTCTCATGCTCTGCCGACTAGTCCTCTCTTCTTCCATGAATGTCCCACCCTATTTTTTATTAAAGATTTCTTGATTTACAAAAGTATGTGCAATGTCTCTTTTTCCAAGTTGCATTTTCTACAGATCAGTTTCATTGGTTGAGACATGAGCGTTACATTAGGAAGAAAAGGGGGGAAGAGGTGGAGGGGGTCATGGTGGCTTGGGGTGGGGGTGGAGTCGGGGGGCAATGTTTCTATTTTACTTAATGTATGTGTGGGGTTTTGTGTCAGTGTCGCTTGTGCGGGTTCTCTTTGCTTTCTGCTTGTGTTCCTTTGGTGGTGAGAGATTAGGGTTGGCTAATGTGTGTGGTTGTTCATTTGTGATTGGCTGTGGTGAACTTTGTTTTTGTGTGTGTGTGGGGTGAGTGTTTTGGATCAGGTTAGCCATATTGATTTGTCTGCTGTTGGTGGATTCTTGTTGTCGTCGTGTTGGGCTGTCGAAACAAACAAAAAAAATTCCTTCCAGTAGCACCATAGAGAGCAACTAAGTTTGTTATTGGTATGAGCTTTCGTGTGCATGCATACTTTTTCTATTTTTATTTTGTTTCGACTACGGCAGACCGACATGGCTACCTACCTGTAACCAGAACTATTGTTGGGCTGTGTGATAAAGGGGAGCCATAACAGGGTGAAGGCGTCTTCTTCTATTTGTCCCTATGTCAGTTTCAGTTTATTGATTAATTTTCTAGTTTCCCATACTATTTGGTACCATTAATCCATGCTTACTCCTGACAGGTCTCTCCAGTGTCTGGCTATGTTGTTTCTGGCTGCTGAAAGTAGGTGGGTTATGAGTTCTTTGTGATGTAAGTGGGCATTATTGTCTTGGAAGATGTTTAGTAGGGCCAATTCTAGGGTAACTTCTAAAACTTGCTTAGTTATTTTGCATATTTCTCCTATGGTGGTTGTCCTATGGTGGTTGTCCACCACATGTGGAGGCCTCTTTTAAAGCCATCCAAGTGGGTGGCCCCCATTGCCTCATGTGGGAGAGAGTTCCACAGTCCATGCACTGCGTGAAGAAGTACTTTGCCCTACTTTGCAGAAATACAAATCCTGCAGATTGCCCGGGACTCTGCGGTGCCTTTTGGGCAATGCAGAGCCGGCTACAGATATTGCAATTGAACAAACGAACAAAACACTGATCACAGTAATGCAGGAGAGTCATGCTTTGGTGCAACAAAGAGAAGGATAGTATCTACGGAGCATTTTAGGGAAGACTGGGGTGGGGTTTGCAACTGGCATAAACAGAGAAAAGGGTCACCGTGATGAGAAGAGGAGAAATGGAGAGGCGCCTACTGTAAGTGAAGACTCTCTATGCCCCAGGACCACGAAGGGGAAAGAGAAAGAGTGTGTGCATGGAGGACATACCTGGGGCATGTTCGTCTCCAAGGGACGGTTTTCGAGCTCCTCCTGCAGGCGCTGGCACCTCCTCTCCTCCTGCAGGAACTGGTGCTGGAGCTGCTGGTACTCTTCCCAGGGGACCACAGGGCAGCCTTGCTGCTGGAGGTCGCGAGGATGCTGCGACGGGCTAAGCATCACGCTGGAGCCCGAGTGTAGCAGCTGCTGCGCGAGAGGAAAGGGCCAGGAGGGAGGGGGTTAAAGGACGCCTCGCAAGGACACGACACGATACGATAATCTTTATTGTCATTGTCCCATACGGAACAACGAAATCGAAAATCTACATCAGACATTCAGAAACCAGCAAGCCTGCTATCCCAGCCTGGTTAGCCCCCAGAAACTCTGATACCCCATAAATAAATACAATATACTCCCATAGAGACTACCTTAAAAAGGTAAAGGGACCCCTGACCATTAGGTCCAGTCATGACCGACTCTGGGGTTCTGGCACTCATCTCGCTTTACTGGCCGAGGGAGCCGGCATACAGCTTCCGGGTCATGTGGCCAGCATGACTAAGCCACTTCTGGCGAAGCAGAGCAGCGCACGGAAACGCCGTTTACCTTCCTGCCGGAGCGGTACCTATTTATCTACTTGCACTTTGACGTGCTTTCAAACTGCTAGGTGGGCAGGAGCAGGGACTGAGCAACGGGAGATCACCCCGTCGCAGGGATTCGAACCGCCGACCTTCTGATCGGCAAGTCCTAGGCTCTGTGGTTTAACCCACAGCGCCACCCGCGTCCCTATAGAGACTACCTTAAACGTGTTTAAAGCCAAAATCGCATTTGAATAGAAACTGTTACTCAGGCGGCTAGTCCTAGTCTTTATAAGCCTGTACTTTCGTCCAGAAGGCAGAAGCTGAAAGAGATCATTTCCGGGGCGTGCACTATCCTGTACTATCTCTGCAGCTTTCTTATGGCACCTGGAAGCATAGATTTGATCCAAGGTAGGGAAAGTGCCTCAGAAGATCGCCCAGAACCCCAATATCCCTGCTCAATTGCCGAGATCATCTGCAGGAGCGTCACTGGCTGTTCTTCGCGCTGGGTGAGAGACTGGTTTGACAACAACGAGTAACCAAGCCTTTAGGGTCACAGGTCTGCTCTTTGAAGCTCTGTGTCCCCCGTCCCCTCCACTTTCCCCAGAAAAAAACTTTCTAATGCTGAAACAGCAATTCGAGTATTCCATGGATGGCTGTTTGCTCCGATTTAGCAGGAAAGAGCGGGTTTTGGTTTTTTTTGCAGAGAAAGCACCAGGGCAAAAAACAAAACAAAGAAACTGTTTGGGCACGAAGTTTTAAAGCGCAGGCCTGTGGCTAGAAAAGGAAGCCTGGAGAATTTACTTTAGAAATCGTAATTATTGATTTATTGTGGATTGATAATTTGTTGAGTAATCTCCCTTGTACATACTGGAAATGTTAAAATAGCGTGCAGGAATTGGCAAGTGGATAGTTGATGGTTAAGGATTGTAAGTTAAAAACAACAAAAAACTATTGCAATATAAGGCTAATTGTAAGGAGTGGAATGTGAAGTAGAAATAACTGGGAAAATAATGCAGCAACAAGAGGAAACTATGGACATATCAAAAACGGAGTGCGGGAAAGCAGTTTTTGGATTTTTTAAATTAAATTTGCTTCAATTTGTGGTTGATTTGTTAAAAATTGATAAAACCAATTTTGCAAAAAACGAAACAAAGGAAGTCTGGATGAGTCCAGCAGCTCTGCAGGGTTTTGGACCAGGTGTCTGTCTGTCTGTCTGTCTCTGTCCTATCTCTTTTTGCACCTGGTCTGCTTTTAAGCGTTTCATCTTGCTGGCTGGGCAAGGCTGGCTCTTCGCATGGACTCTGGAAGAATGGGGGATTCTCTCTATTTCCTTTCTGCTGCTAGCTACAGGGGTGGCTGTAAGGGTTTGGCTTTTGTGCCTATGCAGAACCCCTGGAACCAAACCTGCAGGTAAGATGCAATAATGCTGCACTTAAAAACACAAAGCATTTCTCCATCGCAGCAACGTTAGAAAGCACACATTCACTGGCATTCTGTGTGGAAGCCCAGAAACCCATGGGAACTGCATTTCCCAGAGACCTCAGAAAATCCAGACATGCAAACGTCAACGTGCTCATTCCAAGAAAGGCATGCAAAAAACAAGACCAACGGCAATTGCCACAAATGGCATTTCCAAGGATGAAAGGACAGAAAATGGGATCTCAGAGCCACTCTTCATTCCCACCGCCCCAAAAAAACTGGTTTCGAGTTTAAGAGAGCTTACCCGTATTCCTTGTAAGATCAAACTTAAAAGCTAAGGCTTAACCTTTTTCTTTCTGAGCCTACAAGAATCAACACTGATAGCCAATATACTTCCATTTCCCCTTTTTGCCCATTAAAATGAAGAGCGGCTCTTTCACACAAGAGGCAGGCCAATCGTCTTTCATATTAATTTTTTAAAGAAATACCGTATTTTTCGCTCTATAAGACACACTTTTCCCCTCCTAAAAAGTAAGGGGAAATGATGTGTGCGTCTTATGGAGCGAATGCAGGCTGCGCAGCTATCCCAGAAGCCAGAACAGCAAGAGGGACCGCTGCTTTCGCTGCGCAGCGATCCCTCTTGCTGTTCCGGCTTCTGAGATTCAGAATATTTTTTTTCTTGTTTTCCTCCTCCAAAAACAAGGTGCGTCTTATGGTCTGGTGCGGCTTATAGAGCGAAAAATACGGTAAATGGAGGGGCATTAAAGGCATGGTGCTGAAGAGCTTTCTCTCACTCACACACACTCATTCTCTCTCTCTCTCTCTCTCCATGCATATGGGCTTATGGCAGTGGGAAAAGGTTTCCTCTACCTTCGCCAGCCACGTCAGGCAGAGCACTGCGCTCCTCTCTGCTAGCTCCAGCCACCGAGGTCTGGGCACAGGTTAGCCAGGAGTGGGGAGAAGCACAAGGGGGAAGAGAAGGTTATGGGGCTTCCGAGGTAAGGAGGAGTCAAGGGAGAAGTTTGCACAGGGGGGACAAGAAGACGAACCAAAGGACAAGGAATATTGCACAGAAATCAGAAGAGCTGAGGTGGGGGAAGAGACACAAATGGAGCATCATTTTCAGGTCCACGGCCCACAACAGAATCGCATACAGGTCAGGAATGGAGGAGCCCTGATAAACTACAACTCCCATGATAGCTGTTCACAAGAGCATCTCTGCAAATGTAGTAAACAGGAACCTGATACTTTGCAGCATATTTTCTTTTCTTGTGATTTTGGCATTTATGCCAGAAGACAATTATTAGAGGCCTTACAACTCAACAGGCTCAATTCTGCACTACCAACGGTTCAGGACCTGCTCTGGGACAGGAATGATCAAATTACTTTAATAGTGGCTGAATTTTTGAGTGCTGTCCATGTAGAAAGGCTGGGCCATTATAAAGAGATTTAGGAGTGCTCTGATGGTGTTCGTTGTATTGTATTATTGATGCAAATTGATTTTCTCTGGAGTTAAAGTTCTGACTGGGACAAACATAATAATAATAATAATAATAATAATAATAATAATAATAATTTATTATTTGTACCCTGCCCATCTAGCTGGGTTTCCCCAGCCACTCTGGGTGGCTTTCACAAAGACCAAAAGTAAACTAAGATGTCACACATTAAAAACTTCCCTGAACAGGGCTGCTTTAAGATGTCTTCTGAATGTCTGGTAGTTGTTTATCTCTTTGACATCTGATGGGAGGGCGTTCCACAGGGCGGGCGCCACCACCTAGAAGGCCCTCTGCCTGGCTCCCTGTAGCTTTGCTTCTCGCAGTGAGGGAACAGCCAGAAGGCCCTTGGTGCTGGACCTCAGCATCTGGGCAAAACGATGGAGGTGGAGATGTTCCTTCAGGTATACTGTACCGAGGCCGTTTAGGGCTTTAAAGGTCAACACCAACACTTTGAATTGTGCTTGGAAACGTACTGGGAGCCAATGTAGGTCTTTCAAGACCGGTGTTATGTGGTCTTGACGGCTGCTCCCAGTCACCAGTCTAGCTGCCACATTCTGGATTAGTTGCAGTTTCCGGGTCACCTTCAAAGGTAGCCCCACATAGAGCGCATTGCAGTAGTCCAAGCGGGAGATAACTAGAGCATGCACCACTCTGGTGAGACAGTCCGCAGGCAGGTAGGGTCTCAGCCTGCATACCAGATGGAGCTGGTAAACAGCTGCCCTGGACACAGAATTGACCTGCACCTCCATGGACAGCTGTGAGTCCAAAATGACTCCCAGGCTGCGCACCTGGTCCTTCAGGGGCACAGTTACCCCATTCAGGACCAGGGAGGACCTTGTTACGTTGAGCTCGTATTTTGCACCATTTGTATACGGTGTCTGTTTGATAATGTGTGGTTTGCTATGCCTAATAAAGGATATTCGAGTCAATAGCTGGTCACAGTGGAAGCTCAAGTCCAACAGCAACCACAAGTTAGGCCTCCCTGTCACCGCTCAACACCGATGGCTGTGCTCTACACATGCAATGCTGTGCTCAGAATCCGGCTTCTTCAAAACTTCAGTGTCTTCCTTGTTCTGCCATCTCCCCCAGATAAAGGCAACCAGCTCAAGTAAGAAGAGCAGGATCAGGCCAGTGGACCACCTAGTGGTGGAATCCTGCTTGCCCAGTAGCCAACCAGAGGCCGGTGGGAACCCTGGAAGCTGAAGCAGAGCGCAGATCAGAGCCGGATCCTGCCGTTTCCAGGAATTGGAATTCAGATGCATTTTGCCTTGACGTTGGGACGGAGTGTAGCCATCAAGAGTAGCACCTGAAGGAGCTTCTCCAGCCCCATCACCCAGCCCAGACATGGAAATCCAGCTTTGGGGGCCTTCTGGCGGCTCCCCCACTTTGAGAAATGAAGGCACAGAGAACCAGGCACAGGGCCTTCTCGGTGATGGCGCCCTCCCTGTGGGATGCCCTCCCCTCCAATGTCAAGGAAATAATCATCTATCTGACTTCTTTTAGAAGACTCCCAAAGGCAGCCCTGTATGGGGAGTTTTTTAATGTTTGCAGTTTTATGTGTTTTAATATTTTGTTGGAAGCCACCTGGAGCAGCTAGGACAATCTAGTCAGATGGGTGGCATATAAATAATAAAATTATCATTATTGTTTATTATTATTATTATTATTATTATTATTATTATTTCACTAATTTTACAATCATTTTAACATTTCAAAACTTTACTTCCTTTCCTCTTTTTCTGCGGCTCCTTAAATTTGTTTTGAATATCTTCTGCATATCCAAATTAACTTAATTTGCTCATTTATTCATCTTCTTTAAATATATACTCTTATAAAACAGCAGGTTATTACAATACAGTGGTACCTCAGTTTAAGAACAGTCCTGTTTACAAACTATTCGGTTTACGAACTCCGCAAAACCAGAAGTAGTGTTCCGGTTAGCGAACTTTACCTTTGTCTAAGAATGGAATCCGAACGGTGGAAGGGCACTGGCGGCAGGAGGCCTCATTAGGGAAAGCACGCCTCGGTTTAAGAACGGTTTCGGTTTAAGAATGGACTTCCAGAAAGGATTAAGTTTGTCAACCGAGGTACCACTGTAATAATCAATGTAGATATTTATCATCACTGGTAGCTGTGGACAGATCTGTCCTCCCTGATTCTGTCTATGTGAAGCTGGTGCATTAATTCCTCTTTGGAAAACTCAGCCAAAGGACTCTTCTTTAGCCGTATGTATTCTGTTGTGGGACAATCCATCTCATAAGGACTGTCATCTCACACAGCCCTGGAGTCCCCTTAGATCTGCAAGCTCAAATAAATAAATAAACAAACCCCTGGCCTAAATCCTCAAGCAAAACGATTCCCAGTTCATTTCTTTTCTGTGGAGTGACATCAGAAACGCACCATCTACTGAAACAGACCTCCATCACCTGTTCGTCCCGTTTGACCTGCTTCTTCCGTAGGCCTTCGTTTTCCAGACTGACGGCTTCCAGCTCGCGCTCGAGGGAACTCATCTGGCTGATCTGTCGGGGGATTTAAGGCTCGTTTTAGGAAAGATGAGGACAGAGCGGGATTATTTCGTTCGGTTAGCTCGTTTCGCTGTGGCCAAGCACCGGTTTACGTCAAAATAGCCAAAGTGCCTACAGGAGGTTATTTCCCTGCATTCAGACAGCCATAAGAGCCAACACGTGCTCTAGTGGAGAGGTTATTGAAGCAAACTGGTTGCTCCACTGTGGATCCTCTGCACGGATCTGATGGAGGGGGGGTGAGGTACAGTCGTACCTTGGTTCTCAAACAGAATCTGTTCCGTGAGTCCGTTCGACTCCGAGAACTGTTCGCAAACCAAGGAGCAGCTTCCGACTGATAGGTAGGTAATTTATTACGGTCAAAGACCAGCTCGCATAACACAATAAAAACAGTGTTCATAAAACATACCGTATTGTTTCACTCTATAAGACGCACCAGACCATAAGGCACACCTAGTTTTTGGAGTCGCTGATTTACGTTGGAGCAGAGGCGATGGGTCTTCGCAGTGGGGCGGCTGGAAGGAGACGGCCCAGCCGGGGCTAGCCAGCTGGCCTCCCGGCCCTCTGCATGTTGACACAGGGGTGCCCAAACTTTTTTCAAAGAGGGCCAGATTTGATGAAGTGAACATGCATGAGGGCCGACCAAAGTTGTTGACTGCCACAGGGGCTGGATTCAACTGACTGGTGGGCCGGATTAGGCCCCTGAAATGGACTTTGAACATACGTGGTCTACTAAGACCTGCAGAACACCCAGGTGGCATTCAACCACCCGGGTCAATGGCCTTATCCCAGGCAAATCTACCTACAAATCTGTAAACAGCAACTAGTTGCCTGAGGTGAGCAAGGACCGGCCCCAGGTGACCAGCCTAGAAAACGATTGGAAACTGGAAGAGAGATGCATAGGTTTTTGACGGGGTGTGTGCTTGAGTGCTTATTTTCTTTGAAGTCACCCAGGTGGCCCAAATGCCACAGGCCTGTGTTAACATAAGCAGCAGAGTACAAACTTGATTTAGCATGCACAGATTTTGAAGAAAAAAAAGAACAAGATAATACATTTGAAGACCGGACTAACTGAGTGTTCCTTGGGAACAATGTAAGGGTTTATTCACCACCCCAGAACTTTTTGTATATGTTGCAAGCTGCTCAGAGGGCTGGGGTACAAATAATAAAATTATTATTATGATGATTATTATTAGAACTGCCTGGAACTGACCTTCCAGTTGGCCGAGGCCACCTCCTTCTGAAGCCTCTCGCATTCCCTCTTCAGACTCCCTTTCTCCTGCTCAATGGCGTTCACGACCCCCAAATGGCTTTGGTGTTTTAGGTGCTTCTGGGTCAGGATGGTGGATTCCAGCTGACGGATCTGGCAAGAGAAGAGGCCAATTCACATTCTGTTTATAAGGATGTTGGGAGAAGTAAGTGTGAGTGTGTGTGTGTGTGTGTGTGTGTGTGTGTGAGAGAGAGAGAGAGAGAGAGAGAGACAAACCCACCAGGAAAGCATTGTAGGCTGGTCTGATGGCCAGCTTTCATGAGCCGACTTTATGGGGAGTGTCCACATGCATAGCACAACCGCATCTTACATTTAACACACACAATTTCAACCCACAACAATCGCATCTACATTTAACACACACAATTTCAACCCACAATTTCAACCCACAACAACCGCATCTTACATTTAACACACACAATTTCAACCCACAACAATCACATCTTACATTTAACACATACAATTTCAACACACAGCAATCGCATCTTACATTTAACACACACAATCTCAACCCGTACAAAGGTCGAAGGTCAGCTGGTTGAAATTCCACAAGTTAAATGCAAGCAAAGCAGGAGAGCTTAAAGGCTCTTTATGCACCAGGTTTCCCCAGCATGTGGTTCCAATCAAGGTTCTGCCTCCGGCCCTGCGCACCTCTGGCATGCGGCCCCAGAAAGTTTCCCACAAGATCTGAGAAAGGTTCTCTATTCCTCCACGAGCAAGATATTTACCAGCTAGATACGAGGACGGAGGGGCACGACATGCACACCTGGAAGGAATTCCCCATTTACCTTCTCTCTGGAACGAGCGAGATCCGAGCTGGCGCTCTGGAGCTCTTGCTGGAGCCGCTCGTTGTCCTGCCTCAATTGCTGCTGGTCCTGCTTGGCCAGGAGACCCACTTCGTCCCAGCACAGCTGCTTCTGCTGGCTCTGCAGCCCCGCCAAATGCACGGCTGCTTCAAGGGCCCGATTCTGACGGCAAAGAGCACACATGGCAAAGGGTCAGAGCGCCTGCGGCACACGGCTAGGGAGAGAAGGGCTGGCAGGGCCCGGGTTCTGCACTGGCTCATTCTTGTAGCCAGGGACAACAACAACAACAACAACAACAACAATAATAATAATAAATTATTTGTACCCCGCCCATCTGGCTGGGTTTCCCCAGCCACTCTGGGTGGCTTCGACAATGACCAAAAATACACTAAGATGTCACACGTTAAAAACTTCCCTGAACAGGGCTGCCTTCAGATGTCTTCTGAATGTCAGGTAGTTGTTTATCTCTTTGACATCTGATGGGAGGGCGTTCCACAGGGCGGGTGCCACCACCGAGAAGGCCCTCTGCCTGCTTTGCTTCTCGCAATGAGGGAACCGCCAGAAGGCCCTCAGCGCTGGATCTCAGCGTCCGGGCAGAACGATGGGGGTGGAGATGCTCCTTCAGGTATACTGGGCCGAGGCCGTTTAGGACTTTCAAGGTCAGCACCAACACTTTTAATTGTGTTTGGAAACGTACTGGGAGCCAATGCAGGTCTTTCAAGACCGGTGTTATGTGGGCTCGGTGGCCGCTCCCAGTCACCAGTCTAGCTGCCGCATTCTGGATTAGTTGTAGTTGATGTATTACTGTATTTTAATATTTGGTTGGAAGCCACCCAGAGTGGCTGGGGAAGCCCAGCCAGATGGGCGGGGTATAAATAAATTATTATTATTATTATTATTCTGCTTGTGCGTTCTCACAATGGCAACCAGCTGCCTCTTCTGGGAATCCCATAAACAGGACCCGAGTCAACAGCCAGGCAGCCTTCTCCTCCGTGAATTTGTCTAATCCTCTTTGAAAGCCATCTAACATTTATTGGGCTCAGAAGCCTTGATCAAACGAGGACCAGGAAAGAACGAAAACCCAATGACCTCCGCAAATGCAAAAGCAGGCTAGAAATAAAGCAAGCAAAAGAAGAATTTGAGGAGGAATAATAATAATAATAATAATAATAATAATAATAATAATAATAATAAACATTTTATTTATATCCCGCCCTCCCCAGCGGAAGCCGGGCTCGGGGCGGCTAACAACAATAAAACAGTACAAAAGTACAGCACAAACAACACTCTAAAATCATTTATTATAAAATTAATTAAATTCAAGCCCCTGGCCACCATTCAGCCAGAGCTCCGCGAAGATTGCCAAGGGAGGGAATCAGGCTGTGCCCTGACCAAAGGCCTGGTGGAACAGCTCTGTCTTGCAGGCCCTGCGGAAAGATGTCAAGTCCCGCAGGGCCCTAGTCTCTTGTGACAGAGCGCTCCACCAGGTTGGAGCCACAGCCGAAAAAGCCCTGGCTCTAGTTGAGGCCAGCCTAACTTCTCTGTGGCCTGGGACCTTCAAGATGTTTTTATTTGAAGACCGTAAGTTCCTCTGTGGGGCATACCAGGAGAGACGGTCCCGTAGGTACGAGGGTCCTAGGCCGTATAGGGCTTTAAAGGTTAAAACCAGCACCTTAAACCTGATCCTGTACTCCACTGGGAGCCAGTGCAGCTGGTATAGCACCGGGTGAATGTGATCTCACAGCGAAGACCCCGTAAGGAGTCTCGCTGCAGCATTCTGCACCCGCTGGAGTTTCTGGGTCAGTCTCAAGGGCAGCCCCACGTAGAGCGAGTTACAATAATCCAGTCTGGTGGTGACTGTCGCGTGGATCACAGTGGCTAGGTCAGGGCGAGAGAGGTAAGGAGCCAACTGCTTAGCTTGGCGGAGATGGAAAAATGCCGCCTTTGTTATAGCTGCAATCTGCGCCTCCATGGCAAGGGAGGTGTCGAAGATTACACCCAAACACTTAACGGACGGTGCTGGCACTAATTGCGCCCCCGCAAGAGATGGGAGTTGCCCCCCCCCATCCCATATCGTCCCGTCCCAGCCACAGGACCTCTGTCTTTGAAGGATTTAGCTTCAACCGGCTCCCACGTAACCATCCAGCCACAGCTTCCAAACATCTGGTCAGTGTGTCTGGGGCTGAGTCAGGGCCCACCTTATCATTGCTGGTCTGCAGCTGCTTGTGTAAGGACATCACTTCCTGCTTCAGAACCTCCTTCTCCTGCTGGGACACCCTGAGGTCAGACTTGAGCCTGGATACCTGGGCATTCTGCACAGCGTCATCAAAATTCTGCATCTGGGGGGGGGGGGGAAGGCCAGAGTGGAAGATCACAGTGATGTCAACAAGAGCACTTACTGCATCTCCAAACCAGCAAGGGAGAAACAACAGGGCAGGTTTGGAGGAACCCTGAAACCCACAACTCCTATTAAGTCCCAACCGGACAGAATCAAATTTGCCGGTAAATTCCAGCTCAGCCATTTCAAGATTTTGAAGCGTTCTTGTTGACGTGTAGGCCGATAGGAACACTGTGCAGAGACTTCAGAGGCGAGAAGCCAACACCACAAAACACACACCTTGTCTTGCGACGCTGCCTTCTGAGTTTTCAGAATCTGATTCTGGTGCTCCAGAGACGACGTCTCCTGCTTCAGGGAAGCGACGAGATCCTCCAGAAAGGCCACTTTGGCTACCTGTAATATAAATGCCAGGAACTAACAGCAGCAGCAGCAGAGAAAACAGGTTCCCCTCTTTACTTTCAACTTTCTTGGGCACATGAAACTAATTATAATTATCTTGAATTTCTGCTTATCCCTCAAGAAAGAAGGGCAGGTTTCATTCAAACCCATCAAACATCCTTTGGGGTAGGTTCTTGGGAATGGTGGAAGGAGAAAGAATTTGCCCATGTCAAGACCACCTGCTGGAAACTCTTACTCATGTGGTCTTTAAATATAAACTATATGCTGATCTCCGCCAGCAATTTCTAGATCAACTCTGTATCCCCAAATGGAAACCAGAGTTGGAGGTCATACATTTTCTATTACTGGGGAATGATCAGGAGCTCACCAAATTAGTGGCTAAATATCTTCATTTGGTTTTTTTTGTCGCAGAAACACATTGCAGATGTCTGATCTCCCTGGAGACCTAGAGATGTTGAAGGAATGGGTTTCCCAAACCCCAAAACTGACTGTGCAGGCAGTTTGAAACTGCACCCAAATCCCTATTTTTCCTTAGCTAAAATGCTTTAACTTGAGCTCTTGAGCCAAAACCCAGCTGTATAAAGCTGTGCTCGGAGCTCTCTCCTTTATCAGTTTGTGACGGCAAGTATGGCCTTCACTGTACCAGTAGAACAGAGAAGACACGTCTGTGCCTTATCTTATGTCCTGACCACAAAAGATGCACAGACCCAGTCTGGGAACAGCGCCAGAGTGTGTTCTCGGAGATGATGACTTCTTGCTCCACGATAAGAGTAGGAACAGGAAAATCCTTTTATGGTCAGAAGTACAGGAAGGAATACCCCTTTATGGTTAAGAATACCAGAGCAGAAACATATGTGATGTCAACCTGCGTACATAGGCTGACGTGGTTGGATTCCTGGGGAAGGGGGGAGAGGGTGCCTGGAGGATATATATACTGCATGAAATTTCTCATTTCTTGGGACTTGCTGTGGACTGACCACGCAAGTGCCTTCTGCTATCTGGAGAGCAGAATAAACTCTTCCTTTGAACCAACCCTCAGTGTCATTTAACTTCCTTCCTCCTGTCCCGGAGCAACGCAGACCCAATCGGTGAACTCCAATAAGGCTACAATGTAACGTTAGACTTTTTCGCCTCTTTTCATTTGACAAATGTTCTGTGACATTGGGGAGGTGGTAATTCTGTACTGATTTACTATGGATGTTTGTATGTGATGCCAATAAAAGGTTATGATGAGGAGAATATGAAGAGAGCACATGGGAAGCATAAAGAGCTGTCTTACACTGACTGGCAACACCTCTCCAGAGTTTCCGCTGCAACGACCCTGTCAGGTAGGTGAGGCTGAGAGTGAGCAGCTGGTCCGAGGTCTCACCCACAGAGCTTTGCGGGGATTTGAACCCTGGTTCTCCTAGGCCCCAACCCAGCACTCTAACCACTACACAACACTGCCTCTTGATGTAGCAATGCTGTAAACTCTCACCTTCTGCGCACATCTGTTCAGCTCTTCACTGAGGGCTTCCTTCTCTTTCAAAAGCTTCTCGTTTTTCACAAGGACACCGGAAATCTCATTCTGGAGGTCAGAGAGGTCCGGGCATCTGGGAATCTGTGGAAAGCAGATATGTTTCAACCTGGGAGCACCTGGTTCTTTTCTGTGCCCTCCCCAGGCTGGGCTGCCATGGCAGACCACTAGGATAGTCAGCAAGGGAATCTATACATTAAAAAAAATACTTGTAAATATTCCTAACGCACAGGGGTGGTTTGTATACCCACGGGCATCCCTTGGTGGATTTGCATCACTTAGATTTATAGTATTGCCCTTAGAGCCAGGCAAATATGTCAGTTTTGGTGTCTCTCATTTTCCCAAGCTTAAAATTTAGTCCTCTACAATTCAGTGTCGGATTGCGTTAAAAAGAAATTTCACGAAAATTCAACAACATTTTAGTGTGAATTTCCAATACATACTTTTTTAACGCAAGTTGGAGCAATACACACATTTTGGCAAGGCAATTTCCCCTAATAAAACACATTTTTTTGCATTTTGTGGTCGCTCATAGATGTAATCTTATGTCCACTTCACCCTGGAATATCCATCTTTGTACACATTACTCGGCAGCACTGCAAAGTTTGGAAAAGTGCAAATTTTGAAAGATGTGTGTGTTTCATGGAATCATAGAGTTGGAAGAGACCACAAGGGCCATCGAGTCCAACCCCCTGCCAAGCAGGAAACACCATCAGAGCACTCCTGACATATGGTTGTCAAGCCTCTGCTTAAAGACCTCCAAAGAAGGAGACTCCACCACACTCCTTGGCAGCAAATTCCACTGTCGAACAGCTCTTACTGTCAGGAAGTTCTTCCTAATGTTTAGGTGGAATCTTCTTTCTTGTAGTTTGGATCCATTGCTCCGTGTCCGCTTCTCTGGAGCAGCAGAAAACAACCTTTCTCCCTCCTCTATGTGACATCCTTTTATATATTTGAACATGGCTATCATATCACCCCTTAACCTCCTCTTCTCCAGGCTAAACATGCCCAGCTCCCTTAACCGTTCCTCAGGCGTTTCGGTCTGCCTGTTTCAGGAAGTGCAAATTAGCTACACTCGGACTCGCTCTGTGGTCACTGTCCCGCAGAAAACAAACTAGGGTTCCTGTTGGGCACTTTGTTTTACAGGTGAAACTCAGAAAATTAGAACATATTGCTCTATTTGCAGTCCTTGTTTTGCTGATTTCATTTAATATTCTAATTTTCTGAGATTGTTAATTTGGGGTTTTCACCATAATCATCACAATTATAACAAATAAAGGCTTGACATATCTCACTTTGCATGTCATGAGTCTATCTCATATATTAGTTTCACCTTTTAAGTTGAATTACTGAAATAAATGAACTTTTCTACAATATTCTAATTTTCCGAGTTTCACCTGTATATTTCTGGGTCTTGGCTTTTATTCAATATTCCTACCTGGGTAACAAAATATTTGTGCAGCTTCTCATGACACTGTTAGGATATTCCATTCTATCTTAAATACAGGCATGAGACTGTTGTGTGTCACATGCCTCTTTACACTCCAGCACAGCTTGCTGGGAACTTCCGTTTGTGTATAGCTATTGTCTATGCCCTCACCTGCCATTGCCCCTCCCGCACCCTTGAGAAGGCTTACCTGCTTTCCCTTTTCCAGCTCTTCCTTGAGGAAATAGTTCTCTTGCTCCAGAGCTAGGGCCTGAGCCCTGAGCTGAGACAGCTCCGTCTCCAGCGCCGAGGACTGGGAGCAAAGCAGCAGGAAAAATTAGGATGGTCCTAGCCTGCCCATGACTCGTTTACATATACATTGCGCACAAAGACACACGTATAAAATGTTCAACGAAAGAAGAATGGCAAGAAAAACAGATGGACTACGCTGAAATGGGAAAGCTAATTGAGATAAGGACAATAGAGACTTTTAAAAACACTGGGAACCATTTATGCTGTATTTACAGAAACATTGTGAAGAAACAAAATACAGTCATACCTCGGGTTACAGATGCTTCAGGTTGTGTTTTTTTGGGGTTGCGGACCGCCAAAACCTGGAAGTACCGGAATGGGTTACTTCTGGGTTTTGGCGGTCGCGCATGTGCAGAAGTGCTAAATTGCACTTTGTGCATGCGCAGAAGTGCTAAATTGCAACCTGTGCTTGCGCAGACGCGCCGCTGCGGGTTGCGAATGTGCATCCCGCGCGGATCACGTTCGCAACCCGAGCGTCCACTGTAAAAAAATTCCTTCCAGTAGCCCCTTAGAGACCAACTAAGTTAGTTATTGGTATGAGCTTTTGTGTGCATGCACACTTCCTCAGATACACTGAAACAGAAGTCACCAGACCCTTCTATATAGTGAGAGGGTGGGGAGGGGTATTACTCAGAAGGGTGGTGAGAATTGGCTGATAGGTGTGGTAAACCTGTTGACGACTGTTAGACTGCAATTGGTCTTACTGTTACAACATGGATGCAATGCAGCTGCTAACTTGGACAGTGGTGCCTCGCAAGACGAAAAGAATCCGTTCCGCGAGTCTCTTCGTCTAGTGGTTTTTTCGTCTTGCGAAGCAAGCCCATTGACGGCTTAGCAGATTAGCGCTATTAGCGGTTTAGCGGCTTAGAAAAAGGGGGGGGGAGGAAAAAAACCCCGCAGGAACTCGCAAGACATTTTCGTCTTGCGAAGCAAGCCCATAGGAAATTCGTTTTCCGAAGCACCTCCAAAACGGAAAACTCTTTCGTCTAGCGAGTTTTCCGTCTTGCGAGGCATTCGTCTTGCGGGGCACCACTGTAGCTTGAAAACAAAACATGATGGGAATGTTGGGACTGTCTGTGGGAAACAGAGGGACAGTCAGTTCACAGGGCGATGCACCGGAATTTGCTCAGAGTGTAATTTGAGCTCTTACTCTTGGTTATGTACAGGAAGTCTTTGTCACTTGACTGCTGGAGTCTGAAGTGAACAGACATGTTTTCTGTAATGCTGCAAAGACAGAAATAAAGGCATGCAAATACATTTCTGTCTATCTCCTTTCCCTGCCAGGAGAGCAGGAGGGAGTGGGTGTGTTCTTCCCACGTTTGGGAAGAATCGCCTATCGTGACCTAGCCCGGATCTTGCTGGGAATGCAGCCAGGGAGGTCAACAGGAGAACCAGCCGGGTGCCTGGGAGAGTTGCCAGTTTCTCCAGATAAAGGCTTGATTTCCGACACTTACAGGAAAAAGCGAGGGATGAGATGGCTAAAAATAGTTATATCATGTATAATGAGATAAGAATCCAACGTCTCTATTCAGACCAGGTCTCTCCATGGTTTTAAGTTTGGTAATAAGTTGCAATTCAGCAACTTCTCTTTCCAGTCTATTTCTGAAATTCTTTTGTAATATGACAGCTACTTTGAGATCTTATACAGAATGTCCTGGGAGATTGAAACATTCGCCTACTGGTTTCTCTGTCTTGTGATTCCTGATTGTGAAGAAGTGGACACTAGCAGGGTTTGACTAAGCACTTACAATTATCAAAATAGAAAGACAAAGAGGTAATAACAGGAAAGTATTAAAATGTAAGAGGTAATTTGAAAATAATAATGGTATAAAAACAACTGGAAATATAATAATATTTAATTTAAAGGTTGAAATATTAAGGTATAATAAAATAAGCAGGAGAAGCGAATGTATAAAAAACCAGAGAAAGAAGTTGAGGGAAGTCGAAGGGAGGGGAAGGAGAGAATTGTTTTTCCTTCCTTTTTTGGAATAATGTTATTGTGATGAATATAGAATTGTAAAATCTAATAAAAGTTATTTTAAAAAAAGAAAGACAGAAGCAGCGAGTCGGCAGGGGAAGAAGATGTGCAGTATGTGTAACTGAAGCTTGGTCGCCAGCTGGAAATGGGGTCTAAGGCATGGCTTTGGAAGTGGAATCAGAAGGAAGTGAGAGATGTGTCATCCCACAAGTCTTAAACAGATCATAAGGACCACAATACTTCAAGGATTGCCTCTCTCCAGAAGAACTACCCCAGACCCTGCGCTCATCACCTGAGGCCCTTCTTCGTGTGTCCTCTCCAAGAGAGGTCCGGAAGGTGCAACACGATAACAGGGCCTTTTCTGTAGTGGCTCCCTGTTTGCGGAATGCTCTCTGCAGGAATGTTCAGCTTGTGCCTTCATTATACACTTTTAGTCACCAGACAAAAAACGTTCCTCTTCAACCAGGCCTTGGGCTGATTAACATCCTATAACCTTTTCTGTGCCCTTTTAAATGTGTTTGTGTGATAGGTATTATAGTATTTTAATGTTTTTTGGGAAGCCGCCCAGAGTGGCTGGGGAAACCCAGCCAGACGGGTGGGGTATAAATAATAAAATTATTATTATTATTATTATTATTATTATTATTATTGGTTTGGTTTGCTCTTGTTCATATTGCATAGTTTGTGTTTTCATTTTGTGTTTTCTTTAAAATATTTTTATCAGCGATTTCAACATAACAACATATCAAAACATATCATACAAATCCCTACATTATCTGTCTACCATGTTATCAATCAATAAATTTGTGTATGTTTATTGAAAACCTGCCAAGGAGTCCAATTCATTTTGTTGTCTTTTTAAGTAATTTGTGAAAAGTTCCCATTCTTCTTTGAAGTCACACTTGTCCTTATCTCACAGTTTGTATGTTAGTTTAGCCAGTTCATTTTGGGTTTTTATACTGCTAATCACCCTGAGATCCACAGATGAAGGGCGATCTACAGGTTTAATAACTAAAAATAATAATAAAATAATAATAATAAGTAGCAGCCTATCGACTTCAGGGTTCCAAATGAAGCAAAACACGGAGAGAGATGATGGATTCACTGCCTTCACTGCTCCTACTGATCCACTGTTAAAAGTTGCTGCTCCCTTGGATCACTCCTAAAAAGGAGATTCCTCAAACAGCAATCGACATCCCATAGAGAACACAGAAAAAGGTCTGGAAGATCAAATCCCTGCTGAATTACCCGCAGGATTACCAAGAAGGAAGGGGATAATAAAATTTACAAATGAGTGCTTCACAATCAATAGCTCTACAAGGTTGCCTTGCTGTTTCCTCTGGCAGGACCTCATTATAAATCACCAAAATACCTGGATTTTCCAGTTTTCCAGTTCCTCCCGGAGCCAGGAGCCTTCCCTCTCCTCCGGCACACCCATCTCCACCTCTTTCTGCCGAAGGACCTTGCGCAGCCGTTGGTTAAGATCTTGAGCATCCACCTGCTGGGGAGATGTCTTTCGGTCAAGCTCTGCGTTCTGAAACTCCAGCTGCTGATTCCGGGCTTTCAGTTCAGAGGCCTGAACAGAAAACAGGAGCCCAGGAAAGAAATCAACATTAAGGAAACCCTACTCCATAAAAAAAAAAAAAAAAATCACACACAACAGCTGTTTGCATGATTCACTAAGGAAGATACTCAATCAAATCCAAACTAGTAACAACAACAGCAGCAACAACAACAATAATAATTTATTTATACCCCGCCCATCTGGCTGGGTTTCCCCAGCCACTCTGGGCGGCTTCCAACGGAACACCAAAATACAATAACCTATTAAACATTAAAAGCTTCCCTAAACAGGGCTGCCTTCAGATGTCTTCTAAAAGTCTGGTAGTTGTTTTTCTCTTTGACATCTGGTGGGAGGGCATTCCACAGGGCAGGCGCCACCACCGAGAAGGCCCTCTGCCTGGTTCCCTGTAGCTTTGCTTCTCACAGGGAGGGAACCGCCAGAAGGCCCTTGGAGCTGGACCTCAGTGTCCAGGTAGAACGATGGCGGTGGAGACGCTCCTTCAGATATACTGGACCGAAGCTGTTTAAGGGGCTTTAAAGGTCAGCACCAACGCTTTGAATTGTGCTCGGAAACGTACTGGGAGCCAATGTAGGTCTTTCAAGGTGTTATGTGGTCTCGGTGGCCGCCCCCAGTCACCAGTCTAGTTGCCGCATTCTGGATTAGTTGTAGTTTCCGGGTCACCTTCAAAGGTAGCCCCACGTAGAGTGAACTGCAGTAGTCCAAGCGGGAGATAACCAGAGCATGCACCACTCTGGCGATACAGTCTATGGGCAGGGAGGGTCTTAGCCTGTGTACCAGGTGGAGCTGGTAGACAGCCGCCCTGGACACAGAATTCACCTGCGCCTCCATGGACATCTGTGAGTCTAAAATGACTCCCAGGCTGCGCACCTGGTCCTTCAGGGGCATAGTGATCCCATTCAGGACCAGGGAGTCCTCCACACCCGCCCGCCTCCTGTCCCCCCAAAACAGTACTTCTGTCTTGTCAGGATTCAACCTCAATCTGTTTCAACAAACTTGATGAACTTGACCCAGCAATAGTCTGGCGCGTCTCCCCGGGGGGTCGGAACCACCCTCTTTGGGCTCCCAAAGATACAAAACGAACTCAGCTTAAGGGCTTACCTGCTTTTTCAGGTTCTCAGCCATTTTTTGCACCGCAACTTTTTCTTTCTGCACAGACTCCATTTGCTGCCTGAGGTGAACAGAAATGTTTCTCCTTAGTATGCAGCAACATCATCATTTGCCTTAAATAAGCATGCATGCATGTGCAAGGGAGCATGAATGCAAAGTCACCTTGGGCAGGAGCATGAATAACAGTGAAAACAGCAGGAGCATCTCATAGCAGCTAAACTGAATCCTGACTGCTTAGGCCAGGGGTCCCCAAACTGAGGTCCGTGGGCTGGATAAGGCCCGAGGGACTCGTTTATTCTGCCCGTGGTGACCCCTGCTCGTACCGGCGCTAATAATAATAATAATAATAATAATAATAATAATACTAATAATTTATTTGTACCCTGTCCATCTGGTTGGGTTTCCCCAGCCACTCTGGGTGGCTTCCACAAAGACCAAAAATACACTAAGATGTCACACATTAAAAGCTTTTCTAAACAGGGCTGCCTTCAGTTGTCTTCTAAAAGTCTGGTAGTTGTTCTTTTCTTTGACATCTGGTGGGAGGGTGTTCCACAGGGCGGGTGCCACTACCGAGAAGGCCCTCTGCCTGGTTCCCTGTAGCTTTGCTTCTTGCCATGAGGGAACCGCCAGAAGGTCCTTGTGTACATGCGCAAGTGTTATTTGTGTTACCATAAAGCAGCAATGCTGCAGCAAGCAAAGGCTCTAGCAGCTCAGTCAGCTGCTTGTGGCTGCAAAGCCAGACAGGATGTTTGTGACTGTTGCCATGGAAACAAAGGGGCAGTCCATTCTCCTTATTGAGCACAGGATGTGAGCTCAGTGTGTGTCATATGATCTGTACAGGATGTACATGGGTGGAGTTTGGGAGTTTCTCTCTGTTGTTCGAAGAGAGCAGACATCTTTAACTGTATGGCTGCTAAAGACAGGAATAAAAGCATGTAGATACATTTCTGTCTGAGTCTGATTCCCCTCCCTGGGGATATGCAGGGAGGAGGAGAAGCAGTGGTGTGTTTTTCTCACAGCCTGGGAAAAATCGCCGATACGGACCTCATTTGTTTTTCCTGCCGGGAGTCGTGGGAGGGAGGTCAAAGGAATTCAGCCGGTGCCTGGAGACTGGCACATCCCTCTGACCGAGGCAGAATTCCAACAATTTGCGCATGCACAAGCATTATTTCCAGTGCACACCTGGGTCAGAGGAGGCCCGTGCACATGCGCACAAGCTATTTCTGGTGCTCCTCCGACCCGGAAGTGTGCCGAAACAGTGTGTGTGCACTCGCTCCCCTGTCCTCTGACTCATTGCGTGATCGGCGCTGGAGACACTGGCCTGAGGCGTGGTAAGTTTGCTGACTCCTGGCTGAGGCCATCAACACTTTTGCATTTATTCAACAAGATGCAGAACCCATCTAAACAAGACCAAAGACAAATAGCAAGCTTCACCTGTTCGGGCTCAGAGTCCATTCTTCCACTTCCTGGTCATTTTTCTCCCCTCAGGGCTGTTCTCCTTTGGGGCTGGATGTGGGCGGGAGGTGGGGCCAGAGGCAAAACCGCAGGGCCACCCTCTTCTCGCCATCTGCCACCTCCCATTTACCCCACCATCTCCCACAAAATTAAGCTGGGGGCTGCACATGGCCTCCCTTGCTGCTGGTTCCTCGCTTCCAGTTTGGAGAGACTTACCAGAGTTCTTCTCGAGAGCCGTTAAGCTCCCTCAAGCGCAGGTCGCAAATGCTGCCTTCCTCGTTCATAAAGGCGATTTTGTTCCGCAAAAGAGCATTTTCCTCTCGGAGGCGATCCATCTCACACCTGGGGTGCAAAAATAGAGAAGTTCCTGTGAGTTGCTCTGGCCTGGATTTGTGTGCTGGAGTGTGCATTGCTTATAGCATCATCCCAGCATTTTCCTAACTGCATTGGGGGAATTCTTGACAGATTGACTCGCCTTAAGCAAGGAAACCGAGTACCTTCCACAGAAAATTACCACATTTTTCGCTCTATAAGACACACTTTTCCCCTCCTAAAAAGTAAGGGGAAATGTGTGTGTGTCTTATGGAGCGAATGCAGGCTCCATGGCTTCAGCAAAAGCAACGCGAAGCCTCTGTAGCGCAGCGGGAGTGCTCCTGCTGCGCTCCAGAGGCTTCACGTTGCTTTCGCTGAAGCCAGGAGAGCAAGAGGGATCAGTGCGTACCGATCCCTCTTGCTCTTCTGGCTTCGCTTCGCTGGAGAGGCGCTGTGCAGCTTTCCCTCTCTGCGCAGCACCCCTTCAGCGAAGTGGGAGGAGAAATGGAAGGGGCTCCGTTTCTCCTGCCGCTTCACTGAAGGGGCCCTGCACAGAGAGGGAGAGAATATTTTTTTCTTGTTCTCCCCCTCTAAAGCTAGGTGCGTCTTATAGAGCGAAAAATACGGTAAGTGTCTCTCTATTGTCCTATCCAGCCCCAGGGATTGTCCCCAGGTAGTGTTCCTCGTCACCCCAAGCTGCATCCTCCTCAACTGCTCTCGCCTGGCTGGACTGTGTCATCAGACTGAGATAATGCGGTGTGTGTGAATGTGAAGAAACCTCTGACTAGCTCAGTTGGATAAAGCATAGTGCCGATAATTCCAAGGCTGCAGGTTCGATCCCCGTGTGGGACAGCTGCATATTCCTGCACTGCAGGGCATTGGACTAGATCAGGGTCCCCCAAAGTTGCGTCTCCAGCCTCTCTGGGACTACAATTCCCAGCATCCATAGCTAGCTAGACCCGTGGTCAGGGATGATGGGAATTGTAGTCCCAAACATGCTGAAGACCCAAGTTTGGGAAACACAGTACTAGATGTTCCTCAAAGTCCTTTCCAATGCTACAATTGTACAATTCTATGACTGTTGCATGGCTGGAAGGCAGCCCTGGCGCAGGGCTAAGACTCACAGCCATGCGCACCCCCCTTTTTGCCTCTGTTGCTGGGAGGGTTGCCCACAAGGGCATGTGGACCTTGAACTGACAAGTCTCCCCTGTCTTATCTGGACTAAGAGTCTTTGCTCCTACAGCCTGGATTGGAATGATTTAACAGCTTGGGAGTTGCTGTGTCGCTAAATTTCAAAGGATAAACTTGGACAACAGCCCAGATTGGAAGATTGGAATGAAGTCAGGAAAAGCTACGCTGGAAAAAAGACAGCTGAAAAAATATATATTTACAAATAAAGCTGTATTCGATGGATGAAAGGATATATGATTTTTGACATGACTGAGAATTGCATAGCCAGGGACGGAGAACTTTAAAGTGAAGATCAGAAGGTGGGAAATATGAAAACAACGAGAAGAGGCAGGAACGAAGATTTGGAGATATGCTTCAGAGGGGAGCCCAGAAAAATTAATAATTACAATTTGGATTACAATTTGGTCGCTTTTTAAATTTTAGTTTATTGTTTTTAATTGGATTGGATTACGATGCGGACATGATGATTGGCTGTTTTTACTGGAAAATCAATAAAAATGATTTTTAAAAAAGAGTCTTTGCTCCTGCAGATTGCAGGAGAAGATCAGTTATGGTGGTCAGGACATCTTTCCAACGAGGCCTGCATGCCATTGTGGACTTTCCTTTTCCTTTTGAAGAAACCTCAACCAGCTCAGGCTTTCCCCAGGGAAGAAACAAGAAACCCCATAGATCTAGCCTTGAGCCATTCACTCATCCATTAAGTGTAACTGGCATTTAGATGCGTGAGCTCTCATTGGGTAAAAATAAAACAAATGCCATTATTCCACCAACTGCAATTAAAAAAGGTAAAGGTAAAGGTACCCCTGCCCGTACGGGCCAGTCTTGACAGACTCTGGGGTTGTGCGCCCATCTCACTTAAGAGGCCAGGGGCCAGCGCTGTCCGGAGACACTTCCGGGTCACGTGGCCAGCGTGACATCGCTGCTCTGGCGAGCCAGAGCCGCACACGGAAACGCCGTTTACCTTCCCGCTGGTAAGCGGTCCCTATTTATCTACTTGCACCCGGAGGTGCTTTCGAACTGCTAGGTTGGCAGGCGCTGGGACCGAGCAGCGGGAGCGCACCCCGCCGCAGGGATTCGAAACGCCGACCTTTCGATCGGCAAGCCCTAGGCGCTGAGGCTTTAACCCACAGCGCCACCTGCGTCCCTCCAACTGCAATTAAGGCACGTTAAAAAGAGATAACGAGCCAAAAGAAGAGGACAGGAAAGAGGTACGGTGTTCAGAGAGGCACAATACAGAAGCATCAGACTAAGTGGGACTCAGATATCGACATCAGGAAAATTTGAGCAGCCTTTGATGGGTGAAAGTAGTAAACCACACTCCGGGCTGTACCACTTGACATATGCATTAAAACACACATGCACACACTTTTCAAAGCTGCATTAGAAGTGATTGGTTTCTGTTAGAATCCCAGGAGGCACACAAGGTCTTCTAAGCCAAAGTTAATCTACTGGTTAATACAAGTAGCCCAGAGAAGTCAGTGGAAGCAGCAAGGAGGCGGTCAATCAGGGAGGCGAGAGGTGGTTAGTTTCAGAAAGCAGAGGGGGGCCGGGATCCCCGGTTACCTCATGAACTCCAGCTCCTGCCGCTGCTCGCCGCAGGTGTTCCGCAAGCCCCAGAGCGCCGCGTTCAAGTCCTCCCTCTCCTGAGCGTGGCTCCCCTTCTGCTTCAACAGGGCTGACACCTTTTCCTTGAGCTTCCTGTTCAGCTCAAGGAGCCCCTTCGCCTCTGTCTCCACGTCCCGGGCTCCGTTCTCGCCCCAGCCGTGGCGCCGCCCTGATTTCGGGGTCTTCAGGGTGGCCACAAAGGCTTCCATCTTGCCCAGCCGGCTCTGCAGGACCAGGTTGGCATTCAGTAGCTCGGCGTTCTCCATGGACATCTGGCCGTGGGCCTCTTCCAGCTCCACCACCCTCTCCTGCAGCCGCACCTTCTCCTGCGTCAGCGCGAGACTCTCTCGGTCGCTCTCCTCCAGCCTGCTCTGAAGACTCAGCAGCTGGGGCAAGCGGTCTTCCAGCCGGGTGTTCTGCTCAAGCAACTTGCCCACCTCAGCTTTCAAGGCCTGGTTCTGCAGCTCAAGTTCTTCCAGCGCGGGAAAATCTTTGTTCTGCCCCCTGGAGCTCACGTCTCTCTCGGCAGCTGCACCCCAAAGCTCCGGTGCCTGGTTTTCCAGCTCTGCCTTCTCAGTCCCAATTGCTCCTCTGTGGTCTGCTATCTCCACAGCTTGGAGTTCAGCCTCTGGGGCCCCAGCCAAGGGCCTTTTGTTCCCACCGATGCAATCTGGATGCAGTTTTGCGACACTGGCTTGTCCCCGGCGGAGACCTTCCCCGTGCTCCTCGCTTCCGCAGGGCAAGGCGTTCGGCTGTGGGATGGTCTTGAGAATCTCCTCCAGCTCCTTCTCCACCTGGGATGCCATGTCTTGCCGGTCCAGAGTGGCCTGGTCACATTCGGCCTCCAGGAGGCTGATTCGCTCTCGAAGCTGGTGCTGCTGGCGCTTTAGAGTATCGTTCTCCACCCAGATCTCCTCATAGGCCTTCTCCAAGACAAGAGTCGTCTCCATGGGTCCTTCCAGTATCGTCTCTTCAATTTCCATCGCCAGGCTGCCTGACTCTCCGACGCCATCGTCCGTTTTTACTTGAGCATCGTCTTGGTCCCTTACGTTCAGCAACCGTGAGTCCCCCAGCAATTCTGGAACCAGTGTGATAAAAGTAGGAGAGCGAGCTGGGCTTCTCAGCAGCTTCCTCTCTGTGGAGACAGTTGCTGAGCCACCTTCTGCTGCGGATTCTTGGTCCTTTCTCTGGTCTGAAAGAAAGTCCGTCAGTTCTCTTGGCTCCTGGGGCTTCGCTGGCCCTGGGAAACCGCCCCTCTGCGTGTCTGTTTCTCTGTTCAAAAAAGCTAAATTTCTTTGCAGTTTGGACAGACGTTGCAGCTCCTGCTGGAGCTCTTCAATGTTGCCTTCAAGAGTCAAGACTTTGGCCCTCAACTCCTCCTTCTCTTCAGCCGCTCTGCTGAGCGCCTCCTGTTTCAGGCGTTCCACGGTGGTGAGCCTCAAAGTCAGCTTGCCTTTCTCCTCCTTGAATTCAGCCTCGAGCCTCCTGAGTTTTTGGAGGAGCAGCTCCTGATCTTCCTCGACTCTGGACATTTCTCCTTCGTCTTCTCTCTTCTGGAACTCCTGCTGGTGGACCTCTTGCCTTCGCAGGAGTCTCTGGTGGAGCTCGTGCTCCCTTTTCGTCACATCCTCCAGCTGCTTCTGCAACTGCTCCTTCTCCAGGACCAGAGAGCTCACACACTCCTCAAAATGCTTCTCCAGAAGCTGCTTCTCTTCCGTGAGGGCCGACAAAGCCTCTTTCTCCTGCGCCAGCATTTCCTTCCACCTCTCCTGGGTCTCGGCATCTTCCTGGGCCATTTCATCCTTCTCAAACTCGCACTGGGATTTCTCTTCAGAGGCCTCACGCAACTCCTGCTGGTAGCGCTCCTCAAGGCCTTTCAGGGCCTCCCCATACTTGCTCACCAGCGCCTGTCGGTCCGCGGCAAACTGCTCCTCCATCTGAGAAACTCTTCCGTTAAATTCATTTTCCATTTTTGCCCTGGATGTGGTCAACACAACACATTACTGAAGTCTCTGCCAAGTGAGGGACAGGTGGCGGCAGAACAATGACTGCCCTAGGCCTCAGCCTTTGAAGACCACAGGCCAAGATGGAGTCACAACGAAGGTCCAAATGCAGTTTATTTGTCTCGGATCTTCATTTTTAATCCTCTCTCCTTTCGAATATTGTCCCTCCCGCCTCCTTTTAAATCCACCCCACAACATCTGAAGACCAAGAACGTAACAAGATGGGGACTTGTTTACAGCTTAGTCCAATATAGTGGAGGCAATTTAACTTAAGATTGCAAGAAAAGTCTGCTGGGTCCTGCATGCATGCAATGGCCCATCTAGTCCAGCATCCTGTTCTCACAGTGGCCAACTAGAAGCTCGTGGGAAACCCACAAGGAGCATTTGAACACTCTCCCCTCCTGTGGTTTCAACAACCGGAATTCAGAAGCATCGCTGGCTCCAGCTGTGGAGGCAGACAGCAGAGCCAACATGGCTGGCGGCCACTGATGGCCTTGTCATCAATGAATTTCTCTAGCCCTCATCTAAAGCCATCTAAGAGGTTGGTGGCCTTCAGCCGTGAGTTCCATAGTTCAACTTCTTCAAACAGTGCAGAGTTAAACTATGGAACTCACTGCCACAGGAGGCCACAGGATGGCCAACGACCTAGACGGCTTTAGAAAAAAACTGGACAAGTTCATGGAGGAGAGGGCTATCAATGGCTACTAGCCAGGATGGCCGTGCTCTGCCATGCTTCTGAATCTCGGTTGCTCAAAGCCACAGGAAGGGAGAGCTCTTCCTGTTTTTGGGTGCTGCTTGCTGGTTTCTGGTTGGTCACGGGATGTTGGACCAGATGGAGCCCCTGGCCTGATCCAGCAGGATCTTCTTATGTTCCTGTGTTAGCTTGCCGCCCTGGGCCAGCCTTGGGGGGCAGGCAGCTGCTGCAGAACACATGATAATAAATAATAATAATAATAATAATAATAATAATAATAATAATAATTTATTTATACCTCGCCCTTCCCGGTTCAAAAACCGGGCTAACAACAAATTTAAAACACTTAATTATAAAAGCAGCATAAAATACAGTATAAAAACATGAATAACAATAAAATTCAAAATTCAGAAATCAATTTAGGGGTAATAAGCATTAGATAATCCCCGAGGCTAGCTGGCTGAATTGGTTCTACTTGGGCCAGCGAGGAGGCCAGGGGATAATGAGCTGTGGGGTCTCAGAGCGGGTGATCGTCATAAAAGGGGAGGGAAGGAAAGGGAAATAAAAGATCAGGCTGAATTCAAATTAAAAGTCAGGCGGAATAGCTCTGTCTTAAAGGCCCTGCGGAAGGCAGTTAAATCCTGCAGGGCCCTGGTCTCATGGGACAGAGCACTCCACCAGGTCGGAGCCATCACTGAGAAGGCCCTGGTGGAGGATAGTCTGACTTCCTTAGGACCCGGGACCTTTAAATTTTGGTTATTCATGGACCTTAAGGTCCTCTGCGGGGCAGACCAGGAGAGGCGGTCCCGTAGATACGAGAGCCCTAACGCAGCCCCCTCACCTTTCCTCCTCGAGCTCCTCCCGATACTTCCGCGCCAGCTCTTGCTGCAGAGCCTCCTTCTCCACGACTAGCTTCTCCTCCAGCCTCCGCAGCTGCTCGTGGAAACAGCCCTCCATCTCTGCTTTCTCTTCCTGGACAGTCTGTGCCATGGCTCTCATTTTCTCTTCCAGCCGGACCCTGGCCTGGACCAGCTCTTCTCGCTCGCGGCCGAAACCCTCGCGGGCTGCCTGCAGCTCCTCCTGGTGCTGGAGTTTCAGCTGGTCTACCAGGCTGGCCTTCTCCTCCAGGGATGCCTGCAGGCTGCCAGTCTCCACCTTCTGCTGTGACTCAGCCTCCTGCCACTCTTGCCTGAGCCTCTCCAGCTCCTCCCGGAGCTCAGACACCTGGGCTTGCAGCCGGTCAACCTGCTCTTCCAAGGCTTGCCTTTCCTGGGAATGATGTTGCTGGAGAATCTCTTGCTCCTTGCCGCAGCGAGTTTTGCTCTCCTCCAGCTGCTTCTGATAATGGCACAGCTGGAGGAAGGGAGAGGGAAGAAGAGAGAGAAAAAAGCGTACAGTGGTGCCCCGCAAGACGAACGCCTCGCAAGACGAAAAACCCGCTAGACGAAAGGGTTTTCTGTTTTTTGATGCGCTTCGCAAGACGAATTTCCCTATGGGCTTGCTTCGCAAGACGAAAACGTCTTGCGAGTCTTGCGATTTTTTTCGCTCCCCCCCTTTTTCTAAGCCGCTAAGCCGCTAATAGCCTCTTAGCCGCTAAGCCGCTAAAAGCCGCTAAGCCGCTAATAGGGTTGCTTCGCAAGACGAAAAAACCGCTAGACGAAGAGACTCGCGGAACGGATTCTTTTCGTCTTGCGAGGCACCACTGTAATCAAAAAATGAATGTTGGAAATTGAAAGAAAAGGAGGGTACTTTTCATCATATGTGGTGGACATGCAAAGAGGTAAAAGCTTTCTGGGAAATGATATATAATGAGTTAAAGAAATTTTTTTAAAGAGATAAAAGCTTTCTGGGAAATGATATATAATGAGTAAAAGAAATTTTTTAAAAGAGGTAAAAGCTTTCTGGGAAATGAAATATAATGAGTAAAAGAAATTTTTTAAAAGAGGTAAAAGCTTCCTGGGAAATGATATATAATGAGTAAAAGAATTTTTTTAAAAGAGGTAAAAGCTTTCTGGGAAATGAAATATAATGAGTAAAATAATTTTTTTAAAGAGGTAAAAGCTTCCTGGGAAATGATATATAATGAGTAAAAGATGTTTAAAAACACTTCTATAAAAAAATCCAGAAGCTTTTTTACAGGGTATAGTGGGTAAAGAGTTACCGAGACAAGATAAAAAATTGTTCTTATATGCAATGACTGCAGCAAGAATTTTCTTAGTCCAAAAATGGAAACAATATGAAGTACCAACGAAAGAAAAGTAGCAGATGAAAATGACGGACTTTGTAGAACTGGCAAAACTGATGGGAAGAATTTGGAACCAGCAAGATCAAGTGTTCCAAAAAGACTGGAATAAATTTATATTATATTTGAAAGACAACTGTAAGCAATTAACATCATTAGCAGGGTGATCTGAAGACCTGTAAGATGAAATTGCTACCTATTCAGGATGAGAAATTTAATACGTTAGGTTATGATGTAACAAGTACAGGAACGGAAGTGAAATGCAAAGATGCAAAATTTAATTTTGTAAACCGGTAGGCGGGAGGGAGGGGAGTCGTTAGGCTCAATTGAGCCAAAGGGATATAATAAAATGCCTGCTCAATTGTCACTTAACTAACCTGCAAAATCAGGAGATAAATTAAATTTCCAGGCCAGCTTTGGGCAAGAAAATCAGGTTGGCTGCTCAATAAAGATCTCATCTGGAGGGAAGCCTGGAATACTGTTTGCAGTTCTGGCTCGCGTGTTTCCATGTTAACGGACAATTAAAAAGAGGCTTTGTACAAATCGTGACAGGCAGCAGAATGAAAGTGAAAGTGGGATGGCTATAAACAGCACTCCAGGGCTGGGAGCCGAGGGTCCCACCACAATGAACCCGGACCAACCCCCTCAGAAGTGTCCCGAGCAAACACGGTGAAGGCCTTTGATGGAGACCCTGCTCTTCAAATGGGGGGCGGGGGGGGAAGAGGTCAGCTTACTCTGTTCTGAAGCTCCTCCTGCAAGCTGCAGAGGTCCTGTTGGTGCTGATCTTTCAATTGCTCGATAGCCATTTCGGCTTCTATGCTCATATTTAGTGGGTTGCAGTCTTCAGAACCAGGCGCTAAAATGCAAAATCAGCAAGAGAAATGCAGGCCTTCTTGGTTTTCTACGCAACGTTTGCCTTTAATAATAATAATAATAATAATAATAATAATAATAATAATAATTTTATTATTTATTATTTATTATTTATTATTTATTATTTATTATTTATTATTTATTATTTATTATTTATTATTTATACCCCGCCCATCTGTCTGGGCTTCCCCAGCCACTCTGGGCGGCTTCCAAAAAAATATTAAAATACTGTAATACATCAAACATTAGAAACTTCCCTGGTAGCCAATGTAGGTCTTTCAAGACCGGTGTTGTATGGTCTCGGCGGCCGCTCCCATTCACCAGTCTAGCTGCCGCGTTCTGGATTAGTTGTAATTTCCGGGTCACCTTCAAAGGTAGCCCCACATAGAGCGCATTACAGTAGTCCAAGCGGGAGATAACCAGAGCATGCACCACTCTGGCGAGACAGTCTGCAGGCAGGGAGGGTCTCATCCTGCGTACCAGATGGAGCTGGTAAACAGCTGCCCTGGACACAGATTTGACCTGTGCCTCCATGGACAGCTGCGAGTCCAAAATGACTCCCAGGCTGCGCACCTGGTCCTTCAGGGGACAGTTACACCATTCAGGACCAGGGAATCCTCCACACCCGCCCGCCCCCTGTCCTCCAAGAACAGTACTTCTGTCTTGTCAGGATTCTGTTAGCCGCCATCCATCCTCCAACCGCCTCCAGACACTCACACAGGACCTTCACTGGTTCTGATTTAAAAGAGAGGTAGAGCTGGGTATCATCCGCATACTGATGAACACCCAGCCCAAACCCCCTGACGATCTCTCCCAGCGGCTGTATATAGATGTTGAAAAGCATGGGGGGGGGGAGGACAGAACCCTGAGGCACCCCACAAGTGAGGCCGCTAGTTCACTTCCAGCAGCTTTCCATTTTTGCAGAATCTATTCCCAGCCCCATCTGAAGATGATGGAATCAAATCTGGGACCTGCATTCAAAACCAATGCTCTGAAACTGATTTACGACCCTTCGCCACATCGTGGCTCCCATTGGGGGAAGCTCTTCTCTTGCTTCTGATTGGGCAATGATTCCTCTCAACCTGAGCCAACCTTTATTGCTCTCCCTCCTAGCAAGGCTTCTATTTTGCTGGCTTTTGATTATCTCTGGCATTTACACACCATTCAATATTCAGAATATCTAAGGAACATCTGCGAACATTTATGGAATGACGGCTCCGAGGCCCCCGAGGGCAGTTAAATAAAGTCCCCCCCCTCCTCCTCTCCCCACAAACACATGCTGGAGCTGATCATCGATTTACCTTGAGCGCCCTCTGCCCCGCTATCGTCCAGCTCCTCGTAGAGAGAGGCTTTCAGAGGAGTCCGGGCGACTCTGCCTTGACCCTGGTACTCTTCCAGCTGAGACTGAAGCTCGTCGATTTGGTCCTGGAGTTCCTGGGCACAGAAGAACAGACGCAAACAGACGTTGTGGCACTACAGCCAAACTCAGGGCACACAAACGCAGGACTTCAATGGCAATCTCTTGGCATTTATGTACCCCCTCTGAGCCAGACTTACGGATGTTGAGAATTCCATTCCACCTTAAGGAACAGACATGAGACTGTTGTGTGTCACCTGTCTGTTTACATTCCAGCACAGCATGCCGGGAACTTCCCTTTGTGTATAGCGTTTGCTTTCGCTGTTCTCTCCGAGACGACATGAGAGAGACGACATGTTTCTTTGTTCTGATTTATGTTTAATAACTCTGTAGCTGTAGCATGACTTACGCCTCACGCCTACTTCTGTGCGCGAACCACACTCTGCTAATTGCATGCCTTGGCTTTTAAAGTCTGGGTTGCTGATTTACGTTGGAGCACGGGCCAATAATTAATAATTAATAATAATAATAATAATAATAATAATAATAATAATAATAATTTATTATTTATACCCCGCCCATCTGGCTGGGTTTCCCTAGCCACTCTGGGCGGCTTCCAATCGAGTGTTAAAAACAATACAGCAATTAAATATTAAAAACTTCCCTAAACAGGGCTGCCTTCAGATGTCTTTTAAAAAGAAGGTAGCTGCTTATTTCCTTCACATCTGAAGGGAGGGCGTTCCACAGGGCGGGCGCCGCCACCGCAACCTCACATCTTGCAGGGAGGGAACCGCCAGAAGGCCCTCGGTGCTGGACCTCAGTGTCTGGGCTGAACGATGGGGGTGGAGACGCTCCTTCAGGTATACTGGGCCGTTTAGGGCTTTAAAGGTCAGCACCAACACTTTGAATTGTGCTTGGAAACATACTGGAAAGAGACGTCTGAGCTGGGCTTACCAGCTGGCCGCTCGGCCCTCTGCATGTTGACAATGGACCCCCTGGGCCAGACCTCCTTCACTTACCCTGCACTGCTGTTCGTACGTAGTCTTCATCTGCATCAGCCGCTCCTCCTGCAGGAAGAACTCTGCGCTGCCAGGATCGAGATCCCCATACTGGAGCCAAAGAACAAGTGGTGGGAATGTAAAAAGGTGAAATGCTTCTGGGAGATGATATATAATGAGATGAAAAAAATGCTGAAATATACATTCATAAAGAAACCAGAAGCATTTTTACTGGGCATTGTTGGGAGTGATATAAATAGAAAGGAATGTAAGCTCTTTTTATATGCAATAACAGCAGCAAGAATATTACTGGCCCAAAAATGGAAGCAAGAAGAATTACCGACGATTGAAGAATGGAGAATGAAGTTAATGGACTATGCAGAATTAGATAAACTAACAGGAAGGATTCGAAACTGGTGGGACCAGAAATTCATGGAAGACTGGAGTAAATTTACGGACTACTTGAAAAGTATTTGTGAAGATCAGACGACGTTTGTAGGTTTGCAAGAAGTTTTGTGAGGAGTATTATTGGAAGTATTGCAAAATTCGAGAAGGGGAAGGATGATTTATTAAGAGATGTAAAGGCAATATAAAGTTAAGAAATGCATAAGAAGTGGTTAAACCGGTGGATCATCAGAGGTGCTGATGGAAGTCTAAAAAGATTGTTTAAGTGATAAGTTTTGTGGTACAGTGGTACCTCGCAAGACGAATGCCTCGTAAGACGAAAAATTCGCAAAACAAAAGAGTTTTTTGTTTTTTGAGTTGCTTCGCAAGACGGATTTCCCTATGGGCTTGCTTCGCAAGATGAAAACGTCTTGCAAGTTTGTTTCCTTTGTCTTAAAACCGTGCATTCACTTTGAGGAGCAACTCATAGCACGTGGTGTAGTAGCCTTTTTTGAGGTTTTTGAAGACTTTGGTGATTTTTGAAGCTTTTCCAAAGTCCGTGCTTCGCAAGACGAAAAAATCGCAAGACGAAAAAACTCGCGGAACGAATTAATTTCGTCTTGCGAGGCACCACTGTACATTTTATAATTCATATGTTAAAATCAATAATAATAAAAACTAGAGCCAAATAACACTTTGTCACCACCCTCTTCCTCCGTAACAGTGCTCCCCAAACCTTTTCGGGCCAGCGCCCCATTGGGTCGGCAAGGCCCAGCCTACCTTCTCCGCTAGGACATTCTCCCAGTTCTTCTGCAGTTTGCTGATGGTGCCCTCGCATTTCAGTAGCTTCTCTCCAGTTTCCTGGAGTTCGTTCTCCAAGCGGCTGTTCTCCTAAGGAAAAGCCAAAGGAAATAAAGAGGCTGAGAGCCGTATTGCAAAACGGTAAACAGAACAGGGAAGGTTTTCTAGATATGTGGTGAAGGCAACCAACCCAAAGCGCCTGATTCAATGACTGTGCCCATTTAAAATGGGATTATTTTGTTGCGGGTTTTAATTACTGGCATTTATAGTTCTTTTTTTTTTTGCGAAACTGGTTTTTATTCCTGTAAACTACCTAGAAAGTTATTTTGGTAGTAAGCAGTTCATCAATCAATCAATCAATCAATCAAGGAGAGCTCACTGGGTGAGCAGCTGCCTCTCAACCTAACCTACCTTGCGAGGCTGTTGTGGGGATTAAAATGAGGAGTGTGAGAGAACCGTGTGAGCTCCTTGGTGAGAAAAAAGGTGGGATAACAACAATAATCATAAATTATTATTTATTATTTATATCCCACCCATCTGGCTGAGTTTCCCCACTCGATTGGGCGGCTCCCAATCGAGTGTTAAAAACAATACAGCATTAAATAGTACAAACGTCCCTAAACAGGGCTGCCTTCAGATGTATTTTAAAGATAGGATAGCTGCTTATTTCCTTCACATCGGAAGGGAGGAAGTTCCACAGGGCGGGCGCCACTACCGAGAAGGCCCTCTGCCTGGTTCCCTGTAGCTTTGCTTCTTGCAATGAGGGAACCGCCAGAAGGCCCTTGGCGCTGGATCTCAGTGTCCGGGCAGAACGATGGGGGTGGAGACGCTCCTTTAGGTATACTGGGCTGAGGCCGTTTAGGGCTTTAAAGGTCAACACCAACACTTTGAATTGTGCTCGGAAATGTACTGGGAGCCAATGCAGATCTCTCAGAACCGGTGTTATGTGGTCCCGGCGGCCACTCCCAGTCACCAGTCTAGCTGCCGCATTCTGGATTAATTGCAGTTTCTGGGTTACCTTCAAATGTAGCCCCACATAGAGCGCATTGCAGTAGTCCAAGCAGGAGATAAGCAGAGCATGCACCACTCTGGCGAGACAGTCTGGGGGCAGGGAGGGTCTCATCCTGCGTACCAGATGGAGCTGGTAGACATCCGCCCTGGACACATAATGGACCTGTGCCTCCACAGACAGCTGTGAGTCCAGAATGACTCCCAGGCTGCGCACCTGGTCCTTCAGGGGCACAGTTACCCCATTCAGGACCAGGGCATCCCCCACACCAACCTGCCTGCCCCCTGTCCCCCCAAAACAGTACTTCGGTCTTTCAGGATACAACAAATATGATTGGCATCCGTCTGTCCCATGAGACAATGTGCCTCCAGGGGGTGAAGTTAAATCGCTGTGTTAGCAGCACTGAAGTGACCTCCCTGGGGTGCCAGCCTGGGCAAGTGTGTCTGGAGGTCCTGGGACGCCCAGATGACAAGACCTCCATCTTGACCTTACTGATGTGGTCCAAAGGAAAGCAAAGCAAGAAGTTTGGGCCCAGCTTGGCTGCAGGAATTGTTGGAAGGAGACCTGCAAGGCTCCATCCCAACCGTCTTAGGGACTCCAATCCAGATTTGTGTGGGCATTACTCCTTAACTTTTTCAACTCCCAAAGATGTCCCACAAGGCAGCAGAGGTTGAGATCTCCTAGATGGGCTCCCTTCCCAGGTGGACGAGCCCCAGCTGCACCTAATGCTATTTTTCTAGAAAAAGAGGTGCCGGAACTCACCATGAACGCCTCCCTTGTTATCTTATAACGGCAGACACTCTGCCACCCAACTACCTCTTGAACTCTCCTTTAACTCTGGGAACCTACCGTATTTTTCGCTCTGTAAGTCGCACCCGACCATAAGACGCACCTAGTTTTTAGAGGAGGAAAACAAGAAAAGCCAGCAAGACACACTCGCTCGGTGCGGCTCTTTAAAGATAGAGCGGCTCTTGCTAGCTTTTCTGGGAGATGGGAGAAGGGACTGACGGGCTGCCCTCCATCTCTTCTCCCACCTCCCTGAAAAGCCAGAGCAAGCTGTGCAGCTTTCGCTGAAGCCAGCACAGAAAGAGCTGTGCAGTGCTTCTGGGTTGCTGGCTTCCTAGTGAAGAAGGATGAGGGACGGAAGGGGCTCCATACGAGCTCCTTTCCATCCCACATCCCGCTTCACTGGGAAGCCAGCAACCCAGATGCACTGCGCAGCTCTCGCTCTTGCTGTGCTGGCTTCAGCGAAAGCTGCGCAGCCGGCATTTGATCCATAAGATGCACACACATTTCCCCTTACTTTTTAGGAGGGAAAAAGTGAGTCTTATATACAGCAAAAAATACAGTACTTTTAACCAGTGTCTTGGGAGTAGGTTTGCAGCTTCTTGGTTATAAATGCAGATGCAAAAAACGCATGAGGTACATAAAAAGTAAAGGGTAAAGGGACCCCTGACCATTAGGTCCAGTCGTGGCCGACTCTGGGGTTGCGGCGCTCAACTCGCTTTATTGGCCAAGGGAGCCGGCCTACAGCTTCCGGGTCATGTGGCCAGCATGACTAAGCCGCTTCTGGCAAACCAGAGCAGTGCACGGAAACGCTGTTTAACTTCCCGCCGGAGCGGTACCTATTTATCTACTTCATAGCTGTCAACTTTCAGATTTGAAAATAAGGGATCAGCAGCCTCACCTGTCCTGGAGACAGTCTATGGGATATCTAACAATCCGGGATAGCAGCGGGAAACGGTGCTGAAATAAGGGAATTTCCCGCAAAAAAAGGGAAGGTTGACAGCTATGATCTACTTGCACTTTGACGTGCTTTCAAACTGCTAGGTTGGCAGGAGCAGGGGTCACCTGCTCACCCCGTCGTGGGACCTTCTGATCGGCAAGTCCAAGGCTCTGTGGTTTAACCCACAGCGCCACCCGCGTCCCTATGCATGAGTGGCATAGTCAGTGCTATTTTTCTATATAAAGAGAGAGAGAGAGAGAGAGAGAGAGAGAGAGAGAGAGAGAGAGAGATATGCCGGAACTCACCGTGAATGCCTCCCTCTTTCTCTTAGAATGGCAAAGGTGCTTTCTGGTGAGTCCCAGCTGAAAAAAAGCCCTTGGATCACAGGACCCACTGGCTTTATTGAGAATGAGGAACGTGGGTTGGCCAGGCACCTGTGTCTCCTGCGAAGCCTCTCCTCTGACGCCCTCCCCGCTCACCTTCAGCGTCAGAGCCAGGCAGTCCCGCAAGTCGTTCTCCTCGGTCCTCAGCTTCGCCATCTCCTCCTCCAGGTCGGCCTGCTGCTTGCTGGCCTGCTGCTGGATCTGCTCCCGCTCTCTCTGCAGTTCGCTCTTGAGCGCTGCCACCCTCTCCTTGTACTCCTCTTCCAGCTTGCTGCACACACAGATCGAGAGAGGTTGCTCAGGATCAAGCCCTCGGCTCACCAGGGACCAGTGGCCTGGTTCCTGAAGTTGAGTTGGAATCTCCTTTACTGTCACTTGACTCCTCGGGAGCAGCGGGATACAAGCTCTCTCCACACCTCCCATTCAACACGATGGCTCTCGTGTCACCTCTCTGTTTCCTCTTCTTCAGGCTAAAGACAACGAGTTCCCACCCACTCCCATGGATAGTCTGAGCATGTGCAAAAAGCAGATCAGAAACGGGACCAGCTCAATGAAGCTGCCCATTGATGGTCGTCCAGTTGCCCAGCCTGGCCAGTTTGGAGGAGGAGTGGAGGAGTTTGGCTTTGATATCCCGCTTTATCACTACCCGAAAGAGTCTCAAAGCGGCTCACAATCTCCTTTCCCTTCCTCCCCCCCAACAAACACTCTGTGAGGTGAGTGAGGCTGAGAGACTTTAGAGAAGTGTGACTAGCCCAAGGTCACCCAGCAGCTACATGTGGAGGAGCGGGGAAGCGAACCCAGTTCACCAGATTACGAGTCCACCGTTCTTAACCACTACACCACACTGGCACACATAGAAGTTTCTGCTTCTATGTTCCCAGTAGGTCTTAGGGACCCTTAAGTGACTGAGATGCTGTGAATGGAGAAGGGAAATCCTGAGAAGCGGGCAAGCTACCTCAGGTTGTATTCGTTTTGGCGCTCGATGGCAGAGTGCCTCTCATCCACCTCGGAGGTCATGAACAGTTTCCATTTCTCCGCCTTCTCCAAGTCCAAACGGAGCTTCTCCTTCTCCCGGGCTTCTTGGTCCGCTTGCTCCCTAGGAAAGGGAAAGAGGTTCTGCATTATCAGACTGGGATCCTGGCCTGCCTGACCCCAGCCGGGCCTGCGTTAGTGGCGAAGAGTTCAAAGACTGGCAAATCTAAAAAATTGTAGTACAGTGGTACCTCAGGTTACATATGCTTCAGGTTACAGACTCCGTTAACCCAGAAATACTGCTTCAGATTAAAAACTTTGCTTCAGGATGAGAACAGAAATCGTGCTCTGGCGGCGCGGCGGCAGCAGGAGGTCCTATTAGCTAAAGTGGTGCTTCAGGTTAAGAACGGTTTCAGGTTAAGAACAGACCTCCGGAACGAATTAAGTACTTAACCCGAGGTACCACTGTATAAACACCAACAATTGGGAAACACTGGCCTGCGAGTGCTCCAGTTGGAGAACAGCCTTGACCAAAGGTGTCATGGGCTTCGAAGACACTCGAACTCAGGACACAAGGGAGAAACATACTGAGAGGAAGGCAGGCTTGGCAAATCCACACCGGGATCAACTCCTGCCCGGAAATCTATGTCCCCACTGTGGAAGGACGTGTGGATCCAGAATTGGCCTCCACAGTCACTTATGGACTCATTGTTAAAACCATGTTCATGGAAGACAATCTTACTCGGCTATGAGGGATCGCCAAAGAAAAAGTGGCAAAGAGACAGAGCTGTGGATCAGGAAACTCTGGGTTCAAGCCTCGTCTCTTTCACAAACTCACAAGAGTCACAGACGTATAACAACAACAACAACAACAACAACAACAACAACAACAACAACAACTTTATTATTTGTACCCCACACATCTGACTGGGTTGCCCCAGCCACAATAAAAGGAGAACACCTGGCTTGCCCCAAAGGAACCTGGGGATTGTAGTTGGCCAAGGGTTCTGGGAACTGCAGCTTCTGCAAACTTTTAAAGACTTTTGCTCAAGTTGCCTTTGAGTGCAGGCAGTCTAGAGCGAAGGCACTTGCTTTTTAAGAGTCTCCCTCTGGGCTGTGAAAATCTTGGAATAAGCAGAGATGGCAAAACTGACGGCACTGATAAGAGATACAAATTTGGAATCTTTTAAAGGAGACTGGAAGCAATTTCTAGTCTACATAAAAAGTTATTTCCCATCTGCAAAGACCACAGTGGGGTTTGAAGTGTAAGAAAATTGCGGAATATATTAAGAAACATGTTAGAGAGGATGAAGTTAGAAAAGGCGGGACCGAATTTGTATGTAATTTGAGTTATAAATTTCGACGTTGGGCTAGTAGGAAGTCATTAGTTTTGTTGAATTGGAATATAGTTGTTGAGTAACAAATGGAAAAAAGAATAACATATTATTAATTTATTATTATTATTATTATTATTATTAGTCATGCCATTTGCATATGGGATCTCACTTCCACAGCAGAAATTCCCATGCTTGTCCTCTCCCCATATGCCCCCACCCAAATTTTGCTCTGGAGACTTGTGGGAACCCCCGACAGATTTGGGAGACACAGAGAGGAGGAAAGAAAGGATAGGTTCCATTGCACAAGGGGGAAAGCCTTGAATGAACGGGACAACTTTGCTGGATAGCTTGGTTAGTAGAGTGTGAGTCTCTTAATCGCGGGGTTGTGGGTTTGAGCCCCACACTTGGCAAAAATTTTCCTGCATTGACCAAAAGGTCCCTTCCAACTCTACAATTCTTTGATTCTATCTGAAAATTTGGGTGGGTCCAGAAACATAAAAGGACATATTCTTCAAAAATTACAAACTTACATTAAATGCCGGATCTCTGTTTTGAAGCTGGCCAGTACAGCTTGGTATATCCCGTTCTTTGTTATGAGAAGTTCATTTTCCAGGGCAAGAGTCAACTCCGTCAGGTTAATTCTTCCATCCAGGTTGAAGTCCAAGGCCTGCCGGAATGCAAGAGGAAAGAATGCCCCATCAATTAAGAAGTTGTGTCTTCTTTTGGCTGATTACCGTATTTTCCACTCTATAAGACGCACCGGACCATAAGAAGCACCTAGTTTTTGGAAGAGGAAAACAAGAAAAAAAATATTCTGAATCCCAGAAGCCAGGACAGCAAGCAGGATCGCTGCGCAGAGATCCCGCTTGCTGTCCTGGCTTTTGGGATAGCCGTGCACAGCCTCTCCCAGGCAAGGGGAGCCTTCATCCCCTGCCCAGGAGAGGCTGCATGCGGCTAAGGCTCCCCCAAGAGCGCATGGAGTGTGGGTGCAGCTCCTTGGGAAAAAGCCCCCAAGAGCCACACACACGCTCCACACGGCTCTTTAAAGGGAGCGCTGAGCAGAGCCTCCCGCCTGCATTCGTTCCACAGACGCACAGACATTTCCCTTACATTTTGGGAGGGGAAAAGTGTGTCTTATACTGGATGATGGACTCAAGGGCATCCTGATCAAATTTGCAGATGACACCAAACTGGGAGGGGTGGCTAACACCCCAGAGGACAGGATCACACTTCAAAACGACCTTGACAGATTAGACAACTGGGCCAAAACAAACAAGATGAATTTTGAGAAATGATGATTTTTGAGAATTTTGAGAAATGATGATTTTTGAGAATTTTGAGAAATGATGATTTTTGAGAATTTTGAGAAATGATGAATTTTGAGAAAAGATGATTTTTGAGAAATGTAAAGTATTGTACTTGGGCAAAAAAAATGAGAGGCACAAATACAAGATGGGTGACACCTGGCTTGAGAGCAGTACATGTGAAAAGGATCTAGGAGTCTTGGTTGACCACAAACTTGACATGAGCCAACAGTGTGACGCGGCAGCTAAAAAAGCCAATGCAATTCTGGGCTGCATCAATAGGAGTATAGCATCTAGATCAAGGGAAGTAATAGTGCCACTGTATTCTGCTCTGGTCAGACCTCACCTGGAGTACTGTGTCCAGTTCTGGGCACCACAGTTCAAGAAGGACACTGACAAACTGGAACGTGTCCAGAGGAGGGCAACCAAAAGGTCAAAGGCCTGGAAACGATGCCTTATGAGGAACGGCTAAGGGAGCTGGGCATGTTTAGCCTGGAGAAGAGGAGGTTAAGGGGTGATATGATAGCCATGTTCAAATATATAAAAGGATGTCACATAGAGGAGGGAGAAAGGTTGTTTTCTGCTGCTCCAGAGAAGCGGACACGGAGCAATGGCTCCAAACTACAAGAAAGAAGATTCCACCTAAACATTAGGAAGAACTTCCTGACAGTAAGAGCTGTTCGACAGTGGAATTTGCTGCCAAGGAGTGTGGTGGAGTCTCCTTCTTTGGAGGTCTTTAAGCAGAGGCTTGACAACCATATGTCAGGAGTGCTCTGATGGTGTTTCCTGCTTGGCAGGGGGTTGGACTCGATGGCCCTTGTGGTCTCTTCCAACTCTATGATTCTATGATTCTATACAGCAAAAAATACGGTACTTTTCAGGTTTCCACCCAGTTATCTTGGGTGTTATATAGTGATCTACAATAAAACGCATAAGTGCCAAGGCAGCTGTCACTGCATTGAATTCACCATTTTGGGCATGTGTGATGACCTGGGAATCAGATTCAGAGGCTGAAGCTGAGGAATCCCAGCCTGCACAGGAGTCCCCGCCTCCAGGACCGGCTCAGCTGGGGCTGGGGCTTGAACCTGAAGGGTCCTCACCTGTGCCGGATCCTCAGGAGCAGACACCAGCTGAATCTGCTCTGGCTCCTGAGGTGATGGAGGAACCATTGCCTGCAGGTGCTCCACTCTCAGCCCCATCAGGGGAAGAGGAGGTTGCCTCTGGGTCCAGTAACCCTCCAGCCTCTCCTGAGTTGCAGAGGCTCAGGGCAGAGAGGTGGAGGGAACTAAGTTCCCGCAGGAGGAGTGCTCGCCTCCAGGCCAGGAGAGGAGAGTCACCTGTGGACTGGGGCCACCCTATGCCTCGGGGCAGATAAAAGCCGGCCAGCCCCAGTCCCAAGTTGCGGGAGCAACATAGTTGGTTGTCAGTTCCTGCCTGAACCCTGTCCTGCTTTTCTGCCAGAGCTCCTGACCTCACCCAACTACCTGCCCTGCATCCAGCTTCAACTTTTATGGAAAGCCTCCATACCACACCCTTGACCTCGGACTGGACTCGGACCTCGCCACACGGTAACCCCCTGGGACCAGCACAGCGTGCCGCGGTGGCCAAGAGGCAGTCGAAGCGCTTACCTTCAGGATCTCATGGCTGTTCTCGATTCCTTCTTCATGCCAGGCGTCAAGGATCTGCTCTACGTCCGCGTAGCCCATTCCATCATCTAGGCTGGAGAAAACGCGGAAGCCGATGGTGCTTGTCATAGCCGAAGGCGTGGTGGTCCGCCTTCCGCATTCATCGAAGGACTGAGAATGGGAGAGAGAGAGAAAGAGAACCACAGGAATGTAGAGCTGGAAGGGATCTCTAGTCATCTAGTCCAGCCCCCTGCAATAATCGGCTGTGCTGAAATTCCAGCCCCCCCAAATTCCATCCCACCTAGAAAACTGGCATGTCAGGGAGAAGACTGGTCTGGAATTCTGCTTCCTAACATGCTAGATTTCTCAATGAAAGGAATTGTTTTTGACGGAGGAGACGTAGTAGAGGTATAACTTTAATATTTCCTGACAACCACTTGGATTTTTTACTGCAATCAAGCAGTACATATATTATGGGTGTTTTTTTTTTAAAAAAAAACCCCAAACAATTATTTCCTATTCCAATTTCCAAACAATTATATTCCTATTTTATTTACTCTGGACTACTATGCATGCTCAAGTAGGAAATAGTTTCTTTGTAGTTGGACCTTGCCAACAAAGGTCTGTATAGTTCAAGCTATGGTTTTCCCAGTAGTGATGTATGGAAGTGAGAGCTGGACCATCAAGAAGGCTGATTGCCGAAGAATTGATGCTTTTGAATTATGGTGCTGGAGGAGATTCTTGAGAGTCCCATGGACTGCAAGAAGATCAAACCTATCCATTCTTAAGGAAATCGGCTCTGAGTGCTCACTGGAAGGACAGATCCTGAAGCTGAGGCTCCAATACTTTGGCCACCTCATGAGAAGAGAAGCTTTCCTGGAAAAGACCCTGATGTTGGGAAAGATGGAGGGCACAAGGAGAAGGGGCTGACAGAGGACGAGATGGTGGGACAGTGTTCTCGAAGCTACCAGCATGAGTTTGACCAAACTGCGGGAGGCAGTGGAAGACAGGAGTGCCTGGTGTGTTCTGGTCCGGGGGGTCAAGAAGAGTCGGACACGACTCAACGACTAAACAACAACACATATGCATGCTCAAGTAAGAAATAGTTTCTTTGTGGTTAAAATAATTTCTTCTGATCTGACTTTGTTCCACGTTGTGGTTTTGAAATGCTCAGAGAAAATCTGATTGGTTCTTACGAACACTGTGTAAAAAGTTCTTTTGTGAATAAAACGACCTGGGCCGAGAGGTGGAGAGGAATTATTATTGGCACTCCTCCCAGAGTCTTGCTGGTCAAGCCTCGCGTGTATTCTATTAATCAGAGTCTAATCCTTCCTTGCTTTGGGAAAGCTACACTTCTCACGTAATTTATACGTTAACTTTGCCAACTCCGCATAGCTCATCAGTTTTTCTTGCCATTGTTCTTTCGTTGGCAATTCCTCTTTCTTCCATCCTTGTGAAAGTCAACTGATTTTAGACAATTGAGATGGGGGTGGGGAGGGGGGGGGAGTACACCTGAGGTTTCTCACCTGCATGGAGAGATGGCGCTTGAGTTGCCTGTAGGGAGTCGAAGCCGAAGGTGGGAGAGGCTTCCCGATTTTGAAGAAGCCATAGAAAAAGTCTTCGATGCTCATCGTGCCGTCGTGCTCGAGGTTGCGGAAGACGTCTTCTGCCACCTGAGAAGGGTCAAAATACACCCTCAGATAGAGCAGAAAAAGGGGAGAACCACAACTGGCCCCAACGTGGTGGAACGCTTTGTCCCAAGAGACTAGGGCCCTGCAGGACTGGACATCTTTCCACAGGGCCTGCAAGACAGAGCTGTTCCGCCTGGCCTTTGGTTTGGACTCAGTCTGACCCTTATGTTTCCCTCCCCTTATGGTCTTGATTTATCGGCTACTATAATGGGACGCAGGTGGCGCTGTGGGTTAAACCACAGAGCCTAGGACTTGCCGATCAGAAGGTCGGCGGTTCGAATCCCCGCAACGGAGTGAGCTCCCGTTGCTCGGTCCCTGCTCCTGCCAACCTAGCAGTTCGAAAGCATGTCAAGGTGCAAGTAGATTAATAGGTACCGCTCTGGCGGGAAGGTAAACGGCGTTTCCGTGCGCTGCTCTGGTTCGCCAGAAGCGGCTTAGTCATGCTGGCCACATGACCTGGAAGCTGTAACGCTGGCTCCCTCGGCCAATAAAGCGAGATGAGCGCCACAACCCCAGAGTCGGTCACGACTGGACCTAATGGTCAGGGGTCCCATTAGCTTTATAAATGAGGCTGCATTTTAAATTCCATTTTAACCTGTATTTTAAATTGTCCCCCCCTTTCCTCCTATTATGTTTTTACTGTGATTTTATTGCTGTTAGCCGCCCTGAGCCCGGCTCTGGCCGGGGAGGTTGGGGTATAAATAAATTACTATTATTACTATTATTACTATTATATCTGCAGCCATGGCAGCCAGCCTGAATTGAGAAGAAGGGGAAAGTGCTCAGAATGGGTACCTGCATGTCAACATTCTGCAAGCCGTACTGTTTGCAAATGGAGACCAGCTTCTTCCTGCTGAGATGCCCGTCTCTGGAGATGCCTAAGCTTTCGCAGACCTCGTGTAGCTTCTCCTCTATCCAGTCTTGAGTGGGGGAGATGTTCGGGGAGGCATTCAGGTCGTCGGGATTCCAGAATCTCAACTGACCTTAAAGGCGGGAAAAGAAGAATAAGCTTGCCTTGAAAAAGAAACAAGGTTAAGAAGAAAATAATAATAATAATAATAATAATAATAATAATGGGAAGTTTTCAAAACATATCTTAAGAAGAATTGTTGCAATATAACAACAACAACAACAATAATAAATTATTTATACCCCACCCTCCCCAGCCAAGACCGGGCTTAGGGCAGCTAACAACTGATATAAAAACAACTGATTAAAATACAACTTAAAAACAAGATTAAAATACAACATTAAAGTGCAGCCTCATTTCAGTAGAAACTCAAACTTTTTGGGGATGAAAACGTCAAATCTTCATCAAGGCCAGCTATCCAGACTGGTCCTACGTGGGCCAGAAAAAAGCCAGGGAAGTCCCCAAATATGAGTTCCATTACAGAAGGAGAAAGAAAAAAGGAAAGAGGGGGAGTGGATCAAGTTGATTCCAAGCCAAAGGCCAGGCGGAACAACACTGTCTTACAGCCCCATGGAAAGAAATCAGATCCTGCAGGGCCCTGGTCTCATGAGGCAGAGCGTTCCACCAGGCCGGGGCCAGTGTTGAAAAGGCCCTGGCTCTGGTTGAAGGCAATCTAACTTCCTTAGGGCCTGGGACCTCTAGGGTGTTGCTGTTTATGGACCTTGAGGCTCTCTGTGGGGCATACCAGGAGAGGCGGTCCCGTATGTACCATGGTCCTAGGCTGTGAACGGCTTTAAAGGTCAAAACCAGCACCTTAAATCTGACCCTGTACTCCACCGGGAGCCAGTGCAGCTGGAAAAGCACTGGGTGAATATGCTCCCATGGCAGAGACCCCGTGAGGAGCCTCGCTGCAGCATTCTGTACCCGCTGGAGTTTCTGGGACAGCTTCAAGGGCAGCCCCACGTAGAGCAAATTACAGTAGTCAAGCCTGGAGGTGACTGTCACATGGATCACTGTGGCCAGGTCGGGGCGGGAAAGGTAAGAGACCAAAAGCAGAGCACTAGTCGCTCAAAGCAGAAGGCAAATCCACGAGGGAGATTCATAACTCGCTGGATTATTGTAACTTGCTCTACGTGGGGCTGCCTTTGAGACTGACCCAGAAACTCCAGCGGGTGCAGAATGCTGCGGCGAGACTCCTTACAGGGTCTTCGCCACAGGATCACATTCACCCAGTGCTTTACCAACTGCACCGGCTCCCGGTGGAGTACAGGATCAGGTTTAATGTGCTGGTTTTAACCTTTAAAGCCCTATGCGGCCTAGGACCCTTGTACCTACAGGACCGCCTCTCCCGGTATGTCCCATGGAGGACGTTACGGTCTTCCAACAAAAACATCTTGGAGGTCCCAGGCCACAGGGAGGTTAGGCTGGCCTCAACCAGAGCCAGGGCCTTTTCGGCCGTGGCCCCACTCTGGTGGAATGTTCTGACACAAGAGACCAGGGCCCTGCGGGACTTGACATCTTTCTGCAGGACCTGCAAGACGGAGCTGTTCCACTAGGCCTTTGGCCAGGGCGCAGCCTGACTCCCTCCTTTGGTAATTCTTCACAGAACTCTAGCCCAATGGTTGCCATCAATTTGATTTGAATTGATTTTATAATGAATTGATTTTAGAATGTTGTATTATTTTACTCTTGTTAGCCGCTCTGAGCCCGGCTTCGGCTGGGGAGGGCGGGATATAAATTTACTATTTATTATTATTATTATAACTGCTTGATCTACTGAAATCAACGTTGCCGGATGAAGAAAAGCATGTTTTGTCGGGAGCCTAAATGAAAGCATCGTTGGTGCCCATAGAACATCTTTGGGGAGGGCATCCCATAAGCAGGATGTTCAAGTTCTGACTAATCCAAATATTTTTATATCTTCAGAAGCGTGGCTGCTGCTTTTTTCCCCTCAGTAGGCCTCCTTGCAAACGGAGGTCATTTACTCCTGTCTACTCTAACTCAGTTTTGCAAATCTGGTGCTCTCCAGATGTCCTGGACTACAAATCCCATCAGCCCCAGCCAGCTGAGATTTGTAGTCCAAAACATCTGGACCAGGTTGGAGAAGCTTGCACTAATTTAATTAGTTTGCAAAGTACCGTATTTTTCGTCCCATAGGACGCACCTACTTTTTTTTGGGGGGGGGGGGAATAAAGGAAAAAAAATTTCCCTTTATTTCCCCCCCAAAACCAGGTCGGGGAACAGTGGGATGGCGGCGCTGCGCCTCCCGCTGTCCCCCGAGCTTGTGGGGCTGGCCGATGTCTGTCCGGCGTGCGGGGTGCTCTGCTTCAGGGCGCCATGCGCGCTGGGCGGCAGGCTGCTATCCGCAGGGTGGGGAGCCCTGCGGGGAACTCCTGCAGGGCTCCCCACGCTGCGGATGTCTGTTCAGGGCGCCCCGCCCGCCGGGCGGCAGGCTGCAGACACCTGCGCGAAGCAGGGGGCATCCTCCAAAGGGCGCCCCGTGCTCCGCGCTGCTGGCTGCCGCCCGCAAGCCGTGTGTGCCCGGGGGGAGTTCCCCCCGGGTGCGCAAGGCTTGCGGACACCTGCGCGAATCACGGGGCGTCCTCCAAAGGGCGCCCCGTGCTCCGCGCTGCCGCCTGCCAGCACTGTGCGCTGGGGGGAGTTCCCCCGGGCACGCAAGGCTTGTGGATAGCTTCCTTGAGCCTGGAGATCGAGAGGTGTTGGTGCGCACCGACGCCTCTCGCTCTCCAGGCTTCAGCGAAAGCCTGCATTCGCCCCATAGGACGCACACACATTTCCCCTTCATTTTTGGAGGGTAAAAAGTGTGTCCTATAGGGCGAAAAATACGGTACTTCTGCCATCACCCTGAGACTATAATGAAGTGCAGACTGAAGCTCTGTCGTGTCCTCTCCCAAAAACATGCTTTATTTTTCTTCTTTCTTTTCGGAGAGTTCTGGAGAACGTGAAAGCTCACTCACAGCCTGTACGGTTTTATAGTTTTAGTGTGAATTTCACCCCTCCCCAAAGAGATTAACATCACTGCCTTGATATGAAAGAAAAGAAAATATCTGTTTGTCTAGCAACAACGGAATTGATTCTAATATATTTCTCTCCACCCTCCCTTGCTCAGAGAGAGGAACCTGGGGCTGAACTGTGCACTGGAGCCTGATTCTGAGCTTTGCACTCCAGCCTCCCTTGCGAGTTTGCAAAAGAAATTCTGGAGACCACGTGGTGAAACTGCTCAAGGCAGCTAATGTCTTGGGACAGATCAGACCTCTCCATAAAAATCTATATAGCAAGCGTTAGTATGTGGAAGCAACCCAAGAGCATGTTGGGAAATAAAGCATGATGCGTGTGTGTGTGTGTGTGAGAGAGAGAGAGAGGGGGGGGGGCAGAAAGAAGGCACATGAATGAATAAATACAATTTGAAGGCAGGGCGACTTCTGGGTTGGTTCCTATCCCTGTGGAAATGCTGGAACCCAATTTAAATGGCAAACCCAGCAGAAACGTTGGCATTCTCATCCGAAACCCCACATTTTGAAACAGCGAGAGTGTGCTAGCTGCCCGTTTTGCAACTCTGATTTGAAAGCGCAAGAACACTAAAAAAAAAAAAAAAGCATTCATTTCTCACTTTATAGCTGCCCTCGCTAGAGCCCATTATACTTAAAACATTTATTTGTATTTATCAACTTAGGAGGAGGGAAACACCTTCTCTCTAACTCCATGAATTAAGACAAGATCCACAGAGGGGCTGCTGCCTTACTCTCTTACCTTCCGCCTCATACTCTTCGCTGTCTTGGGATCTCCAGTGCTGAGAGAGAGAGAGAGAGAGAGAGAGAGAGAGAGAGAGAGAGAAAAACAGAAATCAGCTTCCTCTTTCAAATGCAGGTATGGACAGTCTGAAGGACAGGGAAACCCCATTGTTAGCCCAGAACAACAAAACCAATCAAGAGTCTGATTTTGGCACCTTAGGGACTAGTAGCTTTATTGCAGAAGATGTTTTAGAAGCCAGACAGGCAGTGCCGGATTTATGTATAAGCTAAACAAGCTATAGCTTTGGGGCCCACTCTCTTGGGGGTCCCCAAAAAATTAAAAGGAAAAAATAACTGGATGTGCATTTCCAAAATATAAGATAAAAAACAAATAAAATAAAACCTACATACAGCAACAGTGTTTTGTGTTGTGTAGGCTCCTATGATGTAAGTCATGGGCCCCGCCTGCTAGCCTGCTCCCTAAAACATCACTGGTTTGCTCATTTCTATATACAGTGGTACCTTGGTTCTCAAACTTAATCCATTCCAGAAGTCTGCTCCAAAACCAAGGTGCGCTTTCCCATAGAAAGTAATGCAAATAAATTACCATATAGCATATATTCAACACAAAAAACAGTGACCATTTGTTGTTGACAAAGGACAGCTGGACATATAAAGGGCCCCATTACCTTCAGTAGGGACGCAGGTGGCGCTGTGGGTTAAACCACAGAGCCTAGGACTTGCCGATCAGAATGTCGGCGGTTCAAATCCCCACGACGGGATGAGCTTCTATTGCTCTGTCCCTGCTCTTGCCAACCTAGCAGTTTGAAAGCATGTCAAAGTGCAAGTAGATAAATAGGTACCACTCCGGCGGGAAGGCAAACGGCGTTTCCGTGCGCTGCTCTGGTTCGCCAGAAGCAGCTTGGTCATGCTGGCCACATGACCCGGAAGCTGTCTGCGGACAAATGCCGGTTCCCTCGGCCAATAAAGCGAGATGAGCGCTGCAACCCCAGAGCCGGTCATGACTGGACCTAATACTCAGGGGTCCCTTTACCTTTACCTATTACCTTCAGTAGCTTAGGGCTGCATCAAACCTAAATCTGGCCCTGCAGACAGGTAATATGTGCTTAGGTGACTGACTCCATGTATTTGACAGCTCCAGACCACAAAAAAATTCCACCCCAGTGCTGGGAGCGACTACCCTTTTTTGTGGTCCGGGCAGGGGAAGGATTATGCCGCCTTCTTCTTTGGCGATCCCTCGTAGCCGAGTAAGATTGTCTTCCATAAACACAGTTTTAGCGATGAGTCTGTAAGTGACTGAGGAGGCCAATTCTGGATCCACACATCCTTCCACAGTGGGGACATTGGTTTCTGGACAGGAGTTGATCACGGTGTGGATTTGCCAAGCATGCCTTCCTCTTAGCACATTTCTCCCTTGCGTCCTGAGTTCGAGTGTCTTCAAAGCCCATGACACCTTTGGTAAAGGCTGTTCTCCAACTGGAGCGCTTGCAGGCCAGTGTTTCCCAGTTGTCGGTGTTTATACTACGTTTTTAAAAGATTTGCCTTGAGAGAGTCTTTGAACCTCTTTTGTTGACCACCAGCATTACGCTTTCCATTTTTAAGTTCGGAATAGAGTCGTTGCTTTCGAAGACGATCATCGGGCATCCACACATGACCAGTCCAACGAAGTCCACCCCCCAACCACTATTCTCCAGTGTCAATTGCCCCCCTCCACTCTTGAGGCCATTTATAGCAATGAAGAGGGGGTTCCCGAGGGATCCCCAGTTCCTTGTTACACAAAAGCAGCAGAATAACCAGCTTCCCATCTCTGCCATCCCGTATGATGGAAAAGAACAAATGTACCAGTCTACCTTGCAGGGGGAGTTGAAACATTTACTGAAATCACAGAGTTCCAAGTGCTTGAGACAAGCCTTCCCTCCCCACATGATCACACACTGTTTGCAGCAACTTGGAGCCTCTTCTCAGCTGTGACAGCAGGGGGTTGGACTAGATGACCCTCGGGGTCCCTTTGCAGCTCTATGATTCTATGATTCTTCTAGGGGGATGAGGAGGAGGAGGAACCCCTTGCCAATATCTAGGAAGCCAGAATCGGTGTCATTCCAAGGACACACCAGCTTGCGTCTCTCTCCTCCGGCTAAACATCTGTCTTTCCACGCAGAACACTTTTAGCTACTGTAGGAATCAGGCAGCGGCGGCTCCTCCCCTCTCTCCAAGCACCAGGCAACGATAATGGCTGGTTTATTTTTAAAACGTGCATCAAAGCAGTTCATACGCGTTTTTGAAATGATACAACATCCCCTTTCCTCCACTGGGAGAACCACCCCCTCAGCCGCTCACGGAACAATTCACTCCTTATTTATACAAAGCTGCAAACCCCCCCCCCCGAAACAATCACACACACATACAACCCAGGCTCAAGCTTCTGAAAGGGCAGAATTGGCCGTTAACGTTCTGCCGTTTAAAAGATGCTCATTTTTTTAAAAAATTGCATTCATGTGACTGATGCATTTGGAAGAAGAGCCACAGAGCACCCGGTAAAAGCTCTGGCGTCACGAAAATAATAATGCTTCTCATTCAGATTACGGCTAAAAATGCCATTAATCTACTGGAGTAGCCATGGAAACTGGATTAGGTCACTCTACTTTTCAGAACTCCTGTTGCATGCTTGGGCTCCATAATCTGACAGATTAGGAAGGGGGATGAGGGAGACTCCAAACTCAAGCAGGAAAGTACACAGGTCTTGGGCTGAGATCCACCTCCATCATTCAGCCCAGACATGGAGGTCCAGCTCCGAGTGCCTTCTGGCGCTTCCTTCACTGCGAGAAGCCAAGTTACAGGGAACCAGGCAGAGGGCCTTCTTGGTGGTGGCGCCCGCCCTGTGCAACACCCTCCCATCAGATATCAAGGCAATAAACAACTATCTTACTTTTAAAAGACATCTGAAGGTAGCCTTGTTTAGGCAAGTTTTTAATGTTTAAGCTATATATATATATATATATATATATATATTTGAAGGAAGCCGCCCAGAGTGGCTGGGGAAACCCAGCCAGATGGGCGGGGTATAAATAATAAAATTTATTATTATTATTAATTATTATTATTATTATTATTATTAGATTCTAAGAGCAGTATTGTCTGTGCTGATTGGCAGCACATTTCAGACAGCACATTCCCAGTCCAACCACCAGGGATGCCTGAAACACGCAAAACTCCATAATTGATTATAGCACAGCCCACAAACTCCCCAATGGGAACCCGTCAGGCATAATTTCCTCCCAAAATGCTGGCTCTCCAGGCTCCAACTCCCACCTGCATCGAGGGAGGGTGTGCACCTGACTGAGGTCCAGTCCTGATTTCATCTCAGGGAAAATCCCAGAGGGCAGGTCATAGGGAATAGGTTTTCACAATGATTTCCCAGTGACTTTGAGGTTTGCCTCGAGGGGCTGATTTTGGAAACGCTTAAACATGCACCAAGATTACAGTTCGTGAAGCAGTATATTTTTAACCATGTTCTTCCAGAACTTTTAAATTAATTTATTCCTGGCATGGAACCTGGGCCCTGACACAGAGCAAACCTACCAAATTCCACTGCTTTCAAATCGGGGGGTGTGTGTGTGTGTGTGTGTGTATTTCCAGGAGATAGCTCAGCCTCCCCTCATCTGTCCAGGAAGTAAAATGTAAACACAACATGTGACAGCCTGACGCCTGAATGCACAGAGGGTTTTGCAAAAAAACCAAACACGCTCTCTCCAAGGTCACAGATTTGAGTGCAGAAACTGTGGGCTGATTTGGACAACCGAGTTCACAAAGAATCCTAATAATAATTTTTTTAACCAGCCTAAAGATTTGTTAAACGTTGTGTCGATCAGCCTGCTCTACTTTAGAGGCAGCGGAATTAAGGAATTAGGGAGAAGTGGTTTCTCGTTTCCCTCAAATGACCTGTGATGATAAAAAAAGAGAAGGCTAGAAATGCAGAAAGGAAGAATGCAGGCAACTCTTTCTGGCACCAGACAAAAAGGAAAGAGGGACATTTGTTTTGCATTTCACGAACAAGGTGAAACTGGGAGTAAAAATGATCACACACAGAGAGAAGCTTGCGTATGGCCTTGTCCACTGTGGTTCAGAACAAACAAATCCTTTAATATGGGGTTGCCCAGCGTGGTATCTGGGACCCCATAGCATCCTTCAGTAAACATGGATACATTTTTCTCCTTGGAAAAGGCTCAAATTAATTCTGCTGGCTCCATCTTTCACAAGATTGCTTTAAAAAGGGGGATGTACATGTATATAGGGACATGGGTGGCGCTGTGGGTTAAACCACTGAGCCTAGGACTTGCCGATCAGAAGGTCGGCGGTTCGAATCCCCGCGACAGGGTGAGCTTCCGTTGCTCGGTCCCTGCTCCTGCGAACCTAGCAGTTCGAAAGCATATCAAAGTGGAATGTAGATAAATAGGTACCGCTCTGGCAGGAAGGTAAACAGCGTTTCCGTGCGCTGCTCTGGTTCGCCATAAGCGACTTAGTCATGCTGGCCACATGACCTGGAAGCTGTACACCGGCTCCCTCGGCCAATAAAGCGAGATGAGCATCGCAACCCCAGAGTCGGCCACGACTGGACCTAACGGTCAGGGTCCCTTTACCTTTACCTTACATGTATATACTTTTTCTGGTGGGAGGAGAATTCACTGGGGAAGGAGCATGGGAGTAGCCGGGGGGGGGCAGCTGCCCCTCAAATCCTCAAGAAGTATTGAAAAGCGTTAAAAATACTCAATTAACTGAGGTTCTGCTGCCCTAGCTGAAGCCTGCCCCCTGTAATGTCCTCTTTGGGGGGAGGGGAAATCTCCCAATTTAAAAAATCCTGGCTGTGCTCATGAAAGAAGCGAAAGAAGCTGCCAGATGTGGAGTCGCATCCATAGCACTCACTCAAAAATCCAGAGGTTTCCACAAGCCCAAAAGGGACTGGCGGCCTCTGGATTAAACCATCCATTTATCCAGCCTAGACAGAACACAGCAGCAGCATGTTTGCAAAGAGCTGCAGAATATGTGCACTGCCTGGGCGGCACAGCTGGGCCCCTGAGCTGTGACACCAGGTTCAAATTCTGCCTGCGATGGCAACTTGCATGCATAGAGAGATGGCAGGCAATGGTTGCATCTACCCACATGGGAACAGTCGAAGGGTATGGGCTGGAAGTCACACAGGTGCGCACAATGCGCCAAAATATGTGGGTGTGTCAAGAGCCAGTGTGCTGTAGTGGTTAAGAGCGGTAGACTCGTAATCTGGTGAACCGGGTTCGCTTCCCCGCTCCTCCACATGCAGCTGCTGGGTGACCTTAGGCCAGTCACACTTCTCTGAAGTCTTTCAGCCTCACTCACCTCACAGAGTGTTTGTTGTGGGGGTGGAAGGGAAATGAGAATGTTAGCCGCTTTGAGACTCCTTAAAGGGAGTGAAAGGCGGGATATCAAATCCAAACTCCTCTTCTTCTCAAGAGAGCAGATGATTCAGCTGGTTTTCTCCTACAGCAGTTGCTTCTAAGGTGCTGCTCTGAAATATATGTGTATCTACATGGCTGGGTATGGTTTATATGGATTTTCAATAGTAGCAATGTATAACAAGGAACTTAGGAAGCTGCCGTACACAGAGTCAGACCACGGAGTCCATCTAGCTCAGGACTGTCTACACTGTGAATGATGTGAATTGAAGCAGGGACGTTTTGCATGGAAAATAGATGCTGTGCCTCTCAGCAAACCAATTAAAATGGTTTCACAAGCAACAATTTCTGAAAGTGTGTGCATATAAATGTATGATCACAGTGTGTGCATATATACAGTGGTACCTCTGGATGCGAACAGGATCTGTTCTGAAGCCCTGTTCGCTTCCTGAAGCGAACGCAACCCGCCTCTGCGTGTGCGCGGGTTGCGATTCGCTGTGTCTGCACATGCGTGCAACATCATTTTGAGCATCTGCGCATGCGCGAGCGGCGAAACCCAGAAGTACCACGTTCCGTTACTTCCGGGTCTCCGCAGAGTGCAACCGGAAAAGGCTCAACCTGAAGCTACTTTAACCCGAGGTATGACTGTATATGTCTCATTTTTATTACAAATGCTATAGTATCTTTCCAAATAAACCCTGTGGGGTGTAGCCCAGTTTCTTAGAATTCCCTCCCTAGATAAGATTCTTTGTCCTCTAACCTTAGGAGGATGCAACTGTTGAAGGTTTAGGGAAAGGGAACACAGCGGAGACTAATAATAATAATAATAATAATAATAATAATAATAATAATACACCTTACAAACAGCCACAAAAGTTTTAAGGAGAATTGGAGGGGGGGGGGGAAACCAGGGGAGAAATACAAAAAAAAATGTGAGGCCTTTTTGCACGTTTCTCCGTCCCCTACCACAAAAAGGCCATTCTCAAAAAACCCCGCAAAAACATTCCGAAAATCCGGAACTTGCAGGAAGATTCTGTGAGCACCTGCCAACTTTGGTTTAATTCTGACGGCCAATTGCCGGGAGCAGAGCTGGCTGTCAAAGCTTTCCCAGTGGCAATCCAGTTGCTTCTGCAAGCATCCCCTCTTAGCCCGCTCAGATTAAGGGCCCCCCATTGTATCCAGACACCAACCTCCTCGGCTGGCTTAGCTCCACACAAACACACACACACACACACACACACACACACACACACACACACACACTTCCTCATTACCATAGCCCAAGCTCAAGACAAGAGCCCATTGTGAAGAGGAGGCAAATGAGGCGAGAGGTCAAGCCACCCCCAAAATGGCGCCCCAGAAGGCAAGCCGTCGGCCAAGAGACAAAAGGGGGCGCTTCCAGGGGCTCCGTTGTCACTCCAGGTATCCTGGCCCAGATGGCCATTGTTCTGCAGCTGGATGAAGGTCACGCGCATTACTAGCTCAGCCGCCCTGGATTCCAGGAGCGCATTATTCTGATAGACGCCCAGCCCAGCCCTCGCTGCCTGGAAGAACAGATGGCCCCCAAGTTGCACAATGACCAGGCTCAAGACCCGTGGAAGCATCTGCATTCTCGCCCAGAGAAATCTCCTCGCCCTCCCGGCTCCCACCCAGCCATCTGCTGCCGGAAGACGGACCTTTTCTTCTCTCCAGGAATATATATTGTCAATTAAAAGAGGCCGGGGTGGGGCTGGGGAGCTTGCCCCCAGAGGGCTTTGTCTCACAGCACAAACACACATTTTTTTTGGGGGGGTGGAGGCCCTGCGATAAATCAAGAGCCCGGTTATGGGTTCGAGTGGCAGGCCCAAAGGCACGTGCGCTGGGCTGTTCCTCTTGCTGAACTGTGCAAATTTGCTTTGGTTTGTTTCTTTTTTCATGGCAGTGCTTAGATGCTGCTTGCATGCAATAAAACCTCTAAGTGGCTTACAAAGAAACCTGCCGACGTTAAAATGACCGGTAAGAGAAAGCTGAAAGCAAGTATGTAAAAACATTGCAAAAAGCTGAAATCAGGAGTGAGCAAAAGTGAGTGGAAGACATGCCAGAATTCTGTAAGTGTGGAAGGCTTGCAATAACAGCAAGTTTCAAGCAGACAGGAAAAAGGGTATAGTTATGTCAGTAGGTAAGGAGCTCCAAAATCTGGGTGTTGCCACACTAAAATATTGATTTCTTACAACATTCTTTCACTGCAACAGAACCAGTGCCATACTTTGGGGGTTTCGTATCCTGTTTTTTATGGCTTTATATTGATTTATGATCTTTGTTAGGTTTCATATATTCTATGTTGCACACCACTTTAGCTTTTAAAAAAATATATAAGTTTATTTAACTTAGTAATTAACATTAAATAATAACAATACGGTGGTACCCTGGTTTACAAACTTAATCCATCCCAGAAGTCCGTTCTTAAACCAAGGCGTGCTTTCCCATAGCAGCGGGGGACTCAATTTACAAATGGAACACACTCAACATGTTCTGCTTCCAAGGCAAAGTTCACAAACCAAAACACTTCCTTCCGGGTTTGCAGCATTCTTAATCTAAGCTGTTCTTAAATCAAGGTGGAGATAGGAAGTCATTACTTGAAACAATGTAACTATTTAATTTGTAACAGAAACGCCATTTACCTTCCTGCTGGAGTGGTACGTATTTATCTACTTGCACTGGTGTGCTTTCGAACTGCTAGGTGGGCAGGAGTAGGGACCGAACAACGGGGGCTCACCCCGTCGCGGGGATTTGAACCGCCAACCTTCTGATCGGCAAGCCCTAGGCTCTGTGGTATAGACCACAGCGCCACCCACGTCCCAGCATGGAGACCCCCCAAAACAGGGGAAATATTGGGATGTTCCCAATGTGAGTATACCCAATGGTTAAATCATTCCTAGGGCACCCAACTACTGTAGTAAAACGCTGAGAAAGAAACTGAACAATACTACAATGGATGGGCAAGTGGAGAGTTTCCAACTGAAAGGAAAACCTGCCTCCTTAATTAATCCATTCCCCAAGGCATTTTGGGCTTGTCTACTTGGAAACACCCTATGAATGAAGTCATTTTTCATAGCTGGTGAATATCCAAAAGAGCATCGCATTCGCGAAGGATTCGCAAGGAGTCATTCACAGAAGCTACCAACTGGCCAACATCAATGTTAGACCTCAAGCTTCAACGTCCAATTGCCTCCTCAAAACTGCATACAATTTGCAAGGAATACAACTCTACCTCTCTGCTGAGACTTCCCTTTCTGCTTTGGTCTTCTTACGGAAGAAGGACCCGCAACTGACCAACGCCAAGGTCTTTTTTCTTCTCGGCTATTCCCCACACAACTGCAGTGTTTGGGGGGCCCCAGAATGACGAATGAAATCGTCATTCCCCCCATGGTCTGAGGGTCCCCCACACCTACTGTAGAGGAGTTTCGCAACTTGCACCCTTTCCAGACAGCCTCCCCAGGCCAACTTACTCCAGCTAGGGTAAACCTTAACTCCCATAGTAATGTCAGATCTGCTTTCATGGCAGAGCGGCCCTACCGTTAGACTAAGATTTCTGGTGTCATGAACGAACACTTACTTGTTTCTATTCCATGTTTACTTTCAGGGACAAGGAGATGTTCTTGTGGGATTTCCTGCCTCAGGGGCCAAATTAACCTGGCCAGCCTTGGATCCTAATCCCCAGGATGGAGGAACGAGGGCTGCTATTTCTGATTCTGCTTCAGGCAGCAAAATATGTTGAGCCAGCCCTGGTAGCGCGGCATTATGGGTTTGAAGAATCTATACAGGCAGGGTGGGTGATGTGGTTCTTTCTGCACACCAGTTGGGCAAGGGAGACCTTTGTTTGTGAAGTAGCTACATCGACATTGGCCTGTCCATGATGTCCCTTAATATGGATGTTGCCTAGGACTGCCATAAGTCCAGAATTTCCTGGACATATCTGAGATTCATCCGTCGGAAATAGCATCTGGGCAGAATTTTCAAAAATCAGTAAAAATGTTTGGGAAAACTCAGCCATATGGCAACCCAGTGTTGATTTTTGTGTGAATTTTCTTAAAAAATAGCTCAAAAACGTCAATTATTTTTTTTGAGATTTTGCAAAAAATCCAGTTTTTCACTTTTTGAAACCCTGGTGTTGCCTCACACTAAGTCAGATCATTGGTCCATGTAGCTTACTACTGTCTACACCAACTGGCAGAAGTTTCCCAGGATTTCATGCAGGTATCCCTCCCTGTCCTACCTGAAGATGCTAAGGATGGTCTATATCCTTCTACATGCAGAGCAGCAGCTTCAACACAGAGATACGGCCCTTTCCTGCTCAATGAAATCTCTCCCCAAGGACCTGCCCACCCAAATTCTGGAGACAGCACCTACCTGCATATTGCTAAATAGATTATTAGAACCCCATGGAATGCTCTCCCATCAGATGACAAGGAGATAAATAACTATACAACTTTTAGAAGACATTGGAAGGCAACCCTGTATAGGAATGTTCTAAATGTTCTGTGTTTTGTTATGCTTTTATATTTGTTGGAAGCTGCCTAGAGTGGCTGGGGAAACCTATTCAGATGGGCAGGGTACAAATAATAATAATAATAATAATAATAATAATAATAATAATAAGCAGTTCACAACAAACTCTCTCCTCCAAAGGGTGCTTATCTTTGTCAATCCTCCATCACTCACAGAAGGGGGATCAGCACATTTTCAGCTGCTTTGTCTAAAAACTGCCAAATGAAATTTGGGGAGAAAGAAACAGAGGGACCTTTCGACGACGTATTGATGAGATCTCATTAGGCACTTATTAAATCCTCGCCGGGCGAAAGGGGGAATTGCTTGGCACCAGCCTGCTGGGGTTATGGAAGGAACAGGGCCGCCAACCAATTCCCTTAATTGACTGGCCTTGTTAATTGACTAACCTTTTACACCCATTTTTACAACTAATAGAGAGGAATAAAATTCAGAGCGCAAGGCTCCCGGCCTGAGCATCCCTCTGGGAGGCGTCTCACCATTAATTCCAAGGTCAGCGCAGTCCACAGGGCCTGCCGGGGAGATGGATTAGTCTCTCTGTGTTGGGAAGAAAATCCATTATCGAGGGCACAGCTGTAAGAACCAGCTTGTTCACCCAGTTTCACAAGGGCTTGTTCAGAGACCCCGCTGGTTGGTAAAGGCCGCTTACACAAGATCAGCTTCGGAGGGGAAGGAATATGCCAAACTGGAGGGGCGCAGAGGGGGAGTCAGTGGGCTGCGCCCGATGGAGTGCTAAATAACTCGTGCCATCAATGCCAGGATTCACACTTGCGCAGTAGAACTTCCTCCCCTTCTCCTCTCCCCACGCGACTCTGAAATCTGTTCTGTGGGTTCCCCAAATCTTCCAGGTCAGATTTGAGGAGGGTGTGCATGCAGGGGGAGATTTGCACTGGGCAAGAACAAATCTTCATGGAAGCAGAAAGGGTGCGATGGAGACCCCCCAGTGTGGAAAGACTCAAAGACCACTTGGTCACAACTCATCTCTCATCTGAAGGCCCAAAGACTAGCTGAGATATGGGGGTCTCACAACCCAACCGTGTTCAGGACTGGATTTTGGTGAGTTGAGATTGATAGATGATAGATAATAGTGTTAGAGGGGGATTTTCCTCTGGTGGCAGATGACAGAAGACTGACACCATGAGACCGGTGTAAAACCAAATTAAATAAGGACTTTATTTCAAAACAACACACAACAAAGCTTGTGGGTGTTTTTCCTGCAGGCAGAGTTCAAACTGCAGCTTTTCTCCTTTTGTAGTCATGGCCAGCTGTACCCAATCAGCTCAGGTGTTACAGAAAACTGTTCTTAAAGGTACAAACATGTTTCTGTGCAGAATGTCTCCCAATAGATAGATAGATGGGGGGAGAGAGAGGGAGGGAGGGAGAGAAGCCACTACCTAAATCAGGCATGTCCAAAGTCCGTTTCGGGGTCCTAATCCGGCCCGCCGGTTGGTTTGATCCAGCCCCTGTGGCAGTTTATTTCCTGGGGTAAAATCCTTAAAAAAGCTGAACAACTTCAATCCTAAAAAAAGGTCAACACACATGTTGACTTCATCAAATCTGGCCCTCTTTGAAAAAAAATTGGACACCCCTGACCTAAATCTAAACTATACCACTTAGAGATGGTTGCAATTAAGTGGTATAGGAATTTAAGTCCATAAAAGAGAGGGAAAATGCCTTGGAAGCATCCATGATGCTAACAGCCCTGTATTTTCAGCTGCACCCGTTTTAAAAGGGATTGTGTTGTTTCTTCAACACCCTTTGTGCAGAGGCATTCACAGTCCAATGAAATTAGCCCAATGAAATGAAAGTCATAAAGAGGTGTCAACTCAAGGTCAGGCAATCCTCAAGGCTTGCTCACACCTGCAAGCAAATCCCCTGGAGCCTGCAACATCAAGTAGTTACATGCATGTGCAAATGCGATTCCGCTCACATGTTCATCAGCAAGGCACATGGCTTGTGGGACACCTGTCCTCTGCCCCACTTTCCAGCAAAGCTATCCAGGCCAGTGATCTCACACCACATTTATTTCCAGCGATTGCTCTCGTGCACCAGCGCTTATCAGGTCATCCTGAGGGAGCTGGAAGAAATCTCCCCCTCATCCAAATGACACCTTACCAGGCACCAAGGCCAGTCCCATCCACAACTCAATTACCAGCTTTTACTGATTCAGAAGCTGGGACTCTCAGCCCCAGCCAACATGGTCTAAATGTGTCAATCTGTTCGGAACACCCTCCAGCCCCCAGGCGCAATCACACCCCCTTTCTTGTCCTAGCATCTCAGTAAACAACTTTATCCAAGAGAAATCTCTTTTTGCCAACTTTACTCACATAGTGGGGGGAGATTTTTTGGCAGGGGTTCAGGTTCGGGTTAGATCTGTGGAGGGGGTGGCTGCAGCTCACACGTGGCATCCACCACAGTTCCTCTGGTTTGCAAAGGTTCCCCCTGGCCCCAAAGATGGACAGCTATGATGAAGAGATACCTGCTGAATGCTCCAGAGACTGGAGAATGTATTTCTACTTTCTCAGATCCTCAAGCCGTTTCTGCTCTTCCCACAGTAGCTCTGCTGCTCAGCTCAGAATGCGCATGGCAGGAAGCATGTTGCTGTGGCAAAGAGCCAAAGGGAAATGCTGACCTTATATCCCTTCCAGCTCTTGCCACCAGGTGCTGTGAGTTACCAATCAGCCTCACCTGTGTGGCTTCACCTTGCCTCTTCTGAACAAACTTAAGAAGGCCCCACTCCTGCAAAGTCCTGTTGGTCACAGGGCATGGCTCCTGCAGGCACTCCTGGCAACAGGAGGCTGGACTTGGTGGGCCATTGGCGTGGTCCAGCAGGCCTTTCTTGTGTTCCTGCCACTTGTGATGACAGCTGGCATTTCACTTGGGCGTTAGGAAGAAAAACTGACTGTAACATGATGGGGTAGACCCAGCTTTGTTGCAAACAACAACAACAACAGCAGACCTTTCTGTGTTGACCTTGAAAGCCCTAAATGGCCTCGGCCCAGTATTCCTGAAGGAGCATCCCCAACCCCATCATTCTGCCCGGATGCTGAGGTCCAGTGCTGAGGGCCTTCTGGCAGTTCCCTCACTGCGAGAAGCAAAGCTAGAGGGAACCAGACAGAGGGCCTTCTTGGTAGTGGCACCCGCCCTGTGGAACGCCCTTCCAGCAGATGTCAAAGCAATAAACAACTACCTGACATTCAGAAGACATCTTTAGGCAGCCCTGTTCAGGGAAGTTTTTAACGTGTGATATTTTACTGTATTTTTGGTTTCTATGGAAGCCGCCCAGAGTGGCTGGGGAAACCCAGCCAGATGGGCGGGGTACAAATAATAAATTATTATTATTTCTGCCCTTTGTTAAAAAGGGACCTCTGCAGACAAGATTCAAAACGGTTGAGCAACACAAGTTGTGTTGTGGGAGACTGGAAGATGGCAACAAGGTGAAGGACTTGGGACCACACACCGGTGGGAAAGGGAATGAGGTATCAGCATGTAAGAAGGAACACACACAGAAATGACTGTGCTGTGGAAAGCAAAATCAGCAACCGAGAGCACAGGGTATCTCCTGGCAGTGAGGAGATATTGTAACAATTCTGGGGAACGCAGCATTCTGCTCACATGCCAGGGCTGAAGGTGCCCCCTTTGCCCTAGAGATGCCTCCCGCTGTGGAGTCACTAACCAAGGTTGTCACTCATCAAGAGAGGGCGCAGCGGGCACATGGGACGGTGTCGCGAGTCCAGAGTCCAGCAGCAAGCAGGACACAGAGTCAGAGGCTGCAGTCACTGGCCAAGAATCAGGCTGAGGCTCTTGGAGATCAGGAGATCACAGAGCCTGAAGCGGACAGACAGGAGTCCACAGAACCATCTCCCACACTGCCAGGGTGAGAACCAGGACTCTCGTGGGCACCTTCCTCCGATCTTGGGGAAGCAGATGCCTCCCAAAGCATCTCACTGGTGTAGCAGCGTAAGAAGTACAGGGGTGGGAGGCCTTGGAGCCAAGGATCGCGGAGCCTGACAGACAGACAGGAGGTGGGACAAGCAGAGGCCTTTGTTGGAGCAACTTGCTCAGTCGGAGCTCTCCATGGTTCTGAAATTTCTGAGCCTACCTTACAGGACCAACACCGGGGCAAATGGGGGGGGGGGAGAGGACTGACTGAAATATGACAGCACTTTTGCAAGGTCAGTTCTCCAACACAGATATCTGGCGTGCAGAAAAGGGCTACTGGAATTTTTCTGCTGATAGAGGGCTGGGCAAGCAGAACTTGGGAACTCTAGGACCGACTCTTTCCATATGAACCTACCTGGACCCTGAGATCATCTCCTGAGGCCCTTCTTCGTGTGCCTCCTCCTCAAGAGGTCCGGAGGGTGGCAACACGAGAACGGGGCCTTCTCTGCAGTGGCTCCCCAACTGTGGGATGCTCTTCCCAGGGAAGTTCGCCTGGCGCCTTCATTATACAGCTTTAGGTGTCAGGCAAAAATGTTCCTTTTTAACCAGGCCTTTGGTTGACCTGATGTACATCCTACACCCTTTTAAAATGTGGCTCTTTTTTGTGGGGTGTGTGTGGGTGTATTATTGGGTTATTGTTTTTATTCTGATTTTATATATTGTGATTTTTTTTTGTGAACCGCCTTGAGACTTCCAGGTATAGGACGGTATATAAATTCAATAAATAAATAAGAACAAAAACAGCTGGTTTCACACATGCTTGTCAGGAGTAATTCTCAGTCCTCCCTGCATTACAGGGGCGTGGACTAGATGGCCCTCAGGGTCCCTCCCAACACTACAATTCTATGATCCCCCTAGTGAGGCAGCCTCTTCTATATGCTTTTGCTCAAGACCAATCATGTCATGAACAAGCAAACCACCATATAAATAGGTAGGTCTCCAGGGGGTTTAAATACAGTTCTGTCAACAGGGTGATAAACTTGACACAACAATTGGAGACCATAAACTACCTTAAATGCACACAGGGACACGGACACACACACACGCACGCACTCCCTCTTTCAGTCTGAGCTCCCATCTCAACTCTCTTTATCCACCAAGGTTGCTTTTAAAATCCTTTACCTCCTCGCAGTCATTGTTGGAGATGCACGATGGCTGGGCTTCCTCATTCAGAGGCTCGATCACTGTCACCTCCGCAAAGTCCTCCACGGATTTCTGAAACTCCGGCAGAGATCGCCTCCCATAGCGCTTCCCACCTTTGATGTATTTGGGTTGGGCTTCTGGGGAAGAATCTGCAAGCAAGAAACGGAATCCGAGACGTTAGGTAATCTCTCCAAGAAGAGATGCCCCTGCCCTGGGAGGGATGCAAGAGTTTTCTTATTCCTCTGGGAACAGAGGAAGCTGCCCTATACTGCGTCAAGCCATTGGGTCCACTTAGTTCAGTACTGCAGGCACGGACTGGCAGTTGCTCTCCAGGGCTGCAGGCAGCAGACATTCCCAGTCGTACCTGAAGATGCCAGGAACTGAATCGTGCAACTTCTGCTGAAGGAATGGGTTTCCCAAATCTAAAATCTGACTGTGCAGTCAGTCTGAAACGGGCCACAAAATCCCATTTTTCCTTCTCCAAGGGTGCATTAGCTAAAAAACATTAACTTGAGCTCTTGAGCAAATGTATAACAGGAACCCAGCTGTATAAACAAAGCTCTCTCCTTTATCAGTCCGTGACTCCTAATGAATGGCCTTGTCAGTTCCAAAGTGGAGCAGGGATGACACACCTGGGTCTTATCTTACATCCTGACCACACTGACGCACAGACCTTGTCAGCCCCCCGGGAATGGCGCCAGGAGGCCTCTTAGAATTGGTGACCTTCTTACCCCAAGATAAGCAATACAGGAACAGGAACACCCTTTTATGGTCAAGAACACAGGGACAGGAACATCTGTGATGTCAACTTACGTGTATAAGCTTACTGTATTTTTGGTTTCTATGGAAGCCGCCCAGAGTGGCTGGGGAGGCCCAGCCAGATGGGCGGGGTATAAATAATAAATTATTATTATTATTAATTATTATTATTATTATTACGTGGCTGGATTCCTGGGGAAGGGGGGAGAGGGTGCCTGGAGGATATATATACTGCATGGAATCTCTCATTTCTTTGGACTTGCTGTTGACTCACCATGCAAGTGCCTTCTGCTATCCGGAGAGCGGAATAAACTCTTTCTCTGAACCAGACCTTGGTGTCATTTGACTTCCTTCCTCCCGTCCGGGAGCAACGCAGAGCCCACCAATCGGTAAAGTCTAATAAGGCTACACTGCAATGCAAAGCAGGTGCTTCCAAACTGAGCTGAGCTGAGCCCAAACCAACCAACAGACCCCACCGGGATCTGAACCCAGGATTTCCTGTTTACCAAACAAGCCCTTTGACCAACTAAGCTACTTTTCTGCACCAGCCTATGCCTGACCTCACTTGCAAGAAACTGCGGGAGAAATGTGACCATCTCCCCAGAGCCAACATCTTTTGGGCATCAAGCGAAGGTGTTTTTATTTAGCCAGGCCTTGGACCCTGTTATTGGCCTTTCATGCCGTTGTGGCTACAACCTGCTTTCCTCCCTGCTAGGCTTTTTGTTGAAATCTGATGTTTTTAAGAATGGTTTTATTCTGGGGCCTCCTCAAAGAGCAAAAGGGCGACAAATAAACCGATCGTAAAATTGCAAGGATTCAGCAGCATGAGATGAGGAGACAGAAAGACGGGGCACATATTAGAATACTCCGAGAAATCCTTTGGAAGCCCAGCCTGAGAGCCCCTCCAGTGTCGCCGTGGCGATCCCATTTATACAAATTCCCTCTCCGAGCTTGTTAGTGCAAATGTATTCGGCAGCTTAGCTATGCAATGAATTATAAAATACACAGGACCAGGAACCCTTTGATATCCTCTTTCTCTCTCCCCCTCCCTGACTTCCCCGGACTTGCACCTCATCCATGCATATTGCAAACCCTGGGGAAGGCACGCTGGCGTGCGGGTGTTTGAACAAGGCAATTTTAACAAGATTTCCTGCAGCTGGAGCCTGGACATGAAAGCCATACGATGAAGAGCACAGATAGGGAAAATCAGAAACGAGACAGGCTGATTAAATAAGACCCAGAAGAACAAAAGCAAACCTTATCATCACCATTAAAGCTGGGCTGCTGGCAGTTGCTAGCCTACAGACTCTCTCTGCCATGTTAGCTCTGGTAGATTCTCTATGGCCCGTTCATTTTCTTGCTTTGCCTTGAAAAATTGGGGTGGGGCTGGGGGGTTATTTCATTACAGCAAAGCGCAATTGGATTTCTCCAAAGCAGAGAGAAGCTAACCCACATGGTGTGTGTGTCCTGAGCCAGGAGAGATCTGGGGGGAATTGCCAGGGCACTGTGACAAGAGACCTCCTCGCGAGACCTAGCCCAGGTTTTCTTCAGCTAAAGCAACAAAGGAAGTGCTGCTCAGCTATGCCAGAATCCCCTTGGGACAACAACTTTAAAGATACTGCAACTCAAACTATTGAAGGAATGAGTTTGCCTGCACCTATTCAGATTACAAGTGGGGGTCCACATAGAGTCATAGTCGGAATCTCCTTTCTCGTAATTTGAAGCCATGGGTTCGAGTCTTGCCCTCCAGCCTGTGCCATCTTCCATGTGACAGCCTCTAGATACAGTGGTACCTCAGGTTAAGTACTTAATTCGTTCCGGAGGTCCGTTCTTAACCTGAAACTGTTCTTAACCTGAAGCACCACTTTAGCTAAAGGGGCTCCTGCTGCCGCCGCACCGCTGGAGCATGATTTCTGTTCTCATCCTGAAGCAAAGTTCTTAACCCGAGGTAATATTTCTGGGTTAGCGGAGTCTGTAACCTGAAGCGTATGTAACCTGAGGTACCACTGTATTTGAAGATGGCTACCATCTCTCCTCTCAGTCTTCTCTTCTCCAGGCTAAACATACCCAGCTCCTTCAACTGTTCCTCATCAGGCTTGGCTTCTAGACCCTTGATCATCTTAACTGCCCTCCTCTACACACCTTCCAGCTTGTCAACATCCTTCTTAAATTGTGGCGCCCAGAATTGGATACAGGACTCCAGGTGTGGTCTGACCAAGGCAGAAGAGAGTGGGACTGTTACTTCCCTTGATCTGGACACTAGAATTCTGTTGAGGCAGCCTAGAATAGCATTAGCTTTTTTTGCTGCTGCATCATACTGTGGACTCATGTCAAGCTTGTGATCCACTAAGACTCCTAGATCCCTTTACCCATGTACTGCTAGCAAGCCACACATATGACTAGCAAGCCAGGTGACTGAATGCTCTTCCATAAAGTCCACACATACAGTGGTACCTCGCAAGACGAAATTAATCCGTTCCGTGAGGCTCTTCGTCTAGCGGTTTTTTCGTCTTGCGAAGCAAGCCCATTGACAGCTTAGCGGATTAGCGCTATTAGCGGTTTAGCGGCTTTTAGCAATCAGCTGTTAAGCGGCTTATCAGCGGATCACCTGATAAGCGGCTTAGCGGCTTAGGAAAAGGGGAAAAAAGGGGGGGGGAACCTGCAGGAACTCGCAAGACATTTCGTCTTGCGAAGCAAGCCCATAGGGAAATTCGTTTTGTGAAGCGCCTCCAAAACAGAAAACCCTTTCGTCTAGCGGGTTTTCCGTCTTGCGAGGCGTTCGTCTTGCGGGGCACCACTGTACACGCACCTTTCCAGATAACGCTAGAAGACAGGGAGAAAGCTTGGATCTGCCCTCGCCGGTCCTAGAAGGATCCTTTAAAAAAGTCCCATGTGCTCAGAGACTTTGCGCCTGTTCATTGGGGGATTTAGGAAGCCCAGAGCACTTGTTCTTTAGATGTCCCTTTTATGAAGAGGCACGTAGTGAGACCATTGATCCCCTGCTGGTGAGGCTCGCTGACCTCCCGGAAAAGCAAAAATCCGACCTTTTCCTGTTAGGCAAAGATCAGAAGACGACCCGGATGGTCGCCAGATTCTGTGTACAGATTTGTAGGCACAGACCATCCCCCAACCCAAACTAGTTCGTTAAGAAAATCCCCAAACTCGTTTCCATGGGTGACTCTGGGTCATCTCTCTGCGGCAGCTCATCTTAAAGTTTAAGTGTCTATACGCTTATCACATTTATAAATTTCAAATTTATTGTTGTACATTGTTTTAAATGTTTGTTTTCCTTCAGGGATTGTTTTATAAGCTGGTCTCCGACCGTAATAAATTATCTATCTATCTAAAGTAAAGGTAAAGGGACCCCTGACCATTAGGTCCAGTCGTGACAGACTCTGGGGTTGCGGCACTCATCTCGCTTTATTGGCCGAGGGAGCCAGCATACAGCTTCCGGGTCATGTGGCCAGCATGACTAAGCCGCTTCTGGCGAACCAGAGCAGCGCACGGAAACGCCGTTTACCTTCCCGCCGGAGCGGTACCTATTTATCTACTTGTACTTTGACGTGCTTTCAAACTGCTAGGTTGGCAGGAGCAGGGACCGAGCAACGGGAGCTCACCCCGTCGCGGGGATTCAAACCGCCGACCTTCTGATCGGCAAGCCCTAGGCTCTGTGGTTTAACCCACAGCGCCACCCGCGTCCCTATCTATCTATCTATCAGGGAGAAAAATCCTGCTAGTCTTATATTCTCCCTGACACGCTGGCTTCCTTTCACTCATCTCTGTCGCTCCCCACAGAAGAGCACTGACTCACAGAAGCCCCGCTCTACAATTTGAAGTGGTCAACTGCAAAAGGAGAAATCTTGCGCTGGATCAGACCAATGACCCGTGTAGTCCAGCATCCTGCTCTCCCAGTGGCCAGCCAGATACCTCTGTGAAACCCGAAAACAGGAACCTAGTGCAAGAATGATGTCATTTGAGTTGACAGTGGCGGCAGAACAGTCAGGGGAAGTGCTGTGGCTCAAAGGTGGAGCAGTCCCTTTTAATACATTTCCGTATATATTTTATAGTATGTTTCCGAGCACAATTCAAAGTGTTGGTGCTGACCTTTAAAGCCCTAAATGGCCTCGGCCCAGGATACCTGAAGGAGTGTCTCCACCCCCATCGTTCTGCCCGGACACTGAGGTCCAGTCCTGAGGGCCTTCTGGCGGTTCCCTCACTGCAAGAAGCCAAGTTACAGGGAACCAGGCAGAGGGCCTTCTTGGTGGTGGTGCCCGCCCTGTGGAACGCCCTCCCACCAGATGTCAAAGAAATAAACAACCATCTGACGTTCAGAAGGCATCTGAAGGCAGCCCTGTTTTTGGAAGTTTTTAATGACTGGTGTTTTAATGTATTTTTAATCTTTTGTTGGAGTGGCTGGGGAAACCCAGCCAGATGGGCGGGGTATAAATCAGGCTTCCTCAACCTTGGCCTTCCAGATGTTTTTGGCCTACAACTCCCATGATCCCTAGCAAGCAGGACCAGTGGTCAGGGATGATGGGAACTGTAGTCTCAAAACATCTGGAGGGCCGAGGTTGAGGAAGTAAATAAATAAATAAATAAATTATTATTATTATTATTATTATTATTATTATACAAAAGTTCACAGGTTCAATCCCCGACATCTCCAGGTACCACTGGGAGAGGCTGCCAGTCCGTGCAGACAGCCCTGAGCTAGATATGCCCAATGTCCTGACTCGTAATGCGAGGCAGCTTCCTAACACAGACACTATAGCTACCGTATTTTTCGCTCCATAAGGCGCACCTGACCATAAGGCACATCTACTTTTTTTTTGGGGGGGGGAGGGATTCAAGAAAAAAAAATGCGGCTCTTGGGGGCTTTTGCAGGAGGTGGGGGAAGTGAGAGAGCCTCGCTCTGTCCCTTCCCCCACAAGCCAGGGATAGCCGCGCGAAGCCTCCCCAGGGCAGACGGATGAAGGCTCCCCGCTGCCCTGCGGAGGCTTCGCGGGCTACCCCAGAGCTGCTCAGGAGCTTGTCGGGGCTAGCAGGGGAAGCCCGGGTTTCCCCCAGCCCCAAAAAGCAGGTCGCGGAGCAAGCAGGTCGGGAAAGACCGGCTGTCCCCCACCGCCAGCCCTAAAGAGCAGTTGGGGAGTGTGCTGGTCCAGGGGGAGAGGTTACCGTGGGGCGAGGTCCAGGACCTGAGTTGAGGGTCGGCAGACAGTCCTCCTCGGGCGAAGCGGGGTCCACAGAGGGAAGCCGGGCAAGGACAGGAACTCTGGGGAAAACAGGACTGGATGCTGGCCGAAACAGCTCTTCAACGACGTTGCTCCCGCAACCTGGGACCGGGCTGACTGGCCTTTATCTTCTCTGAGGCCAGGGGTGGTCCCGGCCCCCAGGAGACCCGCCTCTCCTGGCCTGGAGGCGAGCACTCCTCCTGGGAGAAACCAGTTCCCTTCGCCTCTCTGCCCTTCGCCTCTGCAGTTCAGGAGAGGCTGAAGGGTTACTGGGCCCAGGGGGAGACTCACCTGCAGGCACTGAGTCCTCAACCACCTCTGGAGCCAGAGTGGATTCACCTGGTTCCTTCCTGCTCCTGAGGATCCGGCACAGGTGCAGGCGCTTCAGAATCAAGGCCCTGCCCCAGTTCAGCCGGCCCTGGAGGCGGGGACTCCTGTGCAGGCTGGGATTCCTCCGGTTCAGCCTCTGAATCGGATTCCCAGGCCATCACAGGGAGCAGCGGAAAAGCTGTGCGCAGCCTTCCCGCTGCTCCCCGGGGCTGGCAGTGGGGGAAGCGCTTTCCCCCACCCCGAGCCCCAAGGAGCAGGTCGGGGCTGGAAGGGGAGGCCGAGGTTCCCCCCCCCCCGCCCCACACATTCGCTCCATAAGACGCACAGACATTTCCCCTTAGATTTTAGGAGGAAAAAAGTGTGTCTTATTGAGCAAAAAATACGGTAGTATCCTTATCCTTCATGAACTTGCCTGATCCCCTTTTTTAAAAATATCCAAGCTGGTAGCCATGCCCACACCTTATTAAGGGGTTTTTGTGGGGCCCAGCTCTTCTCTTTTGTTTAATCTACTGAGCTGCTTTCGTTTGGAATTCTTCTCCTCGATTTTAATTGCTGCAGTCCGTCGGTGAGGGACAGGCACGAAACCTTAGGAAGATATCAATAAATACAAACAACTATCTCCTCCAGTCTGTATCTGGGGTGGATTTCAAAATTGCGGTTTTGGTTTTGTTGATGTACGGAACGGTGCTCGCTGTTGCTTTTTGCTGCAAGATTGCTTCGAGATATTTTACGGAAAGCAATGCGTAATTGGAACCGAACAGCTAAATAAATAAATAAGATAATTTTCTGCACACACACAAACCTCTTGCCTCTTCAGCCTCCTGAGCAAGTCTGGAAGGAAGAGAAGAGAGGTCCATTGAAGACAACCTCCTTGCCGTTGGCTATGCATCAATTTTTATGGTTCAAGCCAAAGTCTGCAGCCATTAAAAAATGGGGGGAGTGCTCTGGATATCGGAGGCCCTGAGCTGCTGTGGATCCCGCAGATGTTGCAGCTGACTCCATTCAATGAAGGGAATCAGCAGGCGGAGAGCTGTAACCTGCCCCCCTCCCCTTGCCATCCCGACTGCTTGCCCCCCCCCCCACCAGCCATTGCCAGGGGCTATGCTTTGTTATGTATCGACATCAGATGCAAGGCTTCTCTGCAAGGAGGGAAAAGAAACCTCATATTGACTTTCTTTGCACATATACACACAACTCAGATTTGAGCGGGGATGTGTGTCTGTGGAATAGAGACGCTCTTGATTTCTGATTATTTATTTAACAAAACCTGTAGACTGGCGGATTGTAATAAAACCTGAAAGTGACTCTATTTCTGAAGGCTGTGAGCGTGTGCTTCTGAAATACACACCCACCTTAGGGTGCTATGGTGTTTTTTCCTTTATTTTTAAATAAATGGCACGACTGTAATGTCAAAAGACACAAAGGGGCAAGTTTGTGTTTCATTCTCTTTTTTTTAACATAGCATGTTATCCTTTCATTGTTGTTGTTGTTGTTTTGTCGTTTAGACATGTCTGACTCTTCGTGACCCCCTGGACCAGAGCACGCCAGGCCCTCCTGTCTTCCACTGCCTCCCACAGCTTGGTCAAACTCATGCTGGTAGCTTCGAGAACACTGTCCCACCATCTCGTCCTCTGTCACCCCCTTCTCCTTGTGCCCTCCATCTTTCCCAACATCAGGGTCTTTTCCAGGGAGTCTTCTCTTCTCATGAGGTGGCCAAAGTCTTGGAGCCTCAGCTTCAGGATCTGTCCTTCCAGTGAGCACTTAGGGCTGATTTCCTTAAGAATGGAGAGGTTTGATCTTCTTGCAATCCATGGGACTCTCAAGAGTCTCCTCCATAGCTTTTAGCATACGGACCTTTGTTGGCAAGGTGATGTCTCTGCTTTTTAAGATGCTGTCTAGGTTTGTCATTGCTTTTCTCCCAAGAAGCAGGAGTCTTTTACTTTTGTGACTGCTGTCACCATCTGCAATGATCATGGAGCCCAAGAAGGTAAAATCTCTCACTGCCTCCATTTCTTCCCCTTCTATTAAAACCAGAATGGGGAAATTCTGACCTGCAGGCCTCCCCAGTTGGCCCACGAGGCCATTTTGGTCAAGTCATGCCGACCTATCTGACACCTGATGTCAGATACAATGTCTGGTGCAGGAAAGGTAAAGACATGGCTCAGCCAAAATGTTTTTTTTTTGGAGGCACTTGCTGGTCAGGTGATTGGCAGCACCTTCAAATCTTTATGCAATGTGATCTACAAGACAGCAATTTGAAAGGGGCGCTGCAAAACCTGGAAACCAATTGATTTGAGAAGCCCCATTCAAAGTGCTACCTTGCAGACCCTTTTGCAAAGCACAGCCCTAACAGTTTGGAGAACTGGGCGCAAGCTAACAAAATGAATTTCAATAGGGACAAATGTCAGGTTCTGCACTTGGGCTGGAGGAATGAGATGCACAAATATTGAATAGGGGACATCTGTCTTACTAGCAGTACAGTCATACCTTGGGATGAATACGCTTCAGCTTAAATATTTTCGGGTTGCGCGTTACTTCCGGGTTTCACCGCTCGTGCAGACGCTCAAAATGACGTCACGTGCATGCGTGGAAGCAGCAAAACACGAAACAAGATCCACACAGGCACGTTTTACGTTCGCTTCAGGATGCAAACAGGGCTCCGGAACAGATCCCATTTGCATCCAGAAGTACCACTGTACGTGTGAAAAGGATCTAGGGGACTTAGTGGACCACAAGCTTAACATGAGCCAAGAGTGTGATGCTGCAGCAAAAAAAGCTAATGCCATTCTAGGTTGCATCAACACAAGTCTAGTGTCAACGAAAGTCATAGTTCTGCTTGATTCTGTCTTGGCCAGACCACACCTGGAGTACTGGGTCCAATTCTGGTCTCCACAGTTTAAGAAGGATGTTGAGAAGCTGGAAGGTGTGCCTGATGAGGAATGGTTGAAGGAGCTTGGGTATGTTTAGCCTGGAAAAGAGGAGACTGAGAGGAGATATGAGAGCCATCTTCAAATATCTCAAGGGCTGTCACATGGAAGAGGGAACAAGCTTGTTTTCTCCTGCTCTGGAGGGGAGGACTCGAACCCATGGCTTCAAGTTACAAGAAAGGGGATTCTGACTAAATATCAGGAAAAACTTTTTGACAGTAAAAGCTATTAAACAGTGGAACAGTTTCCCTCAGGAAGTTGTGGCCTCTCTTTCATTGGCAGTTGTAAAGCAGAGATTGGACATCCCTCTGTCATGGATGCTTCAGCTGAGATTCCCGCATCGCATTGGGTTGGACTAGATGACCCTCGGGGTCCCTTGCAGCTCTACACTTCTATGATTCTATGAGACCCCTGTGGGCAAGAGGAGATGGTAGCTTTGCCCAGGGCCAGATTTAGGTTTGATGAGGCCCTCAGCTCCTGAAGGTTATGGGGCCCTTTATCTGCCCAGCTGTCCTTTGTCAACAACAAATTGTCACTGTTTTTTTGTGTTGAATATATGCTATATGGTAATTTATGGACCTAATAGGTATCTCAAGCCATTTGCACATAACAGTCAATGCAGAATGTAGGCACCCCATACAGTGGTACCTCTGGCTGTGAACAGGATCTGTTCCAGAGGCCTGTTTGCAACATGAAAAGAGCACAACCCGCAGCAGTGCGTCTGCGCATGCACATGTTGCGATTCCTCGCTTCTGCGCATGTGCATGATGCCATTTTGCACCTCTGCACATGCACGAGTGGCGAAACCTGGAAGTAACCCTTTCCGGTACTTCCAGGTCGCTGCAGGATGTATCCTGAAAGAATGTAACATGAAGCGGACGTAACATGAGGTACCACTGTATATAGAAATGAGCAAACCAGTGATATTTCAGGGAGCAGGCTAGCAGGTGGGGCCCATGACTTACATCATAGGAGCCTACACAACACAAAACACTGTTGCTGGATGTAGTTTTTATTTTATTTGTTTTCTTATCTTATATTTTGGAATGTACAGCCAGGTTTTTTCCTCTTTAAATTTTTTTGGGGGAGCCCCAAGAGAGTGAAGCCATAAGCTAGAGCTTGTTTAGTTTATATGTAAATCTGGCACTGGCAGTGGTGTAGTGTGGGGGGTGCAGGGGGGGGTCGGCCGCACCGGGCGCAACATTTTGGGAGGGGGCGTGATCGCACTCGCAGCTCTCTGTCCCTACCTGGCTCACTCACTCTCTCTCACTGCAGTGCTGGCTGTGCGAATCTGATCCGAGCCGCCGGGTCGCCGTCCACTGTGGAGGGGGGTGGGTGCCAGGCGTGCTAAAATCCACAGGTTAGGGGGCGCAAATTACTTGCCTTGCCCCAGGTGCTGACAACCCACGCTACGCCACTGGGCACTGGCTTTGCCCGCTAGACAGATCCAGCAACTCTTTGAATTTTTGTGGGTTTTTTTTTACAATCGAGAGGTATACAAATAAACAGATTGCCAAGATTGCTGCACAACGCTCAAATCTAGCAGGTTCCCCACCCCGGGCAGGGCTCTGTGGCCCATCAAGGGGAATGAGTGTCGGCTCACTGAGGACCCAAGGCTTGCACCCTGCTAGTATGGGGCAGAACGTACTGGAAGGAAATTCATGCAACTCCTGTTTGTTCTTCAGAGTCAGGCCAAGAACAGCCCCTCAAGTGGCGCTGAAGAATTTGGAACTGATGGGCCTTCAATACTGCATGGAATGTGAAAAGCCCTAGGCGTGGTTCCTCCCAGAATCACAACTGCATACCAAGTTTTTAATATTCAATCCTGTATTGTTTTTAACACTCGCTTGGGAGCTGCCCAGAGTGGCTGGGGAAACTCAGCCAGATGAGAGGGTATAAATACAGTGGCGCCTCGCAAGACGAAAAGAATCCATTCCGCGAGTCTCTTCGTTGCGAAGCAAGCCCATTAGCGGCTTAGCAGATTAGCGCTATTAGCAGTTTAGGGGCTTAGCGGATCAGCTGATAAGCGGCTTAGCGGATCAGCTGTTTAGTGGCTTAGCGGATCAGCTGTTAAGCGGCTTAGCGGCTTAGAAAAAGGGGGGGAGGGAAAAAAACCCGCAGGAACTCGCAAGACATTTTCGTCTTGCAAAGCAAGCCTATAGGAAATTCGTTTTGCGAAGCACCTCCAAAACGGAAAACCCTTTCGTCTAGCGGGTTTTCCGTCTTGCGAGGCATTCGTCTTGCGGGGCACCACTGTAATAAATTATTGTTATTGTTATTGCTAACACAACATCACACTAGCGGCATAAGAGCACCTCTCAGTTTGGTCCAGAAATAATCCCATTTGACCGATCGCTTGGCAGGATGCACACTGTTAAGAGATAACCCCAGTCAATCTGGGTTATTTTTGGACCATGAGGTCTGTGGTTGCGTCTGGCGTCCCATCACAAAGAGGGGCTCAATTTCCCTCCTTGGCGGGGATGGCAGCAGCTAGGCCTGGACTGAGGCCTCTTTGCCCATTCCCGGGGGGCAGGAACAAAGGTAAGAAACCAAACAAAACTAGGAACTCAGGTCAAGACAGAAGCGATGGAGCAGCCCTGATCATTCAAAACATGACAAAAAAAATGTGACTACAGTGGTACCTCAGGTTACATACGCTTCAGGTTACAGTTGCTGCAGGTTACAGACTCCACTAACCCAGAAATAGTACCTCAGGTTAAGAACCTTGCTTCAGGATGAGAACAGAAATTGTTCTCCGGCGGCACGGCGGCAGCAGGAGGCCCCATTAGCTAAAGTGGTGCTTCAGGTTAAGAACAGTTTCAGGTTAAGAACGGACCTCCAGAACGAATTAACCCGAGGTACCACTGTATGTATTTAGAAAGAAGGGCCTGGGATAGGTAGAGAAAGGCAAGACAAATTCAATAACAGAGGTCCTGAAGGCTGTTTATTGAACCAAAGCCTTTGCTTCGGTTATTACTTATTTTATTATACTAATATTAGTGTGGTGTATGCTGACAAAGGTCCGTATAGTTAAAGCTATGGTTTTCCCAGTCGTGATGTATGGAAGTGAGAGCTGGACCATAAAGAAGACTGATCACCAAAGAATTGATGCTTTTGAATTCTGGTGCTGGAGGAGACTCTTGAGAGTCCCATGGACTGCAAGAAGATCAAACCTCTCCATTCTGAAGGAAATCAGCCCTGAGTGCTCACTGGAAGGACAGATCCTGAAGCTGAGGCTCCAAGACTTTGGCCACCTCATGAGAAGAGAAGACTCCCTGGAAAAGACCCTGATGTTGGGAAAGATGGAGGGCACAAGGAGAAGGGGACGACAGAGGATGAGATGGTTGGACAGTGTTCTCGGAGCTACCAGCATGAGTTTGACCAAACTGCCGGAGGCAGTGGAAGACAGAAGTGCCTGGCGTGCTCTGGTCCATGGGATCATGAAGAGTCGGACACGACTAAACAACAACAGCATTGGTTAAAGTGCTGGACTGGGAGCTGGGAGGGCAAGGTTCACTTTGAGAAGAGGTGGGATATTAACGTAATACTAAATGATAGCAATAAAATAAATATACACAATTTAATGTCCAAATAGGCTTCCAAGTGGTTTACAAACTTTTAAGAACCAATTACACCAGCAAGATGTAAACAATTCTGGGGTTTTTGTTCCAAGGCAGGAAGCCAGAGACCAGCTTTGTGTTTCATTATTCTTCAATCGTTTCATTCAAAAAACCACAGTAATGGCTTCTCCCAGGGCAACACATAAACGCACACAAACAAACAGACAATTGCGGCGCAATCTGAACCACGTCTACTCGGGAGTCAGCCCTATTGACTTAAATGGGGTTTGCGCCAGGGTAAATGGAGTTAGGACTGCAGCCTTAAATCCTTAAATAAAATCACATTGTCAAAAAACAACAAGACAGGAAAATGATGGAAATCATTTGCCACAGTCATGGAACATGTCTCTAGGCTGGCAACCCATTTCCCATAGTGACCAACCAAATGCCTCCAAGATAATAATAATAATAATAATAATAATAATAATAATAATAATAATTTTTTATTTATACCCCGCCCTCCCCAGCCAAGGCCGGGCTCAGAGCGGCTTACAAACAATAATAAAAACAAGAAGAATGATTACAACTTAAAAACAAAAATAAAATACAACATTAAAATAATGGAACATTAAAATATTAAAATGTAGCCTCATCGCAGGAGGAGAAGGAAAAGAAAAAAGAAAAGAAAAAAAAGAGAGAGGGCGGGAGGGAATCAAATTGGCTCCAAGCCAAAGGCCAGGCGGAACAACTCTGTCTTACAGGCCCTGCGGAAAGAAATCAGATCCTGCAGGGCCCTGGTCTCATGAGGCAGAGCGTTCCACCAGGCCGGGGCCAGTGCTGAAAAGGCCCTGGGCTCTGGTTGAAGCCAATCTAACTTCCTTAGGGCCTGGGACCACTAGAGTGTTGTTATTTATGGACCTTGAGGCTCTCCGTGGGGCATACCAGGAGAGGCGGTCCCGTAGGTACGAGGGTCCTAGGCCGTGAACGGCTTTAAAGGTCAAAAGCAGCACCTTAAATCTGACCCTGTACTCCACCGGGAGCCAGTGCAACTGAAAAAGCACCGGGTGAATATGCTCCCATGGCAGAGACCCCGTGAAGAGCCTCGCTGCAGCATTCTGTACCCGCTGGAGTTTCTGGGACAGCTTCAAGGGCAGCCCCGCGTAGAGCGAATTACAGTAGTCAAGCCTGGAGGTGACCATCGCATGGATCACTGTGGCCAAGATGTCCTTAGACAGCCATCACCCAGATACTGGTAACCAGAGGCACATTGGCCAACTGCCAACCGCACCCCCTGAAATCGAACCACTCAGGGAAAGGACTTGGGGCTATGTAGGTGCCACCACACCTGCCCCACAGCTCACATCTTATAGGGTCACCAATTGTAGGGCAGGAGGGTGCACCTTGAAGAAAACAACCTTGAGATGCAAATTAGGACCGTGGGCCAGAGACTTCCTATCGTTGCTCTAGCTCATGGGTAGGCAAACTAAGGCCCAGGGCCTGGATCCGGCCCAATCGCCTTCTCAATCTGGCCCACGGACGTTCCAGGAATCAGCGTTTTTTTACGTGAGTACAATGTGTCCTTTTATTTAAAGTGCATCTCTGGGCTATTTGTGGGGCCTGCCTGGTGTTTTTACATGAGTAGAATGTGTGCTTTTATTTAAAATGCATCTCTGGGTTATTTGGAGGGCATAGGAATTTGTTCATCCCCCCCCCCTAAAGATAGTCCGGCCCCCACAAGGTCTGAGGGACAGTGGACTGGCCCCTTGCTGAAAAAGTTTGCTGATCTCTGCTCTAACTGGTAGTATGATCAGAACCTCAATGGATAGACAAATCACTCACCACGAGAGTTTGGCATCACCCCCCCCCCAAGCCTTGCCAAACAGGCTGCCCATCTCTGCATGTATTCACTTAAAGTTGCAGAAGTTCCAACTCTTTTTTTCCTAAATGCATCAGCAAGTTAGATGGAAAATAGAAGAGAAACAGAAGCTGCAGAGGCTCTGCATTTTGTGCCTCAGTGGCTCTCACCGGCACTGTCTCCTTTAGTTACCCTGCAGTGAAGTATTTGTTTTGCGTGACTAAACCAAGTTGGTTTTAAAAAATGTTTGCTTTGCAAGCACAGACATGCGCCTGGGAACTGGGCAGAAGAAAATCCTCTGTGCACATTCCTGTCATGGTGAGCCGTGGCCAGGGCTGGTACACCTGGGTAGCTATTTTAGTAGCAAGAGAGCACTGTCCCAGGTATGCTGCTTGGAGGAAGGGCGGGGCTCAATAGGTAAATCACCTGCTTTGCATGCAGAAGTATTCAATCCCTGGTAGCATGTCCAGGTAGGGCTTGGTCTGAAACCCTGGAGAGCTGCTGCCTGCCAGTGTAGGTATATTATTATTATTATTATTATTATTATTATTATTAATTATTATTTATACCCTACCCATCTGGCTGAGTCTCCCCAGCCACTCTGGGCAGCTCCCAATCAAGTATTAAAAACAATACAACGTTAAATATTAAAAACTTCCCTGAACAGGGCTGCCTTCAGATGTCTTTTAAAGATAGGATAGCTGCTTATTGCCTTCACATCTGAAGGGAGGGCGTTCCACAGGGTGGGCACCACTACCGAGAAGGCCCTGTGTCTGGTTCCCTGTAACCTTACTTCTCGCAGTGAGGGAACCGCCAGAAGGCCCTAGGCGCTGGATCTCAGTGTCTGGGCAGAACGATGGGGGTGGAGATGCTCCTTCAGGTATACTGAGCCGAGGCCGTTTAGGGCTTTAAAGGTCAGCACCAACACTTTGAATTGTGCTCGGAAACGTACTGGGAGCCAGTGCAGATCTCTCAGGACCGGTGTTATGTGGTCCCGGCGGCCACTCCAAGTCACCAATCTAGCTGCCGCATTCTGGATTAGCTGTAGTTTCTGGTTCACCTTCAAAGGTAGCCCCACGTAGAGCGCATTGCAGTAGTCCAAGCGGGAGATAAGCAGAGCACGCACCACTCTGGCAAGACAGTCCGCGGGCAGGGAGGATCTCAGCCTTCGTACCAAATGGAGCTGGTAAACAGCTGCCCTGGACACAGAATGGACCTGTGCCTCCATGGACAACTGTGAGTCCAGAATGACTCCCAGGCTGCACACCTGGTCCTTCAGGGGAACAGTTACCCCATTCAGGACCAGGGAATCCTCCACACCCACCCGCCTTCTGTCCCCCCAAAACAGTACTTCTGTCTTGTCAGGATTCAGCCTCAATCTGTTAGGTAACCCTGAACTAGACGGATTGAGAGCCTAGCTCAAGATGTGCCCTTTGTTATGCTGCAAAAATAACTCAAGAGCAGCATTTCCCAGCTGTTTTCAGACTACAATTCCCATCATCCCTGACCACAGGTCCTTCCAGTTAGGGATGATGGGGGTTGTAGTCCAACAACAGCTGGGGACCCAAGTTTAGGAAGCTCTGCTCGGGAGCCTCAAACAGCCAAGCCGGCTGGTTCATCTGGTTCCCAAAGAAAGGCAAGCGGTTTTTGTATCTTTACACAGTGCTAACTCATTCACGTCTGTTCAGAAGTAAGCTGAACTGTGTGACAGTGGAACTGACTGCCATGAGAAGTGGTGGGCCCTTCTCCACTGGAGTTATCTGACTTGTGGCTGGATGGTCTACCTGTCAGGGATGCTGTAGTTGACCTGCAGTGCAGATTTTGGAGTGAAAGGTGTGAGACTGGGCAGCCCTTTTAAAGGCCTCTTCCAATTATGGTTCTTCTTGAAAAAATTTTTTAAAAAAATATTTTATTTAGGGTTTTCTTGTTTTACAGTGTGAGTGTAATGCCTCGTATTCCCCCCCCCCTCCATGTAACATTTTTACAAATCTGTTTCATTTGTTGAGGCATTAGGGGGAGAAGAAAAAAAAAAGAAAAGAAAAAAAGAAAGGGGGTGGAGGGAGGGGAGATGGATGGGGGTGGGGTCGGGTGGCGGTGTTTCTATTATGCTTAATGTATGTAGAGTTTGGTGTCAGCGTCACTTGTGTTGTTCACTTGTGTTCCTTTGGTGGTGAGAGAGGTTGGGGTTGTCCTAGGGTGTGATTGTTTGTTTGTGGTTGGCTGTGGTGATCTTTGTTTTCGTGCGTGAGTGAGGTGGGTGGGTGTTTTGGATCAGGCAGGGGGGGCTGACCCACAGTTTGGGTGCCTGATCCAGCCTCAAAAGCACATTTTTATGGACTCCCCAAAATACTACTACTACTACTACTAATAATAATAATAATTATAGGGATGCAAATCACCCCCTACCTGATCAATCATTTGACTGGAAAGTGGGCAGTGGTTGCAGTGATGGTCACCAACTTTGAGGTTGTTGTTGTTTTTTTATAAAAAAAATGCTTTATATCTATTAGATAGATAGATAGATAGATAGATAGATAGATAGATAGATGGATGGATAGATAGATAGATAATTTATACCCCACCCATCTGGCTGGGCTTCCCCAGCCACTCTGGGCAGCTTCCAGCAGAATATTAAAATGCAATGATTCCCCAAATGTTAAAAGCTTCCCTAAACAGGGCTGCCTTCAGATGTCTTCTAAAAGCCAGATAGTTGTTTATTTCTTTGACATCTGATGGCAGGGCATTCCACAGGGCGCGCGCCACCACCGAGAAGGCCCTCTGCCTGGTTCCCTGTAACTTTGCTTCTCACAGTGAGGGAACCACCAGAAGGCCCTTGGAGCTGGATCTCAGTGTCTGGGCAGAACGATGGAGGTGGAGATGCTCCTTCAGGTATACAGGGTTGAACCTGTTTAGGGCAGAGGTTGGCAACCTAAGGCCCGTGGGCCGGATGCGGCCCAATTGCCTTCTCAATCCGGCCTGCGGATGGTCTGGGAATCAGCATGTTTTTCCATGAGTAGAATGCATCCTTTTATTTAAAATGCATCTCTGGGTCATTTGTGGGGCCTGACTGGTGTTTTTACATGAGTAGAATGTGTGCTTTTATTTAAAATGCATCACTGGTTTATTTGTGGGGCATAGGAAATTGTTCCTTTTTTTCTCCCAAAATATAGTCCAGCCCACCGCATGGTCTAAGGGACGGTGGACCGGCCCCCTGCTGAAAAAGGTTGCTGGTCCCTGGTTTAGGGCTTTAAAGGTCAGCACCAACATTTTGAATTGTGCCTGGAAATGTACAGTGGTACCTCGCAAGACGAATGCCTCGTAAGACGAAAAACTCGCAAAACGAAAGAGTTTTTTGTTTTTTGAGTTGCTTCGCAAGACGGATTTCCCTATGGGCTTGCTTCGCAAGACGAAAACGTCTTGCAAGTTTGTTTCCTTTGTCTTGCAAGTTTGTTTCCTTTTTCTTAAAACCGTGCATTCACTTCGAGGAGCAACTCATAGCACGCGGTGTGGTAGCCTTTTTTGAGGTTTTTGAAGACTTTGGTGATTTTTGAAGCTTTTCCAAAGTCCGTGCTTCGCAAGACGAAAAAAAATCGCAAGACGAAAAAACTCGCGGAACAAATTAATTTCGTCTTGCGAGGCGCCACTGTACTAGGAGCCAATGTAGGTCTTTCAGGAGTTAAAGGGAGTTAGACAAATTCTTGGAAGATTATCAGTGGCCACCAGCTGCTTTTCCTGATGTGTTATCTCCAGAGTCTGAATTGGTAAGCCTCTGAATATCAGTTTTCTGAGGATCAGATGTGGAGAGCAGGCTGTCATGTTCAGATCCTGTTTGCAGGCTTCCCATTCAGGAACCTGGTGAGCCCCTGTGAGAATGGGATTCTGGACTAGATGGACCTTTGCTGCGGCTCAAGGTGGATCTCCTCAGGTTGTCAAGGCCAGGGTTAAAGATTGCCCAGCTGCACTGCTGCTGGGGCAGGAAGCTGCCTAAAGCTAGGGCCCTGAATTCAGAGCAAAGCAGTGTAAACCGAGAAGCTCTGGAACACCTTCAGAAATGGATCCGAGCTCTGTCATGCTTCCCCCAATCCACTTCCCTTACTGTTGCCAGAATCCAAGCCTATCCGTGATCTGGCTTACCTGGTTCTTGGAAGGACTCTTCATTCGTTAATGTCCTGGACAAGATGAGGATGAGGGCTTCTTTAAACTGGTCAAAGTGGACCTTAAAAAAAAAAAAGACAGGAAAAACACACAATGTTTTCAGCAAACTCAGTCTGGACAAACCTTTGAAGTGCAATATGCACCCAGAGACATCACCTTGCCAACAAAGACATCACCTTGCAGAGACATCACCTTGCCAACAAAGGTCCGTATAGTAAAAGCTATGGTTTTCCCAGTAGTGATGCATGGAAGTGAGAGCTGGACCATAAAGAAGGCTGATCGCTGAAGAATTGATGCTTTTGAATTCTGGTGCTGGAGGAGACGCTTGAGAGTCCCATGGACTGCAAGAAGATCAAACCTCTCCATTCTGAAGGAAATCAGCCCTGAGTGCTCACTGGAAGGACAGATCCTGAAGCTGAAGCTCCAAGACTTTGGCTACCTCATGAGAAGAGAAGACTCCCTGGAAAAGACCCTGATGTTGGGAAAGAGGAGAAGAAGGAGAAGGGGACGGCAGAGGACGAGATGGTGGGACAGTGTTCTCGAAGCTACCAGCATGAGTTTGACCAAACTGCGGGAGGCAGTGGAAGAGAGGAGTGCCTGGCGTGCTCTGGTCCAGGGGGTCATGAAGAGTCGGACACGACTAAACGACTAAACAACAACGTGCACCCAGATCTAGCAAAAAGCGCCCTGGCCTGACCTTCAAGGCATCCTGTGGCCTTTCCCCCCCATTACCTCCCCATGCTTATATCCCAATACTTCCCAGCTCCACCACCCTGAGCCAGCCAAAGGATGTCCACTGCAAAGGCACCACTGTGCCACGCTGTCATGGAGCTCAAGCACTTCAGGGAGAAAAGGGCTCTCCTAGCAACTCTCAGCACCTGCAACAAACTACAGGTCCCAGGATTCTTTGGGAGAAGTCCTGAATGCTCAAAGCGGTATGATACTGCTTTAAATGGCTAGTGCAGATGGGGCCTGTTGTCTTTGTCCATGGAGCTTTCTTGGCAGGGATATGCCCTGCCAAGTGGCTTGCTGGTTCCTGCTCCAGTGGATCATGTTTGGTCAAAACTCTCCACTATGACCTGTCCATCTTGGGTGGCCCTGCACGGCATAGCTCATAGCTTCTCTGAGTTATTCAAGCCCCTTCGCCACGGCAAGGCAGTGATCATAAAGGCGGCTGATCGCCGAAGAATGGATGCTTTTGAATTCTGGTGCTGGAGGAGACTCTTGAGAGTCCCATGGACTGCAAGAAGATCAAACCTCTCCATTCTGAAGGAAATCAGCCCTGAGTGCTCACTGGAAGGACAGATCCTGAAGCTGAGACTCCAAGACTTTGGCCACCTCATGAGAAGAGAAGACTCCCTAGAAAAGACCCTGATTTTGGGAAAGATGGAAGGCACAAAGAGAAGGGGACGACAGAGGATGAGAGGGTTGGACAGTGTTCAAACTGAGGGAGACAGTGGAAGACAGGAGTGCCTGGCGTGCTCTGGTCCACGGGGTCAGGAAGAGTTGGAGACAACTAAATGACTAAACAACAGCAACAAGCAGATGGGGCCTAAACATATGCAACTAAACCACTGCTAGACCATGCTCCCCTGGTTGCATCGGCCTCCCCTTCTTCCACTGTTTCATCTGCGTCAAATTTTGAATTGTAACCTCATTGGGGCAGGGATTTGCTCTCTCGTACTCTGTACGGCACGATGCACACTGACTAAGTTGTCTAAAACAATGGTTTCCTTCTGTTCCAGATTTGCAACTATGATAGCCTCCTGCAGCTGAAACAAGTGTGGTTGCCTCCACATCAAACCTTTAAAGGACATTTTCCCCCCAAAGAATTCCGGAAACTGTAGTTTAGCTCTCACAGTTCCAGCACCCCACGTTCCCAAACCTCTAATTTCTTCACCTTCTCTCCCTCCCCTGCTTTAACTAACACCATTATTATTATTTTGCAAACCACGCTGTCCAGCTTAGAATTTCAGGTTCTGGAGGGGCGGAAAGCAAGACGGGGTTGAAGCAACCTGAAATCCTCTTGCTCGGGTTACATTTTTTATGTGCTTTTCCCCAAGCACTTTCCTCCCCACCCCTCCCTGAGTTCCGCTTCTTCTTCTTCAAAGAGTTATCAAAAGCTCTGCCCAGGCAAGCTCCAAGTTTATTCCGAATGAATGAATCACTTCGCTCGCTGGAGATTGCCAGCTCTAGCATAGCGGCAGCTGAAAGCTCTGCTGCCCTGTTGAGCCCCGGGGCGCTATGGAGACTGGTGCCCTAGCAATCTCTCCATGAGCAACATGGAAACAACCATTGCAGTAATAAAATAATAGAATATTATAGTTGGAAGGGACACTGGCCTGATCCAGCGGATGTCCTCTTATATTCCTCTGGCTGGAGCAATTTGCAATGCCCCACAGTCACCAAGACTTATTATTATTATTATTATTATTATTATTATTATTATTATTATTTATACCCCACCCTCCCTGGCCAGAGCTGGGCTCAGGGCGGCTAACACCAATAAAATCACAGTAAAAACATAATAGGAGGAAAAGGGGGGGGGGGACCAATTTAAAATACAGTGGTGCCCCGCAAGACGAATGCCTCGCAAGACGAAAAACCTGCTAGACGAAAGGGTTTCGCATTTTTCGAGGCGCTTCGCAAGACGAATTTCCCTATGGGCTTGCTTTGCAAGACAAAAACGTCTTGCGAGTCTTGCGAGTTTTTTCCCTCCCCCCCCTTTTCTAAGCCGCTAATAGCCGCTTAGCCGCTAATACCGCTAATCCGCTAAACCGCTAATAGGGATGCTTCGCAAGACGAAAAAACCGCTAGACGAAGAGACTCGCGGAACGGATTATTTTCGTCTTGCGAGGCACCACTGTACAGGTTAAAATACAAGTTAAAATGCAGCCTCATTTATAAAGGTAAAGGGACCCCTGGCCATTAGGTCCAGTCGTGGCCGACTCTGGGGTTGCAGCGTTTATCTCGCTTTATTGGCCGAGGGAGCCGGCGTACAGCTTCCGGGTCATGTGGCCAGCATGACTAAGCTGCTTCTGGCGAACCAGAGCAGCACACGGAAACACTGTTTACCTTCCCGCTGGAGCGATACCTATTTATCTACTTGCACTTTGACGTGCTTTCGAAATGCTAGGTTGGCAGGAGCAGGGACTGAGCAACAGGAGCTCACCCCGTCGCGGGGATTTGAACCGCCAACCTTCTGATCGGCAAGTCCTAGGCTCTGTGGTTTAACCCACAGCGCCACCCGCATCCTATTATAGTAGCCCACAGATCAAAACCATAAGGGGAGGAAAGACATAAGGGTCAGACTGACTTCAAACCAAAGGCCAGGAGGAACAGCTCTGTCTTGCAGGCCATGCAGAAAGATGTCAAGTCCCGCAGGGCCCTAGTCTCTTGTGACAAAGTGTTCCACCAAGTTGGGGCCAGTACTGAAAAGGCCCTGGCCCTAGTTGAGACAAATCTAACCACCTTGCGACTTGGGACCTCCAAGGTGGTGTCATTTGTGGACCTTAAGGTCCTCCACGGGGCATACTCCTGCTACTCATCCAGATGCTGATGTTCTTCCTACACATTAGGTTTCTGAATACCACTGGGTGGGAATTGCAGGTGGGGGGAGTTGCACTCAGCTTATGAGAGGGCTCATAGTGGGCCAAGAGATGGCTTGGGTCAGGAGAGAATGAGACTATAATAATAATAATAATAGTAATAATAATAATAATAATAATAATAATAATAATAATAATAATAATAATAATAATAATTATTATTTATACCCCGCCCATCTGGCTGGGCCTCCCCAGCCACTCTGGGCCGCTTCCAAAAGAATATTAAAATACTATGATACATCAAACATTAAAAGCATCCCTGAACAGGGCTGCCTTCAGATGTCTTCTAAAAGTCTGGTAGTTGTTGTTCACTTTGACATCTGGTGGGAGGGCATTCCACAAGGAGGGCGCCACTACCGAAAAGGCCCTCTGCCTGGTTCCCTGTAACTTGGCTTCTCGCAGTGAGGGAACCGCCAGAAGGCCCTTGGTGCTGGACCTCAGTGTCCGGGTAGAACGATGGGGGTGGAGATGCTCCTTCAGGTATACTGGACCGAGGCCGTTTAGGGCTTTAAAGGTCAGTACCAACACTTTGAATTGTGCTCGGAAACGTACTGGGAGCCAATGTAGGTCTTTCAAGACCGGTGTTATATGGTCTCGGTGGCCGCTCCCTGTCACCAGTCTGGCTGCTGCGTTCTGGATTAGTTGTAGTTTCCGGGTCACCTTCAAAGGTAGCCCCACGTAGAGTGCATTGCAGTAATCCAAGCGGGAGATAACCAGAGCATGCACCGCTCTGGCGAGGCAGTCCACAGGCAGATAGGGTCTCAGCCTGCGTACCAGATGGAGCTGGTACACAGCTGCCCTGGACACGGATTTAACCTGTGCCTCCATGGACAGCTGTGAGTCCAAAATGACTCCCAGGCTGCGCACCTGGTCCTTCAGGGGCACAGTTACCCCATTCAGGACCAGGGAGTCCTCCACACCTGCCCGCCTCCTGTCCCCCAGAAACAGTACTTCTGTCTTGTCAGGATTCAATCTCAATCTGTTAGCCGCCATCCATCCTCCAACCGCCTCCAGACACTCACACAGGACCTTCACCGCCTTCACTGGTTCTGATTTGAAAGAGAGGTAGAGCTGGGTATCATCCGCATACTGATCCGCAGACTCTTGATCTCAGGGTCATGGGTACGCAGGCTGAGACCCTACCTGCCCACAGACTGTCTCGCCAGAGTGGTGCATACTCTAGTCATCTCTCGCTTGGATTACTGCAATGTGCTCTACGTGAGGCTACCTTTGAAGTTGTCTTGGAAACTACAACTAATCCAGAATGCGGCAGCCAGACTGGTGACTGGAAGCGGCTGCTGAGACCATATAACACCAGTCTTGAAAGACCTACACTGGCTTCCGGGACGTTTCCGAGCACAATTCAAAGTATTGGTTCTGACCTTTAAAGCCCTAAACAGCCTCGGTCCAGTATATCTGAAGGAGCACCTCCACCCCCATCGTTCTACCTGGACACTGAGGTCCAGCTCCGAGAGCCTTCTGGCAGTTCCCTCACTGCGAGAAGCCAAGTTACAGGGAACCGGGCAGAGGGCTTTCTTGGTGGTGGCACCCGCCCTGTGGAACGCCCTCCCACAAGATGTAAAAGAGAAACAAAACTACCAAACTTTTAGAAGACATCTGAAGGCAGCCCTGTTTAGGGAAGCTTTTACTGTTTAATAGGTTATTGTATTTTAGTGTTTTGTTGGAAGCCGCCCAGAGTGGCTGGGGAAACCCAGCCAGATGGGCGGGGTATAAATAATAAATTATGATGATGATGATGATGATGATTATTATTATTATTATTCGAGCCCCAAGTTGGGCAAAAGATTTGATGATCCCGGCGATTCCTTCCAACTCTACAATTCAGTAGTAGTTACAGGTAGGTAGCCGTGTTGGTCTGCCCTAGTCGAAACAAAATAATAATAAGAATAAAATTCCTTCCAGTAGCAACTTAGAGACCAACTAAGTTTGTTACTGGTATGAGCTTTCGTGTGCATGCACACTTCTTCAGGTACACAAAAGCTCATACCAATAACAAACTTAGTTGGTCTCTACGGTGCTACCGGAAGGAATTTTTTAAAATTCTATTAATATGTTTCCATGGTTGGCCACTGTGAGGGCAAGATGCCAGACTAGACGGCCCACAGGCCAGATCCAACAAGCTCTTTTTATGTTCAAATTCACCACTTTGTTTCTAAACAAAAGGGTTGCCAAAGATGTCACCTGGAAGATGCCTCCACCATGACTGTGAAGTCTAGCACCCAGTACAAGTGCCAGTGCCAGATTTACGTATAAGCTAAGCAAGCTATAGCTTAGGGCCCCCACTCTCTTGGGGCTCCCCCCAAAAAAATTTAAAGGAAAAAAACTGGATGTACATTTCCAAAATATAAGATAAAAAACAAAATAAAACCTACATCCAGCAACAGTGTTTTGTGTTGTGTAGGCTCCTGTGATGTAAGTCATGGGCCCCGCCTGCTAGCCTGCTCCCTCAAATATCACTGGTTTGCTCCTATCTATATATAGGGTGCCTATATATCTATATATAGGGTGCCTCTTTCTTTTTTCCCTTTCTCCTCCTGTGATGGAACTCCTATTTGGGGTCTTCCCTGGCTTTTTTCTGGCCCACGTAGGACCAGTCTGGATAGTTAGCCTTGATGAAGACTTGACGTTTTCATCCCCTAAAAAGTTTTTGATTTGAGTTTCCACTGAAACTCACACTGAGGCTGCATTTTAATGTGTTAATGTTTTAATGTTGTATTTTAATCTTGTTTTTAAGTTGTATTTCAATTAATTTGTTTTTATATCGGGTGTTACCCCCCTGAGCCCTCCATCTCTGGGGAGGGCGGGGTATGAATAATAATAATAATAATAATAATAATAATAATAATAATTTACATTCTGCATGGACTGGTTGCATGGAAATGTTCAAATGGCTTTAGATACCTATCAGGTCCATAAATGACCATATAGCATATATTCAACACAAAAAACAGCAACAATTTGTGGTTGACAAAGGACAGCTGGACATATAAAGGGCTCCATTACTTTCAATAGCTTAGGGCCTCATCAAACCTAAATCCAGTCCTGACTTCCGACATGCTCTGGGGCTTGTTTCTGGCACACGCTTTAGAGAAGACTGAACTACTCTGTTCGTTTACTATACAGTCATACCTTGGAAATTGAGCGGAATCCGTTCCGGAAGTCCGTTCGACTTCAAAAACATCTGGAAACCAAAGCATGGCTTCTGATAGACTGCAGGAAGCTCCTGCAGCCAATCAGAAGCCCCGTTGGAGGTTCAGGTACCAAAGGACTTTTGCTAACCAGAACACTCACTTCCGGGTTTGCATCGTTTGGGAGCCAAAGCATCAGAGTACCAAGGTTTTCGGAATCCAAGGTACGGCTGTATTTATTTCATATAGGCTATAGCAGATGGGGGTTAAACCACAGAGCTTAGGACTTGCTGATCAGAAGGTCGGCGGTTCGAATCCCTGCGACGGGGTGAGCTCCCGTTGCTCGGTCCCTCCTCCTGCCAACCTAGCAGTTTGAAAGCATGTCAAGTGCAATTAGATAAATACCATATTTTTCGCTCCATAAGACGCACCTGACCATAAGATGCACCTAATTTTTAGAGGAGGAAAACAAGAAAAATATTCTGAATGAAACAGTGGATGTGTGATTTTTGCGTGGTTCATTCTGTGGCCGCAGACATGATATGTGATTTGGCGGTGAATTTGGGGTAGCCCAATGCAAAAATCCTGAGAATCCATGTGGATCTGTGCTTTGTAACCACGTCTTTGCGCCATTGCGGCCCCACGAAACAGTGGATGTATGTTTTTTTGGTGCAGGCTATAGCCATGGACATGCTATGTGATCTGATGGTGAATTTGGGGTGACCCAATGCAAAAATCCTGAGGATCCATGTGCTTTTACCCCCCCTTTCCAGGCAGCCTCCTTTATTGCTAGTGTCCCTTATCTCCCTCCCGATCGCTTGCCGATCAGCTGCTCAGCAGCTTCCTTTCAACACCCCCTTCCCTCTTTCTAAAAAAAAGAAAAGAAAGCATTATCTGCTTTTCACCCCGGGCAATTCGGCTCCAGGGACCACACATTTGCTTCATAAGACGCACATATATTTCCCCTTACTTTTTAGGAGGAAAAAAGTGCATCTTATGGAGCGGAAAATACGGTAGGTACAGCTCCGGCGGGAAGGTAAACGGCGTTTCCGTGCGCTGCTCTGGTTCGCCAGAAGCGGCTTAGTCATACTGGCCACATGACCCGAAAGTTGTATGCTGGCTCCCTCGGCCAGTAAAGCGAGATGAGCACGCAACCCCAGAGTCGGCCATGACTGGACCTAATGGTCAGGGGTCCCTTTACCTTTTTATAGCAGATGGAGAGATGGGTTTCTCCATCAGCTCTGCTGAGAAACCAGCAACCTTTGGCTCTTCCACTCCTGGAGCTGTTTCCAGTCCTTCTGGTGATTGCAAGATTAAGGGCAAGTGCCTGTGTTTTCCTTCTCCCTCCTAAAACCTTTTCCTTTGGTGCCATGTCTTTTAGATTATTCGCCCAATGGCAGCAAGTGTCTCATTACTGATATCTGTTATGCATTCTGGAAGCCTTCCCTCCCTTTTTTTGGCTGAAGCGTGGAATAAAAATACTTGAAATAAATTACTAATAATCCGTTCATACTTTCCCCTTTTCCTCCTGAAATAATTAGATCTCGCTCCACTTCCATTGTAACTTGTTAAAAATGAAGCAGAATTCTACACTGTTATGCTCTGTTATGCTCCATATACTAGATAGAGAGGCTAAATGAAATTGATTAACAGCCTATTCAGGGCAGACAAAAGGGAGCCCTTATACACACAATGCAGAGTTAATTTATGGAATTCGCAGCACTGGAGGTCACGGTCCTGGGCAGCTTTAAGAGGGGACTGGACAAGTTTATGGGATGGAGGGGGATGAGTTCTGTCCGTGGCGTCAAACAAAATTCATAGAGATGGAGAGGTCTGCTAATAGTGTCACATTAAATTAGCCCCTAGATTAGATTTTGGAGACGCCCAGAAATTAGGAATTATCCAGAAAGCTCAGCTTGGCTGCTGGAAGTGATTTAGTCCTGTAGAAAGCTGTACAAGCTTTCTCTAGGCAGTCTTTTTTAGGAAATGTTTGATGTTTGATGTTTTTAATGTCTGATATTTTGTCGTCTTTTAATATTCTGCTGGGAGCCGCCCAGAGTGGGGAGGGGGAACCCAGCCAGATGGGCGGGGTATAAATAATAAATTATTATTATTATTATTATTATTATTATTATTATTATTATTATTATTATGTCTTTGCATTCATTCTGGCAGGAAGGAATCTCCTTGCTGATATAAGATATTGTGAACTGACAAACCGATTAAGCAAAATTGTATCTGTTTTTCCGTACATATAATGTATAATAGTAAGTGCAGTGTAAGCGATGGAAGTCAATCAATGAAATTTTATTATCGAGATATTTGTAGAATAAATTTGGAAGAAATTCTTCCAACATTTCTTCTTCTTCCAATTTTTCTTCTTATTTTTCTTTTTCTTTTTCTACAGATTTTCTACAGATGCTTTTTTTCTTTTTTGTTCTTTTTTATATATGTGTGCTTATCTGAAATGTATACGTATGCATGTATTTGTAGTATTTTGCTTGTATTTTGTAATAATTATGTTAAATTAAATTAAATTTAATTTAAAAACAACAACAAGATGTGCAATAGGTCTTCAAGATGGGGGCTTAATGCTGCAAAACAGGCCATTTTGACAAATGGGTTGATGGCAACAGGTTTTTTTAAAAAAAAACTTATGAAAAATTTCCTCAGGAAGAATAAATCTGGATTAAATTAGGCAGAGTGGGACTCTTCTTCCTTGGAGGTTTTTAAGCAGAAGTTGGGTGGCTATCTGTCATGGATTCCATAGCTGAGATTCCTGCTTTGCAGGGGTGGGCTAGATACAACTGGGGGTCTCATCCAACTCTAATATTCTATGATTCTATGATACAGGCTGGCATCCTGAAGCTAACAATGGTCATGTGGTTGCTGTGAAAAGCCCATATGCATGAAAAACCCCAATCCCACAATCAAAGCCCATTTGGAGGTTGTTGTTGTTTAGTCGTTTAGTCGTGTCCGACTCTTCATGACCCCCTGGACCAGAGAACGCCAGGCACTCCTGTCCTCCACTGCCCCCCGCAGCTTGGTCAGACTCATGCTGGTAACCTCGAAAACACTATCCAACCATCTCGTCCTCTGTCGCCCCCTTCTCCTTGTGCCCTCCATCTTTCCCAACATCAGGGTCTTTTCCAGGGAGTCTTCTCTTCTCATGAGGTGGCCAAAGTCATGGAGCCTCAGCTTCACAATCTGTCCTTCCAGTGAGTTATATACAGTAATAATAATAATAATAATAATAATAATAATAATGAATTTTATTTATACCCCGCCCTCCCCGGCCAGAGGCAGCTAACACCAATAAAATCACAGTAAAAACATAATAGAGGAAAAAGAAAAAGAAAAAGAAAACAATTTAAAATACAGGTTAAAATGCAAGTTAAAATGCAGCCTCATTTTAAAAGTAGCCCATGGATCAAGACCATAAGGGGAGGGAGGGATAAGGGTCAGACTGAGTCCAAACCCAAGGCCAGGTGGAACAGCTCTGTCTTGCAGGCCCTGCGGAAAGATGTCCAGTCCTGCAGGGCCCTGGTCTCTTGTGACAGAGTGTTCCACCAAATCGGGGCCAGTACTGAAAAGGCCCTGACCCTAGTTGAGCCCAATCTAACCACTTTGTGACTTGGGACCTCCAAGGTGTTATCGTTTGTGGACCTTAAGGTCCTTAACGGGGCATACCAGGAGAGGCGGTCCCATAGGTACGTGGCAGCCAGTTATTAATTGAAAGGTTTGAGAGACTTTTTTAGAATATAGAGATTCTCTGGGAAAAGTCTATTAACTCAAGGGGGGGTGGGGGGTGCTCCAAGCAGCACTCAACTGATGGAAGTGGGTTCTACTTTGTGGAAGCTCTTATGCCATAATAATTACTGTATTTTTTGCTCTATAAGACTCACTTTTTCCCTCCTAAAAAGTAAGGGGAAATGTGTGTGCGTCTTATGGAGCGAATGCAGGCTGCGCAGCTATCCCAGAAGCCAGAACAGCAAGAGGGATTGCTGCTTTCGCTGCGCAGCGATCCCTCTTGCTGTTCTGGCTTCTGGGATTCAGAATATTTTTTTTTCTTGTTTTCCTCCTCCAAAAACTAGGTGTGTCTTATGGTCTGGCTTCTGGGATTCAGAATATTTTATTTCTTGTTTTCCTCCTCCAAAAACTAGGTGTGTCTTATGGTCTGATGCGTCTTATAGAGCGTGCGTCTTATAGAGCGAAAAATACAGTATTTTTTTTTCTTAAGGTGTTGCAAGTGACCTCATTGCCTCTGTTAGTGGTCTTCCCACCTACACAGGGGACGGAGGGGGGGGGTAAAGCCCCGAAAGTACTTAAGCATTTCTTTGCTCACTCGCTCTTGCTCCCCACCCCACCCCAGAGCCCATCATTGTTTTTTCTGTATCAGGCTGTTGCCATCTAGCAACAGAGACCTCGCTGGCCGTTATCACAAGGAGTAATTAAAAGCAGCCTCGGAAAACCTGCTCAGCCAGGAAACTTTAGACAGAGGGTCTCATTTGCACATTAATTGCTGCCATTCATCCTACAAATATTGCAAAGCGCTCCCCGCTCTCCACAAAAAGGGCAGTTTGCAGCGAGGAGGAAATTTCCCCCTGATTAAAAAAAACACGCCTTGACATTTAAGCTAAAGGAGTGCGACTGGCAGAGGAGGGAGAGAGAGAGATGAGCGCATTGCAATTATCATGAGGCCATCCATCCCCCCATCCCCCCCCCCACAATGCACCGGCTCTTCAAAATATATCACGGCAGCACACCACCCAATGTTTGACGGCAGAAATCAGGTACACCCGCGATTTAGCTGCTCTGCGATTTACGTGCCATTTAATCAAAAAGGCCCACTCAGAGCGCCGACAATATTTCAGAAATCCAATCAGCAATAAAACCAACTGTCACAGCTAATAAAACACCGAATACTTAAGAATGCAGCCTGCGCACTCCGGGCATAAAGCGCTACCAGGGATCTACAGAACTTCAACAGGTTATCTTATTAACCCATCACAACAAACCTGCAAAGTAGGCCAGCATTACTACTATTGCTTTATTTTGATAGCACAGGGGCACAGATCAGTTTTAGGAGCTGACTAGGGAGAGGCCCTCTCCCTCTATAAGCAGACATGCTTCTTATGCTTGGAAGATCATAGAATCATAGAATGGTAGAGTTGCAAGGGACCCTGAGGGTCATCTAGTCCAACCCCCTGAAAAGCAGGAATCGCAGCTAACATGCCAATGGATTGGCGGTAAAGGAAACACTACTGGTTTTCCCAGTAGTGATGTATGGAAGGGAGAGCTGGACCATAAAGGAGGCTGATTGCCGAAGAATGGATGCTTTTGAATTGTGGTGCTGGAGGAGACTCTTGAGAGTCCCATGGACTGCAAGAAGATCCAACCTCTCCATTCTGAAGGAAATCAGCCCTGAGTGCTCACTGGAAGGACAGATCCTGAAGCTGAGGCTCCAAGACTTTGGCCACCTCATGAGAAGAGAAGACTCCCTGGAAAAGACCCTGATGTTGGGAAAGATGGAGGGCACAAGAAGAAGGGGACGACAGAGGACGAGATGGTTCGACAGTGTTCTGGAAGCTACCAGCATGAGTTTGACCCAACTGCGGGAGGCAGTGGAAGACAGGAGGGCCTGGCGTGCTCTGGTCCAGGGGGTCACGAAGAGTCGGACACGACTAATTGACTAGATAATAACAACAACAACATCTAGTATTTCCCCCTTTAATCAAAATACAAAATACCAATAGCCTGCAGCACCTAAACACATTGCTAGACAAACTCGCATCATTCCTAGCCATTGTCCATTGATATTCAACAACATCCAGAGTGCCCTGGGTCAGGACTGCCCTTCCATCACCTGTAGGCTTGGGATGTTAGAACCCCAGGTTCATATGAGCCATACAAAGCTGTCTTGTTGCAGAGTCTGACCTCTGCCCCATCAAGCCTAGAATGCCCACTTTGACTGGCAACAACTTTCCAACTCAGCTACCCCAAAATCCCTTTAAACAACAACAACAACTGAAGATGACAATGATTGACCATGGAGCCTTCTAGATGCGAATTGCGAGCTCTGCTATTGAGGTCTGATCCCCTTTCATCTGCTGGAACATTTTAATCAACAAGAAGAGATTGATTTAATCGACCACCGAAGGCAGGAAGCAAACAAGCGCCGTGCATTTAACTCCCCCAGTATTCATCAAGGGGAACCTTAAGATCCTAATAGCATTGCATCCTGTCAATCAATGAGAAATGCTCAGATCTGTATTCAACAAAACGCTCATTGTCTTCAAAGGAGGCTGCAGCAGGAACCTTCTCCCAGAAGCCTCGGAGGCAGGTTGATTCATTTCCTCCCCCCTCCCTGCCCCATAAGTGCCCCCACTTTTGCCAAGTCACTGTTGATTGTGCAACCCGGACTGAAGTTGTACAAGTTGTGTTGACAAAGAGAACGGAAAGAGGATGCAGAAGGTTCCTCATTTTGGAGGCGGCGATGGGAAGGAGGAGGAGGTGGAGAAAGTGATGATTTCTGCTTTAGGGTTTTAACTACAGTCTTGGAACAGCAGCTGCAGCCAGAACAGATGGCCAGGGTTTGCGTCGCACAAAGCAATTTTACCGTGACCGGCGCTGAAAAGGGAGATTAGGAGCAGTGAGTTTAAATCAAGTTCGGAAAGGGAAAGAGAGAGAGAGAGAGAGAGAGAGAATGAATGAATGCCACAATTCAGCAAGGCAAGGTCGGATGAACGATGGCGCAATAGCATCGCTACTCCCCAGGGGAAACATGTGCTGTTGGGATCCACTGCTCAGAAATGCAAAAAGATTCTGTGTTTGTCTTCAGTGGCACAACTTGGATGTATATGATCGGCCTGCTAGCTTGGCCGTACCGCATGAAAGCGCCCTCATTTGTGGTCAGTCTGAAGCAATACTCGCCAAAAGTTTATTTGGAAAGCTAGACTCTTAAGTCTGGTTTTCCCAGTAGTGATGTATGGAAGTGAGAGCTGGACCATAAAGAAGGCTGATCGCCAAAGAATGGATGCTTTTGAATTATGGTGCTGGAGGAGACTCTTGAGAGTCCCATGGACTGCAAGAAGATCCAACCTCTCCATTCTGAAGGAAATCAGCCCTGAGTGCTCACTGGAAGGACAGATCCTGAAGCTGAGGCTCCAAGACTTTGGCCACCTCATGAGAAGAGAAGACTCCCTGGAAAAGACCCTGATGTTGGGAAAGATGGAGGGCACAAGGAGAAGGGGACGACAGAGGACGAGATGGTTGGACAGTGTTCTCGAAGCTACCAGCATGAGTTTGACCAAACTGCGGGAGGCAGTGAAAGACAGGAGGGCCTGGCATGCTCTGGTCCAGGGGGTCACGAAGAGTCGGACACGACTAAACGACTAAACAACAACAACTCTTAAGTCATGGGTTGGCAAAGGTTTATCTTGCCTGGGCTGGATCGCTTGCGTGAGCATGCACGTCTGTGGTTTTCGGTGTCTGTGTCTGTGCAGACGCGATTTCTGACGCCGCGGAAGTGAGTCCCCGTGCCGTGCCAGTTTAGTGCAGCATGTGAGCGGGTAGCTCGGTTTGGGGGTGGCTTGTGGACCGGTCAAACAGCCTCTGCGGGCCTTAGGTTGCTGACTCCTGCTCTTAAGTCCTTCCAAACGGGAAAGACTGTAGTCCAACAGTAAAGCACCTGCGATTTACTGGAGAATGGTAGACTACAGACTAGACTAACAAACTTTTTCAGCAGGGGGTCGGTCTACTGTCCCTCAGACCTTGTGGGGGGCTGGACTATATTTTTTGGGGAGAAATGAACGAATTCCTATGCCCCACAAATAATCCAGAGATGCATTTTAAATATAAGGACACATTCTACTCATGTAAAAACACGCTGATTCCCAGACCGTCCGCGGGATAGATTTAGAAGGCAATTGGGCAGGATCCAGCCTCCGGGTCTTAGGTTGCCTACCCATGGACTAGAGGACCTTCTAGTGGTCTAAACTCTAAGCTTCAACCAAAGGAGGTCACGTGACCCACAGGTCAGCTGACACTCGCCAGACAACAGTCTGCTATGTCCAGTGAGTAAACAACTATCTGCCTGCCAGATTTGGCCGGGCAGGACGGTCAACAGCAGACCACACTGGCTGGATTAGGATTTCAGGTGCTGTGTGGTAGGGAAAACCGAGATGAGAGTGAAGAAACCTGAAACCCTCCTCGTCAAGTTACATTTTTAATGTTCTTTTCAAAGTGCTTTTGATGTCGCGCTCAGCTTCTGAACCTACAGAGAACTCTACTCTGCAAGTCTCGTGGTTTTTAAAAATTGATAACGCAGAAGGGGATGTTTAGGTTGCAAAGCAGGAGAAAGTAAATTCAAGGGTGCCCAATCTACTCCCAACAGAGGCTGCGATCCTAAACCCACTTAGGGCTTGTCTGTCCTGTGCCTAGAACGCATGGGGCCAAGAGGTTTTCAGTTTGTCCCAAATCTATCCTTGGGGAAACCTGCTTTTTACCGCTGAATCAGAGCAAGCACCAGTCTGCAGAAAACCCAATTGACATTTGCTCCAATTCAGAGGAAAAAAGTGGGTTTCGCCTGGGGAAAAGAGGCTGGAAGTGTAGCTGACCCCCTACTTTGGAGTAAGCCCCACTGAATTCAGCAGACCAACCTCTGAGTAAATATAATGAGGATCTAGGGCCGGGCGATCTATCGATCCATAGTCCAAAATCGGTTTGGACTCCACCAGACTATCCTCCACCAAGTCCACACACTGTGATAATGTTTCATAATATTTGTCAGGGCAATATATTGTGAATCAAAATGTATGTTTGTGTGTGTTATGTAAAAAATTGTGATATGGGAGAAACTGTGGAGCTGGTCATCATTTCTCATTATTCCTGCAGCCCCTGATGCTCTGTACAGTCGTACCTCTGCTTACGTATCCCTCTGGATACGTAAACTTCGGGTTGTGAACACGGCAAACCCGGAAGTGTATACTTCTGGGTTTCACTGCGCATGCATGCTCAGAAGCGCTCTGCGCACATGTGCAGAAGGGCGCCTCCAGTTTTGAGGTTTGCGGGACGCGGCTGGGCCTCCAGAACAGATCCCGTTCGTAATCAAAGGTACCACTGTACTATAAAATAACAGTTGTAACAATGTGTTAAAGGTAAGTAAAATGTGTAAGTTTTCGACCCCTAAGTAGTAACAGTTGCCAGGACGTTACCCTGTTTGCCTCTCCAGGGTTACATCCTCATTTCAGACATCATGATATAACAATATTGTGATGTTTAGCTGAGCAATTCTCCTCAGGGCCATCGTATTTACGGGACCGCCTCTCCTGGTAAGCCCCGCAGAGGACCTTAAGGTCCATGAATAAGCATAGTTTAGAGGTCCCGGGCCCTAAGGAAGTCAGACTATCCTCCACCAGGGCCAGGGCCTTTTCAGTGATGGCTCCGACCTGGTGGAATGCTCTGTCCCATGAGACCAGAGCCCTGCAGGATTTAACTTCCTTCCGCAGGGCCTGTAAGACAGAACTATTCCACCTGGCCTTTAATTTGAATTCAGCCATTTCTTCCCTCCCCCTTCCCTTTTATGAAGTTTACCTGCTCTGAGACCCCACAGCTAATTCTCCCCTGGCCTCCTGCCTGGCACAAGTAGAACCAATTCAAGCCAGCTAGCCCTGGGGATTATCTAATGCTTATTGGATGGATTTCCCCCAAATTGATTTCTGAACTTTGAATTTTATTGTTATTCATGTTTTTATACTGTATTTTATGCTGCTTCTACAATTAAGTGTTTTAAATTTGTTGTTAGCCGCCCTGAGCCTGGTTTTCTGAACCAGGAAAGGCAGGGTGTAAATAAAAAATTATTATTATTATTATTATTATTATTATTATTATTATTTTATTATTATTTCATCAGCGCTGACTGGCAGCAGCCTTTGGTGAAGCAGGATTTGAACCAGGGGCCTTCGGCATGCAAAGCGCCTGCTCTCCCAACCCAACTAAGGCCCTTCCCTATAGAGCCATGGGGCTGCATGGCAAGGGGGCATATAAGAGAGACGGAAGAAAAGCCACATTAAGGTCTTTTCCACCCCTTTTTTCGGCCCAAAAATGGAAGCAAGAAGAGTTACTGACAATTGAAGAATGGAGGATGAAGGTAATAGACTATGCAGAATTAGATAAACTAACAGGAAGGATTTGAAACCGGCGAGACCAGAAATTCATGGAAGACTGGAGTAAATTTACAGGCTATTTGAAAAGTAATTGTGAAGAACAGATGATGTTTGTAGGGTTGCAAGAAGTGTTGTGAAGAGTATTATTAGAAGTATTGTAAAAATGGACAAGGGGGAGGATGGTTTGTTAAGAGATGTAAAGGCAATATAAAATTAAGAAATGCATAAGAAGTGGTTAAAATGGTGGCTCATCCGAGGTCCTGACGGAAGTCTAAAAAGACTGTATAAGTGATAAGTTTTGTGGTACATTTTATAATTTATATGTTAAAATTAATAAAAAATATTATTTAAAAAAGGTCTTTTCCACCCCACCTGAGTAGGTAAGCTACAGTCACGTGGCGGTGCTGGGAAAACATCAAGCCCGGGAGCCATAATTGGAGAAGTCAAAGAACAGCCGTACATGCAAATCAAAAGGAGCCACAGCCAGAATGGAACAACTTCTGCATAGCGAGTTTGCCTTGTTCTGCCCCCACCGCAGTCAGGGGCTAATTGAACTTCTGGTTGGTGGCTCCGTTTGATGCTGTGCAGAGAAGACTCAGGTACCCAGTTTGAGAAGGAAGGTTTTCTGCGAGCGAGTCTTCTTATTAGCACAATAAAGCGTCCCGTTTCAAGCCGCTCATTATTTTCCACCAGGTTCCCCCCCCCCCCCCGCACAATGGAAGTCAGCACACACCCTTAAAGATGCGGGAATCTTCTTCTCTTGGGAGAAAGAGCTGGCTTCTAACACTTCCCTCCCTGTCCTTGGGTTTGGGGGGGGGGGGGCGGGGAGAGAAGGCTTTCTTCACTTCAAGCAGAATAAAGCTCATTTCTGCTTCCAGGAGAGCTTCGCACAGTGTCAGATGCAGAGGCTACCTTCAAAAGAATTCCAGTGGAAGAGATGGAAAAGGGGGTTCTGGGGGAAGTTGGGGGGTTCTGCATTGATAGCAAGAGGGGGGGGATAATAGGCTTGCCACTGTGGCACTTTGCAATCGTACGAGCATTTTTTGCAATTCCAGTATTAGGTAGAAATTACCTTGCACGGAATATTGAGGGACAAATAACAAAAGTTCCACGGGCCATGATCTGAATTGGTTTTAAGATAGTTTTCGTCTAATGACAGCAAAAGTGACCATCATTAGGACGGATGAAGTGCCTGTGTAACGGTTTATTATTATTATTATGGTGGTACCTCGGGTTACATACACTTCAGGTTACAGACTCCACTAACCCAGAAATAGTGCTTCAGGTTAAGAACTTTGCTTCAGGATGAGAACAGAAATCGTACTCCGGCGGCACGGCAGCAGCAGGAGGCCCCATTAGCTAAAGTGGTGCTTCAGGTTAAGAACAGTTTCAGGTTAAGAACAGACCTCCGGAACGAATTAAGTACTTAACCACTGTATTATTATTATTATTATTATTATTATTATTATTATTATTATTTGCTATTTATAGCCCGCCTTTTTCCCAGAACAGGACTCAAGGCAGCTTATGCAAACTAAAGTAAGCAGATAAAATATGAAGAGCTAAGAACATATAAAGGAGAATCATTTAAAAGTATTTTTTTTTTTAAAAAAAAGATATTTATTACTTTTAAAGCTTACAAAATAGGAAAAAAGAGAGAGAGAGAGAGAAAAACAAAAGGAAGAAAAAAACAAAGGGGGAAAAAAAGCAATACAATACACAACCTAACTAAACACATTAAACTAAACAAAACCTTATCCCTAACCCTAACCCTAAACAAAATAAAAAACAAAAACAATTTAAAATTTAAAAGTAATTTAACTCTAATAGGAGACTATACTATCTGAAGAAGTGTGCATGCACACGAAAGCTCATACCAATAACAAACTTAGTTGGTCTCTAAGGTGCTACTGGAAGGAATTTAATTATTATTACTTGTTTCGACTAAGGCAGACCAACACGGCTACCTACCTGTAACTAGGAGACTATACATATAAAAAGAATTATTAAAATACAGATAATGAAAAAGGGAGGAGTTTATGGAAGGGGTATGTATCTCAAGGGCCTAGGAAGATGAGCAGTGGTATATCTGCACTTGCTGCAACTATGGTGGTCTGGGTCTGGATAGGGGACCACCTGGGAACCTCATGCATGCTACAATCTTCTGTTCCATGACTCAAGGAAGGTAGCAAACCACTGTAATAATTACCTTTGAGACCTCTTGCCCTGCCTGACTAAGGCATCCCTTTTCCACAGCAGGCTAGGCAAGGAACCGCTAACCTTGTGCTCCTCCCCCCCCCCAGTGTTCTTCAACTCCAACTTCCACCATCCGTGACCACTGGCCACACTTGTCAGGGCTGATGGGAGTTGGAGTCCAACAGCTCCAACCCAACCTGTGTTCATCGCTTTGGTCCATCTTGGAATAGACGAAGGACTGTCATGTGAAAGATGGAGCGAGCTTGTTTTCTCCTGCTCTGGAGAAAAGGACCTGAACCCGTGGATTCAAGTTACAAGAAAGGAGATTCCGGATAAACCTTAGGAAGAACTTTCTGAGGGCAAGAGCTGTTCAACCTTCAGACTGCCTCAGAAAGTCTCTGGAGGTTTTTAAGCAGAGGTTGAATGGCCACCTGTCATGGATGATCCAGTTGAGATTCCTGCATTGCATTGCAGCGGGGTTGTGATAGATCGTGGGTAGGCAACCTAAGCCCTGGAGAGCTGGATCCGGCCCAATCACCTTCTAAATCTGGCCCACAGACAGTCTGGGAATCAGCGTGTTTTTACATGAGTAGAATGTGTCCTTTTATTTAAAATGCATCTCTGGGTTCTTTGTGGGGCATAGGAATTCATTCATTTTATTTCCAAAATACAGTCCGACCCCCCCCCCCCACAAGGTCTGAGGGACAATGGACTGGCCCTCTGCTTAAAAATGACCCCCCAGGTCCCTTCTAACTCTATACAGTGGTACCTCGGGTTACAGACGCTTCAGGTTACAGATGCTTCAGGTTACAGACTCCGCTAACCCACAAATAGTACATCGGGTTAATAGTACTTTGCTTCAGGATGAGAACAGAAATCGCACAGTGACAACAGAAGGCCCCATTAGCTGAAGTGGTACCTCAGGTTAAGAACAGTTTCAGGTTAAGAACAGGCTCCAGAACGAATTAAGTTCTTAACTGTAATTCTAGGATTTTCTTTGTCCTCTGGGCCCTCAGACATAGCTCAGCTGCCTGTCTCTCTTTACTCCCACGTGGATTCTTCTCCCTCAGCTTTCTCTGGTCGTCTCTGGCCTGCTCCCACCCTTCCACACCTGTCCGTACCCTTTTCTTCTGATCTCCCCACGGTTTCCTTTTCCTGAGCAGTGGCGTAGCGTGGGTTGTCAGCACCCGGGGCAAGGCAAGTAATTTGCACCCCCTAACCCTGGATTTGCGCCCCCTAACCCTATCCCTAACCCTAACCCCCAGATGTTGTGCCCGGTGCGGCCGGCCCCCCCTGCACCCCCACGCTATGCCACTGTTCCTGAGCATGTTCTCTCAGCACCCAAACCATCTGCCACTCTTACCCGGCTCAGGAGATCGCCCTGCAGAAGCGTCTGCTGCAGCGCCCCCGGGGCCACCGTTTCCAGTTGCAGGACGTGGCAGAGCTCGGTCAGCTCCTCGTGGCCCAGGGAGCCAGTGCCGGTGACGTCAAAGCTGTCGAAGAGCTCTTTGAGGCGGGCTTCAGACTGGTCCTGCTCAGCTTCATCCATCCCATAGCCCACTGCGCTCAACTGTCGAAGGCAGAGAGAAGAACAACAGAAATAGTTAGTTACTCTTGCAAGGACTCCAGAGATGTTGAAGATAATGCATTTCTCTCTCTTGCAACCATAGTTTTGTTGAGACGTAACACCAAACCAATGGGACGCAGGTGGTGCGGTGGGTTAAACCACAGAGCCTAGGACTTGCCGATCAGAAGGTTGGCGGTTCGAATCCCTGCGACGGAGTGAGCTCCCATTGTTCGGTCCCTGCTCCTGCCAACCTAGCAGTTCAAAAGCACGTCAAAGTGCAAATAGATAAATAGGTATCGCTCAGCTGGAAAGCTAAATGGCGTTTCCGTGCGCTGCTCTGGTTCGCCAGAAGCGGCTTAGTCATGCTGGCCACATGACCTGGAAGCTGTACGCCGGCTCCCTCGGCCAGTAAAGCGAGATGAGCACCGCAACCCCAGAGTCAGTCACAACTGGACCTAATGGTCAGGGGTCCCTTTACCTTTACCTTTAACACCAAACCATGGTTTGCCCTAATTGTGGTTTGTGCACCCAGCCATGTGTTCCAGGTGTAGAAGCCAAGAATTCCAGCAAACTATCCTTGCTGGACCATAAAGAAGGCTAACTGGCGAAGAATGGATGCTTTTGAATTCTGGTGCTGGAGGAGACTCTTGAGAGTCCCATGGACTGCAAGAAGATCAAACCTCTCCATTCTGAAGGAAATCAGCCCTGAGTGCTCACTGGAAGGACAGATCCTGAAGCTGAGGCTCCAAGACTTTGGCCACCTCATGAGAAGAGAAGACTCCCTGGAAAAGACCCTGGTGTTGGGAAAGATGGAGGGCACAAGGAGAAGGGGACGACAGAGGACGAGATGGTGGGACAGTGTTCTCGAAGCTACCAGCATGAGTTCGACCAAACTGCGGGAGGCAGTGGAAGACAGCAGTGCCTGGCGTGCTCTGGTCCAGGGGGTCACAAAGAATTGGACATGACTAAACGACTAAACAACAAGATCCTTGACAGTGATCGTAGTTTGCCAGTTCAGATGAGACACCAAACAACAGGTTTGCAAACTATGGTTTCCGGTCCACTCCCAGGAACTGTCCTTGCAAACCCCAGATTCACATTATATCTAAACCATCTCATAGCCTCCAGAGGCAGTTTTGGCAGATATACATTTATTCCTTCCAACTCTAGGATTCTACAGTGCCGCACTCAACGTCAGGTCCAGTTTTAATTGCCTTGCAGCCAGGCACCGACTCTGCCTCCATCTATTGCCAGGCTTATCTGAATTGCAGAAAGGCTGGCCTCCTCTGGCAAAGGGATCCCTCCATTGTGCAGTTTGGCTCCAGAAAAAAAACAATCTTAATTGCCAACAACAAAACCTGAAATGTTTCCATGAAGAAATAATGTCCCCCAGCAGCTTCCAGATCAAAAGTAAGCGCCAGGACCGCAGATAGCACACAGCCCAGTAAGAAATCTCTTATCTCTCCCTCGCCTCCAGCTTTCTTTCTGTGCCCGCTCCCTCCCCTTCCTCTGTTCACCTCCTTTGAGCATTTCTCTAAACTACCTGTTGGAATAATGATGGTGGGGTCCTCAAAGGCCCAGGCTTTGCTTTCCATCCCAGGCTCAGTTTCCCCCATATTCAACAAAGGATGCAGAGCTGATGGATGTGTTAAAACTGGCTAGAAAGGAAAGCCAGTCTACAGAGCACAGAAACTCAACCTCATCAGCACCACAGCTTTGCATCTGGCCCAGTGGCGTAGCGTGGGGTGTGTGTGCAGGGGGGGCCGGCTGCACCGGGCGCAATATCTGGGGGTTAGGGTTAGGGGGCGCAAATCCACGGGTTAGGGGGCGCAAATTACTTGCCTTGCCCCGGGTGCTGACAACCCACGCTACGCCACTGATCTGGCCTCCCCAAATGATTTTTTAAAAATATCTGCAATTATGAGAGTTAGCAACTTGTTTTGCTGTAAACTTCTCAGGATTCCAAGACACACAGCAAATGCATCATATAACTGCAGAGTTGGAAGGAAGTTTGCAGCTGGGCGATATTTCGATATATCATCCAAAACCGGTTTGAAGAGAAGGTTGCTCTTGTGCCCAGGTCCCACTTCTAGGCTTCCCCTTGGGCATCTGGTTGAGAGAAGAGGCTGCTAGACTGGATCAGGCCCCGGTTGGACCCGGCAGAGCTCCTTGCATGTTCTTAGAGCAGCGCTCAGCAAACACACGCAGGGGCCACTGGGGAAGAGATGCAAGCCAGCCTTCCGTGCCTCAGCGTAAACAGTCCCTTTGCTTACACCGCCTCCATTCATCAAGGAGCAGCTCGACTTAGTTTCACTACAGACAAATGGCCCAGGCGAGGTGCGAGGCTCCCCAGAGCCCCACCAAACCCCCGGGAGCTTGAGGTAATGCTTTGTCAAAGGGTATTAGGAAGGAGAAAAACAACCAGACTTGCAGGAACAAACAAGCTCCAGGCAGTTTTAGAAAGACGCTTTTAAAGAGACGAGACAGAGAAGCCGAACCTCACAACTGGCGTTGGCACCAGAACTTTAGCTATTCCCACCAGCGTTTCAGTATTGCAGAAATTGTGGCAGGATGGATTACCAGAGAGTAACTTTCCCCCCAGCACCAGGATCCTAGCTTCTTACTGGATCAGAAGCATGGTTTTCTCAAAAGCAGAAAGAAACTGATAAACTAAGAACATATCAAGAGCCCAGCTGTTCCAGGCTCTGTTACCCTGTATATTTCCACCATTTCTTAGTCAGTTGTCTGGGGGAAAAAAATGTATGGCAGAGATTGCCACCCACTCTCAGATCTGATTCTTCTGATGGGTGGATAGGTTGCTATTCTAGACAGCCAAAATCTGTACATATGGAACTATGTATCTTTGCTTAGAGAATGGTCACTGAGTGTGCTTTTTCTTCCTTCTCCCTCCCACCTCTTTTGCCTTGTGTGTCATGTCTTAAAGGCAAAGGACCATTAGGTCCAGTCGTGACCGACTCTGGGGTTGCAGCGCTCATCTCGCTTTATCAGCCGAGGGAGCCAGCGTACAGCTTCCGGGTCATGTGGCCAGCAGGACTAAGCTGCTTCTGGCGAACCAGAGCAGCGCACAGAAACGCTTTTTACCTTCCCACTGGAGTGGTACCTATTTATCTACTTGCACTTTGACGTGTTTTTGAACTGCTAGGTTGGCAGGAGCAGGGACCGAGCAAAGGGAGCTCACCCCGTCGCAGGGATTAGAACCGCCGACCTTCTGATCAGCAAGCCCAAGGCTCTGTGGTTTAACCCACAGCGCCACCCGCATCCCTGTGTCATGTCTTCTTCGACTGTAGATCTGAGGGCAGGGGCTGTCTTACTGCTGACTTTTGCAAGCCGCACCCTAGGAGTCCTTTGGGGCGAAAGGGTGAGGCACAAATGCTTCAAACAATTAACAGGAACATGCTTACAGGGCTGCTTCCAAAAGTTACCCACTATCTGAAGAAGTGGCACTCTCACAGGTTCCACCTAATACCCATTCTACATTTGCAAGAGCTTGAGAGTAGCGGCAGGAAACTTTTTCCACCTGACCTGCTCCGACAATAGCAGAAGCAGCCCCCTCCTAACTACCAGCAGCTACCTGCATTCCCTGATATTCCCTGGATCACAACAGGATGGCAAGTCCTTGGTGGCTGCCGTATCGCTGGTATAATCAGGGTGTGGCCCAAAGCAGGGGTCAGCAACCTTTTTCAGCCATGGGCCGGTCCACTGTCCCTCAGATCTTGTGGGGGGCTGGACTATATTTTGAAAAAAAGATATGAGCGAATTCCTGTGCCCCACAAATAACTCAGAGATGCATTTTAAATACAGTCATACCTCGGGTTACAGACGCTTCAGGTACTCGTTTTTGGGTTGTGAACTGCACCAAACCCGGAAGTACCAGAACGGGTTACTTCTGGGTTTCAGTGCTCGCACATGTGCAGAAGCGCTAAGTTGCGCTTTGCACATGCGCAGAAGCACCGAATCGCGACCTGCGCATGTGCAGACATGGTGCTGCGGGTTGCGAACGTGCATCCCGCACGGATCATGTTCGCGACCCAAGAATCCACTGTAAAAGCACAACATTCTACTCATGTAAAAACACCAGGCAGGCCCCACAAATAACCCAGCATGGACACGAAAACTCATACCAAGTACAAACTTAGTTGGTCCCTAAGGTGCTACTGGAAGGAATTTTTTTATTTTCATAGAATCATAGAGTTGGAAGAGACCACAAGGGCCATCGAGTCCAACCCCCTGCCAAGCAGGAAACACCATCAGAGCACTCCTGACATATGGTTGTCAAGCCTCTGCTTAAAGACCTCCAAAGAAGGAGACTCCACCACACTCCTTGGCAGCAAATTCCACTGTCAAACAGCTCTTACTGTCAGGAAGTTCTTCCTAATGTTTAGGTGGAATCTTCTTTCTTGTAGTTTGGAGCCATTGCTCCGTATCCGCTTCTCTGGAGCAGCAGAAAACAACCTTTCTCCCTCCTCTATGTGACATCCTTTTATATATTTGAAGATGGCTATCATATCACCCCTTAACCTCCTCTTCTCCAGGCTAAACATGCCCAGCTCCCTTAGCCGTTCCTCATAAGGCATCGTTTCCAGGCCTTTGACCATTTTGGTTGCCCTCCTCTGGACCTGTTCCAGTTTGTCAGTGTCCTTCTTGAACTGTGGTGCCCAGAAATTTTGTTTCGACCAACACAGCTACCACCTGTAACTAGTCATGTAAAAACATGCTGATTCCCGGACGGTCCACGGGCCAGATTGGGAAGGCGATTGGGCCGCATCCGGCCCACGGGCCTTAGGTTGCCTACCCCTGGTCCAAAGGCTCATGATGCAGCTCTCTTGCTAAAGCTAAGGTGGTCTGCATCTGCCTGGAAGGGAAAGCTCCTCCTGCAGAGGACATTACTGCTGCTTTGGGTTCCGGGATGGAAAAATGCAGGTTATACATTCTACCTATTGCAACAGTTTATGTACCACTTAACCCCTTGGCCTCTAAGCCCATTCTTCAGCCTGGACACTGAGGTCCAGCGCTGAGGACCTTGGCGGTTCCCTCCCTGCTAAAAGTGAGGTTACAAGGAACCAGGCAGAGGGCCTTCTCGGTGGTGGCGCCCGCCCTGTGGAACGCCCTACCATCAGATGTCAAAGAAATAAACAACTACCTGACGCTTAGAACACATTTGAAGGTAGCCCTGTTTAGGGAAGTTTTTAATGTTCCATTCTATTTTTAATATTTTGTTGGGAGCCGCCCAGAGTGGCTGGGGAATCTCAGCCAGATGGGTGGGGTATAAATAATATAATTATTATATTATTATTATTATTAAGCAGTGCACAACAAGATGAAAAGGATACAATAAGGAGACAAACTGGTCAAAATTAACCATAAGATCGAGGGTTGGGGAGAGGGCAAGCATGCAGAATTAAAAGCAGGTCTTTAGCAGATCAGGCCAGTAGCCTATCTAGTCCAGTATCCTGTTCTCATATTCACCAACCAGATGGGAAACCCACAAGCAGGATTCGAACACAAGACCCCTCTCCCCTCCTGCAACTGGGATTCAAAAGCATTGCTACCCATCCTGGCTGGTAGCCGTGAATAGCCCTCTTAGTAGCGGGGTGGGGGGGTGGGGACTGTCTGATCTCACCTGGGATTCAAGGTACCACTCCGAAGACAAGGAAAAGCACCCGGGAGTTTGGAGAGCAGCAGTCGCCTGTCTGCCTCGGCTTTCTCCAGACCCACAGGAAGGCAGCTGCTACTCTTGCTCTCCCAGGCTGCTGCCCCCCCCCCCAAGAGAGAACGACAGAGAGAGAGAGAGAGAGAGAGAGAGAGAGAGAGAGGAGCCTGAGCTCATCAGATGCAGAGCAGGTTCAGGAGACAAAGAGAGCAGAGGCACCCACCGTGTGGCCACCTTTGCGCTCTGCTTCTGGGCTTTGTTGGGGCATCTGCGTGGATGGGAAGAAGATGCTGGACCACATCAAGGCTTGGGATGCCTGTGGTCCTCCAAAGGATGATGTGTTCCAGCTCCCATCAGGCCCAGCCAAGAGGACCATTACTCCAGGAAGATGGCTCCAGCAACAACTGGAGTAAAGAGGGGACCATCAGTCCATTTCGGATTCTCTCCGTTTCTCATTCCTCCCCACCATAGGAGCCAACCTTAAGGGGCCGAAGTCCTTTCAGCATCCCGAATAAAATATTTGAGGGGGCCGGGGGCTCCCCTAAAATGATGGGCATTGCTATTTAAATGGTTTGTGCGTGCCATGTCTTGCAGTCGATTATGCAGGGCAGGACTTACCCGCCGCCCATATTTTATTCAAGTTGGCGCCCCTGCTCCCCCCCGGATAAAAAAATCATAATTTCAGTTTATCCATTTAGGATGCTGTTTTCGTAATGTCGTCATGAACAGATTGAGGCTGAATCCTGACAAAACAGAAGTACTGTTTTGGGGGGACAGGAGGCGGGCGGGTGTGGAGGATTCCCTGGTCCTGAATGGGGTCACTGTGCCCCTGAAGGACCAGTTGTGCAGCCTGGGAGTCATTTTGGACTCACAGCTGTCCATGGAAGCACAGGGCAATTCTGTGTCCAGGGCAGCTGTTTACCAGCTCTATCTGGTACACAGGCTGAGACCCTACCTGCCTGCGCACGGTCTTGCCAGAGTGGTGCATGCTCTGGTTATCTCCCGCTTGGACTACTGCAATGTGCTCTATGTGGGGCTACCTTTGAAGATGACCCGGAAACTACAACTAATCCAGAATGCGGCAGCTAGATTGGTGACTGGGAGCAGCCGCCGAGACCACATAACACCAGTCATGAAAGACCTACACTGGCTCCCAGTACATTTCCGAGTACAATTCAAAGTGTTGGTGCTGACCTTTAAAGCCCTAAACAGCCTCGGTCCAGTATACCTGAAGGAGCGTCTCCACCCCCAACATTCTGCCCAGACACTGAGGTCCAACGCTGAGGGCCTTCTGGCGGTTCCCTCACTGCAAGAAACCAAGATACACGGAACCAGGCGGAGGGCCTTCTCGGTGGTGGCGCCCGCCCTGTGGAACGGCCTCCCACCAGATGTCAAAGAGAAGAACAACTACCAGACTTTTAGAAGACATCTGAAGGCAGCCCTGTTCAGGGAAGCTTTTAATGTTTAACAGACCACTGTATTTTAATACTTTGTTGGAAGCCGCCCAGAGTGGCTTGGGAAACCCAGCCAGATGGGCGGGTTATAAATAATAATTCTTCATCATAATAGTGCAAATTTTCCCCAATGTTTTTTCTTTTAATTTCATTTAATTTAGCCCACCCTTCTCTTCCAAGGAGCTCAGGGAGTGTCCTGCATGGCATTGTCCGTCCTCATTTAATCATCACACCAACCCTGTGAGGCAGGGAATGCCTCCTTCGCACTGGGCACCAAGACTTTTGCAGAAGAACACCATGGGCAAATGATGCCACAGGCAGGGGACGGTAGGTATTCCTGCCCCACGCTGCTGCTGCCTTCTTCCTCCAAACATGCTATTTTGCTTTATCCCTTTTAAATCCCAGATAATCTCTGGTTATCCACGAACAGGTAAAACGAGATAGAAGGACTTTCACCAGCGGGGAGTGAGCGTGGGAGGAAAACCTGCTCAGGATCAACATTTTTAGAAAGGAAAAGGGAAAAAAGGAGGTGCATTTGTCAAAGCTAATTATTTCTAAGCAAAGCAGGAGTGCAAAGGGATATGATCCCTGCTGCCTTTCTGGTACTGGTCTGTTACTCAACCAGGACTAGAGCCATGTAAAGCCTTCATTGGAACATAGTGACCGCTGTGTTTTTGAACTAGGTGCCACAGAAAGCACTATAGCTGACAGGCAGGGGGGTCTGCATTGCCCCCCATGTACACCTAGGTGATGCCACCTCCCTGCTTTCCTTCAAACCCCTCCTCAAGGAGCCCTTCCCATTTCCCACAAAGCCTTTGGCACAATCCCCAGGCCACATTCCTTGCAATAAGACTGTAAGCGCCTCTGGGGCAGGGACCTATCTTGCGGTTTTTGCATCGTTCACATTAGGGATGCAGGAACCTGCCTTGAACAGAGTCAGGCCAAAGGTCCACTTAGCTCAGTTTACACAGACTGGCAGCAGCTCTCCAGGAAGTTGGACACGAATCATTCTCAGCCACGCCTGGAGATGCAATGATATACAGGGCATTAACACAATCAGGAAGCCTCTGGATTGCAAGTAATGGGATAAATACTAGGACTCAGGTCCTCCCCCTTTGCCTGAGCAACAAAGGATGGTCTTCTGCAGCTTAAGGTCTTGTCCCAAGTCCCACTGATTCATCCAGCAAACCCTGGAATGGTGAATTTGTTTTATAAGGTTATTTATGAGCCATTTTGACCCAAATCCCCCCCCCAGATGACTTACAGTTTAGATTTAACAGACTATGTTGACCTCTGACTAAATGCAGGTTCCTCACTTTATTAGCCACTTCCTTCTGTGTGAATTTGGACAAGATCGGGAAGCTTCACTCAAACTTAGTATAATGTCCTAATCCATTTGCAAGCTGGAATCCTAAACCATGGTTTGATATAGCTTTGCTAGTTTTGATAAAGACATCCCTAGTTGTATTTAAGGATGATTTGGAGGAGGAGGGGAAAGAGGCAGTGATATCAGGAAAGAAATCATAGAATGGTATTGCTGGAAGGGGACCCAAGGGTCATCTAGTCCAACCCCCTGAAACGCAGGAATCACAGCTAAAGAAACCCGGACAGGTGGCCATTGAACCTTTGTTCGATAACCTCCAGTGAAGGAGAGGCCACCACCTTGCAAAAGAATCTGTTCCACCGTTGCACAGCCCTCGCCCCAGAAAGCTCTTCCTAATGTTTTGTCAGAACCTCCTTTCTTGCCATTTGAATCTGTTGGTTTGGGTCCTCACCTCTGGAGCAGGAAAAAACAAGCTTGCTCCCTCTTCCATGGGGCAACCCTTGAGGTATTTGAAAATGGCTATCCTATCTCCTCTCAGTCTCCTCTTTCCCAGGCTAAACATGCCCAGCTCCTTCAACCATTCCTCATAAGGTGTGGGATGTGAAACACAAGAGCAGCCAAGTACAACATTCCTAGAGTGAACATGTTTACACACGGGGAGGAATGTTTGTCCAGCCAGCAGGTCAACTTCCTGTTTCCTTCTGGGCTGGGACAGACTATCTCAGCATGTGACTAGAGGTGGGTGTGGCCTCACCTGTGCAGGTAACGACAAAAGCACAGGGCAGGGCAGCCATCTCTCTCTCTTTGACTACCTGCATCAAAGAAGCAACATCTGCTTAGCCAAAGATGCTCTCTTGGCCTCCAGCCAAGAGAGGACAAAGGGACTGTCTCCTTATGAGATAGTTTCCAGGTGTATGTAACTTTTCTAAGCTAAGTCTGCCTTCTGGGATCTGATTGTGAACAGAATGTGAGTTGAGTAAACTCTTTTTTATACTTTTATAGAAGACTGTGTCATGTCTTATATTTTATGAGGGAATAAGGGGAAAATACCAGAACAGTTGGACGCAGGTGGCGCTGTGGGTTAAACCACAGAGCCTAGGACTTGCCAATCAGAAGGTCAGTGGTTCGAATCCCCGCAACGGGGTGAGCTCCCGTCGCTCGGTCCCTGCTCCTGCCCACCTAGCAGTTTGAAAGCACGTCAAAGTGCAAGTAGATAAATAGGTACCGATCCGGTGGGAAGGTAAACGGCGTTTCCGTGTGCTGCTCTGGTTCACCAGAAGCGCTTAGTCATGACCCGGAAGCTGTACGCCGGCTCCCTCGGCCAGTAAAGCAAGATGAGCACCGCAACCCCAGAGTCGGTCATGACTGAACCTAATGGTCAGGGGTCCCTTTACCTTTACCAGAACAGTTATCATAGAGGCTTTAGCGAGCCTAAGCAAACGCATCCACTGTGAGTTTAAAAAGGGAGAATGTTACTCTGCTAAAATTGTGAACTTGTTAACACAAGTTGGAAAGGCTATAATCAAACAATATATCCTCTCCTGCATCCCTGAACATTCCCACATAAGGCTTGGTTTCCAGACCCTTGATCATCTTGGTTGCCCTCCTCTGCACACCTTACAACTTGTCAATATCCTTCCTAAACTACGGCACCCAGAACCGGACACACGACTCCAGGTGTGGTCTGACCAAGGCAGAATCGAGTGGGACTATCAAATCATAGAATTGTAGAGTTGGAAGGGAACCCTGGGGGTCATCTAGTCCAACCCCCTGCCATGCAGGCATCTCAGCTCAAGCATCCATGACAGATGGCCATCCAAGCATCTTAAAATCCTCCACAGAAGGCGAGTCCTCCGTCTCCCTTGGTTACTTCCCTTGAGCTGGACCTGCGACTTCTGTAATCACAATAATAATATAAACCACGTTTCGACTTAGCTTTTGAAAAACGCACCTGGGAGATTTGGAGGAGGTTGAGGAAGAGATGTCAAAGAGCCGGGGGGGGGGGGGAAGGGAGGGGGCTCCAAATCACCAAAACAAAAGGCAGCGTTTCGACGTGGGCCTTTTCATCTCCCCTCCAGATGGCCGGGCAGCTGAGAGCGCGGCTGGAATGCCTGGACTGCTTTGCCGTTTGCTCAATTGCTCCCCACCCAGAGATGCAATAATAGGCCAGGCTTGACCAGCCCTCGGCCACAGCTGGCAGAGCGGGGAGCAGCTGAGTCCGGTCAAATCTGCACCAGGTGCTCTTGCACAGATCCGGTCCCTTTCAAGGCTTGCTCCTGCTGGCCTGCACTGCTGGATCTTCAAAAAGAGAGTCACGGATATCTGGGAGAGAAATTCGTTCGGACCTCCCAGACCCCGCTAACTCAGTGCCACCCCCCTTCCATTCATGCACAACCTGGGTGTCCGTGTCGTGACTTTAATTCTCCCCAAGTTGGTCTCTTTTTTTTTTAATGTTGGAACAGATGGCTCAGCAAGGAAAGCCTTGCAAGATCTGCTCGCTTGACCGTAAGGCTGATGGCTATTTTAAGACTGCCTCTTACTCCCACGCTCCGGTGGAAAGGTATTAAGGAAACACCAGGTTTCTAGGAGACGGAAGAACGAGATGCGGCGCTTTGCTTCATTAAGAAAAGGGAGCAAACATATTCCTAGACCTGGAGAGTTGGAAGGGACCAGTTTTCAAATCTGTTAAGGTCATATTGAATCCCTATTCTGTCTTCTGCAGCACTGGCTACCTCTCCCAATTTGGTGTCATCAGCAAATTGGATGAGCGTCCCCTCAATTCCTTCATCTGTCATTTATAAAGGATGTTGGGAAAGATTGAGGGCACAAGAAGAAGGGGACGACGGAGGACGAGATGGTGGGACAGTGTTCTCGAAGCTACAAACATGAGTCTGACCAAACTGCGGGAGGCAGTGGAAGACAGGAGGGCCTGGCGGGCTCTGGTCCAGGGGGTCACGAAGAGTCGGACACCACTAAACGACTAAACAACGACAACATTTATAAAGACAATGAACAACAAGGGGCCCAGGACAGAACCCTGTGGCACCCCACTTGTCGCTTTTTTCCAGGATGATGAAGAACCATGAATGAGTACTCTTTGGGTTCGGTCAATCAACCAGCTACAAATCCACCTTACAGTTACGATACGATACAATAATCTTTATTGTCATTGTCCCATACAGAACAACAAAATTGAAAAAATCTACATCAGACATTCAGAAACCAACAAGCCTACTATCCCAGGCTGGTTAGCCCCCTAAAAACTCTGATATCCCATAATTAAATACAATATACTCCCATAGAGACTACCTTACACTGCGTTTAAAACCAAAAACATATTTGGATAGAAACTGTTTCTCAGGCGGCTAATCCTAGCCTTTATAACCCTGCACCTTCTTCCAGAAGGCAGAAGCTGAAAGAGATCATTTCTGGGGTGCGCACTATCCTGCGCTATCTCTGCAGCTTTCTTATGACACCTGGAAGCGTAGATTTGATCCAAGGTGGGAAGAGTGCAACCAATTATTCTCTCCGCAGTCTTTACAACCCTGGACAGCATTGTTTTTTCCCTGACCGTGCAGCTTCCAAACCACACACACGTCCAACCCACATTTTACCAGCTTCCTTGCAATAGTTTCAAGGGGGACTTTGTCAAAAGCCCTACTGAAATCAAGATACACTATGTCCACAGCATTCCCCTGATCCACCAAGCTTGTAACTCTATCATAAGGCAGAGTTCAAGGACACTCCTGAACCAGGCAAAAGCACCCAACATGTGAAGCGAGATGGGCGAGACATGTTGCCTAAGGAGAGCCTCAAGGGCCAGGAAAAGAGGCATGGAGGGGCACATTTGGGCCCTGGGCACAAGGTTCTCCACCCATGTCTTAGGGCATGAGTGGCCAACCTGAACTGGCACAGCAGCCAGCATTTGAGCACTTCTGGACCACAGACTATCACTGCCTAGTTTGGCTCTCATCATTTACTTATTTGCTGATCTGTCAGGGGGGGAAAGTGGAATATAAATAAATATAAGAATAATAATCTACCTGAGGCCAAGCTCCTTCCCTCTCTTATAAACTCTGATCAGGGAGGGGGGAGGAATAGTTTTGACAGGTGAGAATGAAGTTTGTCTCAAGTCTTAACTTGAGGTGGAAAAACGTAACAGGTGTCGGATGTGTAATGAAACACTCCAGTTGTGAAACCCACCAAATTATTATTATTATTATTATTATTATTATTATTATTATTAATTTAACCACGCCCATCTGGCTGGGTCCCCCCAGCCACTCCGGGCGGCTTCCAGCAAAACACTAAAATACGATAACCTATTAAACATTAAAAGCTCCCCTAAACAGGGCTGCCTTTAGTGCCTTTGGGCTGCAAATCTTGGTTTGCTAGTTGAGATACCATGGTAGGCTATAGAGTCCAACGGCAATGACAATTAATATTCCAAGGCCTACACCATGGGTAGGCAAACTAAGGCCTGGGGGCCGGATCCAGCCCAATCGCCTTCTCAATCCGGCCCGCGGACAGTCTGGGAACCAGCATGTTTTTACATGAGTAGAATGTGTCCTTTTATTTAAAATGCATCTCTGAGTTATTTGTGGGGCCTGCCTGGTGTTTTTACATGAGTGGAATACAGTGGTACCTCAGGTTACATACACTTCAGGTTACATACGCTTCAGGTTACAGACTCCGCTAACCCAGAAATATTACCTCAGGTTAAGAACTTTGCTTCAGGATGAGAACAGAAATCGTTCTCCGGCGGCACAACGGCAGCAGGAGACCCCATTAGCTAAAGTGGTACTTCAGGTTAAGAACAGTTTCAGGTTAAGAACAGACCTCTGGAATGAATTAAGTACTTAACCCAAGGTACCACTGTATGTGCTTTTATTTAAAATGCATCTCTGGCTTATTTGTGAGGCATAGGAATTTGTTCATTAAAAAAATATATATAAAGTCTGGCCCACCCACAAAGTCTGAGGGACAGTGGACTGGCCCCCTGCTGGAAAAGTATGCAGACCCCTGGCCTACACTATCTGTTATGATACAGTGTTGGTGCTTTGAGACTGTAAATGATCTGAGATGAAGGCAGCTTCCAAAGCACATGTCCTCTTGCAGCAATAGAACTGCTAGCACATTGCAAAGCTAAGCAGGGTCTGGTCTGGTTTCAAACTGGACGAGGGACCCCGTGTTCTACAGTTCTTGCACCTTTGGGCCGCGGACTCAAGCTCCATGTACAGGTGAACTTAATGAGGCCTCCTAAGAATAATGGCATTAGCTCATCACAAACCAATCCTTTAGAGAGGACGCTTGCAAACAAAACATGGTTATCGCAGCGGGTGGGAAGAGGAGGAGGAGGAGGAGGAGGAGGAGGAGGAGAGGGACAGAGAGCTGAGGCCGACATGCCGGCTTTTGTTCAAGGGACTATCAGATAGTTTCAAGGGTACAAAACAGCACTGACATTGGACATTTTCCTGGGCAAGAGCCCAATTCATCCCATATGTGGAACTGAGCACAGGGGTTAGTGGGTGGGCATAGATTCAGGTGAAGCAAGGAAGAAACAGCTTAATGTTTAGGGAAGTTTTTTTAATGACTGACGTTTTAATGTATTTTTAATCTCCTGTTGGAAGCTGCCCAGAGTGGCTGGGGAGACCCAGCCAGATGGGCGGGGTATAAGTAATAAATTATTATTACATTATTATTATTAATGAGGACTAGCTTCTGGAACACGGCCCCCTGCGTTTTACTCAGAAAGAAAATGGCACCCCACTTCCTAGATGATATGGGGCGTCTACCCTATAAAAAGCGTGATTCGGAATAGTGTTTTGCACACTCCACTACGGAAGATAATAGCACAACAAAATTGAAAACAGTCACCATTTACTGCACATTTCTTCAAAATCCAATTGAGACTATGTAGTTTAATTAATTCGACAACACTGATGTTGAGCTTGATCCAGCGATAGCAGCTATTATTAATAAGTGGCTATTTTATGACTTGCGGCGGCTCAGAATCGTAAATACAAACTCACGTGAAATAGGGGTAAGAGCGGTAAAATGTTAAACGCAAAGCAAGGAAGGCATTTCTAGTCTGTTCAGTCATAAATAAGTGATTGAGATGCCCAGAAGATGGGAATGTAAAAAAGTAAAGAACTTCTGGGAAATGATATATAATGAGATGAAAGAGATGTTGATATATACATTCTTTTTTTAAAAAAAGAAGCGTTTTTACTTGGTATTATAGGTCAGGACATGAATAGGCAAGATGTTAAATTGTTTTTATATGCAACAACTGCGGCAAGAGTATTGTTAGCCCAGAAATGGAAACAAGAAGAAATTCAGACGAAAGAAGAATGGCAGACGAAAATAATGGACTATGCAGAATTGGACAAAATGACAGGAAGGATTCGAAACCTGCGGGACCAGAGATTTACCGAAGATTGGAAGAAGTATATGAATTATTTGAAGAGCAACTGTAATCAACAAATTACGCTAGTAGGACTACAAGAAGTTTCATAAGGAGAAATATACGAAGTGCTAAAAGGTAAAGGTAAAGGTACCCCTGCCCGTACGGGCCAGTCTTGACAGACTCTGGGGTTGTGCGCCCATCTCACTTAAGAGGCCAGGGGCCAGCGCTGTCCGGAGACACTTCCGGGTCACGTGGCCAGCGTGACATCGCTGCTCTGGCGAGCCAGAGCCGCACACGGAAACGCCGTTTACCTTCCCGCTGGTAAGCGGTCCCTATTTATCTACTTGCACCCGGAGGTGCTTTTGAACTGCTAGGTTGGCAGGCGCTGGGACCGAGCAGCGGGAGCGCACCCCGCCGCAGGGATTCGAACCGCCGACCTTTCGATCGGCAAGCCCTAGGCGCTGAGGCTTTAACCCACAGCGCCACCTGCGTCCCTATATGAAGTGCTACAAAGTAGATAAAAAATAGAGATATTAGTTATGAGTTTTAAATGTAACAGGGAAAATAAGAAATGCATACTAAGAGATTAGATTGGAAAATTTCACCTGGCTTGCTTCCAGGCCCAGTTCACAGAACCATAGAACTGAAGTCTTGGAAGGGACCCCGAGGGTCATCTAGTCCAAACCGCTGAAATGCAGGAATACGCAGAGATCAAACCTATAACCTTGGCATGATCAGCACCATGCTCCAACCAGCTGAGCTATGCAGGCTCCTGGTGCTGCTTTTATAGGAACACAGGAAGCTGCCTTTTGCAGCACTGAACCGCTGGCGTCCCTCAAGCTCAGTATGGCCAACACTGGCTGGCAGCAGCTCTCCAGGCGATATTCCCTATATGAAGATGCAATATTGGACTGACCTTCTTTATACGTAGCAAAAGCTGGACCACTGAGTTACGGCTCTTCCCCTTTCATCCTCTAGATCTAGAACATTTCAGGGCTTGTGACCAAGACAGGTACAGAACTCTTACTATCAGGAAGTTCATCCTAATATTTGGTCAGCATTTCTTTTCTTTTCATTTGGACCCACTGGTTCGGGTCCTACCCTCTGGAGACGCAGAATACAAGCTTGTTCCACCTTCCATGTAGTAGTCCTTCAGATTTTTTTGAAGATGTCTATCCTGTCTCAGTCTGCTCTTTTCCTCAACCCTTCCTTGGTTTCCAGACCCATGATCAGGGCCAGATTTAGGTTTGATAAGGCCCTAAGCGAAAAGCAATGACAAACCTAGACAGCATCTTAAAAAGCAGAGACATCACCTTGCCAACAAAGATCCGTATAGTTCAAGCCATGGTTTTCCCAGTAGTAATGTATGGAAGTGAGAGCTGGAGCATAAAGAAGGCTGATCGTCGAAGAATGGATGCTTTTGAATTATGGTGCTGGAGGAGACTCTTGAGAGTCCCATGGACTGCATGAAGATCCAACCTCTCCATTCTTAAGGAAATCAGCCCTGAGTGCTCACTGGAAGGACAGATCCTGAAGCTGAGGCTCCAAGACTTTGGCCACCTCATGAGAAGAGAAAACTCCCTGGAAAAGACCCTGGTGTTGGGAAAGATGGAGGGCACAAGGAGAAGGGTACGACAGAGGACGAGATGGTGGGACAGTGCTCTTGAAGCTACCAGTATGAGTTTGACCAAACTGCGGGAGGCAGTGGAAGACAGGAGTGCCTGGCGTGCTCTGGTCCAGGGGGTCACGAAGAGTCGGACACGACTAAACAACAACAAGGCCCTAAGCTCCTGAAAGTGATGGGGCCCTTTCTATGTCCAGCTGTCCTTTGTCAACAACAAATGGTCGCTGTTTTTTGTGTTGAATATATGCTATATGGTAATTTATGGACCTGATGTGTATCTAAAGCCATTTACACATAACAAAATATGTATTTTATCAAAGTAATTGTTGAACTGAAATACAATTAAGAAGATGTACATTAATAGTGAAATACAATTAAGAAGAAGTATATTTTTGGGGGGCCGCAAGAGAGTGGAGCCCTAAGCTATAGCTTGTTTAGCTTATACGTAAATCTGACACTGCCTGTGATCATCTTGGCTGCCCTCCTCTGCACACATTCCAGCTTCTGAACATCCCTGCATGCAGAAAGCTAGAACATCAGGTCCATCCCTGACTTGCTAGCTCTTCGCATGCAGGGGGATTATCACAAAGGGATGCTTCCATGCAAGCCACCCCAAAGCACCTTCGCTGAACTTGGAACAAATCATTCCGTCCATCCAGCACTTAGCAGTGGCTTGGCTTTCCCAAAGCCCACGTCCCCAGACTACAAATTTAAACATTATTTAATGCAGACTCTTTCTACGGGGCGCCCAGGCCATGCTGGGACTGAATGATGACTCTGGAAGGGAGCAGTTCTTCAAAGGAACTGGAGCCCAGAGCGAAGACGGAGACAAGGAGCTCCCTCGTCTTTCCCACCGCTCTCAATTACTTCCCAGGCTGCAGGTGTTAGGGATTGATTAATCGTCAAGTAGTCAGGCAATTAACAACCTCTTAATTGAGCAGTCGGGTGTCACCACATCAGAGCTAGGAAGCACTCCTCTCAGGAAGCAGGTATCAAGGCTGCAGTCTTTTGTGCCGATGGCTTTTTTTGGGGGGGAGGGGAGGACCCCAAATCACTTCCGGGGCTGGCTTGCATATAGGTCTACTCTGAAGTCATGCATTTGGACAAGACTCTGCCAACCTTCCAAGATACACATGCAAATGTCACACAGAATTAACAGCAGTGTCAGCTCTATTAGAAAGTCCTGCATTCGATTCCTGCCTTCTCCAGGCAGGGCTGGGAATGTCCCCATCTGAAACCCTGAACAGCTGCTGCCAGTGAGAGTAGGTAGATAGATAGATGGCTAGATAATTTATTACGGTAGGAGACCAGCTTATAAAACACACTTGGGGGTACAATCCCAGAAGGAAAACAAACATTTAAAACAATGTACAACAATAAATTTGAAATTTATAAATGCGATAAGTGTACAGACTTAAAACTTTAAGATAAGCTACCACAGAGAGCTTCTTGGGCTCCATGATCACTGCAGATGGTGACAGCAGCCACAAAATTAAAAGACGCCTGCTTCTTGGGAGAAAAGCAATGATAAACCTAGACAGCATCTTAAAAAGCAGAGACATCACCTTGCCAACAAAGGTCCATAGAGTTAAAGCCATGGTTTTCCCAGTAGTGATGTATGGAAGTGAGAGCTGGACCATCAAGAAGGCTGATTGCCGAAGAATTGATGCTTTTGAATTATGGTGCTGGAGGAGACTCTTGAGAGTCCCATGGACTGCAAGAAGATCCAACCTCTCCATTCTGAAGGAAATCAGCCCTGAATGCTCACTGGAAGGACAGATCGTGAAGCTGAGGCTCCAAGACTTTGGCCACCTCATGAGAAGAGAAGACTCCCTGGAGAAGACCCTGATGTTGGGAAAGATGGAGGGCACAAGGAGAAGGGGACGACAGAGGACGAGATGGTGGGACAGTGTTCTCGAAGCTACCAGCATGAGTTTGACCCAACTGCGGGAGGCAGTGGAAGACAGGAGTGCCTGGCGTGCTCTGGTCCAGGGGGTCGGACACAACTAAACGACTCAACAACAACAACACTTAGCTATATGGGCCCCTTATGGTCCGACTATAAGAACCTAAGTAGAACCTTCAGGATCAGGCCAGTGGCCCATCTAGTCCAGCATACTGTTCTCACACTGGCCAGCTAGATGCCTGTACGAAACCAGGATCCGATCACAAGAGCAACACGCCCTTCCTGTGGTTTCCAGCAACTGGTATTCAAAAGCATCGCTGCCTTCAACTGGGGAGGCAGATCAGAGCCCCCATGGCAGCTTTCGAGGTTCATAGGCTCTGCGTTGGCCCATAACACTCTGGCACTAGACAGTCAGCGGGTCTAAACTTGCTGAAAACATTTCCATTCCACCAGGCCTACGCAGACCATTGGGAGAATAAATCTTTCCACAATTGTTAATTGAATTTTTTAAAATTTCTTTATGGTTTTTATGTTTCACTGCTGTAAACTGCTCATATATTTTATGGCACGGTGGCAGATAAATAAATTTTATATGCCCTACCACAGGCATAGGCAAATCGGCCCTCCAGATGTTTTTGAGACTACAGTTCCCACCATGCCTGACCACTGGTCCTGTTAGCTAGGGATGATGGGAGTTGTAGTCCCAAAACATCTGGAGGGCCGAGTTTGCCTATGCCTGCCCTACAAGGACGTTGTTCAGTGGTTAGATCTACCTGGCATCTCCAAGAAGGGCTAGGAAGGCCCCCTGCCTGAAACCCTGGAGAGCCTCTGCCAGCCAGTGTAGGCAATATTGAGCCAGATGGAGCCATGGTCTTACTTGGAATAAGGAAAAGGTCCCCTCGCTTCTTTTGGCATAGGACTCAGTTCAGAAACCAAACACCTCCTCACCTGCCTTGCAAAAGCTGCCACCCTTCTATGAACTGCCACACCTGTCCGACAAGCAGCGGCTAGATTGCCTCTCCTGGGCTGTGAAAAGCTGTCAGTCTCGACAGATCAAGCTGCTGTTAAAATCACAGGGGCAAGTTGGGCCAAGGTTTTTTATTATGATTATTCCGGTCAGTTGATAACCTTACATCCTACTCACATGGGAGGAAACAGCTGGGGGGGAGGGGGGAGAGAATGAACTCCCAGCATTTCCAGGTAGGAATGGCTGGGGAGGGGAAATACCCTCTGTCTGAAACCTTGGAGAGCTGCTGCCAGTTAGTGCAGGCATTTACAACAGGTAGATTGTGATCTACCAGTAGATTGCGGGGGTGTTCCAGGTAGATCGCTGGATCTCCAGGGTGCTCCTGATCGACCCCCCAGAAAAGCTCAACAACTCTGGGTCACCCTCCCCAAAAGATCAACAACTCTTGGCAATGACAAGGGGTAAATCACTGCCAGTTTTTTTATAGTGGGAGTAGATCGCAGTCTCTTGGTAGATGGACTTGCCTGGTGGGCTATACTGAGCTAAATGGGCTCTTGCTCTGACTTGCTATGCCCCTAGAGACATCACCTTCCCAACAAAAGTCTGTATAGTTCAAGCTATGGTTTCCCCAGTAGTGATGTATGGAAGTGAGAGCTGGACCATAAAGAAGGCTGATCGCCGAAGAATGGATGCTTTTGAATTATAGTGCTGGAGGAGACTCTTGAGAATCCCATGGACTGCAAGAAGATCCAACCTCTCCATTCTGAAGGAAATCAGCCCTAAGTGCCCACTGGAAGGACAGATCCTGAAGCTGAGGCTCCAATACTTTGGCCTCCTCATGAGAAGAGAAGACTCCTTGGAAAAGACCCTGATGTTGGGAAAGATGGAGGGCACAAGGAGAAGGGGACGACGGAGGACGAGATGGTTGGACAGTGTTCTCGAAGCTACCAGCATGAGTTTGACCAAACTGCGGGAGGCAGTGGAAGACAGGAGTGCCTGGTGTGCTCTGGTCCAGGGGGTCATGAAGAGTCGGACACGACTAAACAACAACAGCTTCACCCACATAAGGGGAGACCTTGAAGACCCCAAATAGTAATCAAACACAACATTTTGAAGTAGGAATCATCAGCAGACCTTGTTTGTCCTATAGGCAGCACATGTAAACTTCCTTCCACTGGTGCTCAGATTTGAACATAGCAGCACTGAAGATGCTCCTTGGTTCTTTTTAGAAATCTGTCCTATTACAATCACATCCCACTTTTCCTCTAACGTCCCCAAACGTGGACCTCCAGCTGTTGTTGGACTACAAATCCCATCATCCCTAGCTAGCAGGGCCAGGAGTCAGGACTCTGATGGGAACTGTAGTCCAAAAACAGCTGGAGACTCAAGTTTGGGAATCCCTGCTCTAAGGAGCCCAAAAGTGGGGCTCTCCGTAAGCTCTCCTCCCCTTTAACGTCACAACAACCCTGTGAGGTAGGTTAGGCTGAGCGCAAGTGACTGGCTTGGTTGCGCATCAGAGTCCCAATCTGGATGGTAAGGGGACAGTCTCAGAGGCTAAATTTCTGTGCAGTTTAAAGCATTAGGCTCTGGGGTCACTAAACAAATAAAGACTAAGAGGGGGCAATCTTGACTTTGGCTCCCATCCATTTCCAGGAGGTGTCAATTTAATGGTCCGTGTGCTGAGCCTCTTGTCTCATAAATCAAATGCAGTGTGGAGCAGACAGCGCTTCATCGCAAGAGGGGCAGAGGACGCCCCTTGATGGGAGACCGGGACACAAAAGGAAAAGGCGCCCGTGACAACCGGCCATTGCTCTGCAGCCCACTCAAACCTCTCTCTCTTCAAGGGGGACTGAGGAAGTCAGTCTTGCAGCCGGCAACTGCCCCCCTCCACCGGCCTCCCCCAGTTCCAAGGGGGAGTTTCCAGTTAAGCGCTGCTGAATTCAATGGGTCTTACTCCCAGACACGCAAGGTTTAGGATCCCAGCCTTAAAAAAAAACCCTTTCCCATTGGCAAAGGGAATTTGTGAAGCAGGCTGGGCTCCTCCGAAGATTAGCCAAGGACAAAGTTGCGTGGAAAGCAGGCCACAACTGAATTTTGTTGGCCAAAAATTGGAAATCACAAGAAGTACCAACAGTGGAGGATTGGCAGATGAAGATGATGGACTTTGGGGAGCTGGCCGACCTGACCGGAAGAGTCCGCAACCAGAAGGAGGAGGAGGAGTACCAAGAGGAATGGAAGAAATTTAAATACTATTTAGCTAAACGTGTTAAGATAATTTATTTAATTTATTTTTTTACAACTGAGTTCTTTTATTGAGTTCTTTGAAACAAAAAACATAAAGACATTGGGGAAAAAATACACACAAAGGAAACGAAAACAACACACATAGAAAACAAACAAACAAACAAACGCAAATCAGGTCAACACAACATGTTAAGATAATTTAAATAGAAATACTTGCGAATATCAGATAGGCCTAGGATTTCAATATGTGATGTTGCAGAATAATATGTTTAAAGTTAAAATGAAAAGAAAGAAAGATGTTAATGGACTAAGTAAATTTTATGTGAAAATAGTTTCGGAAAACTGCTACAATGATTTATATGGAAACTCAGCCAGAATGTTAACAAAAGTGGAATTATTACAGTCAAGATAAATGCTTGTTTGTTTGTCTGTTTTTGATGTTCTTTTTCTATTTGTTTGTTATAAATTTGGAAAACTAACAAAAAAAAAACTGGGGGAAAAAGTTGCATGGAAAGCATCAGAAATTTATGGTCATAGCCTCCAAACACAACTGAGTGTCTTGAATATTCAAGGCACTCCAGCATTGTAATAGGGGTCTTTCAATAACAAGCCCTCCCGCTAATCAGGAAGCTGGGTGGGGGTGGAGAGACAATGTGCCCATCAGTTTTTATTTTGCAAAAAGAGAAAGGAAATTACAAATGGGTTGCGTGGGGCAATAACTCACCGAATCACCGGCTGGAAGGCCTCATAAAGGCTCCCTGTCCCTGAATTGTGAAGGTGAGCATCATGGTTGGGGGGGGGGGAGGGAGCAGCCGGTGAGGGGGCCGTTCATAATAAACAGCAAGCCCGGCTGTCCTGCAAGCTCCACTTTTGTCCAGGGACAGCAATTACGTAATTGGCGAGCCTGCCACCGTGTACCTTCTGAAAAATCTTTTGTTCTCCAGCCTACCAGCACGGAAGAGATGGAGAAAACATTGACCATCGAATGAGGAAGCTGCAAACATCTGCTTCAAGTTGCAACCTTTAAAAAATTTAGTTTGTCAAGGAAGCTTGGGATACCGGAAAAGCAAATTCACACCAGTACACATTTCTGCAGCCAGTCGGTCTCCTTTAAGTCGCTCCTCTTAGCAACTCCAGCTCCAGGCAGTTAAAATTAAAATAAATCACAGTAGCTCAAACTTTGGGGGACCACCAGGCAAAAGAAGATAAACCTTAATAGCCAGCACCTTTGCCTTAATAGTCCCCCCTCAGCTCTTGGAAGCAAGTGTCTTCCTGGCCACTTCTAAACCTGGGAGGAATTCAAGTCCCCCCCCCCCCCCTTTTCTGAACTGCCAGACAACAGATGATGCTCCCTCCCGACTTACTTAAAGCGAGAAGTATCCCAGATTCTCCTGCCCGCCTGAAACCCCTTCCTCAGCGACAGGATCCGCGAGTTTCCAGGAATCCTGCACCGCCTCTAAGCCCCGCGCATGCAAACCAACGCCGGGCGCCAAGAAACTTTTTTTTTTCTGCAAAAACCAGACCCAAAACGAAAACCAGGCTTTGCAAGGGAACGGATTTCCCGGTCTCAGCTCTTCCCTCTCTCTGCCTTCAAGGCCGGGGGGGGGGGGAGGCGAGCAGCCTTTGGCTCGCCAAGAAACAATGAAGCCGGCGAGACCCCCCCCCCTCTTCCCTCCCTCTCTCCATTGTCCAAGGCGAGTGAAAGGCAGGCGGGGGAGCGCGTGAAAGGGAAAGTGGGAGGCAGGTGCTGGGAAGACGTCCTTGCGGGGGGGGGGATGGATGCAAAAGCCGGCTGGAGAAAGCGAAAGTCCGCCGCTAAGGGAAAGTGGCTCCCAGCCCCGGAGGAGCCCCCCATTCCCGGGGAGAGAGAGAGAGAGGGGCTCCCCCCGGCCAGAGTTTTCCCCCAAGGGGGGGGGGCGGTGACCCCAAATGACCTGGCTGCAAAGGAAGACCAGCCACGCCAGCCACCCATCAGACAGACAGATAGACAGCAACTCACCTGCCCAGGGAATAGCTCGGCACGGCACGGCACGGCACGGCACGGCACGGCACGGCACGGCACGGCTCGCCACCCTCTTCTTCCGCCGCCGCTTTCTGCAAGCCTGCAAGCGAAGCCCCCCAAAAGCGGCTTTTGTTAGCAACCCCAGATGCGCTCCGGGGTCTTCGGCGGGGGGAAGAGGAGCGCGCGCGGCGTTTGCATGGCGGAGGGGCCGCCCCTCCCCCTCCCCGGCCCCGCCTCCAGCCCCTCCCCCTCGGAAGGACTTCCCCCTCCTCAAACAGCCCCCCCCCAGAGGAACCCCCTCCCATTGATGCCCAGCGAGATTTATGAAACGTGTATACCGCCCGTGAGAACGCGACTGACCCGGAGGGCTTTCCTTCCCTCCCTACTGCATCAGACTAGCCCCATCTCTGGAAAGACACCCCCCCCCCAAATCAGCACCCCCCCCACAACAGCTTCCTCCAGGGTGGAAAACACCCCCCCCCCCGCTCTCCTGATCTGCACCCCCTCCCCTCTCCGGCTCCCGGAGCATCTCAGCATCCCCGGTACGCACCCCTGTTTTGCTAGTGCCCCCCCCGAATCCCACTATTCTGCAAGCAAGCAGCCTCCCCACCCCCGTAGATCCTGCCCTCCGGAGCGCCCCCGGAGCATGCACGACAGCAAGAGCCCCCCCCCTTCTCCAAATATCCCCGCCCCACTTTGCCTGAAAGACAAGACAGGCTATGGGGGGGCTTCAAAAGAGCCCCGCCAGCCCTAGCGCCCCCTCCCGCTTTGCGCCCCGCTTCTGCCCCCCTGCTCTCCAGCCCCCTCTAGCGGCCGGGCAGCGCAGCGCAGCGTTCCGGAGTCGGCCTTACCTGCGTCAAGGTCCCGAGCATCGCTTAGCCCGGCTGCTGCCGCCGCCGCCGCCGCTGTTCCCCCGCCATGGCCGGAGCCGAGCAACGGCGCAGGGAGAAGGAGGCGGAGCGCCAGAAGCAGGCCGGGAAGGAGGAGGAGGAGGAGAGCCCGCCCCCCTCGACCCCGGAGCCGGCAGAGCAGCGGGCCGGCCCTGCTGGCAGGCAGAGGGAGGCAGCGGCCTCAGGCGGCCGCTCGGGGAGGGTCCCGGCCGGCAGCAACGCGCCGCCATCCTCCGCTGCCACCGACTTAATTCTATATCTTTAGGGGGGGGCGGGGGCGGAATAGGTTTTAGGTTTGGTTGAATCAGTATTTTTAAATTAATTTTTTAAAAATTAATTAATTAATTAAAATAAATTTATTTATTTTTAATTAGTAAGGTAAAGGTAAAGGTACCCCTGCCCGTACGGGCCAGTCTTGACAGACTCTGGGGTTGTGCGCCCATCTCACTTAAGAGGCCAGGGGCCAGCGCTGTCCGGAGACACTTCCGGGTCACGTGGCCAGCGTGACATCGCTGCTCTGGCGAGCCAGAGCCGCACACGGAAACGCCGTTTACCTTCCCGCTGGTAAGCGGTCCCTATTTATCTACTTGCACCCGGAGGTGCTTTCGAACTGCTAGGTTGGCAGGCGCTGGGACCGAGCAGCGGGAGCGCACCCCGCCGCAGGGATTCGAACCGCCGACCTTTCGATCGGCAAGTCCTAGGCGCTGAGGCTTTAACCCACAGCGCCACCTGCGTCCCAATTTTTTAATTAGTATTTGGCTATTAAAAATGCAAATTTAATTACTTATTGAAAAGCATATCACTCGTTTTCTGGGGGCGTGCCCACCCAGGCAGGGGCCTTGAAACATGGAGCTTTAGAATAATAATAATAATAATAATAATAATAATAATAATAATAGAATTGAAAAGTTAGAAGGGACCCCAAGGATCATCTAGTCCAACCCATGGCAACGATGGAACATGCAACTGTCCCATACAGTGGTACCTAGGGTTAAGAACTTCGTTCTGGAGGTCCGTTCTTAACCTGAAACTGTTCTTAACCTGAAGCACCACTTTAGCTAATGGGGCCTCCTGCTGCCACTGCGCAATTTCTGTTCTCATTCTGAAGCAAAGTTCTTAACCCAAGGTACTATTTCTGGGTTAGCAGAGTCTGTAACCTGAAGCGTCTGTAACCCGAGGTACCACTATATATATATATATATATATATATATATATATGGCACAATGGAACACTGAAACCAGAGCAGCACACGGAAATGCCGTTTACCTTCCCGCCGGAGTGGTACCTATTTATCTACTTGCACTTTGACGTGCTTTCGAACTGCTAGGTTGGCAGGAGCAGGGACCAAGCAACGGGAGCTCACCTCTTCGCGGGGATTCGAACCACTGACCTTCTGATTGGCAAGACCAAGAGGCTCAATGGTTTAGACCGCAGGGCCACCTGCATTTCGAAAGCATGCCAAAAAGTGCAAGTAGATAAATAGGTACCGCTCCGGAGGGAAGGTAAACGTCGTTTCCATGCGCTGCTCTGGTTTTGCCAGAAGCGGCTTAGTCCTGCTGGCCACATGACCCGGAAAAACTGTCTGCGGACAAACACTAGCTCCCTTGGCCAGTAAAGTTTGTTTTGTATTTCTTGTGTCAATATAGGTTTGTTATTTTTGTAGGCCTTTGGCTTGCCAGGTTTTAATCTGGAGATTTTGTGCTGCATGGTGGAATAGTGGGTGGTAAGCCAGGGGGTTTAGTGGGGAAGGGGTTAAGGACAGTTTGCCTGCTTCTTCCTTCCATGCTTTGAGCATGGTGTGTGTGAACCTGTTTAGTGTTGTGGGAATTTTCCTTAGTTTGTTTTGGAGGAATGGGTTTACTGTGGTAGAGGTATTTTCTCTTTTTTTTCGCAATAATTTTTAATTGAATTTTACAATTTAACTTTCAACGGCTTCGGCTGGGGAGGGCGGGATATAAATAAAAATTATTATTATTATTATTATTATTATTATTATTATTATTATTATCATTATCATATATAAGAGAATAAAATAAAACAGAACTTCCCACAACCCATGACTTCCCTCAACTTCCCCTTCTGGTTCTTTATATGAAAATTTGCTACTTCCTTAAATTTTTTCTTTATCTTAATTTGCTACTTCCTTAAATTTTAGGGAGAAATGTAAAGTATTGCACTTGGGCAAAAAAAAATGAGAGGCACAAATACAAGATGGGTGACACCCTGAAAGCATTTGCAGATGACCTAGTTTTGACCCTACAGGAGCCAGAGCCCAGTACTAAAAGGGTATTACAACTGATTTATGAGTTTGGTCGAGTGGCGGGATTTAAACTTAATAAGCAAAAAACTAAGGTTTTGGGAAAAAAATTGACTTCTTTAGAATCAGAAAGGTTTCAGAAAGAGACAGAATTAAATGTGGTTAAAAAAGTGAGATACCTAGGGGTAAATATAACAGCGAAGAACAGGAACTTATTTAAAGACAATTATGAAAAATGTTGGTCTGAAATTAAAAGGGATTTAGATGCTTGGTCAAGACTGAAACTTTCTTTGACAGGACGTATTGCTGCAATTAAGATGAATGTATTGCCAAAAATACATTGACGCAGGTGGCGCTGTGGGTTAAAGCCTCAGCGCCTAGGGCTTGCCGATCGAAAGGTCAGCGGTTCGAATCCCTGCGGCGGGGTGCGCTCCCGCTGCTCGGTCCCAGCGCCTGCCAACCTAGCAGTTCGAAAGCACCTCCGGGTGCAAGTAGATAAATAGGGACCGCTTACCAGCGGGAAGGTAAACGGCGTTTCCGTGTGCGGCTCTGGCTCGCCAGAGCAGCGATGTCACGCTGGCCACGTGACCCGGAAGTGTCTCCGGACAGCGCTGGCCCCCGGCCTCTTGAGTGAGATGGGCGCACAACCCCAGAGTCTGTCAAGACTGGCCTGTACGGGCAGGGGTACCTTTACCTTTACCTTTACTATTGCCAAAAATGTTATTTTTGTTTCAAACTTTGCAGATTGTGGACAAAATGGAGTGTTTTGGGAGGTGGCAGAGAGATATTTCAAGATTTGTCTGGCAGGGCAAAAAGCCCAGAATTAAGTTTAAGATATTAACTGACGCTAAAGAAAGAGGGGGATTTGCCCTGCCAGACCTAAAGTTGTATTATGAATCAGCAGCTTTCTGCTGGTTGAAAGACTGGCTACTTCTTGAGAACACTGATGTTTTAGATTTGGAAGGATTCAACAATGCGTTTGGGTGGCATGCATATCTGTGGTATGACAAGGCTAAAATACATAAGAATTTCAAGAACCAAGTTGTCAGAAAAGCAGTATTTAATGTCTGGTTGAAATATAAAGACTTATTGGAAAACAAGAGCCCAAGGTGGTTATCACCAATGGAGGCTAAGGCCGTGAAAAAACTCAATATGGAGGCCAAATGGCCGAAATATTGGGAAATAATAGAAAAAGATGGAGATAACTGGAGGTTGCAGAGTATGGACAAAATAAAAGATAAAATGCGAGATTGGCTACATTATGTTCAGATTAAAGAAGTTTTTAAGTTGGATAAAAAGGTAGGATTCCAGGTGGAAAAATCAAAGTTAGAAACTGAACTGTTAGAACCCAGCTCTAAGATACTTTCAAGAATGTATAATTTGCTGTTAAAATGGAATACACAGGATGAAACGGTCAAATCAGCCATGATAAAATGGGCACAGGACATAGGGTACAACATCATGTTTGCTGACTGGGAAAAGTTATGGACCATAGGTTTGAGATTTACGGCATGTAATGCCTTGAAAGAAAATATTATGAAAATGATTTACAGGTGGTACATGACCCCAGTCAAGCTTGCAAAGATATACCATGTGTCTGATAATAAATGTTGGAGGTGTAAAGAAGCTGAAGGAACATTCTTTCACCTCTGGTGGACTTGCCCTAGAGTGAAGGTTTTCTGGGAAATGATTTATAATGAACTGAAAAAGGTATTTAAGTATACATTCCTTAAGAAACCAGAGGCCTTTCTCTTGGGCATTGTTGGTCAGAGTGTGCAAAAGAAGGATTGAACCTTTTTTATGTACGCTACAACAGCAGCAAGGATACTCATCGCTAAAAGCTGGAAAACTCAAGAACTACCCACACTGGAAGAATGGCAGATGCAACTGATAGACTATATGGAACTGGCGGAGATGACGGGCAGAATCCGAGACCTGGGAGAAGAACTGGTGGAGGAAGACTGGAAGAAATTCAAGGACTAGCTGCTGTAACAGGCTAATATTCTAGAAATCCTTGTCTTAGACTCTGTGAAAGGATTCTGTGGCACTGTAACAACCTTTCGTGTGGATTGTTGGACTCTATGAAGACACTTTGCCAACAAAGGCCCATATAGTTCAAGCTATGGTTTTCCCAGTAGTGATGTATGGAAGTGAGAGCTGGACCATCAAGAAGGCTGATCGCAGAAGAATGGATGCTTTTGAATTCTGGTGCTGGAGGAGACTCTTGAGAGTCCCATGGACTGCAAGAAGATCAAACCTATCCATTCTTAAGGAAATCAGCCCTGAGTGCTCACTGGGAGGACAGATCCTGAAGCTGAGGCTCCAATACTTTGGCCACCACTTCTGACTTGCTCTGAAGACTTGGGCATTGGTCTGTTGCAGCAAAAATAGCATAGAGTCCTTTTAGAATTGTTTTATTTGAATGACTAGGATTCTATTTATAACAAAATACATTCATGCTCTGCTTAGAGATATTCAACAAACCTGATTCCCTTGTATGATGTCAAGTCCGGTAAAGAACAGAATAAATCCACTTTCCTGATTTTTTTCTGTTGAATTCAATCTTCCACCCTGTAATCATTTGTATCATGTTACTTTGTTCAGCACCATTAAGTCCCAAATTTTCCTCTTCCATTGGTTGGTTGAAGGTGACTTATGCATTTTCCACGTCTTTGCAATCAATATACAAGCTGCTACGCCATATGAATAGCTGAAATCTATACTCTACTGTGTGGCTGATGTTTTACAAATCCCAGAAGCATTGTTAATGCCTTCAGTTGTAGTTGACAACCAGAATATATATATATATAGAGAGAGAGAGAGAGAGAGATTTGGATTCCCTCCCACAATTATTTAATTAAGCAACAGTTTCACTGTTGATACATTTCTTCTCCCTACACTATGGTTACCATTGAAATGTACTGGGAAATCTGGATGTATGGCAACCCATGTTGGAAGTTCTAAAACTACTTCGAAATACAGTGGTACCTCAGTTTACGAACTTAATCCGTCCTGGAAGTCCGTTCTTAAACCAAAACCAGTGGCGTAGCGTGGGTTGTCAGCACCCGGGGCAAGGCAAGTAATTTGCGCCCCCTAACCCGTGGATTTGCGCCCCCTAACCCTAACCCCCAGATGTTGCGCCCGGTGCGGCCGGCCCCCCTGCACCCCCCACGCTACGCCACTGACCAAAACCGTTCTTAAACTGAGGCACGCTTTCCCTAAAGAGGCCTGTTGCCGGTGCCCTTCCACCGTTCGGCTTCCGTTCGTAGACCGAGGTAAAGTTTGCAAACCAAGACACTATCTCCGGTTTTGCAGAATTCGTAAACCGAATCATTCACAAACAAGACTGTTCTTAAAGGGAGGTACCACTGTAGTTCTAAAACTACAACTTTTGTGTCCCCGGATTTTCACTTTTTGAAATATGGCAACCCTAACAAAAATAGATGAGACGTGGGTGGCACTGTGGGTTAAACCACAGAACCTAGGGCTTGCCGATCAGAAGATCGGCGGCTCGAATCCCCACGACAGGGTGAGCTCCCGTTGCTCAGTCCCTGCTCCTGTCCACCTAGCAGTTCGAAAGCACGTCAAAGTGCAAGTAGATAAATAGGTACCACTCTGGTGGGAAGGTAAACGGCTTTTCCGTGCGCTGCTCTGGTTCGCCAGAAGCGGCTTAGTCATGCTGGCCACATGACCCAGAAGCTGTACTCCAGCTCCCTCGGCCAGTAAAGTGAGATGAGTGCCACAACCCCAGAGTCAGCCACGACTGGACCTAATGATCAGTCCACCGTCCCTCAGACCATGTGGGGGCCGGACTATTTTTGGGGGGGGGGGAATGAACGAATTCCTATGCCCCACAAATAATCCAGATATGTGTTTTAAATAAAAGCACACATCCTACTCATGTAAAAACACGCTGATTCCCAGACCATCCGCAGGCCAGATTGAGAAGATGATTGGGCCGGATCTGGCCCCCAAGCCTTAGGTTGCTTACCCCTGTTCAAAGCCTTTTTCCACTCCTTCCTCCGCCCGCCTTCAAGGTATCTCCCGGGATTTACACTTTTCTCAACAAAAAACCCCCCAATACAAGCGGAAGTCTGCTCACACAGTGTTGGGATCTATCCTTCATCAACTGCAATCTTCAGCTTTCAAATCATTGAGATCAAGGGAAGTAATAGTGCCACTGTATTCTGCTCTGGTCAGACCTCACCTGGAGTACTGTGTCCAGTTCTGGGCACCACAGTTCAAGAAGGACACTGACAAACTGGAACGTGTCCAGAGGAGGGCAACCAAAATGGTCAAAGGCCTGGAAACGATGCCTTATGAGGAACGGCTAAGGGAGCTGGGCATGTTTAGCCTGGAGAAGAGGAGGTTAAGGGGTGATATGATAGCCATGTTCAAATATATAAAAGGATGTCACATAGAGGAGGGAGAAAGGCTGTTTTCTGCTGCTCCAGAGAAGCGGACACGGAGCAATGGTTCCAAACTACAAGAAAGAAGATTCCACCTAAACATTAGGAAGAACTTCCTGACAGTAAGAGCTGTTTGACAGTGGAATTTGCTGCCAAGGAGTGTGGTGGAGTCTCCTTCTTTGGAGGTCTTTAAGCAGAGGCTTGACAACCATATGTCAGGAGTGCTCTGATGGTGTTTCCTGCTTGGCAGGGGGTTGGACTCGATGGCCCTTGTGGTCTCTTCCAACTCTAGGATTCTATGATTCTATGATTCTAAATCAGTGAGAAATCAGCCAGGGGTTTTCAGCTGCCCAAACTGCATTCAGAGAGTGCTATATATTTTGGGTGGTTGTCTAGCTTTGCATTCTGTGTGCTGCTTTGTCATCTGTTTTATCCTTTAAAAACAACAACAACACTGTTTTCTCCTTCAAATTACTACAACTGAAGGCATCCTTCCTAAAATAAAATCACCGTTGTTAGATAAATGAAGAGGGTGTTATACAATGCCGCCCCCTGTGGGTGGCAATTGGAAGTGCTTGCTGGGAATCTCACCTGCTCAGTGCTGTTGTTGCAATGGAGTGTGCCTCTGGGGGTGAAGTTAAACTGCGAAAAGGGAGGGGGTGGCCGAACGTGCTTTGAATGTGAGGTATGTACATGGAGGTCCTCTGAGTGACTTCATGGAGGAGAAACTTTTTGATGGCTACAATACAGGATGGCTCTGCCCTGCCCTGATAATAATAATAATAATAATAATAATAATAATAATAGCAATGACAAACCTAGACAGCATCTTAAAAAGCAGAGACATCACCTTGCCAACAAAGGTCTGTATAGTTCAAGCTATGGTTTTCCCAGTAGTGATGTATGGAAGTGAGAGCTGGACCATAAAGAAGACTGATCGCAGAAGAATGGATGCTTTTGAATTCTGGTGCTGGAGGAGACTCTGGAGAGTCCCATGAACTGCAAGAAGATTAAACCTCTCCATTCTTAAGGAAATCAGCCCTGAATGCTCACTGGAAGGACAGATCCTGAAGCTGAGGCTCCAAGACTTTGGCCACCTCATGAGAAGAGAAGACTCCCTGGCAAAGACCCTGATGTTGGGAAAGATGGAGGGCACAAGGAGAAGGGGACGACAGAGGACGAGATGGTCGGACAGTGTTCTCGAAGCTACCAGCATGAGTCTGACCAAACTGCGGGAGGCAGTGGAAGACAGGAGGGCCTGGCGTGCTCTGGTCCAGGGGGTCACAAAGAGTCGACTAAACAACAACAACAGTTATTTATACCCCACCCATCTGGCTGGATTTCCCCAGCCACTCTGGGCGACTTCCAACAGAATATTAAAATACAATAGTCTGTTAAACATTAAAAGCTTCCCTAAACAGGGCTGCCTTCAGATGTCTTCTAAAAGTCTGGTAGTTGTTTTTCTCTTTGACATCTGGTGGGAGGGCATTCCACAGGGCGGGTGCCACCACGAGAAGGCCCTCTGCCTGGTTCCCCATACAGCTGGAGCCAGAGATGCTCCTGAATGCCGGGTCCTGCTTGCAGGTTGCTCTGGTCGGCCCCTGTGAGAACAGGATGCTGGACCAAATGGACCCCCCTTGGCCTGATCCAGCATGCTCCAATTATGTTCTTATGTTCTCTGGCTCACCTGCTTGTCTATTGTGCTACACCAGTCATCTTGCTTCCAGCCAGAGTTGTCCTTAACTTATGATCTAAAGCCCATTCCCCCCTCCATAATTTTTATTAATTTTTCTGTTTTACATTTTAGAATATTCATTTAAACAACCTTAAACTATCAGAGGCTTCCTTTCTTCTCTTTCTGTGGTTCATTTTGCATAACATAAATCCTTGCCTAGTTTATATAAACTAAACCATTCAGTATTCCATTATTACATCCATCAAAACTTATTCACACTGTTGAATTTATCTTAATGCTGCCCATGTTTTCAAGTCTACACAATTTCCCTCCATATATTCAATAAACATTTTCCAATCTTCTTTAAACGTATGTTCTTCTTGTTCTCTTATTCTATATGTTAAGTCCACAAGCTGCGCATATTCCATCAGTTTAAGTTGCCGTTCTTCTTTGGTTGGGACCTCACTCGTTTTCCATTTTTGAGCTAACAAAACACGGGCAGCAGTAGTGGCATACATAAATAACCCTCTTTGACACCTGGGAATTTCCATCTGAATTATTCCCAACTCAAATGACTCTGTGGGTTGTTGTTTTTTGGAAATGTACTTTTAAACATTTTTTTTCAATTCATTATGGATTATTTCCCAATACTCTTTTACCCTTTTACAAGTCCACCACATGTGAAAGAACTTCCTTCCACCTCTTTGCATCTCCAGTACTTATCTCTAACCACCACATTGTACCCACTGCCGTTGGCCTATCGCTCAACCTCCAAAGAACCAAAGTGCTGCCCAACAAGTACAAAATAACCCCTCTGCAGCGCCACAAATCCAACTCAATGGTGTAACGTTGGAAAGTGTCGATCACTTCTCCTACCTGGGCAGTTATCTTTCCACAAGGGCCAACACTGATGCCGAAATCCAGCATCGCCTGAGCTCTGCGAGTGCAGCTTTCTCCCAATTGAAGTGCGGAGTGTTTGAGGACCAGGACATTAGCAGGGAAACAAAAATGCTTGATTACAAAGCTATTGTACTACCAACCTTATGGTGTGCTTGTGAAACATGGACCACTTATAAATGCCATCTCCAACTCCTTGAAAGATTCCATCAACGGTGTCTCCAGAAAAATTTACACATCACTTGGGAAGACAGGTGAACTAATATCAGTGTACTGGAAGAAGCAAAGATCACCAGTGTTGAAGCAATGATTCTTCAACATCAACTTCGTTGGACTGGTCATGTTGTGCGGATGCCTGATGATCGTCTTCCAAAGCAACTACTCTATTCTGAACTTAAAAATGGAAAGCGTAATGCCGGTGGTCAACAAAAGAGGTTTAAAGACTGTCTCAAGGCAAATCTTTAAAAATGTAGTATAAACACCAACAACTGGGAAACACTGGCCTGCGAGCGCTCCAGTTGGAGAACAGCCTTTACCAAAGGTGTCACAGGCTTTGAAGACACTCAAACTCAGGACGCAAGGGAGAAACGTGCTAAGAGGAAGGCACGCTTGGCAAACCCTCACCGTGATAAACTCCTGCACGGAAACCTATGTCCCTACCGTGGAAGGACATGTGGATCCAGAACTGGCCTCCACAGTCACTTACGGACACATTGTTAAAACTGTGTTCATGGAAGACACTCTTCGGCCTGATCTTTTATTTCCCTTCTCTTCCCTCCCCCTCCCTTTTTATGAAGATCACCCGCTCTGAGACCCCACAGCCAATTCTCCCCTGACCCCCTTGCTGGCCCAAGTAGGACCAATTCAGCCAGCAAGCCCTGGGGATGTTGGTTTCGGTTTCCTTCACTGTGCAGTGAAATGCTTGTCACGGGACATTGTTTTGCATTCCACAGTCAGAGTACTGTTGGGTTCCCACGGGAATGGGAGACTGGATGTGAGGTTCACTGGTTTCCTGTTTTTCACTGTTCTCTCGGTGTTCTTTGTTTCCGAGAGGAGTTGCTTCTCTGCTCTCGCAGAGGCAAGATGCATGTTTGTATTTTCTCAGCATAGAAGTGTAAATAAAGGATAAGCACATACCGCTTATCCTTCCGCTGTGTGGACTACTCTGTTTGGGCTCAAGATAAGACGAGCCTGTATCAGCTTCAGATGGGCAGAAGCTGGTCAAAATCTCACAGGGGATCATCTAATTGATTTTTGATTTTTATTCATGTTTTTATACTGCATTTTATGCTGCTTTTATAATTAAGTGTTTTAAAGTGTTTGAAATTTGTTGTTAGCTGCCCTGAGCCCGGTTTTTGAACCAGGAAGGGCGGGGTATAAATAATTTATGATGGTGATGATGATGATGATGATGATGATGATGATTGTTGTTGTTGTTACTCAGCTACGAGGGATCACCAAAGAAGAGAGAGCGCTTCCAATGCCAGCATCAGCAGCAGAGGTGTGTTTTTCCTCAACAAACCACGATACCCCAGGAGGCAGCAGGTGCCTGGCATGCTTAGGCCCTAGAGAATGCTCATTAGCCCTGCTGCAAGTGGGCAGGCAGAGGGTGGAAAACGCACAGGGCAGGAGGCCCTTGGGGACCACCAAGATGTTTGGCGATGAAAAACAAACAGAGCACCAAAACAGAAAGTACAGAAAGAATGGAAAATCTATAAAGAGTATTTGGAAAAGCATTACAATAACAAATATCTCCTGGCAGATATAGAACGATCCTTGTAAAACAACAAATATAATGTTTTTTGATATCTGACGAAAACAAAGAAAGAAATACAATAACGTGGAACTGTGTGTGAAAAAATTGTAGAAATAATAATACAATGAGTCTGATCAGAAGCCAAATGTGTTTGTTTTGTTTTGTCTTCTTTTTCCTTTTTTCCTTTTCCCCCTTCCCCTCACTCCCCCTTCCCCTTCTTTTTCCTCTTCTTTTTTCTTTTTGTGTGTGTCTCTTTTCTTAGGCTTTCTCTTTTTGATATGTTAAGAAAAAGATAAAGAGATAAAAGCGTAATATGAAATTTCAGTAAGTTGGGGGACCGCTAGGGGCGCATTGGAAGATGGCTGACAATAACATCTCTCCGGCTCACACGAGATAATTAAGAGGCTGATACGGGAGTATGCAGCCTCCCTTGTTGCTCCAAGGAAATGGGGAACACTGCCTTGCCTGCTGTGGCCATAAATCACCCCCGGATTCGAAAGAAGGGGGTGAGGGCACTAGGCACAAAGCCCTTGTGTGGGTCCGGCTCTCCCGGACACTGTCTCTGATCGTACACTAGTTGCAGCAGCTCGAAATAAACAATTAGAGAGAGAAGCAAATGCACATATTTCAAGTGAAGAACGGGAGTGAAGACTGCTAATTGAAGTGACCTTGGTGAAAGTAAAGTGACGGGTTGGATTTAACAGGAATATATCTGAAGAAGATACATCAAAGGTTCGGTATGTCGGAGCGGGACTGGATGGGGGGGGACTTTTTTTCTTTTCTTCTATGTGATTAACCAATAACCCCTCCCCAAGAAAGAACCGTCGCATAACTGACCTAAGCAGGATGATTAAAAACTGTGTGGAAATGAATTACTAACCAAAAGTTTGGCTTATGGAGATCGAGAAAAGAACAAGGGCTCTTGGAATGACGGAGTAATAAAAAGGGAGTCAGCATCTTGGCAGGTTCTGTCAAAATATTGATGATTGGGAGGAGGAAGCTATGGACTGGCAGAACCTCCTCAGAGGACTGAGAAAGGGAGTGACAGATCTGTGAAGATTAACAAGCAAAAACCCACACAGGATTACAATTTGTTTCAACCCGCTTGTGGAGACTATCAGAGGTCACAAAGAGAAAGGAAAAATATATGAAAATAACAAGAAGAGATGTGGAAAATAACAAGAAAGGATTGGATAGAATTGTGAACACTATTTGGACAGATTTGTGGACATTAAAGCAGCAGCAACAACAAGATGATTGGATCCCTTTTGGAACTTGAAATATGGGTACCCCCAACAAAAAATTTAAAATTCGGCTTTGTAATTTGGAATTTATGTGATTTGATTTGATTTGATTGGTCTGTTAATAATAAATATTTTTTTAAAAAAGAAATTTCAGTAAGTTAAAAGTGATGCTGTGTAATTTTCTATTACTATTTGTATATTGTTAAAATAGGTTAATTTTTATGAATTGATGTAGCAACTACTGTGATTTTTTCCTTTGTTATTGTTGAATTCTAAATAAATTCACGGGGGGGGGGGGGACAAAAGAGCGGCACAGCCTCAGGGAAGCAGGGAGAAGCTTTTGAAACAGAGCATGGCAAACAGAGACCAAATGTGATGGAATATTTTGCCTCTTTTACTCTACCTCCACTGCCTTGCAGGAAAAGAAAGGGCTAAGGAGGAAACCCTACACAAATACGGAGCGGAGTCCCTAAGGTGGTTGGGTGGCAGCATCTTGTACGCCTCTTTCTGGCAACTGCTGCAGCCAAGCTGGTGCCTAATGTATTGCTTGCTTTCCTTTGGACCACATCTGTCAGGAATGAGCCAGCTCCCAGCGAAGGTTTGCAGCCAGCTGCAAAAAGCATCCAGGAACATAGAGGCTGGGATTTCACTCAGGCAGAGGAGAGCCGACAGCTGCAGTATTCACCTCCTCCTGACCTTGAACAGCAGGATGATAAGGCTGTAGCTGAGAGTGGGCTGGAACACAGCCAAAGCTTTTAGGAAGCACACAAAGGTATGAACAGTCTCAGAGACAGCCTCTCAGAACAAGAAGAGGGTGGAGCGGATCCACTAAGTCCGAGGAGTCAGCCAATGGGAGGGCTGCTGGACAGGAAGCAAAACAAGAGACGTAAGGGTCGTAAGTTCAATATCTTCTGTCAACACCGGAAGGAGTCTTCAGAAGGGTCATCTTGAGTGATAATGCCGGTGGCTGCGTTAGAGCTGTCCGGAGCTATCTGTTTGTTTTTGCAATAAATCCTCCTTTTTCATTACCTACGCTTACTGTGTTATCAAGCTGGGAACCTGGACTCCTGACAACATCAGTATTGACATCTGGGCAGCCCAGGACCTCCAGACACACTGCCCAGACTTTGGTGCTGCTACCACAGCTGTCTGACACCAAAGTGTTTTGGTGTTTTCTTATTCTTCTTAAGTATATTTTATACTTCGGCACAGCAGCTTGTAACATTCTGAACGCTGATTCCCTTTTTCTTGGGGGATCATTTGGAGGAACTTGACCTGTGGACTGAGCATGAATCGAACAAGTTTGTTTTTATATAAGAGGCAAGGTGCAACCTGGAATTATTTTTTCTAATTTATCATAAAAATATACAGTACCACAGCAGCTTACAACAATATAAAAACATAAAACCAGACTAATAATAATAAGAATAAGAATAAGAATAAGAATAATTTTATTTGTATCCCACCCTCCCCGGCCAAAGCCAGGCTCAGGGCAGCTAACATCATATAAACAAGAGGATATGCATAACACAAGCGATCAATCAATTAAGATACATCTCACAATTAATTCAAACAATTAAAATTAAAACTAAAACTGGACAAGTGGCAATCTTCAAGTTAAAATTAGAAGCATTTAATACTCGCCAAGACCAACTGTTTCCACTGATATGTGGAAAGATGTCAAATCTCGCAGGGCCCTGGTCTCTTGTGAGAGAGCATTCCACCAGGCCGGGGCCACCACCGAAAAGGCCCTGGCTCTTGTCGAGGCCAGTCTGATCTCTCTGGGGCCTGGAATCTTCAGGGTGTTTTTATTTGCAGACCATAATGTCCTCCGTGGTACATACCAAGAGAGGCGGTCCAGTAGGTACGAGGGTCCTAGGTGGTATACAATAACAGAAAGTTAAAAACTAGTTAAAAACAGAAATAAATTAAAAACAAACATTGATAGAGCATTGTGGGGGGCTGTACTCTTAATTGCATGCATAGGCCTGGCAGAATTGAAAAGTTTTCAGCAGGTGTTAAAAAGCTGGCGCAGAAGGCACTCACTGAATCTCTAGTGGCAGGGTGTTCCGATGACACTAAAGGCTCAATTTCTCATTGTTGTCAAACAAGCCTCACCAACTTGGAGAACAACCAAAGACACTCCTGCAGATTATCTCAGTGATCGAACTGGGATATAAGGATCCCTGCAGTATTCTGTTCAGGGCTTTGTAAAACCAATACAAGAACCTAAAACCTGGCTTGGAGCAGACGGGCAGCCAAACAGTGCAGCTGTTTTAACAATGGCATCACATGTTCCCAACCAGAAGCTCCTGTCAGCAATCTGGCTGCAGCATTCTGCACCAGCTGGTTCTTCCGAACAAGACCCAAGGGCAGCCCCACATAGAGGCCATTATGGTAATCTAGCCTTGAGGTAACAAATGCATGGACTTCTGTGGTCAGGCTATCCCTGCCAAAGAATGGCCATAGTTGCTGAACCACAAGAAGCTGGTAAAAGGTAAAGTTAGTGAAGGTAAAGGGACCCCTGACCACTGGGGTTGCGCGCTCATCTTGCTTTATAGGCTGAGGGAGCCGGCGTTTGTCCTCAGACAGCTTCCGGGTCATGTGGCCAGCATGACTAAGCCGCTTCTGGCGAACCAGAGCAGCACACGGAAATGCTGTTTACCTTCCCGCCAGAGTGGTACCTATTTATCTACTTGCACTTTGACGTGCTTTCAAACTGCTAGGTTGGCAGGAGCAGGGACTGAGCAATAGGAGCTCACCCCGTTGCAGGGATTCGAACCGCCGACCTTCTGATCGGCAAGTCCTAGACTCTGTGGTTTAACCCACAGCACTACCCGCGTCCCTAAAGGTAAAGTTAGCTCCTCTTTAAAAAGGAACTTTCCAAGCTCAGTTTAAAGGTGTGGTGATCCACTTCCAATTGCACAAACTTGAATTTCAGGTATGTGGCTGAATCCCTCCTGCAAAATAATGATAGTCTCTAGAGGCAGCCAAAGATGTCATCGCCTCCTCTTTCGTTGAGGGTTTGCGTGGCATTTCTCATCCCAACAGGGCAATTTTTCTCTCCATGTGCACCTTCCATCCAAACTGATGTTGCATTAGGTAAGTAGGAGTTACTGACAAAATAGAGGCAGTAGATCACCTCTTGCTGCAAAGGCAAGACAGCTGTGAGAGACAGCATGTGCTATCTGCAAGGACTTGCGGGGAAGATGTAACACTTTGATATTCTCCACCTATCAGGGCTCCAGGCAAATCACACTTATCGCCTTGGGGTTTGGCCTCCTCCTGGGCAAAATGCAATAGCTCACATGTGGGCAGAATTCCCAGGCCTAAGGTCCTGATGGGGAATATTCCTATACCAGACTTGCTCTGTGGTTTCTGTTATGCAATCTTTTTTTAAAAACAGTCTTTGCTAATTTGATGCCCTCCAATTGCTTTGGCTGGGGCTGTAGTCCCAAACATCTGGAACGCTGCTTTAAATGGTTTCCATTTACCACTCACCACGTAAAACTTCCAGGGTGCTTCACAAGAACTAAAAAATAAATAAAAACAAACCCATCAAGAGCATGGTCAAGGGCAGCCCCACAAACAGTGGCAGCAGAAGTCAGTTCAGACTTCGTGAAAGCTTCCATGCCTTTCAGGTGTTGCAGGGCTTTGGGCTGGTGTTTAAAATATTTTTTTCTTCTTTTTATCGATGTCCTGCATCAGCCATTGATTTTATCCTCACCCACTTTGACCAAGCTGCAAACCTGCCAAAAATGGGAAAATTGAGGTGACCAGAAAAAA